>NC_051181.1:60241340-60841340 GCF_013339695.2 Rhipicephalus sanguineus
GATTACGATCGTTGATCTCATTGTTTTTTTTTATTTCGAAAGCCTGCCTGTAGGCATTAAAAAAAAGCGGGACTGCATTTTAATGTAGCAGGTCACAACTTCGATGACCTGAAATTTTACATATTTCAGTCAGTATTCCGGTCCTTGAGAGACAGAATATAATGAGTCATACCTTATTCACAGGTTTAATGCACTCCAGCCAGCAGGTATAAAAGTTTCAAAGGGGGCTCTTGAATCAATCTAATCTGGTGCATACACAACGAAAACCGATGATGAATAAGCACTTCTTCTAGGAATGCTAACCGTGCTTATCCCCGTGAAATTATCATTGTTAAGTGGTGCTTCCTTCTGACAGCCATCATTTAGCGAAACTTCTACCCCCCCCCCCCTTCCTCCGCCTCGCTTTCTTTTCTTTAGCGGACTATTCCTCTTTCCTTTTGACTTGCCCGATTCGACACGGCAGCCCTTCCTCCCCCGCCCCCGCTTCCGCAGTTGCCCTCTCCGCCTCCTTTGTTTGGGTTGGAGGAGAGGGTACACACACAAGCACTAAGGAAAGCAGTTGCAACCTTGGAGAAGACTAGTTTGCTTGTCAAAACGTCGGCTCCAGCACAACCCCTGTTTACGAATTGTTCATGCCATAGGCATAGTAATACGTGGTGTCAAAAACACACTCACAAATTTGCTTCACGAATGAAGTGTAACAGCGATCGGTGGAACGGCCCGTGAATCTAGCGAGCCGAGTGAGGTTTTTCTGCATGTGCCTCACTCCATAATGCCACGCATCCGTCGGTGGCCTGACAATAAACAAAGCGAAGGGCAAAGGCGGCTTTTAGTGGTGTGCGGCATTCTTCCGGTGCCCGTGACCCAATTACTTGTGTCGCGCTGATCAACGCGAATAATTAGGCCCCTACGAATGGCATTGGGACTGCTCCAGGCGCTAGGCTTCATCGAGACGGCAAACGCAACTGCAATCATGCCCTGTGCACTTTCTTTCTCATCCTCCGTTTAGTAAGGCGCCGTTTTATCAAAGTGAACTGAAAACGCGCTTTCTATAGGAAAGAATTCTAAATCATCAATACGCAATTCCGCCATCACTAATTGTGCGTGTGCCCAGCGTCTAAGAGGGCACCGCCGATTACTACGTTCTCTCGGACAAAAAAAAAAAAAAAAAATAACGCCGCACTATTACCGTAGGAGTCTGTTGAGGGCTTGGCTGAACAAAAATTGCTCCAATCATGGGGTTGTTGCCACATTGTATGCCTGCCAGAGGCGTGCGGCGATAACTTGGGCTTGTCTCAGCATCTAGCACAAAAGATGTCGCGAGGCACTGGTGGGGTTGGTGGCGGCTTTGAAGCAGGTTGGGAAAGTCTGGCACTCAGAGGCGACAACATATTGCCTGAGCCTTCGATTAAATACGCGATAGCTGCACTCGAGGTTACATGAATGCTGCTCCATCAGGTACTCAGTGGAGGACTGCGCATTGATTTTTACCACCTTGGTTTATTTAACGTGCATGTACATCTAAGTACAACAGTGTTCTCTCACTTAGCCCCACCAGAATGAGGCCGCCACGGTCGGATATCGAGCCCGCGTCCTCCGACTTAGCAGTCAGAGTCAGAAATGGTTATATTTATGCAAGAAATGAAATTCAAAATTTGTGTATGCAGAAGGAGGTCCCACAGTCGGAGGCTGAGTCGTGACCTCCTACAGTAGTGAGCGTAGAAAAATTATTTTAAGTGGCAAACAGCAGTACAGGAAACAAGAAATAAAATACGTCGCAGGCAATAAAAGAGTTCTATATAGAAAAAAAGAACAGCAGAAAGCAGCAAAAAAGGAAACAAAAATCAGACAGGATAAAAAATAAAGACATTTCAACACTCCTAAACAATTTTCAGACGATTACACGCTGAAAGATAGTGAGAAAAATAAACAACAGACAAGATAACAAAAAAGTGACATCTAATTTCAGTACTTAGTGTAAGATGATGATGCGATGCTTCGTCAACACGGTGTTGTGAGTAGGCATGGAAGAGAACGGGATTAATACAGGTAACCATAACTATCCAGATTATGGAATGAATGTGAGGAAAGCATTGAGTTCTTTTTTGAATTTGCCAATTGATCGAGAGGTTTTGATTGCCGGTGATATGGTATTCCAGAGACGGATTCCAGTGAAGCAGGCCATTTGTTTGCCATAGTTGGTATGAACAGTAGGTAAAATAAAATTGCGGTTACGTGCAAACCTTGTCAAGTTAGTATTCACTAGGTTTCACATATGGAGTACAGGTATTAATTTTTCGCTTACAACGAGCTCACTAAGCAGATTTTTTAGGCAGACGATAGTTCCCCCTCCCGGATAAGAAATTAACCTGCAGCCAGTGGGTCACGTTACGCTTGCTCTGGACGAACTCGTGCCCCGAGCCTGGCGCATGAAGCACATTGACCTGTAGACTATACGACGGACAACATGTGTGTGAACAGTGCAGTGAACGTGTACACTTGAACCATATGCTACGTGTTTGTGCATCGAGTGACGCTAACTCCAAGAACGAGGAACATTGGTACAAAATGCTAAAAAGTGCTTTACTAGAAGACCAACTTGGGGTTGTAGAGGCCCGCGAGGCGGTGGAGAGCTTCGGGCTCTCTGTGTGGACGTGGGAAGTGCCCTCTACACCTGGCGCCTAGCGGAGTGTGCTTCAGGACATCTTCTTTGTTTACCACCGCCATGGAGGCGGTAGTAAACAAAGAAGGTGTCCTGAAGTTTACCACCGGCATGGAGGGATTACGAACAGAGGAAGCTGGTTGTCGATTTGCTTGAACAGTAATGTTCCTAGCTTGCATTTGAAAGAGCTATGAACCGTGAGGGTATTGGCATGAAGGAGTGCTTTCGCATCACTGCAATAATGATTATGGTTAAGTATTCTAATTGATTGATTTTCGATATTCCGTAGGGAGACGTGGTGACTGCTGTAGGTACCGAACATGTGATGCAGTAATTAATATGGTAATGAATAAAAGCGCCGTACAACGAAAGTAATGTGGACTGGGTAACATATCACAGGATTTAATTAAAACACGTATGCCGTAAGCCATTTTTCTTCGCAGTGTGACACCCTGTCTGCTAATTACCGCGGCGAGTAAAATGAACAGACCTACAACGGTGTCTCAACAGCTCTATAAGTTCCCGTGACGACGAGCGCAAGATCGGGTTTGTGATCCCCGGCTGCGGCGACCATATTCTGGTCTGCAATGCGTTCACCGCAATGATGCGTTGCAGTAGCGTTCTAAAAAGTGTTCTCCACAAGATTTCCCTTTGTGCAACAAACGGCGCACCGTCATGGGCGAAATATCTTAATGAGCACAAATGATTTGCTGGAGGAGTGCGTCTCGCGAGCGATATTTATAACCAAAACGGTATTCAACGGAGCTGGTTGGTTCATAGATAACACTGGTTTGAGCAGCGGAACTTAAAACGAAGGACAAAAAGGCAGACAAAGACATCACTGCAGTAACAACTGAAATTTTATTTTTATGCACGCGGGTGGGCGTGCTTTGGTTATTCATTTAGCCGCGCGCATAGAAATAAAATTTCAGTTGTTATTACAGCGACGTCCTTGCCCGTCTTCTTTTTGTCCCTCGTTTTAAGTTCCGCTGCTCAAACCAGTGCTAGCGATGCTTATAACTGCAATAAGCGGACAGACCGCGAAAGGAAAATGACAGCAGAGGACGCAACACCAGCATAAGCTTTTGTTACAAGAAAGTAATTTAAACCGGGGTCCACCACGAATCGACTGACGTGATATCCACCCTCATTATCACATTCGTGAGACTGAGCGCGTCGCAAGTTACCGGACTCCCACAGACACTTCCGAGCTGGGATAAAATACTCGTAGCTTCGGTGAAGCCGTTCGCCAACAGGTCGTTATGGGCCAAGCCAAGCCACGCCGCAAGATAACCGCTGATCAGTAAATAGTGTGCCTTTCGTGGCAGAGTACTGCGAGATCGCGAAGCGATTTACGGACAATCCCCTTCGGTTGTTCTTGTATATGGCTTCCGAAGGCCTAGGGTGATGGCATTACCTTTAATGACCCCTGGTACCACAAAAGATCGCTGGTGGTCTCCAACATTCACCGCCATGGGGGAGATGTGACCTTAGTAGCCAAGGTAAGTACATCCTCGTGAAAGGCTCCAGTGGCGGCTCGAGCGATATCAGTGCACGTTGTGCAAATCATATTTCCCAACGTCCAGCACAGCAGCCACTGCTTCGACGGAGAAACGTTTCACTTTCGTGTGATGAACTATTGATAGGAAGGAGCGATCAACTATATTTCCTTTACGCTGATGTAATGCGCGATACTTGTGTGTGCGGTATATGATGATGTAATGAGGCGTAATACATCAACGAAAGATGATTTAGAGCAAACATTTCATACACTCATGCCACAGATGTAGTAGTAGTAGCAGCAGCAGCAGCAGTAGTAGTAGTAGTAGTAGTAGTAGTAGTAGTAGTAGTAGTAGTAGTAGTAGTAGTAGTAGTAGTAGTAGTAGTAGTAGTAGTAGTAGTAGCAGCAGCAGCAGCAGCAGCAGCAGCAGCAGCAGCAGCAGCAGGTTGTTTGTTTACGTTCTACCCAGCAATGTCACGCTCAAGACCGTGCGAATAATAAAACTACGCTTCCTAAACGAGAAACGTCAATACGCATGATGCAGATAAATCTGAGTCAATGCGTTACCTTGAGAGCATAAAACCCAATCATCTGTAGTCCATAAGCTATTACGGCGGCTAGCATAACCAGGCACCTAACGTGTTGCCGTAACTAGTCAGCTTTTGCGTTGAACGCAGCCACACGAGCGACACAATGTGTCCAAGGGCTGTAGCACTAGTAGTCGCGATATTATCTGCTTTCAGTTGGATCCGGCAGCCGTGCATACGCTTAGATAAGGCAAAGGGGGCATATTTCTCGTCTATGTCACATCACGAAATAAAATATTAGTGTCCCTAAACGGGGCTGTTTGTGCAGTGGAAAGCTATCTGGGCCAAATGCGCCACCGACTCAGACAACACAAACCACGGCCCTGACCACAGAAAAGTACATACATGCGCCCTCGACCCTATGCGCGCACTCGGATGTGTTTTCCTCCGGAAGGCGCCGCCGATCCGCTGCGAAGCACGTGAGCAACCTTTTGGCGGATGAGCTCGTCGCTAATAAAAACCCTCACGAATTAAACACGGCTTGCCGTAAGCGTCTGCGCTGTGGCGCACCAAACGGCGGCAACTGGTTGGGCGCATTAAGAAGGTGCCCAGCACGGGCATTGCTACGTCTTTTGAGTAGCACTACGTCTTTGCTACGTCTTTTGAGTGGCGTACGCTTTTTTAAGAGCGTAAAAAAAAGAATCAGCATCCCGCTTATAACTCGCTGACTTCGAGAAAACCGTCATGCGGCCATGTGCCTTGAAGACACCGCTTTGTTTGGTTAAACGGAAGTAACGAATGCTTGACCGCCGACGAATATTGGCCAAGTATATTAGCATCTCCTCATCTTCGTCAGCAGAGAGCGAGCTTGGTTGCAAAATTATAAGCATACTATCAGTAAACTACCGTTATTGGAAGGGCAGGTGCGAGTACATCACTGCTGACTGTCGGACCTTCTGTTTTACACCTAAAAAAAACTCACAAGTTACGATAATAGACCGAAGCACCGTTGATTGTCTTTCCGAGTTGCCATGGTGTCCATCACCAAGCTTCTGCCGCGATTCGTGGTGAGCAGTTTTGGTCTCGCCCTCAACCTCACTTCAAGACTCGTTCAGGACACTGGCAAAGCTGGCGGAGTTTGCACCGGAATCGTGAGTTCACCTTTTTTTGGAGTCTTGCTCTACGATTGTGGGGTGATACCCTTCTCATACGAAACGTGTCTGCCTACTTCGAATAGAGCGAACGTTTAGTCTCGGTGGCATGCAAGTTTTTTTTTGCGAATTAGCATCAGGGAATCTTGCCGATGAAGCAGAAGATAACGAATATGGCCAGTCAGTAAGGAACACTTCTTATGTAACGAAAGCTTTGTAAATGCACACGCAATGTTACAGCTGGGTTATTCAAAAGGGCAGGCTCTTTAAGTGGTTTAACGTAATGTCGCATGGACAGAACTGAAGGGCGCAGTTCTTGGGAGTGCTTTCTCGTTTCAAGAACTAGCAAGCGAGATATAATTTTGCTGCTGCTGCCCTGAACAATTGTGCGATGATTCCGAAATAAGCCCGTAGGCTAACGATCAAAATATTCAGCATGAAAGTGTTAGAAAGTCTACAATAACAGCTGTAGAGTGATAACCCATCGATATTTTCTTACAGCTGTCGAACGGTCTATACTCTGTTTGTTACGTAGAGTAATTAAAGTTTCCAACACGATAACTAGTTTTACTTCTTTGCTTTCAACATCAGAACCAGTGGCGTAGGCAGCAATTTTTTTTCGGGGGGGGGGGGAGGGGGGGCACCTCCTTGATCCGACATTGGGTCTGCGCAGATAAGTGGGGTCGAGTGTCGTTTTGTGCTCTGTATGCCATGGGAAAATTTTTTTCCGGGGGGCACTGGCTCGGTGTGCCCCCCCCCCCCCCCCTGGCTACGTCACTGATCAGAACGAGATCGTATTAGTAACATATATAGGTATCGAGTGGCTCTGGTGCAAAGGTAAGAAGACAACAAACGTCTTTACTAAAGGGAAAATCGCCGTCGACCTGTTCGTAGCGCCAATCTATAAGGAAATCCGTACGGATTTTAAGCAAGAAAAGCATCCTAGGGCTCTCTTTGGCAAACACTGACCCTTGCGTCATAACGCACCGTACACCCTCAAAAGCTTCCTAATGGCCGAAAATTTTGTCCTGCCCCGAGGTTCGAACCTGCAACCAATGGCATTTCCGGGGCGGTCACTCTACCAAATGGCTTAGCCAAGAGCCGAGTAGCTCGATGAGGGCAGATTATTAGGCAACTCGAGGGACATGCTCAAAGAGTATGGCAAATCACTTGTGCTGAAACATATTCGCAATCTGTGAGAGACAACGAGGGGACGAGCCGTCTCTCACAGATCGCAGCTGCGCCAAATAATTAGCCCGTAAATAGGATGCTCTTCATCTGGTAAACTACTTGCTGCCTTGCATCTTGTGTTAATGTACGCAGTGGTGCTCTTTTTATGTTACTTTTTTTCTCATTTTTATACAGATAGCGCAGTAGACATATATGGAGAATGTGATTCAAGCATTTCAATTCAACCAACCCTATGCTCTCCTTCAAGATTGTCTTCCATGGAAAGGATTGATATCCAGTTTTCTTTTGATTATAAAAGTTGCCTCTTACATAGCGAAAACTACAGGAAGAAACTGATGTATGTACGTATGTCTTCGCATACTTCCGTTGCTAGGAATCCCTCATCGGCGATAAGGGTTACCCCCTCGAGACCCACGAGCTAGCCACAGAAGATGGCTACCTTCTGCAGATGCACCGAATACCCCACGGAAGGATGGGCTCCTGCGCTCACGTGAGCGCCTCCAAGGACCGCTGGTGCGGAGGACGCGGTCCCGTGTTCGTCATGACGGGTCTTCTCGCTGATTCGGCGTCCCTGGTGCTTGATTTCCCTGACCAATCGCTCGGCAAGTTCGTCTTAACTTACCGTACGCTTTAACTATTTGTTTGCAGAAATTGCTAGCTAAATTGACATCATATCGCGCTGTGTCTCTTGGCAACCAGCTCGTAAGCATCAAGTAACATGTAGTAAGTTTATTAAGTGTGCTTCTTGTGCACTATGAATATCAGCCAAGGGCCCATGAACGCCACCAATTAATCTCTTCCGGAACCATGCAGCAAGTAAATCTTGCTGCTTCAGTCGAGACCATAGACACGCTAATTTTCTTTTGTATTAAAATAGTTCTTGTGCAGATAAGAACGTTATACTAGGGTAATGGAACCTGTTTTTCTTATATCAACGTGAATTCTTGCGCTAGATGGTAAAAACCATTAGTGAGCCTTTAAGAATGCGGCATATCAACGTGATTAAAGATACTGATACATTCCGTGTGCTTCATGTGGAAAATACTGTTAAACTAGCACAACAACAAAATAAGTCGAGCCATAGAACGTCATTTGGCTACACAGTGCAAGTGGTACGGTTGGTGCTCAATTTTGAAGGGTACGCAGTCGCAGGCAGAAGCGGCTAACGCAACTGAAAGAAATAGCTGAGGCCGCTGATGTGTCAAAATATAGAAACATGTATATAGGCGTGCTGTCAGTCACCATAACTGATAGAGTTAGACAGCCATATCGTAACCTACGTCCTTGATACCGAACAGAGCTAACGTACGTGTGATCAGGTGACAGCGCTTCGTCTGTGTTTGCAATTTCACTGTAAAAATCGTACATGCGTGTTTTTAAATGTTCTGCTAGACGTCAGTGCTGTCTGGCAGTTTGTGTCTTCTTTCGTCTACGTGTAGCTTTGCTCTGTAATAGTAAAGGTTGAATCACCATTTAGGAAACGAATGATAGCTGACGGTGACTCAATAAATAGGGAAACATTTACATCGTTAAGGTAAATCTGCCTTGACCGCAGGATTCGTTCTCGCCGACAATGGCTACGACGTCTGGCTCGGCAACACACGGGGAAACACGTTCGGCAGAAGGCATCAGACATTGGACGTAGGATCGAGACGGTTCTGGAACTTCACGTAAGATATCTCCTTAAATCTCATTTCTTCGGCAGTTCGACTGCTGTTCCGAAGGTCGCGGGATTGAATCCCGGCGGTGGTGGCCGAATTTTCGATGCAGGCGAAAATGCTTGAAGCCCGTGTATTTAGATTTTGGTGCACATTAGGAACCCCAGCTCGCCGAAATTCCGGAGCCCTCCACTACGGCGTCCCTCATAAACATATCGTGGCTTTGGGACGTTGAACCCCAACAATTATTATTATATTACCACTGAGGTACTCGCTTCGGGGTTGAGCGTCAACCCGGCATGAGCCCTGAGGCATGAAGGATTGGCACCGAAGCGCGCCGTATGTAAAGGCGGTTGAGAACGACGATGGTGGCCGCTAGATTGTTTTTAGTTTTCATGCGTGAGCTTCGGTGTCAGCCTCGGTGTAACCGACAGAACAAACTACGAAAAAATTCGGCAGATCCCACGCGCTGTGGGAATCGATGTAATGCGAAGCAGCCAGCAAAGAGCTGCATACATCGCCTTGTTTGTCTTTGAGCCAAATGAAATCATTCATGCCATGGCATCTAGTCCACCATATATCGCATGTTTGCCATGCACGCATGCATGCACATCTAGTATACACCATGCCAATGAAACGCATATACTGGTATATACAATGCATGACCTGTCGCTTATGTTCATCACGCACTCGTGTCGTGCCATACCAATTTTGGTATATATCCAGTTAACAAAACGGCCGGAAGCACACCATGACAGTGGCATGTAAATCATACCGTACATGACATGCATAACATGATTCGCATGTTAAGACCTCTCTTTTATGTCCGTCATACAGTCACATCGCGCAATATCAATTTTGGTGTATATCAAACGAGCGAAATGGCCGCGAGTGCACCACGAGTATAGCATGTAAAGCGCGCCATAGATGACATGCATGTCATGATTTTCATGTTAACACCTTTCATTTACGTTCGTCATACAGTCGCTTCGCGCAATACTGATTTTGGTGTATATCAAGCTAGCGAAACGGCCGCGAATGCATTATGAGCGCGGCATGTAAATCATGACATACATGACAGCACGTCACGGTTTTCATGTTACCACCTGTTATTCATGTTCGTCATACAATCGCGTCGCGCAATACCAATTTTGGTGTATATCAAGCTAGGAAAACGGCCGCGAATGTATCATGAGTGTGGCTTGCAAATCATGTCGTACATGGCCTGCATGTCATGTTTCCATGTTACCACCTCTCATTTACGTTCGTCATGCAGCCGCGTCGCGCAATACCAATTTTGCTGTATATCATGCAAGCGAAAAGGCCACGAATGCGCCGTGACCATGACATAAATCATGTCGTACATGTCATGCATGTCATGATTTTCATGTTACCATGTCTCATTTACGTTCGTCATACAGTCGCTGCGCGCAATACCAATTTTGGTGTACATCAAGCTAGCGAAGCGGCCGCGAATGCATCATGAGCGTGGCATGTAAATCATGACATACATGACATGTATGTCATGGTTTTCATCTTACCAACTGTTATTCATGTTCTTCATACAGTCACTTCGCGCAATACCAATTTTGGTGTATACCAAAACGGCCGCTAGCGCACCACGAGCGTGGCATGTAAATAAGGTTGTAGATGACTTGCACGTCATGATTTTCATGTTACCACCTCTCACTTACGTTCGTCATACGGTCGTGTCGCGCAATACCAATTTTGGTGTATATCATGCAAGCGAAACGGCCGCAAATGCACCATGAGCGTGGCATGTAAATCAAGACACACATGTCATGGATGTCATGGTTTTCATGCTACGACCTGTTATTTATGTTCTTCATACAGTCACATAGCACAATACCAATTTTGGTGTATATCAATCTAGTGAAATGAACGCGAGTGCGCCATGAGCGTGGCATGTAAATCATGTCATATATGACATGCATGTCATGATTTTCATGTTACCACATGCCAGTTATAGTTATGTTCGTCATACAGAAATGTCTCGGCATACCAGTTTCCGTATATATCCCTTCATTTAAACGGCCGCGAGCACCCAGAGACCATGTCATGTAAATCATGCTGCACATGACATGCGCGTCACGATTTGCATGTTAGGACCAGTGACTATCTTCGTCATGAATTCTTGTCAGGCCGTACCAATTTTGGTGTATATGAAATTAACGCAACGGCCGCAAGAGCCTAAGGTCGTGGTATGTAAATCATGCAGTTCATGACATGCGTGTCATGATTTTCATGATATGACCTGTCGTTTATGTTCGTAATAAGGCCATGTTATGACACACCAATTTTGGTATACATCCGATTAACGAAACGGCCAGGAGAGCACAAAGTCGTAGGGCGGCTAGATAGATAGATAGATAGATAGATAGATAGATAGATAGATAGATAGATAGATAGATAGATAGATAGATAGATAGATAGATAGATAGATAGATAGATAGATAGATAGATAGATAGATAGATAGGTACGCTCAAAGTCGCAGAAGTTCGCTAAGAAATGCTTCGCATTTAAAAGTGCACGAGCCCGGACCGCAGCGGCGAATGAAAAAAAAACAAAAAACAAAATCGCCAGTCTTGCGCCGAACACGCTGCACATGTAGTTACAGCGACAGCTGGAAGAGCGGCTTTCTAGAGCTTGTTGTAAGCTCTCTTGGGTCAACTAATACCAGCACAGTTGGAAGGTACTCACTACGCCACAAATAATAATTTTTGTGAAGTAAGGAAGCACCCACTTTACCATTATTCGTCATTCTTCAGAGATGCGTGGTACCTGCTGCACATCTGTAAGGCATTACGTGCGTTTGTGCAGTGGATGATGATGATGAAGAATTATGGCTGAGCCCTGTGTAACGGGTTGGCCGCATTCAGCGACGCACTCGTTGCCCAATTCGCACTGTGTGGCGCCTGGTAGAGATTTTACTGTTCTACCACGCTATACTACATATGTTGACGCCATTCCTTGCCCGACGTCATGCCTCTATAGGGTCTTTTTGCGAAGGGGTTCCAAACACTGGCGTGGCTCTGTGGTAGAATACTCGGCTGAAGCGCAGAGGGCCCGGCTTCAAATCCCATCCGACTTGGGATATTTTTTCTTATTTCATTTTTTCTTAATTCGCGCGATAGCGGTTACGGACGCCGGCGGCGGCGGACAGCTACGGCACTGTTGTTGTGATCTCATAACAGCTTTCGCTGTAAAACAGCGATAGGGAACATAGTGCAATGAGGAGAGCGGAGGAAGAGACCTCCTCCACGCCGGCGACCCACCGCGATATGCCGTCCCAGTATCCTGCGCCTTCACCCGGTCGTTCACAACGTCCTTACAAGGTGTTCCGGAAGCACTTTCACCGTTACCGTATGTCGAAGACGGAAACTATGGTGAGGGAGCCTCAACTTTAGCATAACCACCAACATTACGGCCACGGTAGTGCATCGCTTGTGCTGTAGCCTCCACACGGTTGCCGATACAGAGTCCGCGGTGGCAACACATCATTTTTTAGGCGAGAGTGGTCTGCCAGAGACACTTGACCGCACGTAACATTCGGTTCAGCCGCCTACATGTATAAAAATCAAAGCCCCTTTCTTAAAGAAAGGTCGTCGAACGCCAAGCCTTCTCCCATGCAAACCGAGTCAAAGTCAATGTGCATGGACAAAGACAAGGACCACGCAGAGAACCCCAAAAATGCTGAGCTACCCGATGCAGTGCACGTGCGACTTGATTGTTTGTTTAGGATGGTATTTTAAATGCGAAGCATTTCTTAGCGAACCTCTGGCACTTTGAGCGTTTCTATCTATCTATCTATCTATCTATCTATCTATCTATCTATCTATCTATCTATCTATCTATCTATCTATCTATCTATCTATCTAGCCGCCTACGTCTGGGTGCTCTCGTGATCGCCTCTTTGACTTTGTGTAGACCAAAATTAGCATGGGAGGGAAAGAGGACTTGACGAATATGACTGTGTGGTCATGACATGGATAACGGGAAAATCCTGTCGCGTGCGTCGTCAAACCCTTTCCTCCAGACACGTTTGCCACCGGCCGTGGTGTACGGGTATGAGCCACAGGTGATTGACAGTTTATATCTACCCAGGAACGGCGAGAACAGACATAAGTAATTAAAATGCGAGAGCGTTAAGAAAAACCGACATCGGCAGCGTTGACCCGACGAATAGAAAGAAGAAAAATCAGGATCCAAGCAGGAATCGAACCCAAGCATTCTGCGTGGCAATCAGGTATTCTACCACAAAGCCACGCCAGGTATTCCTATGATTCAGCAAGCTATATTGAAGCATTGCTTGACCCCGGAGGAATACATTAACGAAAGTTACGTATGATATTCACATCATCGCAGCTTAAAGTGCACTTAGTCCGCCAGAACGACGCCAGAACGACGCATTTCTTACGAGGCTGGGCGATGGCCTCATGCTGACCGAGGATGATGACAGATTGATTGACAGCCGCTTTGTAGACTAGGCTACGTTGGTCACATACGCCCAGGCAGCCTACGAATATGACAAGCGCCATCCAGTGATGTTGGTCTGCGTAGCCCTATCCAGGCCTACCAGCCTCAACGGCCTAAACATCACCAATGCGATGGGTGACTTCAGATTCCGACATGTCGCCGGCTCTATATACAGACAATTTGTCGACGAAATGACCGAGGCATCCACGATTTCTAACAGCTGTACTATAACTCCTACTTCACTACACATGGACCCCTCGCCACCGCGATCGCGACCGGATCCGATAACAAGTCATGACCAGCGTCTAGTGCTCACTGATCACGGTGATGATGACTTTGTTTAAGAACTGTTAGGAACCCCTTCTACACATGCACACCGGTTGGTGAAACGTGCGTGCTTTCTCCACGATAACGCACAAGTATAAGCACTACATATCGGCTTACCGCTTCTAGTGTTGGTAATACCCACGTTTCCGTTGGCAGCGTTACCTAACTTTAAACAACTGGTTTATAACATATATGCGGCTCTTCAGCATATGTGTGTGCGTATAAAATTTATACAAATCTTTAGCATAATTTCGTAACGTTTCGCTCAGTAAAAAAAATTACGCCACAGTCACCTTCCCGCCACATGCTTCGCATATTATCGACTTCCACGGTACGTGGGATCTGCCGAATTTTTTTTCATGTTAGGAGTATATTTTTTAACTTGACGGCCGTACGGACCATCGTTGGTACTGACCGAGACTATGAGTCAGTCTCATTATGTGATGCCGCCATGACGTCACATAACGGGACGTCATGTGGTGACTTCATCACATGACATCGTCACTTTTTCAAAGGTGCGCCGATCCCGTAGGCTCTGAAAAAACACACGAGGTGCATAAAGCTTCCAACGCCTCCGATCCCGGAGGCACTGCAAAACCGCGTTGGGTACGGATAGCTTTTGGGGGGGAGGGGGGAATCAATGCAATAGATTGAGAAGAAAAAGAAAAAGAAGATGGCTTTCGCTTTTGAGTCGTCTCAGGCAACTGCATAAAAGACATATAACTATTTTATGGTCTTTTATTTTTTTATTTCTGGTGTCTCCTTTCCGTTATCTCGTCGTCTGAGAACGGGCTAAGTTCCATGTCCTTCCGTCTATTCTTTCCTCCCTTGCGCAAATTCCATATTTTGAACACAGCAACGAGAGTTTTTCTTTCGTGCTTCGCTCGATGCACACCCAGTTCAGCTGTGACCACGCCCATCCTCTCGCCGGGCATGGACCACCTACGCTTCTCCCTACACGGATAACACAGTGACTTATCCAAGCATCATTCGTAACCACTTTACTACAACGCGCTCGCTGTGTGCAGACCTCGCACTGCGTCACCGAGTAAGTCGCTATTTCCTGGGCGTCTGCGGAGCTCTCCACAGAAGCCTGAAAACGCATCTGTTCTCGTCGTATAGATGGAGCGATCAGATAAATTGCACCGCGCTTGAAAGGCAGACTAGCTGAATGTTTTGGTTTCTACGTTGCAGGTTCCACGAGCACGCGCTCTACGATATTCCCGCTCAGATCGACTACGTGCTCAGAAACACGGGACAAAGGCGGCTCCTGTACATCGGTCTCTCCCAAGGCACACTCAGCTTTTTCACCATGATGTCCGAGAGGCCCGAGTACAACGACAAGGTAAGTGACGCACATGCGACAACGGGTTAGCTTACGCTACGTTTGGTGGCACTGGTCTACGCGAGGTTGAACATGAACGCTGATTTGACCTTGGAGATCCCAGCTGAAATTTTGGTCCATTGCCTCACCATACATCCACCGCCATACATTGCTCCGGATGGCATTGGCTAAAGTTAATAGTTTCACTTACATGTATACGCCACACGTAAATATCTGTCGCAGCCGGTTAGTTGGCACAGCGCCGCACAAGCTGTGCGGAGTTTCTGGTTTGAACATTGTAGTTTTAACGCGGTCGTTTAACATTTATATCCTTAAAAATATATCGCTTAGTGCAACTTAAGCAAGTGTGCCTAACTGCCGGCTAAGGTATTTTTTGGCGTTAGTGACGCTGTTTACAATATTCCAACATTCTTACAGTTCATAATTCGCCCTTTTGTAGGAGTAGTGAGCACTTAAAGGAAGCTTTAGGGACAACAGTCCCTAAAGCTTCCTTTCACCCCAAACGAATCTAACTGTGGCGTAAGAAACAGTGATCATAGGCGTGCGCTAGGGGGGGGGGGGGGAGGGGGGGAGGGCGCCCCGTTCCTCTCCCCCCCCCCATCAAATCATCATACCTTTACTCAGTCGCACCTTTCACGTCATTTTTTAATGCGCACGTTATGGCTAGCATGTTTTTCCTCAATAATGGCGGTCAGATACCCCTGATGTTACATGGAAATACCTGTTTTCTTCTCACCTTCACCCCGGCAAGCCGGGGACCACTGGCCGGCCTTCGTGAGGAGCTCGAGATAGCTTCATTTTAATATTTGCATCCACTGCGGAGCTCATGTTCCTTCGCGGACTCGACCAATGAGTGGGGGGGGGGGGGGAGCGCTGCGGTGAAACATGCCCCCCTCCCACTTCTAATAGAGAACCCTCCGCACGCCTATGCTCCTTGGTAAATCGCGGGTGCAATGTGACACGCGCAGGTGAAGGCGTTCGCCGGACTCGCACCCTTCAACAAGCTGGCTCACATCGAGGTGCCACCGCTCGCAGTATTTGGTCCGTACGCGGAATCGCCGCTGGTAAGCATAAATATCGAAGATGATGATTTCCGTGGCGTAGTCTTTCAGCATTCTGTGTCGGGGAAAGGCGGTGGTGCTGATGCCCGATTTCACGCTCAAAATACGGATTAATTCCGAGGGCAGGACTGTCGGACCGCGCGTCTCGCCATGTCACTAGATTTGCGTACTATATATAATAGCCCACGTCAGCACGGAATTATGTCGGCTAAGGCTGGCTAAACGTTAGCTGTTATGGCTAACGATGGATAGTTTTTTGCGAAAGACGGCTATATGATTGATGATGTCGGCTAATATCTCTTTTTCTTTTGGCTCTGTTTCTTTTGCAGCAAATCGATCGACCTTGGTAATGGGTCGTGCTCTCGAACACCTTCTAGTGGGTCGCTCTCTTCGGCTCTTTTCGAAGAGAGCGACCCACTAGAAAGTGTTCGAGAGCACGACCCATTACCAAGGTCGATCCCTTCGCTACACTTTCTATTTCTTTCTTTATATCTCTCTGCATTTCTCACTTCCTCTTTTTTCTACCTCTTTCTCACTCTCTGTTTCTTTCGACGCCTATCCTTGTTTCTCTCTATTTATCTATTTATTTCTCTTTTTGTCTTACTTTCTCTTTGTTGCTGTCACTTTTTTTCTGTGCCTGTTTCTATCTCTCTCTCTCTCTGTCTATGTCTTTCTACCTATTACGTCTTTGTTCCCTTTATTTCCCTCTCTCTCTCTTTCACTCTCTGTACACTCGTTCTCTCGGCCATCGGAGTAATTGCATCCAACGCCGGAAAAATCGTCGCACGTGTTCTGGGAGTGAAGTAGAAGATGAAGAAGAGGGCGCAAAGAGTGCGTGCCGGTCGAGTTATTGAACTCACGATGATGATAGTTTTTGTGCACTACCGACGGAGTTTCTCCTCGCGAAGAAATTACTCGGTAGAGGGGCTGCGCAGATAAATATTTGTGTCTACCGTCGGTTCTACCACTGTGTGATTTTTCAGTTGTTAGCGGCGTTTCTGGTGTATTGACCAGGCCCGTAGCCAGGAATTTTTTTCGAAGGGGGGGGCGGGGCACTTGCTGAAAGCCTTGACTATTTGAGAGAAACGCCTATTTTTTATTATTTATTTTCGGTAAACCGCCATCTATCATAAAAATTTCGGGGGAGGGGGGGGGGCGCCCTCCCTGGCTACGGGCCTGCTCTTGACTACTCTCCTGTGTCCGTGTGTGCACACACTGTTTTTATAAAGGGCCCCTAACAGCCTTTGAAAATACAACAACAAATAAACAAAAACAACGAGCGCGTTATTCTCTCTTGGCGTTTCTTATCTTTTGGTGCACTTCGTGATGCCAGAACAGTGATTCACGTGACATCATCAGGGTACAAACTCTCGACTGGTCCATATACGAGAAATAACAGCTGTGAATTGTCTCCCTTACTGCATTGCTACGCAGCCGCCCACCCGCTCTTGCTTCTCTCGCAAGACTATCGTGCGCGACTAAATTATTTCGCTCCATTTTGTGCGTTTGCGACCGCGCATGCAGAGATAACAGACTATAGCTGACAAGCGCGAAATCATGATAGGTTCAACGCTTAGTGCTGACATTGTACGCGTGCTTTATGGAGAAATAAGTGGCGAGGAGATGTCCCCTGTGAGAAGGGTGTTGAAGGCGAGAACGAAACCAATGGAAAAGGCGCCGGATTATATGATTCTTCCCACGGACGCACTCTTTACTGCGGAGACGATGCAGCTTTCCAGGAAAAAGGCGAGCCCGCTTCGACGGTTTTTTTTTGTACATTTTGTTGTGTTAGCAATTGTATGGACACTCAGGACAGGTTTTCACCGTCGCCGTCATGTTCCGTATAAACTCAAAATCGATAACATCGCTCCGCGCATTGTATGTTCTACCCGCGAGTAAAAGCTCGCGAGCGTTGGCAAGGAACATGGTTACAGCAGAGATGAAACAAACTGGCCATCTCCGTCACACGGAATAACATCAACCCACGTGCGAGGTATGCCGTCCATTGCTCCTCAAGCAGAAGCAAACGCCCCGCCCGTCAATTGCTAGGCGAAGGAGCAAGAACTGGGGAGAGGGACTGCGTAACTCGAGCAGCAACTGTGAACTTTGACTATAAGGGCGCGGTCGAGAGCGCTGGCACGCGCGCCATTTCGGCAGACATCCCCCAGCGAACGGCTCGTACACCTTCTACGTGCTGTGAGCGTTGTGAGCGCTGCTTCGCGCTCGGCAGGGGCGTAGCCAAGGGGGGGTTGGGGGGGTTCAACCCTCCCCCCCCGAAATTTTTCAGTTTTGCTTGCGTATATAGGCACGCACACATACAAACGCACGCACGAACATACATAAAGTATGGTTGAACCCCCCCCCCCCAAAAAAAAAAATTTCTGGCTACGCCCCTGGCGCTCGGAACACTGATACGACAAACTGACCGAAAACCGCTTCTCTCCCGGGAGCGGCCGTATTGCCATACACCAGCGTTTTGTAAAAATAAGTGAGATCGGAGCAAAAAGAGCTGCTAGTCCTAGTTCATGTATCATTACGGCGTGTACTTATCGCATTCACTGCTTCGCCTCCCCCCCCCCCCCCGCCGGTCCGATGAACCCCGCGCCGTTCATGCACCGCCGCCGGAGGTATATATATATATATATCTATATATATTACTTATCTATTTTGTTTATTTATGCACACTGTACTAGGTCCAAGACTTCAAGAATATGCTAACCAGCGAGTTGGGTCGTCGCCCTTTAAGGCCGGAGGACGCGGCAGCGTTAAGGGCAGGCAATAATCGTGATATTTCTGGAAAAGAAAAAGATACTACAACTTCTGGGGAGCTATTCTCGATGCTTTCATCCAAACGAGATGTCGCCAGTCCACTTCGGCAGAGCGCATTCAGTGATTCGAAAAAGCGGTGAGTCGTGATGTCACCTCGCGCTTGACCAGGTCGCCGCACCGAACCTGCCAGCACATTCCTAGCGTAAAAAGAGAGTGGACGAAATGCACAGAAACAGGAACTTTTCAAGTCTGAGTTTGCATATGAATGTGTCGCAGATGTTTGAGAACGATGCAGGGAATGCATACCGACCTTACCGCTGCGTTAGACGAGCGGCCGCATTAAACCTAAACCGATGGCTAACACGATCAAAAGATATGCGCACCGAGAATCGGATTTCTGAGGGCTGCGTTCGTTGCGTTGAAGCGCATTCCGTTCCTATCATTTGTGTCGAGAATGTTTGAAAGCTTCGTGATGTCATGATGGCGCTGCACAAGAAGAACCGGAAGCAGGGGCCGCGCTTCTCGCCGAGCTCCCGCTATTCAGCGGCCGTTGTAATGGACAGTTCACTACACGGACACATCCAGAAGAGCTCCTGCGGCGAAGTGCTGTATTTTGTTTCGAGATTTCCCATTCGAATTAAAACAGTAACGGCGGCGCGCCGCAATTATTGCGCGGCGGCGGCGGCGGCGGCGGCGTGGTCTCTCTTGGAACTTCGGCGGCGGCGCGAGCGGCGTGACCAAAAACAGGCGGCGGCGGCGGTGCGGCGCGGCGGCGCACGCCTCTAGTTGCAACCCAGCCGACGTGTCTGTCGACGAGGGAAGATGGGTGGGAGGGAAGCAGAAGTCAAACCGGAATGAATGCATTGAGGTGCACCAATGCCGTCCCGTTGCTGACGCCTCTGCCATTGCAAGGAACGCAACTTATATGAAAGATAATGAATAGCGCAAGAGCGTAAGAAGCAACCAAGACAGAAAGATCGCCAAATGATTATTGTTACTCTCTTGCACTATTCATCATCGTTCGACATGATGTACAAACCAACGTTACTAGAACAAACTCAGTTTAAAAGCTCCGCGGGAGAGGGGGTCCGCGTGGCGGTCGTGAGAACTAGTGGCGCTGCAGTCACGTCTAGCTCCCGCGGCTGGCGCTTGTTGTGATCGGCGCCGCCGATGTACGAGCGCACGTGGGTTACATCGTCGTCTGCGCTTTCTTAGCTCGTCATTTTTGCGACTGTTCTTGACCAGGCTTAGCGTCTTGTACGAAGACACGTGCATGATGTACGAAGCGTAATGAGGGCGAACAGATTCACGGTGCTGTATGCCGACTTGCTTTGCGCCGGGCTGCAAGAGCGGCTACCGCAACGACGACTCCGCTTCACGACACTTCTTCGGACCTGCAAAAGACCCTACGCCATTCAAGCTTTGCATCGCAAAGATAGGAAGGTTACTGCGAAATGCAAGGTCTGTGTCGTTCATTTTGAGAGTGACGACATTGTAAAGCACTATCGTCGTGTCGTTGCGGGACAAGAAGTTTTGATCCCACGTGGAAAGTGGGAACTCGCGCCAGGTGCCGTGCCGCGCTTGTTCCTAGCACTTCCACCCCACATTTCAAAGCCAAATGTTTGGGGTTAGGCGCAAATCCCCCCCAAAACGCACGGCGTCCCGCGAAAGCCCGGTGCCCAATTTGGAGGAGCTGCCAGAAATAGAACAGCAAAACGAAAGGCAGGCGATTACCTATATACACTATACCGAGACTGAGAGTTGCATCACGCTGACATTCGATCAGTTGTCAGCTGTCGCTATGCCTTCAAAGTAGTAGATTTTCGAAAGATTTTACGACGAGGTATTGAACAAGATGTGCGGAATATTTTACACTCGCCGGCTCGGGAACGGGCTGCTCAGCGCAAATAGTTGACACGGTACACATAGAAAAGACGATGACCAGCGCTGGTCCTCGTCTTTTCTATGTGTACCGTGTCAAATTTTTTGCGCTGAGCAGTTTATTAATGGCATACCAACTAGCCCAATCCCACACTTTGCTTCGGGAACGGAGACTTACTTGTGAAAAAGATAATTGTAGTTGACGAGCAGTTTAACTGCGTAGTGAACGGCTACAGCACGAAACGCAAACGGCTGTCGTACAGTGTTCGGTGAAGTTGAAAAACTGAAGTTGAATACTGACGACTCTTCTAGCGACAGAGTACGCGCGAATAACTGCTCGGTGCTCACATCACGGCCGCTCTGTTGGAATTGTTTAAGGCACCGTAGAAGGATGCGACGTAGAAAGATGAGACACCGAAAATACAACTATCCGCTGAAAAAATTGCTCAGAGACGACATCGATTCGATGTAATCGCACACTGAGATTTCATTTACCGAGTTCTCGTAAAAGTTTCCGATTTTGGGTCAGTATCCCTTTAACCGTCGCGAAAACGTGTCTTGTGAACATTGCAAAGCATTGGTGATGTTTTTCGAGAAAGTTTTTTTCAATAAATTGTAGAAACATGATTACTGTTTTTATAGAACGTCTTTGTATCTAGAGTAAGTACGCTTCTTTGTACACTATAAAGGTTTTTACAAACGTGTTCGGTTGTTCTTGGCCTAGATAAGACGGTAGCGGCTAAAATTGTGGTGGTGGTTATAAAAATTACGCTGAAAACCCTCATTCGCTTAGAAACTTCTATGCTTGGAAGTTAAGCGCAATGTAGACAGCTCAAATATTGTCACAGGGTCGTGACGTGGACGAAGGCAGAAGTCAGCAGGTCCGAGATGAAACTCTTTATTTGGCCGAACTTGTGGCCGGGAAACTGAAAGTCAAACTACAGCAATACACTGATAGCGGCGAACAGAGCGTCGACCAACTGACAAGCGGTCAAGCACAGCTTTGTGCGTCGGCTTTTTTACAGGGGCTATCGAACTTTCCAGCGATATCGCTGGTGGCGGCGTTATCTCTCGACAAAGCTGGAACATTCGCGTGCAGCGCGCGATCTTACCAAAACGATCTACTACAATCGCGAAGCTTGTCGAACACTGCTTCGCGGACAGCGTCGAGCGTTGATAACCGTGCTTGCTGATCAAACCCGAATACATCAAAATAAAACAAGAAGTGGGCGTGGCAATATAGACCCAACATCGATTCTTAGCCAATCAATGAACAACGCCCTCGGGCCAATGCATACAGACGACCTTATGCATATCCACCTAAGTATCCACCTAACTAGTACAATAAGAAAGTTGCCGCGCTGTTGCCGCGAGCAACTGCGCGGCGGATTGCAGCGTTATGCCGTGGCAGCAGACGACGCGCCGATAGTGGCGCAAGACGGAACTGCAGCGCCGCTAGTTCTCGCGACCGCCATTCGGACCACCCTCCTCTGCTGGCGGAGATACGGAGCTTTGAAATTGAGTTTCTTCTAGTAACGTTGGTACAAACAGGCCTAATGCGCTGCTCTGGGCAACTTATATGGCCTACTGTCCTGGTCACACTTAATTTCCCCTTCTCGCAGCGCCTCGCTCAGGCGATGGGTGGCTACGAGATGCTCCCGAAGGACTTCCAGCTCATGGGCCTCGTGAGACTTCTGTGTGGCGGGGTGGCGAAGCGTGTCTGCACTTTTCTCGGCGACAGACTCAACAACGTCGGAAGCAGATACATCAACCTGGTAAGCCGTGCGCTTAAAATATCGCGAAGTGTGTGCCATATTACGCGTGGTGTTGACGACACGAAGCCCCGAGGCCCGCTGTGGTTGCTTAACTAAGATTAAGGTGTTGCGCTGTTAAGCTAGAGGACGAAGCTTTAGTTCCCTGCCACGGCAGAGGCATTTTGATGAAAATTTAGGCGCATGTAAACGAAACCGAAAGGTAAAAATTAATGTGGATTCCCCGTATCAGCGGGCATTTTAATCACATCATGGTTTCGGCACTCAAAACAGCAAAACTGAATTGCCATGAAGCTGTTGAAGCTCTTAAGAACATCAGTGAAAGTGAGATTTTCCGGTTGGTAAATGGAGCAGCAGGGAGGAGAAAATAAAATAGCAAGGACATTTTTTTCGGTAAGGGTTTGGCTTCCCCCAGTATGTATATGCGTCTCTTCTCTCGTATGTGAACGTGCGTATATATGCAAAGAATAGCAAAAGTTACGGGTCGGAGGAGGAGAGTTGGACTCCCAGCCGCACCCCCTTCCTCTCTGGCTACGCTTATGGAGCGGTAGAACCATGTCAAAAAACCTTGGATTCTGAAAATCTTCTAAAGTCAAAACGGTTGAATGCTGTTTGGAGAAGGTGGCACATGACTTCATAACGATAACAAATGCATTAGACCTGTTGAGTAATGTCCTCAATCTTACAAGATTCGCGCTTATATGTGCCAGCCATTGCGATGCGGAACTAGTGCGCGTTCGTGGATGCAAACAAGGACCCACAGTTGGCATCACGACGCTGCGTTGGAGTCGCTGATCTACGATGGGTATTGTAATCATTGAGGAGGGGTGGTGCGCTTACATTCCAAAATCACGATATGACTATAAGAGACGCCCTAGTTGAGGGCTGCGGAAAGTTCGATTACCTAGACTTGTTTAACGTGCACCTAAATCTAAGCACACGGGCCTCTACTATTTTGCCTCCGTCGAAATGGGGCAATCGCGGCCAGGATTGACCTTCGGGTCAGCACTCGACCATATCCACCAGACCACCGCGGAAGACAAAAAAAATTTTGATGGTAGCTGGTACCTTAAATACGGATTAACTTTATGTCGGACGACAATCTGGAGAAGTGGCAGACGAGAGCGAAAAAATAACGGTTTCTTCCAGTGTCGGTTTCTGTCAGAGGGATCGGAACAACTCTGCTTCCTCTGTGGCCGGACTGCACCGACTCCTCAACGAAGTGATGGTCTGGATGCCACTGAATTACACCGCCGTGACATTTCTCAACTAACTTGATGACGATCGCCCTTCAGATGCAGTAACAATTTCTCATAAGCCCTCTGACGTCGGGCAAAGCACACCATATGAAGTGCTACTCCTTTAAGCCGAATGATTGATTCAGGAGCTGTAGCTTGTGCCAGTGTTTGTAACTACACGACTGCCACGTAGCTGGGCAGAACTAAAGTGGCACTGCTGGTCATCGCTTAACGCAACAGAGACCATTCTGTGATTATCCTAATTACGTAATAAGGTAACATTTATTACTTACCAATTCAAGTACGATTCAAACAAAGGCGTCAATGAGGAAATTGTAGCCCATCGTGAAAAAACCCATCATACAACTTACTGTTGGTACGTTCGTGACACACGAAAGCTTTTACCTAGCCTGAAAGAACGCCGCAAAAGTACTAAAAGTGCCGCGAAGACTAGCTAGCCAAACGTTGTTGTGTTTCGCTGGTTATTTTCATCTTTTTTTTAGCGAGAGATTTCAGAGAATAATGTGCCGTATACGAAAATGCCAGGCTGTGTGTAAGATAGCAGAACAACCTTATTTTAACATTTTCAACGGGTACTTTCTTGAGAATATTCTCATTGATAATTTTCCTACAGATTTCGCTTGCGCTTCTCCACGTTTGTTTGTGTTCCTTTTACCCATTGTTCCAGACGCGGACGACAACCTACCTATGTCACATTCCGGCAGGGACGTCAACGAAAAACATCATACACTTTGGGCAAGTGAGTGACACATGAAAAAAAATGTTTTCGACCATAATTATGCAGCGGAGTTATTCTTCCCGTGAAGTAGCATGCTTGATACGTAGAAAATTTAAGCGAGACGGGACGTGCTCCCAGAAGGGCACACTTTTAAAATTATATATATATATGCCGTTAAGTCGCGAGAGATAGCCAAAAATTTAGAGAACATCGGGAGAAAATCAAGTGGAAATGTCAGGTAGGCTAACTCTCGCTGGGCAAGAAACTTAAAAAATGTATAGAAGCGAAATGAGTAACACGCGTTTATTAGCACTGAATTCACTCGTCCTCCAAACTGTGGAACGAGCAGTCGCTCTCACTGACGAACAAAAGGTCGAAAACCTCCTCACGCACGGTGTTCGACGTGATTGGCTGGGCAGCAGGAGGGGGACCACAGGGAAAGGCGCTCGGAAGCTCTCCGTGTTCTGGTCCGTCGAGGTTGGTTGATATACAGGGCCGCTTGAAGGAGGTTATCGCCGAAAGGGACAGGGGTTGGTTATCTTTCGCTGTTGAAGAGCTAGAAAATCGTGCCAAAAATAGGGGTGTGGCGCGTCTCTCGGAATTTTACGGTAGTTTTTAGAGTCAGACATACAACGTACAGTCTGTTTGCGTGAAGACATTGCGTGCATGGATATCGTTGATTTTTATACAGATGTTTGGGACTTGATTCCAATTGTTCAATTGGAATTTTTCATTCCCGATGCATTAGCTTCAATTCTAATGCATTAGGTATGAAAAAAAAGTTCAGTAAGATGTATGATAATGTATGTTAATCCGTATATAATGAAGACTCTGTTATTATCAAAGCGAGAGCGTTATACGACTCATGCGAACATTACCTTGAGCGAAAAGCTGGCGTCGACTCGAAATCTTACAAAAAAGTCACATGACCACTCGCTCGCATCGAGGCTGGTGAGCTTCCGGTTCACTTCGTCTATACAGCGTTTACGGGACTAAAAGGAAATAAAGCGACCATAATGGAATATTTAGGAGTCTGAGAGTGGCACTCGCACTGAGTGTGTTGGTAAAACTTGTCATTACCTGTGAGCCATCTTACTGTTTTGCTTCTAAGTCAATGTATTGAACCTTGCTCCCACAAACTCGCAAAAAGAGTCAAAGCACGCTTTTTTTTTCTCTTCTTAGACCAAGTTGGTGCATAGGCGCCACTCCTCCGTGCAAAGAAAAGCTAGTCCGGTCGGTGTCGCCGCCCTCGTCTCCTGTGCGACTTGAGAATCGACCGACGCCTGCCCGACAGCACGACAAGCTGCCGACGGCGAATCAGACATGCAGTCGGCAGACTGTCGGCGTCGGCGGAGTATAAATGCCGACCATGGTGCCGACAGTACAACACACGCTGCCGCCGACAGTAGGCAGACAGAAATCGGCCGATTGTCGTCGTAGCGTAAACGCGCTTTTATTAGGCTACTCCGATTAAACCCGCATTGCGCTGGTCTAAATTACGCATATTTGCGAGCTATGAGTGCATCGATGCATATCAATGAGTGCTTTCTTCTATTTCACAGGTGCCTTTTTATTCATTTTTGTCTATTTGTTACAGCTTGTCGGATCTAAACGGCCTCAGAAGTTTGACTATGGGGCATCGAAGAACCAGCAACTGTATGGACAGGTGAGCAAAGATAGCTGTTTAAATGATTAGCTATTCAACGTAATTAAGACGTAAGTAACAAGAGAACGACATTTTTAATCTATTCAAAACACAAGCATGATGCAAACACTGTTCAATAATTATTGAAAATCTCACCGGGATCGCACCACGCGCGAACTTGCTTAGGCTTTCCATACCTGTATCAGTCACGATCATTAACTATTTCCAGCAAAGAAGTGCCACTGCTTAAGGTAAAGGGGTTTCTGGAAAGATACGGTGTGGTGTTGGCCTGTGTTTTCACTAGGAACAGTGTGCATGTTCGGTGGGTCAGGTGCCCTGGTAGGCTATATATGCTCGTTTTCGCTCAATGAAGCTTTCAGTTGATAGAGCGCAGGTGTCGTCCCTTAGCCCCTGCTTGTCCCAGTTCGCGCTTGAAACTTCAGTTATGTATTGAAAATCGCTAGACCTTCGGCAGCACAGATAAAAGCACGACGAAATTGCACCTACGACTTGAACCGAAAGGCGAATATCTCTGAGCGAGTGTTCTTGAAAGGAAGAAAAAAAGCGGTAGCCTACTGCGTGACCATCGATCACTCGCTATGGTCTTGGAATTCACCTGCACGTCAACTAGAGTGGTCTAATGTGCCTTTTAGCGGCAACCAACAGAGTCTAAGCCGTTACTCGGGTACTATTAAAGTTGTCCTGCTAGGCACATCCCAGTAAACAAATACGAATTATCCGATACATACCGTGTAAAACACCTAACGCGCTTTTACTTCCTTTGTTCAATTTGCCTCAATACAGCATATGCCAGCGTTTGTTGCACTGTCGCTTATGTTTTCATTCTCGTGTCATCGTTGTAAAACTATGGCAGTGAAAATATGAAAAGTGTTACACTGGCTGCCGCATTGTTGGCACCCTATGAAAAACTGTCAGTGTGATGAAATGATGGCTTTCGTGTTACGTTCAGCCCTCTTGCGTTACTATACATGGCAATGGCTCCCGGTGAAATACAGTAGTTTACAAGCGCGTGTGCAGCTGCAGTGTTACATTTCAGCGCTATGATCTCAGCAGGCAATTACGGCCTTTCTCATTACGGTGTTTCAGTCACGTCGCAAGATGTGCAGGCGTACGCATTCACCTATCCTTTCCGCAACCCTTGGTGCCTTCACAGTTGATCGCGTAAATTCGTGCTTATACTGTTACCCGCCTCGCCTCTGGTGTAGAAACGGAGCAGTCCTTATTGTGAGTGCATGAGTACTACTTGTTACGACTCTCTAAATGTTGTTCTTATGCCAAAACTTATTTTCATATTTAGCATACTTTGCCTTTACTCTCCGTTTCTTTATTCCTGTATTATACATGTTTGCCCTCCCTGCAACAATCGCTTCTTGGGATAGGCAGTGTTCAAATATATAAAATAAATAAATAAATAAATAAATAAATAAATAAATAAATAAATAAATAAATAAATAAATAAATAAATGATCTTATTACTATGTTATAGGAGATCTAGAACATGCGAAACATTTGTTGCCCTTGGTTTCTTCCATACTGAAACGAAAAGTACATTGAAACAAAACTAAATAAACTTGAATTCCCCTAAAAAAAAAGAAATGCACTTTACTGCACATACCTCATTCGAACCATCTTGGCCACTAGCGGAAGCCGCCCTTGTACAACTTGTCGCGCGTGACGACGGACGTGGGAATCTTCTGGAGCAAGGGCGACCAGTTCGTGACACCGCGAGAAGTAGACGAGCTGCGAGCCGATCTCGGCGCTAGGGTCAAGAGGGAGGAGTACATCGACGACCCTTTCTACACTCACCTGCACTTCTTCATCGGCCTGGCGAGCAGGAAGTCCCTCTTCAGGAACTTGCTGGGCTTCCTGGGCGGATATCCGGCCGAAAAAGACGAGCCGCTGGATGAAGACGTGGCAGCCACAACGAACGCTGTCGACACGACCCTGGCTTCTAAAATTTGGACGAGATAATAAATGAAACAGTTCTTTTCTTTCTTTTATTTTCATTGTCAGGAGCAATGTGTTTATTCTTGTCTTATTAATGGGTTCAATTTTCTTGAGAAGCAACTGAGAGTAGTTTATGCTAGAAAAAGCAATCGTGACTTATGTAAGCATGTTAACCTAGTACTTGAGCATTCTTGACTTCTCTCTGTGCTTCCCATGCATTCTCAACAAATCACACTGCACTAAAAAAAAAGTTTGTGTAGGGGTTAGACGATTTGGTCGCCCTTTTAAAGGAGTACTGATGCAAACACTGTTTTTCCTATCGTAATAAGTATCAGTAACTTACCACTGCCGGTAACTTCGTTTCTTCGAACGCGCGACGGTTAATTATTTGGAGACGGTTTTTTATAGCGCCCAGCCAAAGTTTCGGTTTCAAGGAGCAACCAGAGAGGCGTGACCAGGTAGGCTTTTTTTAAAAAACACCTGGACCACGTGACCCCACAAGCCGCTGATGCGCCCCGCGCGGCAACGCGGCGCTGAAGTGCCGCGTTCACAACTGCGGCAGAGAGCACGCGCAGAAGCATGGCAGAGAACAGAGGCTCGTGACGTAGGCGGTTGTCAGTTGCCTGCATCAAAACCAAGTTGATGTCGGTGTCTCCAGGTGCTCCGTTTTTCCGCTGAGGGGCGCGGAATACGCATTAAAAGGGATTTTTAATACATGCTAGGCTATATTTGCCGTTGATGTTTCGTAGATTATGCGCGTGGGTCACCACAAACATATCCCACAAGTTATGTAGCCATTGAAATTTTCGCCCGAGTACTCCCTTAATACAACAATAAAAAAAGCAAAAGCCACTTGAGGGCATGGGAAAGCTGCCGAAAAATAAATGAAGAAGAATGGCCACACAAAAGAATTAGCGGCGATTGCGATATTCCCTAATGTAAAACCTGAGCGCACCAGTAGGTGTGTTTTCATTTTGCCACATATTGAGCTATTTAATTTTAGAGGGACATGTACGTGAGCACAGTTGCAGAGAACTCTTTATTTTCCATGCATACATTTTTTCCAAGAAACGCTCCTCTCTAAGTCCTTGATATTCAAGGAGCAGGCTTTATGGTCAGAGAAATGGGCCAGAGAAATAAGTTCGACGTGCAACACCAATACCTGGCTCTCAAGTACGACGCCGATTCAAGCGCATTCTGAAGTGAGTGGGAGGAGTCAAGAGGGAGAGGAACGGGGCTTTCTCGCACATAACGGGTAGGGAGTTCTTGCTTGTATTTGCATCTACATTAAAGTTCCCCGATTACTAACATCGGCGTGGATCGATGCGTGGTCAAGGCTCATCGTTCAGAAAGAACTGGTGAAAAGCTGGCCCGTGGATCAGTTGGGTGGGCTTTTTTATACATGAATCGTCTTAGGTTCCACAGTTATCGCGTGGCTTCCAGAAAGCGCTACACAGTTCGCGTCACGCATATAATCACATGACTAGTACTATGGTGTTGTCTTGTACGCTCCTGCCGCAGTGTGCTTTCCTCCTCACCCTTTCGTCTCTCGTTGTGCTCGTTCGCTCGGTTACGGCGAGGGACAACAAGGGACGAGGCACGCCGACGCTCAACGCAGGAACGGGCTCCTAAGAGCACGCCGAGCAGGAACAGTCTGAGCATTCAAGATGAAAGCACCACTGCCCACACACACATAATATGATCATACATTATTCCTCAAGTTCAGATGCAGAGAATTATACAAGCTCTTTCACAACTGAACGTTAACCCGCTCTATTTCCCGCTTCGCAACAGAGGTAAAATTTTTCTCAAAGGCATGATATTTTTTACTAGTTACTACGAGGTGCTATTTAGTTAAGGTATTTGTTATTAACACAACTAATAACGCTATTATCGAAAATATTGTGCATCCGCATAATTTTCTGTGGCGAAACGATCTCATTAATGAACGGAGGACACCGAACAGTTTGGCAAGCTAGAGATGCCAGGCACAGCGCATTGTCACATTTCCCAAATATGGCCGCCGCGATGGTCAGCGAACCCAATACCTTGCGCTCTGAAGTTCAACGCGATAGCCATTAAGCTATCATGTCGGGTGCTGTTTTATTATCAATACACGAAGGTGTACAGATTTACAAAAGGATTATTATTGAGGGGTAACTTGATACATTTTAAGAAAATGCAATAAATATACCGCCACGCTGTTAAGTGAGCATTCAATAAAAGGGGTCATTCTGAGTGTTATATTGGGCTTGCTCACCTCGACTTGAGGAGCACGACAACGCCTTATAAACTGCGCGCTGTACGTGGTACGCCCAGCGGCTTATCTTCTCGATAACGGAGGCGGCAACTAGTGGTGTACTTGTAGAGTTCTCATAGATCGGTGAATCACTTCTTTCAAGTTTTCGGGAGACAAAGTGTTAGTGGGACACAACTATAGGTCGGCAAACTCACTCATCAGTCGACTCCCTCAGTCTCACTCAGGCTCAGATCGAGCCGTGAGGCTGAGGCTGAGTGAGTCCGGACAAGTAATATTTTGGTGAGTCTGAGTCCGAGTGAGCTCTAAGGGCAAAATATGTTTCATGAGCGAGTCTCAGTGAGGTCCAGAGTTTTTTGCCGACCTATGGTTCTATCTACACAACTTCAACATTACTATCAGCCTTATGTCGGCTCACGGTTATACTACAGTCGACTCACACATACTTGAAAGCACTAGCGTCCATACGCCAGCTCAATATTTATTAATCAGAGGCGTGAGGTACGTATACGAGGGGGGCATGGCTGGATTACGTCCCCCGCCGACTCTTGCAGGAAGCTCTTAATAAAAACATCTCGTGTGAGTCACCTCTTTCAATAAAAATGTTCTTACAGGGTTACAACCACTGATAACTCATATTTGTTAGTACGAGATCAAAAGGCGCCAAGTAGAGCATCAATTATGTGAGATATTGGCGTTAAAGAGCACTGGCACCGTGGTCGAAAATGCCAATTATACGCTAACGAACTCATGAGTCGACTCACTGATATCAGACTCACTCAGATTCAGATAGAGCTGTGAGTCTGAGTCTGAGTGAGTCCGAGTGTATAATATTTTGTTGAGTCTGAGTCCGAGTGAGTGCGGCTGAGAAAAATTTCAGTGAGTCTGAGTCCGATTGAGTCCGGTTGAGAAAAAAATTGGCGAGTCTGAGTCCGAGTGAGCTCTGAGGGCAATGTATATTGAATGAGTGAGTCTGAGTGAGCTCCATATTTTTTGCCGACCTATGGACACAACCAATGAAGCCTACAAACATCACTTCACGTTTCCCGATGAGGCCGCGAGGGATGACCACAGACAGCGGTGGAATCTATTCCCGCCATGAAGAAAAATGCATTCGTTATTTGACTTGCTGGCATCATTCGGGTATGGAGAAGCATACCTATGCAAATTTGAATGATGGGAAAAATTTGCAAAGAAAATGAAATATCACTTAACACTGATAAACCGTAGTAACCGAAGTACGAAAACGACTATGCTTCACACATCGGGACTGGATACGGCTATGGTACAATGCATGGACTATGTGTGTAATAAACGAGCACTCACGCTGTCGTAGTGTAACGACAAAGTCGAAGCGATGTTAATGTGCAGGTTTAAAATGCAACTCTTTATTAGATGAACTTTCGCCAAGAACAACACGCCTACCACACAGAGGCGGCCACAGTCGTTGAAATCTGATCTCACGAGTATACCTGTTAAGTTAGCTTCCGGTATTTAAATTTTCAGTCACTGATTTTAATTTTCTGTGCCTTAAGGCCTCCAAAGCAACGTACTTTTTAAAATTTTAGACCCGTGCATATCAGAACAAATCTCCACGCATAGAACAAGCATAATTAGTATGTTCCAAACTAACCTTTCGTAAATAGAAAAGTATGTTATAAATATGTGCATCTGTTAGGATAGATGTGCTATGTGCTCTGGTAATGCGCTCTGTAATTAAATTAGGTAAATATACGCTGCAAGAAGATACGCTGGTTATTATTTCATGGACTGTCTTTTGATGCAAGAAAGAGCACTAATTAGCCACAGTGATACGGAGGAACTCGTCATACGTCTCGTGAAACCTCGCAGTGCAAATAAGAAAAAAACCTTTGCTCTGAATAAATGTCCTTAGCAAAATATCTTATGTCATTGTTTTTTGTTACCACAGGCTCGTTTTCGCGTACAGCATTACGTGTGAGGTTTCCGCATTGGCACAACTATATATAGTTGAAACAGTCAAAACCATGTTGTGTCCCCATATGGACACATCATGACTGAAAGTTTTACATCTGCATGAATAACAGAGCATACAAGAGTGATAGGTCATGATCGCTTACATTCGAGCACGTAAGGTACAATTTGCGTAACGAGTGCAGTGTGATAAGAGACAGCACTCTTTGCTACGCAATCTTCGAAAACGCTCCAGAAATTTCATGTATAGACAAAGCAGGCGATAAAGAAGGATCTGGCCGGAAAACACTCACAGTCGAATCAATAGAGGCCATAGATAAAGCGGAAAACAATGCGCACCAGTTGGAACGTGTTAATTAGATCGCAATGCTGCTAGTAAGGCCAGGTAACCGGCGCGAGACAAAAGGTGCGTCACACAGTGAGATGTCACCTGGATATCTCACTGAGTTATGACACAAGAGGTGCGTCAGGGTGTTATCTCAGTGGTATATCCCGCGTCTCATAGGGAAACCACAGTTGGGGTGCTATGCAGGATGGCCCGAGTTTGGCGAAACTCGGGATCTTTGCGAGCTCTGGCGACACTCCCTTTTGAACGAGATAATAGTACGAGAAGGTGAAATCCATCCCTCAGCGCGCGCTCCGTTCCATTGGTTACGATGGAACGCGGCGTCACGTCAAGTGTGGTGAAGGTTGGGTGGTGTCGTCAAACTAGAGGCACCTTCTTTCATTTGTTTGTCGTTCCACTGAGTGCAGAAGTGCACCCATGAATGAAAAGTGGCAGAAAGCTCTACTAACTATATATTCTATGTGTGCGCGGGCCGTTTGAATTCATTTTCAAGCGTTTAATGTCTGCACTAAGTATCCTCTAGGATAATCAGCACCGTGTCCTCCGAGATTAGTTCCGACCGAGCGCTTTACAACACCGCGGCTAGAGCTAATCGCCGAGGCCACGTGTATAATCACCATGGTCGGCCTGTACATTCTAGCGCGTTGCTCGGCCGGCGCGCGCCCTCGTCGTTCTCTTCTTCATCGTCTGCTCGCTCCCCGAGCACGTGCGCCCGGCTGATTAGCTAATTGGCTGGGCGGTATACCTAGCGAAGTCAGGACGTGCTGTGACGAAGCTGATTAGGCGAAATCATGCTAAGGCCGACCTAACCAAGCCACGTCTTACTAAGATCATGCTAATGAAGTCGTGTAAAGCTAGGAACGAGGTAATTAAGATCGTGCTAATTAACACGACGCTAATTAGGAGCGTGTAATTAAAACCAAGATAATCAAGCCCTTACTCACCCATATCGTGTTAGGATTGTGCCAATTAGAATTATGCTAATTACCTCTGTACTATTCAGGACCTTGCGAATTAAACCTGAGTAATTAATGGCGTGGTAATTAAGACACTATCAATTATTGTAATTAACACGAACGCTAATTGGGAGCGTGGTAATTAGGATCGTGCTCATTAGGATTATGCTATGTACATCTGTACTATTCAGGACCTTGCGAATTAAACCTGAGTAATTAATGGCGCGGTAATTAGTACATTGACAATTAATATTAACACGACGCTAACCAGGAGCGTGCAGTTAAAACCAAGATAATCAGGACCTTACCGAGATCGTGTTAATTAGGATCGTGCTAATTAGTATCATGCTAATCACCTCTGTGCTATTCAGGACCTTGCGAATTAAACCTGGGTAATTAATGTCGTGGGAATTAAACATTAACGATTAAGAAGGGGCTATTTAATATCATGTCAGTTAAGACCTTCCTAATAAACAGCACCAATATTGAGACCGAACTGACACGGTAATTACTCCGAAGCAGACCAAGCATACTGAGTAGACGAGCCACGTAAAAAGCTGGAAGAAGCTAGGTGATCACAAGCTCCTCCGATGGCCACAGCCTCGCACAAGTAGTGCAAGCTGACCAAATTATTTTATATGCAAAAAAGCTGCTGAGTAGCGTCCACCGCATGAAACACTTGCCAGGCAATCGGCACTATGACAGTCCCGAGTTGAACTGGGGCCTTTTCAGAATCAACAAGTTTGTGCCCTAGTTCGCGCGTCAATCACTTTGATTGACAACCGCCCGCGGCGATGAGCGGGTCCGCCCACCGCGTTTCCATTTGCCGAGGAGCAGTGCTCACGTCGCAACGCCAGCGAGCGGCACGATTCATCTATGAGCTTAATCGCACTGACTATGCACACACGCACGATAAACTAAAGATTATATTAAAGACGATAGTCTTTCTTGGGGAACTTAAACGCAGAAATTTTGGTCTGTCTTTCTGTCTTTCTGTTTGTCGGCACGTCACCCGATTCAGCCAGCCGGCCAAAGTTGAACCACTCGCTTACCGCCCAACCATCTTGAACTGGTACGGCTGTTCATACTTGTGAACGTTGTCGATCAAAAAGTAAATATTACGCATATCTGAGGCATAACATCATGAGGTAAGTATTAGGTGGTGTGTTCCTTTAATAGAAAATACATAGATACGCAATTTTAAAGACCTTGATGGTATGCGTTTAACGTTGAGACAGTAACGCGTTTATTAAAAGATTGCCACAGCTGAAGCGATGAGCGGTCCAAGCCGAGCAAGCGCGAGCGCCAACAACAACCGTCTTAGTCTTCTTCTTTCGCAGGCGTTCTTGTCTGCGCCCTACTATGTTACAAATCACTCCCCCGCGGAAAACGAGCCATCCTGGCGACCTAAGGAAAAGGTTCAACTGGTGGGTCATAATGCGGCTTCAGTCGATCGACGTGAACAGTCTCGCGGCCGCGACGACGGCGGTCCGTAGATGATTGAACAGGATCAATCATATAGTTAACTGGGCATGCTTGACGTAGGACGCGGTAGGGGCCTTCGTACTTAGGCAGTAGCTTTGTGGAAAGGCCAGGAGCGGAGGAGGGGACGCGAAGCCACACCAACGTTCCAGGCGAATACGACTGAGGAGGCAGGTTTTCGTCGTGACGGTCATTCTGGCCCTACAATGTTACAACCCTAGTTTCTTAAGGTGCGCTGAAAATGCGACTGCGCTGAAACTTGTCTTCCTCCGTGCCCTCTGCACAAGCTCATGTTGTGTTTTGGTTTCGGTTCTGTATTGCATTGTACGAATGACAGGGGGCGCCGCTCTGGCATTCCTGCTTTACCCAGGCGACGTGTAAGTAAGAGAGTTTGTGGAGAGTAGTCGCTGAGTGCGGACGTTTCTTCTCCTTCGGCGCATCGCGCCAAACAGCGTGTTCGAGCTGGCCGGCGTCCCCACCGGTCGCGGTGCCGGTCTTCGCCTGCCGCTGCGCCGGGACTACCAGCCCGCAACACAGCACTCATGTTTCCCGACGTATTGCCAGACGGCGTCGATATCTCAGGCAGCGCCTCTTCTATCGTCTTTAGACGACATTTGCAGCGAAGCACGCAGATACGCGGCCAATTTTTTATCACGTGGCTACGATGTCTCGCACTCAGTTTCACCGCTCTCACGACGTACCACTCACAGCTATGAAGCAAGCGCCCATGGTGGGATTTGCGGCGAGAAATGTTACTATTTACTTGCTTGTGGAGACATTGCTTCTACCAATTCGCTACTACAGATACATCTTCAGACGTGTAATGTAAGTATAGCAGTAACCTGTCCATTTATTTATCTGTAATATTCCAGAGAAGCGAAACGAGCTGCACCAGAGTGCTGCGTGTGCGCCCTTGTTGCCTTCGGGAATGGAAATTTCCATTCTGCAGGTGGAACGAAAGAATTTTCCGAAAGAGGACAAAGGCCCACGAACACGCCCGTGGCAGGCGCGATGATCAGTTGGCAAAAAGATAGCGCGACAATCACGCTGATGTCGCTGCACTGTCAAAATGTTGACTAAGTGGCGGCGCTGGCGCGTTCGGACGCGGTGTTCCTTTGAAAACCGCCGCAAATGTCGCACATGTGTTTGTGACGCCATTCTCGTTCTTGTAGCCGTTTTTATCAACGCTGATATCGCGTGCTCCGCACTGTCTTCCTGTCACGACCGCGGTAATGCAAGCTCGGAGCAAACTCGTGTGCCCGAGAAGCTCGGGCCATCCTGCATAGCAGCCTTGGTCACAGAACAGCTTTCACACTGTCAAGTTATGAAACTGTGCACCATCTGCGCGCCGGATGCTCATTGGTGGACCGAAGAAGTAGGGCAGTCATATTAATACGCTTCATGCATTCCGTTGGAACCATAGACTCCTTAGACGGCTGCGATAGCATAAATATTTGTACACCTGTGAAAAGTGCATAAAGTATTATTGAGTGTTTTGAACTGAACGTTAGGCTTCCTATATAGTGTGACGCATCCGTCATCCAGCTAAGAGAGCCAATAAAAAGGGGTAAACGAGGCTGCTAATATTGTTATTATTGCTGCGGCATTCTGCGGCGGCGCCCGTGACCCAATTACGCATTCTACGTCGCGCTGATGTCGGCGAATAAATTAGTACCTTCCGTTCGGCATTGGGACACCTATGAGGGCCATGTTTCGCAACCCCAGTCAAAGGTTGTGTACGGAGAGTGCACGCATGCCTCCGACAGGCAACAATTCTGAAAGTTACTTGTATACACTGCGACGCTAACACATACCAGATACCCACGTCTTGCGTCTCCTTAGCATGCAAGCACGGAACCGACAGACACTACTCCTGCTCTTGCATCAATTCCAGACCATTCTCGTACGAGAAAATCACATTGAGTACTTGACCCTATAAAGATTAGCATCTTTGCCGTCTTTTGCGCTGTATTTCTTGAAGTTAACTAGTACAATCGCACTACTGCCTCACAAAACTACCTAGATGCCGCGTCTAATTTTTAATTAAATACTAAGAGTTCTCATTAATATTGTGTCTAACAAAGAAAAACGAGCCCTTAAAAGTCATTTTTCCTGCATCTAATTGTTGTAACGTGTGGCTCGCGGAACTAAATTCTAAAAACTGACAGGGTCCCCTATGCATTCTCCTAAGGCGACTCGAAGGCGAAAACTGCCTTCTTTTTCTTTTCAGTCGATGCATTGATCTGAAAGCTAACTGCACCTCACCTGGGTTCGCACTGCCTCCGTGATCGGCTCACCTTTGACCAAGCGACGATGTTGTGTGATGACGTCATGATGACGTCAATGACTATTGCTCTACTGTGATATTTTTTTTTATCTGGGGTTTAACGTCCCAAAACTACCATATGATTATGAGAGACGCCGTAGTGGAGGGCTCCGGAAATTTCGACCACCAGGGGTTCTTTAACGTGCACTTAAATCTAGTACTGTGATATTGCCGTGCTGGGTGATCCTTTAGCATTTTGACGTTAAGAACGCTGACGTGAACACTGAAGGTGGGCTGTTGTTTGTTTTATCAAGAATAACGCAATCTTATATCTTACTTTGTATTTTCAATTTCATTTTAGCCCGAAAACCACAACGGAAGCTTGTACTGCGTTTCGTACGTAGAATGCAACGCTGCGGAGGCTACAGCGGAGTTCGCGACAAGGAATAGTTCGGTGCGTATAGTAGCAAATAGGCGAAACTGCTGTTTTTTTCGGCTGAATAATAAGAAAATACGGTCTGTTACGTCAAGAAGAAACAAAGTGGGCCCTGCAGTTGTTGAAACGTTCTTCAGTGTATTTTAGGTATCCTTCTATTTCTTATCACGTTTCTCATTCACAGCCCTTCGCGGTGCCTCGCGTGCGGGCTCGTGCTCGCCTTGCGCGAACGCTGGTGGCCTCATAGGCTGACCGAAAAACTTTACGCATTTATGGTCACCGTACTTCTGGCGTAGCTTGCACAGCCTCGAATGATATGTGTGAAGTGAAGTGCAGCGTTCAATTGTAAAAGTTGCTGCACGACCCTCCATGCGCGCGCACACACACTGATTACCTTCCGCAGTGCATCACTACGTGCACTCAAGGCCAACGTGTAATATGGACATGAAATATGGGTCACTGCTTCATATAATATGAATGCGTTACCCTGGATCCATAAATTACAATCGTCGCAGTACGGAGCCTGAAACGTCGGTGGACGAAACCGGCTACTTAATAACCCAGCATTGGGTCAATAATGTCCTCACGAGATTATCAGTCACGTGACTAGGGATGCGATATTCATGCGTTATTTGTTGGAAGGTTTGTCTGGCCTCTTGTTCAGTCAACAGTGTGTCTTTCATTGAGTCTTACGTCCCGCAGATTAGAGATAATAAGGTGAACTAATCACGTGTCCTGAAAAGCGGTTGTTGTTATTCTAAACCAATATTTGGGTCAAAGCGCCAGACAGTGGCTCAGCCAACACAACGCAGTCTGACCCTGACCACGGAAAGGTAATACGTGTGCCCTCCTCTCTATTCGTTTGTACGGATGCGTTGCTGTTTTTTTTTTCTCCCGGAAGACGTCGCTAAGCGGGAAGGCGTCCTCTGGCGGATGAGCACGTCACCAATAAAAAAAACAGTCTCCGGTGAATCCCCACATCGTGCTACGTTAAGAGCGTGCACACTGTCGCATGCCGAGCGTCACATTTGTTGCCACAAGTATTAAGAACAGGGCGCACATCACGAGCGCAGACGCGACTCTTTTTATGCGTCGCGCCTCAATAGCCCGGTAAAGAACGCCGCGGCTTCGCGACGCTCCTAACGCGCGGTTTCCTATACGAGTGAGGAAAATATCTTCGGGCTTTTTCACCTGCGGGATTCGAGCCAGCGCCGTCACGCGTCGTGCAGACCCCTTGAATTGCCTGCTTTGCTGCGTTTGACGCATACAGCCGCCGACAGAAGCATTAGTGCCATCTTGACTTACATTTTCGCGTCACCTAGCGCTCACCGCAAAACGAGACCAGGCCGAAATTACGAAGAATCTGTTATTGTTGCGAAGAATCTGCTACTGTTATTGGAATGACAGGCGTATCTTTCCTTTACACAGAACATCTATGCTGATTTATTGTTGCCTTAAACTGTTTCTGTTCTCTCGCCGTTCTTACGTGAATCAAAGAGTGAGGTGTTTAGTGTTGAAAAGCATCGTTTATCCTCTGCTCGGGTCGCCATGGTTGCCATCGCCCAGCTTCTGCCTCGATTCGTGGTGACCAGCTTCGGCCTCGCTCTCAACCTCACTTCCAGACTCATCCCAGGTGGCGGCAGAGAGGGCGGAGGCTGTACCGGAATTGTGAGTTCAGCCTTTTTCCATTATTTTTGAAAAAAAGAAAAAAAAAACAGCACACGAAAAACGTAGACGAGAAAGAGAGGGAAGACACGCAGCGCTGTGTAGTACCTTCTCTCTTTCTTGTCTACGTTTTTTTGTGCGCTGTCTTTCTTCAAAAATGAATATGCACCAACTAGTTCAGCTTGCAATTTTATTACAATATCTTTCTCGATTATTTGATTACACTGTGAGTTTAATCCTTCTCTATTATACAAAAAGAAGTTCTCTTTTTTCTTTTGTTAAAATTTCAGATGAATGTAGACGCATTTGTGGTAGCGCGTTTCATATGAATTTGCACCGGATCTTCGTGATAGTGAATAACAACATAGCGAACGGGATCAGCAGAACGGGATGAGCATCACGAAAAATCTTTGTGAACGAAGTTTCAACACTTCCGGGGCACATGGTTGCACGGAAACCAGGAAGGTGAGCTAGTGTCAGGTCGTCCGCAAAGCGAGCGAAAGTGTAGTCCTGCAGTGTGGCCTGGTAACGTTTCTAGGTGGCCCAGGGAGGTCTGCGTAGGCTGGCATACCAGCGTAACTGAGTCCGTATCCATGAAAGGCTCTAGCGCTCAAATTGTTCGCCAAAGAAAATTCCAGTCAATCACGATGTGCACGTACCATTGGCGAAGCCTGTCAGCTAGCGGTCAAGAACACTTGCGAACAAAAACTTTTCTGTATTGGGTCCCTATCGTTTCAGCAAGAATGTTTTGTTTCGCAGAATCAGACGAGGGCGTTAGGATCGTATTACGCTAGACCAATTAATAATAAGTGACCAGCATCAGCTTGCGTAGCGATAAGTGGTCACGTTTTCAAATGCTGTGTGCGGCGGAAAGTCAGCAGATCCAAACACAACGGACGGCTAGTGTAAGCGCCACTGGCTCGCAGCACAACACCGTACACGTGATCAGCATTGAAATATATGAGGTGACGGGAAAAGAAGGCGGTGCACGACGTGCCAAGATGGCGTGTGTACAGCCTGAAAGAACCTTTATGAGAACATCCTTTCTTCGTGCGCCTCCCCCCTCTTTTTCTCTAGCCTTGACATCTGCCGTTACAAAAAGAAAGAAAGAAGAAAATTATTGGTGTGTCTTCCGTCAATGCCACAGTTTGATTCTATTGCCAGGAGACTCTAATCGGAGACAACGGTTACCCCCTCGAGACCCACGAGGTAGCCACACAAGATGGCTACGTTCTGCAGATGCACCGAATACCCCACGGAAGGACGGGCTCCTGCGCTCACGTGAGCGCCTCCAAAGACCGCTGGTGCGGAGGACGCGGTCCCGTGTTCGTCATGACGGGTCTTCTCGCCGACTCGGCGTCCCTGGTGCTCGACTTCCCTGGCCAATCACTCGGTGAGTTGCTCGAGTCTTTTTCATACTCTTTTTCTTCTGTGAAACTCATTCAATGGAGTGTGGACCTGAGTGTAATGGTTGTGGTCTGTTACACCACGCTGGGAAATGGATTTGAGTGGAGAGCCGCAAAGATGGGGAGGCTTAGGAAGCCTGGGGCTGGGGTGGCCCTTGCCCCGGCTAATATCTCAACGTGGAACTGTTCGTTAATGCAATCTTCCCGCTTCCTGAAGAACCTCCTCTCGCGTCCACCACTCTGTGCTACGTGTACATACTTCTCCGTTCCAGTGACAAAAGCAGGTGTATACCACCTAGTATTGACATGTCCAGATAGCACTGCGGTAATTTCCTCTCTCTTGTCTGCATCATGATCATGCATTTTTTACAGTGTCTAACCAACAAGCCCGAGTTTTCAATATCTTGACCTGCCCAAATATTCAATATCTTGACACGTCCAGGCTTTCGATAGGAACGCACCGATCTCCTTCTGCAAGCCGGTCTCCGCTACAGTGGCACAAGCTATGATGATTGGATACACGACGACACATTTCTCCATACACTGCCTCAGTTCATACACAACACAGACTTTGCAGCACACATCATCACTATATCAAACAATTCTTCAGGGGCAAGTCTGTGTAGCCATAAAAAATTAAGGCCGCTTCGCACGAGTGGTGCCAAGCCTGAAGGAACAGCGTAGATGGGTTGCCTCACTTGTCTCTCCTTATTTTTGTCTTTTTATTGCGATAGCAATTATATGGACAGTCTCGGCTGAATTTTGCCGTCGCCGTCGCCGTCATGCACCGTATATGTATAAGTATGTATATATATAAAAAATCCGCAAAGAAAAATAATTCAGAAAAATGCTCCCGAAGCGCGGAATCGAACCAGGGACCTCTTGCTCCGCAGCGAGCGGCGCTAACCGCTACGCCACGAAACGTAGACCCTCCCCGTAGCTAACGGCGAGCGTTATATACACACCCTTTACCGCTGGACGGACTCGGAGACGGCCGGCGCTTATAAGCGTTTCTTCATTACCAGCGAGATGGCGCTAGGAGCACGACGGGCGCATTTAAAAGTCGTCGGCGAGCTCGCTCGCTTCTTCTCATTACGCAGGAAGAACCTTGCCCTTCCGCTGCGTGCTCGCGCGGTTTTCTGGCGGTGAGGGGAAGATGGTTGTTTCAAGCTTTCACCGTGGTGTCCGCGCTCATGTTACGGAGCGTACGAAAGTCACTCGAGCTGAATTGACGCCGCTAAACGAACAAACAGACGATGAGCGCGAACTATCAAGTGTCACAGCTCGACACTTGAAGCACGCTAGTTTGCTTCGCTGCTTCGGCCGCCTTTGCAACAGGAGCGCTGTTCAAACTGAGAGTATCCATTGGCGAGCCTCACTTCGTATAGCATTGGTTTCTTGCTATCGCATTCATTGCTTCGCCCTTGCGGCGAAACTGTGACTTTTTTCTTGCTCTGTTTCCTTTACTTTCTCTCTGTCTTTCTATGTCTCCACTGTCTCAGGTTCTTTCGGTTTATTTCCCTTTGTGTCTATTTCTATCTTTTTCTCGCTCGTTCTATCTTTTTCCCTTTCTTCCCTTTCTTTCTACTTCTCGCTCTACTTCTCGCTTCCTCTTTCTTTCTCTCTCTTTCATCATGCTCTCTTTTTCTATCTCCTTTTTGCCCGTTTCTTTCCATCTCTTCTCTCTCCCTGTATTTCTTTCTGTGTCTTCTTATCCTTTTCTTTTTCTTTCTGTCTTTTTGCTTCTCTCTCTCTTTTTTTTGTCTCTGTACTCGTTCTCTCGCCCATCCGAGTTATTGCATCCCACGCCGCACAAGTCCACGCAGCGGGAGAGCGCGCCCGGCACACATGTTCGGGGATCGAAGGAAAAGCTGAACAACGGAACGAGAGAGCGAGCGCCGGCCGAGTTATTGCACTGCACGCGCTAGAAAGGTGGATGCCATTCATGACGATGACAGTTTTTGCGAACGCGTAACGGCATAACGGAAAGCAGAACAGCGGCGCTGTAAACAAGAGATGGGAATGTGAGGAGAAAGGATGCCTAGTAATCGTATAAAGGTGATGAAAGCTACACGGTTTATTATTGCTCTGCAATACGTGCGAGCAGGCTTTCCTGAATAGGCAGCATCCTAGGCTGCGGTAGCGTAGCGGGAAAACATCTATCGCGTGCATTACATTTGTGGCAGTGGTAGCAGGGCATCGAATATTTACCGCATCGTGACCTTAAATGCAAAATTCGGTAAGAGTGTTCTTGTGCATTGTCGCTGTTCTTTCTGGCTTACTGAACTCCGTGTCGACACCTGCACGCGTGGCCACGCATTGGGTACAGGGTCACGTTGCGCACTTGATGCAATGTCTCCTGAACATCAACCAAAGCCGATTCAAACACCTCCTGCAAAACATACGCGGTTGAAGTGGGAGGTTCTCGCTGGTTCTCTGGCGTTGTCTAGGTCGATGACGTGATGGCCTTAACTGGTGGTGCACTTACGCTGTCACCTAGCTCTTCATGCGAAAAAGTCTACTTTCCTAAGCTTGCTAAAGTAGTAACACTTTAATTCACTTTAGACTATTATTCTTTCTCAATAGATGTTCGTTTATTTTTAATCGAGTTAATGACCTCTTCACGAATCAAACGACGAAACTTGATCGCGAAGGCGTTGTGTGACACCGCAAACTTCGAAACGGTTGGTTACCAGCGACCGTTGCGCTATCACAAATGCGTAATTTGTTCATTGGTTTCACTGGTAGAACCCTCCATATATCGTGCCGAAACTTACGAGTACTAATGGCACCTTAACGCGCTGTAATGATTACAGCAGTTTGTTAAACTATGCAAGTTGGCTAATTATGTACTTTCATCGCAGGGTTCGTGCTTGCTGACAACGGCTACGACGTCTGGCTTGGCAACACACGCGGTAACACGTTTGGCAGAAAGCACCGTACATTGGATGTTAACTCAAGGCCCTTCTGGAACTTCACGTAAGAGCTACACCGGCTTGGTTGTCGTGTTTTAAAAATCGAATGAAATGCGAAAACTGCGCCTCTAAAAACCACGATATGCTTTAATCTACAATATAATGACAAAATCTGAAATACCTTAGAAACCCGAAAGGAAACTCGATAAGTTAAGGACCACACAATGTGCGATTGCATTAAGAATTATAGGACTAACGCTTAGAGAAACCAAGACAGCAGAGTGGATAATAGAAGAAGCAGGGGTAGCCGATATCCTATATGATATTGAGAGCAAGAAAATGCACCTGGACATGCCACATTTTGAGAAGGGGAGATAACAGAGTCTGTCAGAGCGAAGGATTAGATACCATGAGATGGGACGCGCTAACAAGGTCGACAGAGGCTTAAGTGGAGTGATTAACTTAAGAAATTTGCCGACATTGAATGAAATCAGGTCGCGCAGGAAGGCGTGGGCTTGAGATCACTGGGACATGCCGTCGTCCCGCAGCGGACAGAAGATACGCTGAAGTTGATTTTTGTGGGAATGATGGTGATCTTAAGCTATTCAGTTGTCAGTTTTAAACAGGTGTCAACGCAGCAGCAATATTGGCAGAAGGCATTCGCTGGTCTGGCTTATACAAGTCATTCGCCGAGTTTCACAAGAAGACTGCTTATGCAAATGTACTCTTTTAAAACTACTTCCCGCTTCCAGCCTTCAAATGGGCGCAGGAATGTAGCTATACGTGCGCAGAGGAAATTTTTCAGTCAATGTTTTACGCAGTTACTGGAATACAATAAAATAGGAAGGAAGTACGATTACTCACAAACGAACTGTAGCATAGTGGCATGCACGAACCGCAATGCAGCCGGATTATGTTGTAGCAAACACTTTGTATCTTAGTGGACGCCACAGTGATTGCGCTTGAGACCAGCCGTAGTAGCTATGCGGCTAAGGTGTGAAGCGCCCCACCACGGTGGTCTAGTGGTTATGGCGCTCGGCTGCTGACCCGAAGGTCGCGGGATTGAATCCCGGCCGCGGCGGCTGCATTTTCGATGGAGGCGAAAATGTTTGAGGCCCGTGTACTTAGATTTAGTTGCACGTTAAAGAACCCCAGGTGGTCGAAATTTCTGGAGCCCTCCACTACGGCGCCTCTCATAATCATATCGTGGTTTTGGGACGTTAAACCCTAGATATTATTATTAGTTAGGTGTGACGCGGCTGAGGTCGAGGTTGCGGGCCGCATTTTGATGGAGGCGAAATAGAAAACCACCCTCGCACTTGAATTTAAGACCAGGAAAATTACGTGGCCAAAATTTAGTTCTATTTTTCCACTACTGCGTGCCTGAATCATACCGTTGCTTTAGCAAAAAGAACGTAGAATTCGTTGTATTGTATTGTGATGGCGCTTAGATTTGAACAGTCTTTCCAATTTGCAAACAAAAAGCAACAAAAAGTGTAGGCAACTTTCATGTTTCTTTTTTGTGTGTAAGCTATATAATGGACGGATGCTTAGGTTTAGCGCTGTATATGTATCATTCTATTGCACTTTGTTACAAACGCATAATGAGGCTGGGAAACTATGTTATCGCTGACCAACATTAACAAGCGATAACCAAGAGATAGCAAACTTAAGTCAGCACTGGCATTATTCGATTAAACACGGTAGGGTGTACACGGTACATTTTTTTCAGTAATAATCTTAGCGCTAGCATATAGTTTGCCTTTATTCCAATTCATGTACATACACTGTGTAACTTGAATGTTTCTCCCAATATTTTAGCTCGGAAAAGGTTATTTCTTTTAATGTGGACTTTAAGGTTACTGCGGAAACATCTGGTTACTTCCAACGCAATGCTTCGCGTTACAAACGTGTTTTTTTTTAATTCTTAACACGACTCCTGCTGCAGGTTTCACGAGCACGCGGTTTACGATTTGCCCGCTCAGATAGATTACGTGCTGAGCGAAACAGGAAAACGGCAGCTCCTTTACGTCGGCATGTCACAAGGCACCCTCATCTTCTTCGCCATGATGTCCGAGAGACCCGAATACAACGACAAGGTATGTGAGTCCCGTTAAAACATCATGACATGCCTAAGGGGCCATAACAACCAATTTTCGATCATAATTTGTGTATTGTGAGTCAATCCTTGTGCGTTCAAAAACGAGCCGATGAAATTTAATGCATTTGGTCGAACACCGAGTTTATAATTGAACTTTTTTATAAACACTCGAGCATCCCGAGGGCCGGGTAACGCTGGCGCACTCACGAGCAGCTCCCAAGGAAGGAATAAAATTGAAATTGAATTGAAATATAGCGCATTCTTTCGTTCCTGTCACCGCCAGTACTCGTAATATCAGGATGTTTTCGGCTTGCGCGCTTAATTTCAACCCTGGAACATTCTTGGAAACGATACGTTTAGCGGTCTGAGATAGTTCTCTCAAACTATCACTCGCTAAAGCTCCGTAATTTCTTGTTCGCATTCTACTTGTCCACGATTGCGCATGCGTGGTGTAGCGTAACTGCAGACGAGTACTTTAGTCAGCAGGGTTCAAGTGCTGCAGATGGCCTCGTATGGCCTTTTCAGCTGTGACGACAGGTTCCCATGATCATTCGGAAAAAAGGGCGATCATCAAGTCCTCACAAGCCAGGCTACAGAGGCATAAAGATTTGAATGACTTCCCTCGTGCGCGCTAACCGCGAGAGAAGAAACTGTCGATCGCTCGGTACCACCGTTTTCGTTTGACAAACAACACCAGACTCTTTGATGTGCCATAGCTATCGAGTTGAATGGTACCTACACTAGAGATTATTCACCTTCTCTGTCTTTCCCTCATTTGTATCTCTCTCTCTTTTGTTAAATATACAGTGCTTATGTGAAATCTATAACCTAACTGTGACCTAACCTATGTGAAATCTATAGCATCAGTAACCTAATTTGAGGCATTTATACCGACGAATACATGCCAATTGCACAATGACACAGGCCTCACTCGTCAAAAGCTAAAAAGCAAAACGTGCAGCTGCAGTCCGACATTAGATGAGTTGGCGAAAGTAGAAACGAAAGAAGTCCTTCTAAAGCGATTCCTTATCCGTTCGCGTTTCTATAATTCCGAGTACTGCGCAAACAACCGACATCATAGCGCTCTTGGTAAAACAGGAAAGGCTTGCGGTGGTTGGATCGCTTCTCACCAGTGAAAGTAGTCGTTTTTCAAGCGAAGCTTGTATTGGCTGACCTGTGTAGCTATTGGCGTTCCAATAACGCTCCTCACCCACAAGAAGCCCTCCTCACCCCAAGCCGGCGTGCGCGCACCAAATAATTAATTAACAAAACAAATTTTCTTTCCGGGGCCGGGGTTTGAACCCAGGTCCCGACGGTCCTAAAGTGGATGCTTTGAACACTATGCCACGCGCCCAACCTGCCCGATGTGAACTGCATCGAAGCATATGAATGCGTTCTAACAGCGATGCAAAAAAAGAAAAAAAAGGAAAGCAGTGCACTTGCTGAGGGCGCTTTATTGCAATATTTCGTATTGGTGGACTAAAAGCGATCTGCTGGAGAACGCTTCAGGTCGATATCAGGAATAGCACATTTCAGGAAGATTCCAACTTCGAGCAAAATGAATTCCTAAACCGTGTTTCCGTGATCGCGTGAAGGTTCTTTCTACAGGCAGGCGAACGCTGGAAAGAACGTAATAGACGCCACACCGATTCCACCCGAAAACAGCGTTGCGGAGACGGCCGCTACCTATAAAGAAAGAAAGAACGAAGGAAGGAAAGAAAGAAAGAAAGAAAGAAAGGAAGGAAGAAAGAAAGAAAGAAAGGAAGAAAGAAAGAAAGAAAGGAAGGAAGAAAGAAAGAAAGGAAGAAAGAAAGAGAGGATGAGAAAAAGAGCGGAAGAAAGAAAGAGAGGATGAGAAAAAGAGCGGAAGAAAGAAAGAGAGGATAACAGACAAAAAGAGAGCAATAATGAACGAAAGAAAGAGATGATGAGAGAAAGAAAGAGAGAAAGAATGACAGAAAGAACGAGAGGATGAGATAAAGAAAGAGAGAAAAAGAGGAAGAAAGGTAGAAAGAAAGAAAGAGAGAAAGAAAGAATGAAAGAATGAGAGGATGAAAGAAAGGAAAAAAGAAAAAAAAAGAGAAAGAAAGCGAGAAAGAAAGAAAGAGATTAAGGAAGAAAAAGAGGATGAGACAAAGAGAGAAAGGGGAGAAAGAGGATGAGAGAGAGAAAGAGATAAAGAAAGGAAGAAAGAACGAAGGAAGGAAAGAAAGAGAGGATGAGAGAAAGAAAGGACAAAAGAACGAAAGCAATCAGAAAAGAAAGAAACAAAAAGAAAGAAAAATAAGCAGTACGTCAGGCACGCCCACGCCAAGCTTCGCTTGCCCCCGTTTCCCTGATTGGGGAAGGGCTCCTCAATTGTTTCTTTCATTTTGTGTTTCCTGTTGTTTATTACACATACTATACACCAGAACACGCCTGTCTCGCACCCAGGCTGCTGGCGAGCCGAGCGGATACTCTTGTCCTCAGACAGAGCGGATACTCTTGTACCCGGGCTGGCCGGGCTGCCAAGGTGCGCGCGGGTTACGCCAAGTAAACAGGGCCAGCTGTAGTTCTGAGGCTTTAAAGTGCGAAAAAGTATCCGCTCACGCCGCCTCTGCGTATAAGAGCTCGTCTGGGCACTACTGCATCGTCTTTGGATGCCAAAACAAGCAGCACAACACGAGGATATTACTTAGCGCTGGCTGCGACGATCACGACGTTCTACGGAAATAGTGCCGTTGCGGTGTTTTCAGCTTCGGCGCGAGTGGATAATTGTAATTCAAGCAGAAAAACTACGAGCCGAGTGAAACTGCGCGAATAAATACACTAACTGCGTGTATTCTGGCGTCATGCCCACCTATTCCATTTTACGAACCTAATTTGCGTGACACGTAGCTGGGTGAAGGCAGACGCAATATTCGTGCGCTGGTGCACTTGGTGCCCGCTGCCTTTCAGCGTCTCCTTTGACAAAAATGTAGTGCAAGGTTGTGCTTTCAAGCACAAGCAAGCAGCGTGCTTTGTCACTTTCAACGTAGTATGAAGCGTTAGTGCTTTTGATGGTATCCACGCCTTCAAGATTACAAGCTTTCGTATTCAAAAAGTAGTAAATGGCATACGCTGTTCCTCCCCAGCTGGCCAGAATTTAGTGCGTTCGTTTCAGTGTTTGATGTCCCCAAATTTATTTGAACATGAGGCATCCCTCTGCACATAATACATATATTGGAACATAAGTAAAGAGTACTCGCGCCAGTGTCATTTACGTCGCAGGTGTAGCGCTAGCTCAAGCAGCTAAATTTTTAGCATAATTACACAGCACACATCTAATAAGAGACAGCTGGATTCCGCCCGTTTCAATGTCGGCTTAACCAAGAGTAGAGTTACGCTTGTAAAGCATCATCATTACAGGATTAAAATCGCGCCGATAGCTTCCAAAAGGGATCGATGAACGATACTGCAGGTGATACTCTCTGATAGAACGCTTTTGTGAGCAAGACGACTTATTGTAAGAGCGCTCGTGAAACAAAAATTACGTTCTGCGAAGGTACCCGCAAAGCGTACTTTAATTATTACGCGATGCATGTTAAAATGATGAGTTTCCACAAAACTTTCTGCTCAACTTGTAACATGCGGCAACAAAACATCGTTTCACTCTTTCGCGAGTTGCACTGCAATTACGGCTCACGCGTACTACAGCGAGGGCGTTTTTTTGCAAATGTAACAGCGCATACGTACCTGACGAGGTTGCTTCCGCAGCCCACTCAGCACGTACTGTATACATTGTGGACTTGCATGAGCAAGGTGTTCTTGATGTTCCAATAAAAAAAGTCACAGTTTCGCCGCAAGGGCGAAGCAATGAATGCGATAGCAAAAAACTAATGCTATACGAAGTGAGGCTCGCCAATGGATACTCTCAGTTTGAACAGCGCTCCTGTTGCAAAGGCGGCCTAAGCAGCGAAGGAAACTAGCGTGCTTCAAGTGTCGAGCTGTGACACTTGATAGTTCGCGCTCATCTTCTGTTTGTTCATTTAGCGTCCCTTGAGCTCGAGTGACTTTCGTACGCTCCGTAACATGAGCGCGCACATCACGGTGAAAGCTCGAAACATCCCTCTTCCCCTCACCACGAGAAAACCGCGCGAGCAGACAGCGGAAGGGCAAGCTTCTCCCTGCTCAAATATAAGAAGAAGCGAGCGAGCTCGTCGACGCGCTCCTCTCGCCATCTCGCTGGTAATGAAGAAACGCTTATAAGTGCCTGCCGTCTCTGAGTCCTGCCATTGGTAAAGAGTGTGTATATAACGCTCGCCGTTAGCTACTTGAAGGATCTGTGGTTAGCGCCACGTGCTGTGGAACGATAGGTCGCTGGTTCGATTCCGCGCTTCGGAAGCATTCTGAATTCTTTTTCTTTGGGACTTTATATATCTTGTGAGACGACGTCAGGTACGACGGAACGATTGTTGTATTTACAGCAAAGGCGCGCGAACCAAAAACCGAACACCGGCGATCCAACACGATGATGATGATCACGCTGATTTGTATGCACAAGTGAAGATGATGACCGACACAGTCAGCGCTCACTATATATATATATATATATATATATATATATATATATATATATATATATATATATATATATATATATATATATATATATATATATATATATATGCATACATACATATACAGTGAATGAAGGCGACGGCAAAATCCAGCCGAGACTGTCCATATAATTGCTATCACAATAATTTTCGTGCGCCTGCTTTTTCTCTTCGCTCTCTTTTCTATCTTTTCTTCCTCTTCCTCCTACTGTAGGGAACAAAAGCAAATTGTTTCGAATATGATCAACCTCCCTGCCTTTCTCTTGTTTGTAACTCTCGCTCTCTCTCATGTTAATGATACAGTGCTTATGTGAAATGCATCTATAACCAGCATCTATAACCTAAATTTAGTCATTTCTACCTACGAATACATCCATCATAAACTACGCCGCCAATTGATACCTGATAATAGTTCAAAGATATAAAATCAGAGCAATAACTGTACCGCTTAGTACACGACATCACTGTGCTGTTCAATGATAAAGCAGACACTGCCTGTAACAAGCAGAAAGCGTAAGGATATCGCAGTGAATGCGATGTCCGTACTATTGGAACGGAAGACATGTGAGTCACATTATTACGCATGTATGTAGCCCTGATATGTACGAACGAGATCCTCGCTGAAAATTTCGTGTAACGTGGCGCGCATATTTCAGTTAAAGTCTTCGCCTGCGCTTTCCGCGGCTTCCTCGTCTCGTTGCTCAACGCGTTCCTGATTATTGTGAATGGGACTCGCAGGTGAAGGCTTTCGCTGGACTGGCACCTTTCAACAAACTGGCTCACATCAAAGTGCCACCGCTCGCCATATTTGGCCCGTATGCGGAGAACGCGCTGGTGAGAACATCAACTTAATAAGTACTTTGATGCCTATAAGTCATGCGCTGGACCACATTCATCATCATTGTTTTGAAAACGTTTACGTTGAATGATGACTTGGAAACTGTAGTGTTGAATGTGACACGATACCTGGTCTTAATGTTCCGACTTGTGACAGAGGACTCTTTAGTAGGATATACAGTAAAAATTAAGTTATGAGTGCTAAATATCTTCTACATGTGAGCAGAGAATGTAGAAGTCACAATAAGGAAACACGACACACGGGTGCTGACTTCCCGCAAGGGCTTATTGCTCGGACGCGAAATATGTAGCCATAGCGACCTTACTAAGTAACCACGAGGTAAAGGTCGTTGTCATTTGCAACGTTGTTTCCCCAATTTCGCTGTCGTTAATAAAACATGTTGTTGGGCTAATTGATCTATACTGTGCAAGCGGTAATGACGCAACGCAAGGCGAAGAAAGTGAGAGGTACTGGAAACAGCGTCTCTTGCCAATGGGTTTACTTAAAGAAAGGTTCCTTTTCATACACTGCAGCCAGATTCACAGTTACATTTGCGCAGAGTAGTGAGGCACAATTACATGTTTATGAAGTCATGCTCTCAGAAATTGTGACTGTGCTCTACGTAGGGCGACAGGGTGACGTAAGTGTTCACTGTCCTCACATTCCTAAAGGCAGCTGTCTCGAAACCATCTTAGCACTTTGCCTCGTTCGAGGAACAACACGACTGCTCTTATGCATCCCACACCCACCCTTGTTATTCGTATGCCTTCGGGTCCTCGCAGCGCCTGGCACAAGTTGTGGGAGGCTCCGAGGTGCTGCCTAAGGACTTCCAGCTCATGAGCATTGTGAGACTCCTGTGTGGGAGTGTGGCCAAGCGCGTCTGCACTTTCCTCGGCGACAGGCTCAACAACCTCGGAAGCAGATATATTAATCTGGTAAGCCGTGGGCCTTCACTGAATCTCCTTTATGGACATCTTAGACAACACAGAAACATGCACAAATGGTACAAACATGTACTTGTATAGTGTAGTTTAATAAGGGAATGGGAAAGGGCAGTGAGCGGTGAGAAGGACTGAGGGAAGGGTGACGAGGAGTCAAGAAAGAGAAAAGGAGGGGAGAAAGCGGTTGTGCCAAGCAGCTCCTAGCATAGCATAGCCGTGCATTGTATAGTACAGTGAGGGGGAAAGGGAAGCGAGAGTGAGGAGTGATGTGAAGGTGAGGAAGGAAAGAAGGAGCGGAGAGGTAATGCATGGCACAGTCTTATATGGTATAGTTTAGCAAGGGAAAGGGAAGTGAGGGTGGGGACGACTGATCTAAGAGGGACGAGGAGAGAAAGGAGCAGCATGGCGAGGGGTCGGAAATAGAAGTGAGGGTAAGAAGAATGGAAAGGAGGAGATAGGGCAATACAGGAACATATAAAGAAAGAAGATAAACAAAAAAATTGACTATGCTTTCGCCAAGTGGTAGCGTTTGCGTTTCAGCTCCGCTGTTTACTCAGACTCAACAGGTGTGGAACAAGCTTTCATTTTTTGCATTAGTCGGCGGGTTTCATCAATGATATTGTTACAAGAATGTTTCACACTGAATGTTTCACACTGTTACAAGAATGTTTCACCGACTTACTGAAGAAAGATGTCCCGTTCTCCTGGGGCACTGCGCAGGCTACGGCGTTCTCTACGCTCATCACGTTGCTAACCACACCACCTATTCTGGCTCATTTCGACGTTTCCGCCCCAACAGAAGTCCGCACCGACGCCAGCGGCCACAGAATCGGCGCTGTATTGGTCCAGCATCAAACCGGGTGCACCCGTGTTATTGCCTATGCCAGCCGTCTCCTCTCCGCAGCCGAACAGAACTACTCAATCACCGAAAGGGAGTGTCTTGCACTCGTTTGGGCGGTAGGCAAATTTTGGCCCTACTTACATGGTCGACATTTCACCGTCACAACCGATCACCACGCACTCTGTTGGCTCTCGTCTTTGAAGGATCCCACTGGGCGTCTTGGTCGCTGGGCACTCCGACTCCAAGAATTTAACTACTCCGTGTGTTAAAAATCTTGCCGCTTCCACCATGACGCTGACTGCTTGTCCCGCAATCCAGTGGACCCTCCTGAGGATTTGGATGAAGCGCCACCATGTGTACTCTCCATCTCCGCTTTAAGCAACATCCGTGCTGAACAGCGTCGAGATCCCGTCTTATGTGACATAATTGAGAAGCTTAATTCTCCGACACCCGATCCGTCTACCCGACTGTTTGTGCTTAAGGACGGCACATTGTACCGTCACAACGTCCACACCAATGGACGCGAACTGCTCCTTGTCGTACCTTCTCATCTACGTGCGAGCGTTACCGGCCAGCTACATGACGCCCCCACTGCCGGTCACCTTGGTGTTTCTCGGACGTACGACCGTGTAAAACGTCGATTTTACTGGCCCTGCCTTCATCGTTCTGTCCGCCGCTACGTCGCCGCATGCGACCAGTGCCAACGCCGGAAGAAACCGCCTAAGAGTCCCGCCGGACTCCTCCAGCCACTTGATGTTCCCTTCGACCCGTTCTTCCGAGTTGGCCTGGACCTCCTAGGTTCCTTTCCTGCATCTATTTCCGGAAACAAGTGGATAGCTGTCGCGACGGATTACACAACCCGGTACGCCATTACACGAGCTCTACCAACCAGCTGTGCCACGGATATCGCCGATTTCCTCCTGCAAGACGTCATCCTTCATCATGGTGCCCCACGCAAACTCCTCACACATCGTGGACGCTATTTTCTCTCCAGAGTCATTGATGACCTGCTTCGCTCTTGCGAGACGAAACATAAATTTACGACGGCCTACCACCCACAAACTAATGGACTGACTCAACGTTTCAACCGGACTTTAACTGATATGCTCTCTATGTACGTCTCCTCCGACCATCATGACTGGGACGTTGCATTGCCCTTTGTTACATTTGCATACAATTCCTCACGCCACGATACCGCTGGTTTTTCACCTTTCTATCTTTTGTTTGGCCGCGACCCAACTTTACCTTTTGACACCATCTTTCCGGCAGCCGTCGATGCGCCGACTGAATACGCCCGTGATGCTATCACCAGAGCTCGCGAGGCACGAGAAGTCGCTCGTCAGCGCATTTTAGCTTCGCAAGACCACAAGAGGCAGCGTTACGACGCCCTTCATCGCGACGTTTCTTTTAGCCCGGGTTCACTTGTGCTGTTGTGGACACCGACTCGGCGTGTTGGACTTTCCGAAAAACTGCTTTCTCGATACTCGGGCCCATATCGTGTATTGCGCCAGGTGACCGATGTCACCTACGAGATAGGCCCTCTCGAGTCTACATCTGCCTCCGTTTCGCTGCCTACAGACACTGTTCATGTGTCCCGCCTTAAGCTCTACCGCTCAGCAACACCATAGAAAGCACCGAGACGGTGTTTCACCACCCGGGGGTCATGTTACAAGAATGTTTCACACTGCCGAAGCAAGGAAGGCACCAAAGAAGACGACGTGATGTTGCTGGGTGCGGCACGCTGTCCGCCATCTTGTCTAACGCCTAAGCGTTGTGTAAATATATTGTAAATACGCACTGCTTCCCTGTGTGCCTTCACGTAATAATATGTTTAGAGTCAGGATCGGCGTTAATACTTTTTGCGAACATTTTAGCCTAAGATGATACTTGTGAATACGACCGCTGCTGTTTTGGTGACCAACCGTTCTTGCTGACACGTTAAAGATATGTAGGATAGACTTGCGTTTTACGCTCAGTCAAACTTCCAAAGAAGAAGTGATGGCGTTGCGGCGAACTCATTTATGAATACGGAAAATATATATTTAAAAAATTTACAGGCAAACATATTCGGAAGCATTGCATTGCTCCAACTCGCTATTAAATGCTTCTGATGCTCTTAGCTTTCGACAAAGCGTGAAAATCAAAGAAGGGATTAACAGCACTCAGTCTGGACGAAGAAAAGAAAAAGCGAGCACGGGCGGTGTTGATCGTGGTCTTGCTTTGTTTTCTTAGTTCCTTCTTAGCTCTGCCAATGATTTCCTTGGCATATGTACCAAGTAGCCCGCATTTCACCGTATAAATCAGTGATTTACGCCAAAACTAGAATACAAGAGCGATTTTCAGGACACAAAAAGCTAGGAGCATGTCGTCTATTTAGGATACATTCATAAGTGACGAATTTGTCGCAACAAAATGTCCAAGAAACAATTTATTGGTGCCGTTGTTCAAACCACTTTTACTGCAAGCATTTCGTTTGCGAATTGCAGATCTGCCTCTGGAATTCCGATTTTTTATTTTAAATGCGAAGCATTTCTTAGCGAACCTCTGGCACTTTGAGCGTTTCTATCTACGTATCTATCTATCTATCTATCTATCTATCTATCTATCTAGCCGCCTACGTCTGGGTGCTCTCATGATCGCCTCCTTAACTTGGTGTAGACCAAAATTTGCATGGGAGGGTAAGAAGATTTGACGAATATGATTGCCGGGTCATGACATGAATAACGTTGAAATCCTGTCGCGTACGTCGTCAAACCCTTTCCACTAGACACGTATGGCACATACCCGTTTACCACGGGCCGCGGTGTACGTGTATGTGCCACAGGTGATTGACAGTTTATATCTACCCAGGAACGGCGAGAACAGACATTGGGAACCTAAATGCTAGAGCGTTAAGAAAAACCAACATCGGCAGCGTTGACTCAACGAATGGAAAGAATGAAAATTAGGATCCCAGCAGGAATCGAACCCAAGCATTCTGCGTGGCAATCAGGCAATCTACCACTGAGCCACGCCAGGTCTATAAACTGGTTTGGAAAAACCGCCTACGCAGGCGTAATATCGGTGCAACGTCAATTGTAGTTGTGGTGCTGGCTATCTAATTTTACAAGAAAGCAATAAACACTACATGATGCTCCTACGATGTGTACTCCTACGATACAGGCGTCATATCAGATTAACGTCTGTAGTTCCAGTGTTGGCTACGCTTTTATAGCAGTCTAATGAACATTACGTTTGTATTCTTATGATTTAGCAAGCTATATTGAAGCATTGCTCGACCCCGGAGGAATACATTAACGAAAGTTACATATGATATCCACATCACCGCACCGTAAAGTGCACTTCGTCCACCAGAACGACGCAGTGTCCTCTACATTTCTATACGAGGCTGGGCGATGGCCTCATGCTGACCGAGGATGATGCCAGATTGATTGACAGCCGCTTTGTAGACTAGGCTACGTAGGCCACATGCGCCCAGGTAGTCTACGAATACGACAGACACCATCCACTGATGTTGGTCTACGTAGCACTATCCAGGCCTACCACCCTCGACGGCCTATACCTCACCAACCCGAAGGGTGGCTTTAGGTTTCGACATGTCGCCGGCTCTGTCGACAGACAATTTGTGGACAGCTCTACTATACCACATACTTCACTACACATGGACCCCTCGTCATCACGATCACGACTGGATCCTATAACAAGTCATAACCAGCTGCTGATGCTCACTGATCTCGGTGATGATTCCCTTGTTCAATAACTGTCAAGAACGTCTTGCACACATGCACACGGGTTCGTGAAACGTGCGTGCGTTCTCGGGACACGTATGAACACTACATATCAGCTTACCGCTTCTGGTGTTGGTAATACCCACGTTGCCATTGGCAGCGTTACCCAACCGTAAACAACCTGTTATATAACGCATATGCGGCTCTTCAACATATATGTGTGTGCGTATAAAATTTATACAAATCTTTATCGTCAATTTGTAACGCGTCGCTCAGTAAAAAAAAAGTTACGCCACAGTCACCTACCCGCCGAATGCTTCGCATAACATTGACTCCCACGGTGCGTGGGATCTGCCGAATTTTTTTTCTCTTATTTGCTTTCTTTTGCCCTTTCAGACGCGGATTTCTGTCTACCTATGCCACAATCCCGCGGGAACATCAATGAAAAATGTCATACACTATGGACAAGTGAGTATCATGCCGGTTTTGTACGCCTTGATATCGATTATCAGAATCCATCGCTCAAGTGAAGAACTTTTAATTGTTAGACGATCTACATCTCGAAGTGCGTTTCCATTTAGCACTGGTGTTCGCGGTATAACTTCATGCAGTTACTGACGCTTGTGTGTGCTCTCTTATGCGAACTACGCACATTGTCAAAAAAAAAAGAAAACGCATAGTGATGAAGTTGCTAAATATAAGCGAATAGCGACACTCGAGGCCACGAAACGGAGCTAGAGATGCAGGGAAAATATTTGTCGCAGGACATAGCTACGAAATAGTGCTTTTCACAAATTTACCCACTATGACCTGCTCTAATAGAACACTCGAAAAAAAATCATGGGGAAGTCATGGATTGACCGTGGAATCATGGATCATTGGGTCATGGTCAATCTATCAATGACAGACATGACCTTATTGATCACAATAATTAGTACAAGTGATTGTTTCAATCGCTTCGCAGTGTTAAGAGTGAAGAGCGGCAATGGTCCATGTAAATTATGGTGCTCCGTACCCATATGAATTTCAGCGATCGTCTAGACTTTATTCAAATAAAAATGATGCCTGCCGTGAGTTGCAAATGTGTTAAGTATATCTGTAAGTCATTCCATTCGGCCGCGCAACATGTGGCCGTGTTTTCCAGCAGGGTTCATTACGAACGAGTGATTTCTGTTATATTTTTTTTAACGCTTGTTCATGAGCCGAAACGATGTATGGATCATCCGTTTGAATGCCGTCTCTCGATTTTTAGGGAAATGCCTTAATGCGCCTTGGAAAATAGCATTTCAATGTAAACGAACCAAACTCATGGCCATTGCTTACTGGTAACGTACTGCTTTCCTTACGTCCACGGGCTCTGCCTGTATATCGTTGAACATCAGTGCAACAAGAAAAGTCACTGCGCAGTTCTTGTCTTTAATGCTCAACGAGGCACGTACTAACAATCACGCAACCTTACAGGTTTCGATGAATCATTTATTGCTTATGTTTTAAAAAAATGTCTCAGTTTGCCTTCTTTTTTTCGCTACAGCTCGTTGGTTCGAAGCGGGCTCAAAAGTTTGACTATGGTGCATCCAAGAACAATGAAGTTTACGGGCAGGTGAGATAAAAAGACGCCGAATCAATCGTTTGCTGGGTTTTAAGTAAAAGTAATTAAATATTTAGTGATTTATATATGGTCACAGCGCAATAACGACCCACACATCTGCTAAATCATGCTACTTAGTCCCACTAATATTACATGTGAATAGCTGCATAGATAAAACCGTGGTATTGACGTATAGTGCTTGTGATGCATGCTAGAAGTTAACAGTTCGCGGAGAGAGTGTTTTGAACCGTAACTCAAGAAACTGTTGCGCGCACAATTACGAGATAAAGGAAGGAATAACTGTACACAAATGCAAAGGAAATGCCAATCAATTTACTATCAAGCACATATTCTTAAACAAACAAGTCTGAACTATTTCGCAAATGCGCCAAATGTTTCTTTTTACCTTAATTAAGCCAAGCACAGTATTTAGAATGTCTGCATATATTCACTGCGTCTCAGTGTGTTGCGTAAGGGTTTCATGACTTAAATGTCTCAGTGTTAATCGCATTTCATAGTATTTTCCTATTCATTCACATTTTTCGACGATAGCCGAAGCGTTGCCAGTCACAGCAGGGTGAGCGTTAAATAAGAGTTTGTAGTGTTTGAGTTCAATGAAATAGTGGCTATATGTTAATCATACCCATTCTGAAACGTAGTGCTATGGGATGAGGAGATGTTGCAGTGCCGAGCCTTAACATATAATGTTTATAGCATATCAGAATAAGGCTCATATTTAGTGACAGACAACGTGTTTGTGCAGCGTAGAACGAAGATGTGTAGCGCATGGCATAACAGTCATGCCATTACGCCTGCATAACTATTTGTTGCTCTAAACATTCGTGCTTGCCTAACCGAACCTTAAGCTTAGCTTTCTCGTAGCACTTCACGTAAGCACCACTCTGCAGACAACGCTTAGTAATGGGACGAGCATTCTCGTTTACCACGGGAACTAAGCACAGGTAATTCAAGCACATTCCGACATGTCTGTCTCCACCCATTTTTCTTCCAACTTCGGCAACTGAGGAGCGGGCGCCGTAACGCGTAAATCACCAGGTTGCAGTGCCGAAAGAACTGTGTTCAAAACCAGCCAGGTTGACGTACTGAACATACTATTCCTACATAAATGAGCCAATGCCTCTTAAGCAAGAAAAATCAGCAAGGGTCGCGACTTCCACGGGGAGCTCGCCACGTACCAATGACTCATTTAGTTTGTGACTATTGGATACTTTTTCGTTGTCTGACCTTCCTGCTGCTCGCCTCACTCAAATATTGTTTGTGTCTACTAGCGGGAGCCTCCGGAGTACAACCTGTCGCGCGTAACCACGGACGTGGGCCTGTTCTGGAGCGAGGGTGACCAGTTCGTGACGCCGAAGGAGGTGGACGAGCTGCGTTCTTCGCTGGGGGCTCGAGTCAGGCGGGAAGGGTACATCGCCGATCCCTACTATACTCACGTGCACTTCCTCATCGGTCTGGTGAACAGGAAGTACCTCTTCAGGAATCTACTCGACTTCCTGGGTGGATACCCGGCTGAACATGAGCAGACGGAAGAAGATATGGACACCACAACAAACGCTGTATATACGACACTCGATTCCTGACCTCTGGACAACAAAATAAACGAAACATTCTTGTTTTCATTTCTTTTTTGGCGTTTATTTGGGATGACCGCACGTTACTTAGAACTCGGCGAAGGCTCTCGAGCCCGAAGCATGCAAGGAGGGACTACGAACTTGTTATGTTAGTGTGAGCATTTCGAAGTGCTTTAGAAGGGAGCGATCAGCATAGAAAAAATAAAACTCGCAGTTGAGATAAATTGTATGGCGTACTGCATGGTTGGACTGCAAAGGTTGCGCGCACCAATTTAAGAGAACACCTTAACGCGAACGCGTGCTTCTGCACGGGTCATTGTTTGTGTGCGTATAATCTTAGAAGCCTAGCGATACATTAAAAGGAAGCGCAATATCAACTAATCCGTTTGTAAATGCGTAAGTAAAGACGAAATAACCATACATTTTTTGTACAAAGAGACTGGGGTGAATAGTCGACGAATGAGATAGGGCTTCTTGCAACAGCAGGCGTAAAATACTAATTGTTATAGCCGCTCAGGTGTACGCCGAAGTTCAAGATGTCCTGAGTTCAATATGTCCTGAGATGTTCAAGTTATGCTGAAGGAGGACATTGTTTATGCTTGGGGGCGCATTGGAGTATTTCGTTTAATTGGAGCACAGACGGCCTGTCACAAACGAGCGTCTCCATAAAGCGCGCGCGCGGCCACTTTCAAAAGGCAGCGAGATAGAGCGGCACCGGCCGCTCGCCCAAGAAGCGCACCCAACGAAAAAACAAGTATGAAAAGACGCCGACGCGCCGCATCCCCCTCACCCACTCGAGCCAGAGGCAGACAACCAGATCAAACGCCCGACAAAGCCTGGATATTTCTAGAGGGAAAGGATGATGCAACGTGAAGCGAGGCCGTCGCGAGTCGAATCGGCGAGTAAAACCTCGAACATGCCATAGCTTTGGCTGTACTGCACGCCGAAGAACCCTCCCGACGCTTCTGGAAACCGGGGCAGAAGGGATAAAAGCGTGCGACGACGACCAGCGAGCAGTCAGTCAGTCAGTCAGTCAGTCAGTCAGTCAGTCAGTCAGTCAGTCAGTCAGTCAGTCAGTCAGTCAGTCAGCCCGAAATGGTGAAGTTATGCTGAGAGTGGCTCCGTCAGCCAAAGAAGACGTGTTTATGATGTCGTGCGGTCAGTCGATCGTCGATTTGGAAGAATTGGATGACGACGCCGTGTGAGCCGTAACCAGTTACGACGATGGTTGAACTACGACGATCAACCCTGGAGCTGGCGTGAGTGTTTCCTAGAAGAGGAGCATTCAAGTAACGTCCAAGAATTGTGGACTGGATACGCCGTTGTATATTGTTACAAGAATGTTTCACACAGCCGAAGCAAGGAAGGCACCAAAGAAGACGACGTGATGCTGCTGTGTGCGGCACGCTCTCCGCCATCTTGTCTAACGCTTAAGCCTGGTGTAAATATATTGTAAATACGCACTGCTTCCCTGTGTGCGTTCACGTAATAATATTAAGTACTTTAACTGTCCTTGAATAGTTGTAATGCATGAGATTGCATTTTTAGCGTGTGATCTGTTTGTTTAGTTCTCGTTGTGTTAACACCATCTGAGTTATATTGTGAAGTTGTAACTGGTACCAGCCGAGTGTGCATGTGTTTCTGATGTCTGTACTGCCTTAGCTGAGAATATACTTCGTTTGTGTTATCGACTCTCGGCTCTGACTCGGTCTTTGGACCACAACCGGCGGTCGCTGGCGCACTAAAAGGGCCAACTCTAAATTGTCCGCGCTTTCGTGGTGCGTTTTCAGAGGGCCGAGACGCCAGTCCTTGGAATCCGCCCGGCGACTGCCATCCCCATTAACGGGACAAGTGACAATTATTCTGGCGTCCGCGACAGGACCTTTTGGTGAAAAGTGTGTCCAAAGTAGGGAGAAAGAGCCTTGAGACGTTGATAGTGCTTGCGAACAATTTTTAAGCGTTGCACCGCGTTCTCGCTTGCCTGTGTGCAGAGAGTGTTTTGGTATTCGAAGTTATGCAGATATTTTGTGCACGCGGCTAGTCTTTGTTTGACGGGCATTATCGATCTTGAGAAGTTAGTTGCCCTTAGTGAGAAGATGGCTTTGTCTGGGGTCGAACTACGAAAGTGGGTTAGCCAAAAGGAAAAAGAAGAAAGAGAAAGAGCTAAGGAAGGAAGAGAGATGAAGGAACAACAGCTGAAAGCAGACCTTGAAAGAGAGACGTTGGCGGTTGAGAGGGCCGATAAAGAGAGAGAAGCAGAGCTTGAAAGAGAGAGGTTGGCAGCTGAAAGGATCAAGGAAGAAAGAGAAGTTAAAGAGCGACAGCTAAAAGAAGAAAGAGAGCAACAATAGGTGGATAGAAAAACGGCGCGTCGTCTGCTACAGCACTTCCGGTTCTAGGAACCGTCAAGGCACAGCTCGTTGCTGCTTCAAGTTGTGTGCGGTTGTGTAATCGGGGAGGAGGCAAGATAACTGGCAACAACCGCGTCGCAGAAAGTACGCGTTTTCTCACCGATTACACTGAACGGCACACACCTTGAAACAGCGAAGAGCTAGGCATCGAACCGGAAGACGTCATTTTGCTATCCACTTATTGAAACTAGAGCTTCAAAGAGAGAGGCTAACAGCTGAGAGACAGAAAGTAGAGAGAGAGGCGAAGGAGCGACAGTTGAAGGAAGAAAGAGAGGCGCAAGAGAGACAGATGCAAGCTGCAAAAGCTGAGAGAGAAAGGCAACCGTAGCACGAGTTGCAACTCGAACGGCTCCGTTTGCAGCAGCGCATACAAACTCCCGCCCAGGCTACAGTCGAGAACAGTGAAAGGGAAGATCATAGCTTCCGTTTGAACACAAGCAAACTGTTTGTGGCGTTTAATGAGAGGAAGGATGACCTTGACGCGTACTTGCACAGGTTTGAGACGATAGCTAGAAGCCAAAATTGGCCAGTGCAGCAATGGGCAACGGTTCTGAGGACTTGTTTGAGTGGCGAAGCGCTCAGTGTGTATGGTAGGCTGACACCTACCGACGCAGCTAATTACACGAAAGTGAAAGCTGCTTTGCTGAAGCGATTTAGATTCACCGTAGAAGGCTTCCGAGGTCGGTTCCGTACTGAAAAGCCATCTGATGGCGAGACGGCAACGCAGTATGCCGCGCGACTCAGCCATTATTTTGACAGGTGGATCGCACTTTCAGAAACGCCAGAGGAGTACGGTGAGCTTAGAGAGCTTCTTATCAGAGAGCAAATTCTCACCAGTTGCCACCCGAGCCCATCGCTGTATCTCAAAGCGAGGAGAGCCAAATCGCTTGAGGACATGCTTGAATTGGCCGATGAATTCTTGGAAGCACAAGGCGGCACGAATTTAGCCAAAGCGAAAAAGGAGGGTCACGAGGAGTCGAAGATATCGGCACCTGAAGAAAAGAAGCATGCACCGGAGAGTGTTCCGCGATGCTTTCTGTGTAACCCAGTTGGTCATCGCGCTAACAGTTGTCGGACGAACGTCTCCCGCCCCAGTGTGATGAAGTGTTTTAAATGTGGACAAACTGGGCACAAAGCAGACGCATGTCGAAGCGATGCGAGTAAAGCCCACCAAGCAGCTTGTGTGTATGCTCCGCCAAAAGAGGAAGCAGAGGTGATCAATGATGAATCGACCGAGCTGAAGAGCGGGAAGAAGATGCATTTCATTGGTGCTGCGATGACAACACGACCAACAGGCACAACGAAAGGAATGCCGACACTTTAGGGGAATGTTGGTGGAAAGGAAGTCACGGTACTAAGACATAGTGCTTGCACCACTGTTATCGTGCGAAAAGAAGTAACCCGAGACAGAGAGTTCACAGGCAATACCAACCCGGTTTGCCTGCTTGATAGTTCGATTCGAATGCTTCCTGAAGCCAAGATTGAGGTCGAGACCCCTTGCTTCAGCGGGAGAGTTACTGCCCTGTGCAAGAATAACCCCATGTTCGACCTAATCATTGGAAACATCGCCGGAGCGCGAGGGCAAGGCGATCCTGAATGTTTGGGAGAAGCCCCGAAGATGGTGTCCTCGTCAGCTCGGCAACCGCGACAAAAAGGAACCGCGGAAGAGAATCCCATGAAAGATGTCGCCCAAGCTCAAATTGAAGCCGAAGCACCTCAACCAGATGTCACGTGATCGTGACGTCGATGAAGACAGCAGCCGGCATGTTCAAGATGAAACTGTTTGTTTGGCCTAACTTGTGGTCGGGAAATGAACAGTCAAACTACAGCAGTACACGCTGTACACTGATAGCGGTGAACAGGGTGTCGACCGTCAAAAAAACTGACCAGTGGTGAAGTGCGTCGGCATTTATACATGTGGCGTCGAATATTCCAGTCTTATCACTGGTGATCGCGCAAGCTCTGGACTAATCTACGCTGTTCGCGGCCTGCGCGCGATCTTAACAAAACGATCGACAAAAAAATTCACAGCATCCACGGGTGAATGATGAAGAGCTTGGGCGAAGCTCCTGAAGCAATCATGGTTACACCGTGAAATCTTCAGTGGTTTCGCCCAGCAGTAATCAAAGCGATCGCCCAGTACATCATCAAAGACGTGACAAACACGGCTTTATGGTCGGTGAAGTAATGGATCGGTGATGGATCATAGTGGGATGTTTGCAAAGGATCGGTGATGGGAGATACTGTTCGGGAGATACTGCCGGTTACGCCTTACGCCGGACGCGTGACAAGGTTAGACTAGGAGGAGCTTCGCCCCTAAAATCGCGAAGCTTCTCGAACAATGAGGAGCGGCTTGCGCTGAGCGTTGCTGACAGTCTTTGTGGGCGAAAACCCAATACAGCAAAAGTGATAATAAGAAACGCACGTGGCAGTATTACCGACTCTCGGCTCTGACTCGGCCTTTGGACCATAAGCGGAGTGCACTGGCGCACTAAAAGGACCGACTCTAAATTGTCCGCGCTTTCGTGGTGCGTTTTCGGAGGCCCGAGACGCCAGCCCTTGGAATTCGCCCGGCGATTGCCATCCGCATTAACGAGACAAGTGACACGCCCCCAAAGACACATAACATCCTCCGTAAATACTACGCCTAAATACTGGTAGAAGATACTCTCGTCAATACGAGCCAGCGATTCATTGAGGCTTTGCTGAATAAAATGTATTCACGTCTACATTTGCTATTCCCTTCAGTCCGTAACCACCCCTTTCACGTATCCTTGGTGCATCCATCACAGCGATTCTCATTGGAATGCTCACTTAAATGTTCTCGCATACCATTCTCATATGTCTTGAAGAGAGGCATATAATGGCTTCCAGTAGGGTAGCTAACCGGAAGTTTTTCTGGTAAACCTCCTTGCCTTCTCCTTTTATGTTTCCTTCCCCCTTGTGGAGATGTGAGCCGAAGGACAATCAGGCTGATTAGTTCAGCTTTCTACTTTGGCTCCGCCGCGTTTCTACCTTCCTACCTTTGGATAAGCATTGAAAATCAAAGATGCGTGGCATATTTTTACAGCGAAAGCTGTTATGACATCAAAACAAGGGCCGTTTTTGGCACCGTAGTTGTCCGCCGCCGCCGGTGTCCGTAACCACTATCGCTCGAATTAAAAAAAAAAACGAAGTAAGAAAAATTTCAGGATGAAACGAGGTTCGAACATAGGCCCACTGCGTGGGAGCCCAGTATGCAACCTCAGAGCCACGCCGGTGCTTCAAACTGGTTTGCAAAATGACCCTATACATGCTTCATGTCGGGAAGGAACCACATTAGCAACTGCAATATAGCGTGGTAGAAGAGTAAAATAAGCACCAAGCGTCGCACAACGCGAATTCTGTAACCAGGCGTCACACAATGCGAATTGCGCAACGAGTAGGTTGTTGAATGCTTCTAACCCATTACAAAGGGATCTGCCATAATTCTTCATCGTCATCAGGCACAGCATCAACAAAGTGCGCATAATGCCTTACATGCGTTTAGCAGGTACCACGGTTCTGCGCAGAATGAAGAAAAATTGCATAGTGGCTGCTTCCCTACTTCGCAAAAATTATGATGATTTATAGCGTAGTGGGTTCCTCGCAAGTACACTTCTATTGGTTGCCAAGGAAGCCCATAAGGCTCACGTGATCCATTTGCTCAGGGTTTAAGAAAGTCAATTTCCTCTCTTATCTATTTCTCACGTTAGCGTATGTTAGAAAGCGTGGTGGGAGAATGAAATAACGACCGGGCGTCACACAATGCGAATTACGTAACTAGTGGGTCCTTTAAAGCTTCCAGTCCATTACAAAGGGATCAGCCATAATTCTTCATCGTCATCAACCGTCGCATCAACAAAGGGCACATTATGTCTTACAAATGGTACTTCGCTTCTCCGCAGAATGACGAGTAATGCTGTGGTGGGTGCTTCCCAACTTCACAAAAATTATGATTCGTGGCGTAGTGGGTACGTTTCTAGTGTACTTGTATCAGTAGCCCCAAGAGAGTTTATAACGGGCTCTAGAAATGCCACTCTTCGAGCTTTCGCTGTGGCTGTGCTGCGCTTACCGTGCAGGCCTGGCGTTTTTTAAATGCGGAGCATTTCTTAGTCGCACCTGCGGCGTCGGCCGCCGTCCACACACCCACTGCGCATGCTCGGCTCGTCTTGTGCCGACAGCAAGCCTCTCCTCTCCCTCCCTCGCATGCTCGGCTCGTCTCGTGCCGGCAGCAGGCCTCTCCTCTCCCTCCCTCCTCTCCGTCCCTCCCTCCTCTCGATCGAACGCGGGCGGTGAGTATATAAGCGGCGGAGCGCGCGTTCGGAATTCAGTCAAGGGCGTCTTTACTTGGCTTTCGCTTGACTCGACGCTTTGCTTGACTCGAGTAGATGCGATCGAAGCAACAGTACCTTCAATCAGTGTCCCACCACTCGTTGAAGGCAACGTTACCCCACCCTCACCATCGTCGGCGTCAACTAGAGCAAGCAACGCAGAAGACAAGGCTGCGACGAGGCGAGCATACGACGCTGAACGCAAGCGTTTGATGCGAGCTGCGGACCCAGAACTTCGTGCACGAGAAGCTGCTGCGAGACGGCAACTACGGGCTGCGGATCCTTCACTCCGGGAACGGGAAGCAGCTGGGAAACGGCAACGACGGGCTGTGGATCCTGAACGTCGCGCTCGAGAAGCAGCAACCGTTCGTGAACGTTGAGCAGCGGATCCATCACTCGGGCAGCGCGACGCTTCGGCGAAACCCTATTACACAACATTCACGCGATAACCCCACCACTATGCGACGCATGTACTCGAGTTCCCCCCGTGGGAAGATGCAGGCGACATTTTTTTAATGGCTGACAGCTAGTGCTGAACCCGAGTTTCATATGCGAGCTATCGATTAGAAAGCCCCTATACGCGGTAGGTTCTATCAGAAATTTCTTTTTTTTTTGCTCTGCGTGCTTTAGTGTGCGTAATGTCGTATTTCTTTACATGTCAACAAAAATATCGCTAGAATCAGAATCCACAGCACTTAACTTCTTGCGAAAGTCGATTCCTCATGTTCCTCCAACGCTCATCCAATTACTCCCCCAGATCTAGCCTCCCCACCCCCCCCCCCGTGCGCCTGCCCGTGTCTCTTCTTCCTTCATGTAGGAAATTTTTCGCACAAGGAACAGTAGAGATACGTCTACTTCCGATTTATTGCAAGTACAACGCACTGCATAGTTAGCCGAGCTCAATTCCTTTAGGATTGCAATATTATAACCTTGCAATGTTCTAATTACATTCAGTACTGCGGGGTCACATTGGATACTAGCGCCAATATTTCAGTGTTCTTTGCTGTCGCAAGGCGTTTCCGGTGACTCTCTGGGCCGAATCGGAAATGTAGTTTCAATTTAAACATAATGCGCAACTTTGTCACCATATCACCGCGTGCACCGAACCTGTGAGCTCTAGCGATCCCATGGTCCTTCAAAGCCCGCCAGCGAGGCGGGCAGGGTAAACGAATTAGAACTGGTATAGAACAAGCGGGAGAATGATTCTCCTTAAAAAGGGAAGCTGAAGCACTTTTTAAAAACATGACATTGAAATGTGTAATCATAGTTTGATCCTTGCTGAGTTCGAAAACGAATGTAAGAGTTCACAGAAGTGAACGCAAATGGTATTTCTTGGCAAAAAAAGAGCGAATGCAGCCGCAGGGATTTTTGAACTGCTGAGCGAAGGCGGTGACGTCAACTTCGGTGCGCCGCGTCATCTGCGCCATCAGCTCTGTAAAAGCATGGCCTTCGCGATCAGTTCCACCAACGCGCGCAGCCAGAAGTAGTCACGGAGGCCACGGCTCCGCCAAAACCAAGGCGGTAGAATAAAACAGGTGGCCCATCGAGCGCCGCGAGTGCGTCGCCGTACTGCTCGAGTTGCTCGCGGCCGCCGCTAGGTTCGCGACGAGTTTTTGGGCCGAAAGACGCGCATTGCAAGCTCTCGCTGGGCTGTAAAAACTGAGTTTTCTAGCTAACTTTGTGGCTTTAAATGGTTGTTTGTGCGTTTACTAGCATGTAGTGGCTGTCTGCCAGCTTCGACCGCAAAAGTAAGAGCGCCAGGCTTTATGAAGCTTAATTTTTTTAACACGAAAGTGTTTTATGCCGGGGTCTACCAAGATTTCAGTGACGTATTTCCGTCACGGAAATGAGGTCGAAAAAATGTACAAGATCAGATGGCAAAGAAAAAAAAAGTCCATCAACGGGCATCGAACCCACGACCGCTCGGCCCGCAACAACAGATGCCGCGCACGCTATCCACTGCGCCATGGTCACAGACTCCAGCGGCTTTACAAACGCGTCTTTTATATCTACCACCCTCCCGGTCGGCGGGGTGGTGTTGCCCTCTGGGAGCGGTAATATAAAGCAATTCTTCATTACTGTGGCCTCCACGATTAGCACCTGCAACGCGTTACACGTCCGTTCAAATCGGCGCGTTTTCAATAGAAGTTCAATTTTGTCAAGGCCTTAAAACACCGCGAGGTGCCGATCTTAGCGCAAGCGTCGTAAAAGCGTCGGCCTCGCTCATAGCGTCACGCTAATCCAAATTGAAAATAGGTCTGCGACGCGCGCCTGCCCCGCCTGGCTGTAACACCGCGTTCCCCGCTCATGCGTTCGCCCCGAGAAAAAATTGGCCGCGTATCTGCGTGCTTCGCTGCAAATGTCGTGTAAAGACGATAGAAGAGGCGCTGTGTGAGATATGGACGCAGTTAAATTTGGGTCGATGGAGGTGATCCCGATGGTTCGGATGATCGTGGCGACACGTTGAAGGACTGGACAGGCCCGGTTGTTCAGATCCTGGCAAACTTGAGTTTATTTACACACTTTTGCACTTTATGACAAAACGAAGGCCGGGGCGGCCACTGAACAGCTCTCGCGACAACAACTGGGCTGGGCCCGCACCAAGCGTTCAAGCCCTTCAGAGAAAATCTCTAAGTCCTTCGTCCCTGGATCAGAGTCGGCGCCAAGCACGACCTCTGTCCCCTCCGCAATCGCTCCGTCGAGCACCAAGCTCTCCCCTCTCCTCTCCTATTTCTTGCTTTAAATCCACCCTGTCTCGTCTGAGACCGCCTTACGGGACCAACCCTTTTTGATACTCCACCAATGAAGCAGAGAACTTTGTTTCTCTCAGAGACGTGTCTCCGCTTCCGCGTTCCCACGCTTTGCTGCCCTCACTATGCGGCAAGCCAACTAAAATGCCATCAATCACATATACAGTCAACGTACACTGAAATGCACCACACCAACGTGCCCAGTTTACTATGCCGTCTCGAACCTTGTCTGCGACAAGATGCCGCCGCCTGTTGCAATTACTGCAAAACCACATCGGTGCTCCTTCAGTGAGGACCGTCGCGACGGCGACACATTGTTTACGTTGTCAGTCTCCGTGAGATCGCTTCCGCCGTACGGGTGACTCCGCCGCGAAAGGAGCGGTCGACAAAAGGTCGCGGGGTTCGGCTACAAAGGCGCGGGTAGAGGCGAACGGCCTAACGGCCCTTCCGAGCGCCCCTTTTCAGTCACGCGCCGTCCGCGATTAGTCACCGTTGATCCGTACTGGGGAAATCGTCCCCCGAACATAACTCCTTCCAACCCAAGAATGTTGTATGTACACTTGTTGTACATTCAACTTCAAAATACCATGCGGGGGCGGGGGGGGGGGTATTCACGCTCAAGGGCGCTGACAACGTTTCGAGATTGTGGTCCAGTTTCATCACCACTTAGGCAAGCAAGCAAATAACATCGCACAAAGACAAACACTAAACACGTTATAAAAGATTCCCCAACATCACTACCGAGCGTCATGCCGGATGCACCCCTTCCCAAATGTTTGTGTTCAGTCCAATGCATGAAGTCACGCATAATCGCACGAGGGGGGTTGTTACATCCACACGCACACACACACACACACACACCAAAAATGCACTCAAGCAGGCACACCCGCGCCTGTTTGGAACGTCCTCGCAGGTTGGACCCTGTACTGTACATTCCTTGAAGCACCATGACAATTAGTCAACATTTCGGCACAATGCTGTTACTGTCTGGCTAATCTAAAAAAACAAAAACTAACATACTCTTATTTCACAACGGGATCCGTGTTAAAGTACTGGCCAAAAACAAAATTTACATTAACGGCCTCCCCTCCAGTCACAGCTTCCATTAGCAATCCCCGCTGTCCAACCGCGACAAGGCATCGACCCACTTATTAAGTGATTGGCCTTCGAGCGTCCACCTTTCTACTCGCGAATTTCTGGCAGGTAAGGTAAGGTTGACAATGCTTTTTGTTGTCCGCCGCCATTGTTGGCCAAAAGAGTGCACTACGAACGCGCCCTTTCGTTTTCTTTTCTGAAAAATGCCCACCGCAAGGTGCATCATGAGCGGGCTCCAGCATTGCTTTGCGACGTGTTTCAGGTAAGACAAGTTGATAACATTGCCTCGCGTTCAAGAGTTCCCGGTGGAACAATAACCCATCCATGAACATCCCGTGTGTACCCTCACGCGTCTGCCCCCATGGCAATAGCAGGAAGCTGTCCTCCCGTTGCTCTTTTGTCAACATCTCATTACCCGCTTCCTTCGCCGTTACGTGTCTTTCTGTCGCAGACCCTGTTCGCGATCCCGTTGAATCTGGCTGGTGCTCCGGCGTCTCCTGAACACCAATCTGACATTCACGATCGACTTCCTCAGCAGCATTCTGCTCCGCTGTCACTATGTGAACCTCCAATTCCCGCGCTTCTCTTTGCGTTTGTTTAAGCTTTTCCAGCGTGTCTGGCGCTAAAAGGGCATCTACTCCCTCCGCGAGTCTCTCGGTAACCGCGCACAGTTCCATAAGCTCCGGAGTAGTGCCTCCCTCTGGGATATGCAGTGCCAAAGGGACGTACATCAGGTCGACGAGGACGGCCTGCCCAAATGCCCCTCTGAAGCTTACTTTGCCTACTCCCTGTAGTTTTGCCCCTTCCGGAACTAATGCTTTCCTGATCACTGTTATGTCTGATCCTGAATCTACGCACGCGGTGAACTTGCGCCCCGCACTTATCAAGTCGATCCATGTTAATCTTGACACACCGGCATAGCACCTTTCGGGGATTATGCTCTCCACTGCCGGTTCACACACTACCCTCGCGGTGAGTCTCTCCGTAGGGAAACGGTCTTGTCCCTGTTCCGCGGGTGGAGGTGTCGTTTGCGAGCATTGCCACCGATAGTGTCCGCTCTCGCCGCATGCATAGCATCGGACACCCGTTCTTTCGTTTCCCTGCGATAGCCTGTCTGACGTGCGGCGATCGAACTTTTCACCATTCTTCGAACTACCGTTGGCTGTTTTACCTGACTTTCGATTACTCGTGCTCTCGTCATATTTCTGCGCCAGTTTCGCGAGGTCATGAGGTCTAAGCCATTCCGCCGTCTCGTGCTGTAGCACATATGTGCGCATGTCTTCACGCATCAGCTGCTTGACTCGGTCTGATATGAGCAACGCCCGCAGCTCCTGAACACTACTAATCTCTCTACTGCGGAGATAATAATCTAGTAAAATCTCGACCCTTGTGGCGAACTGTCCCCACGTCTCATCTCCCTTCCGGCAGGCATAGAGGCGGCGCTTGTACTCCTCAGGGGTGAGCTTTAATTCATGCAGGATTAGGTCGCGAACCTCCGGGTACGAAAGTACTCGGTCATCAGCCCGATTTGCCACCAATGTGCGGCTATTTTCGTTCAAGAACGGCACAATGATAGCGCCTTGTACCTCGTTAGGGATCTTGCAGCTTCTCAGCATATTTTCAGCGCTCCGGAACCACGCCGGCACCAGCTCATCGGAAACCGGCATTGGCGGAAGAACTGCTCGCAACTGATCCGCATACCGCGCCAAACTGCACCTGTCACTCCGCCCCATTTCATTGCTCGTGTGCGATTGAAGGTTCAATTTTTGCAGCTCGATTTGGAGCTTTAGCGCTTCTATTTCCAGCTCCTTTACACGAACTTGTACGGCTGGATCGGCGCTTTCTACAGCACGCATATCTGCGCTATCAGTATTTACCGATGCCTCATCACGATCTAGCTCGTGGTCCTCACTAGTCCCATCTGCCCTCTGACTTCTGGTCACCCTAGTCGCCATGGTGCTCCCGGAGAAAACAGAACAGGGACCCACCTGTGATTTCTGTCGGTAGCTGCGTCGCCACGCTGGCTGCTCGTCGAGGCCTCAGTCAGCAGATCATGGGAGCCGCTTTCCGATGTACTTCGATGTGTTCGCACCGTCCAGTCTCTGCCTTTTTGGTTGGGACGACGGCCGGTCATGCAATGCCTCTCGCGGTCCTCGTCGCTCCAGCAGTCGCCAGCCGCTCCGGGTGAGGTGCCAATGTCCGGAAAGAGGACGCTGCCGATCTTGATTGCAGCTCAGTTGATTGCCGCACTTGGTGTTGTCTCACGTTCAGCCTTCTCGAACTGCATACTTGCATGCACCGTTCCGAGATACCCTTTTTTTTTGCTTCTTCGCCCCGCCTTCCTTTGCTTTGGTTTATGTGTGTATACACAGGACTGCAGGATGTCTCATTGTCCTCCAGGAAGCCGCCACGTCATCCTGTCGACTGCGCCAGTTAAATTTGGGTCGATGGAGGTGATCCCGATGGTTCGGATGATCGTGGCGACACGTTGAAGGACTGGACAGGCCCGGTTGTTCAGATCCTGGCAAACTTGAGTTTATTTACACACTTTTGCACTTTATGACAAAACGAAGGCCGGGGCGGCCACTGAACAGCTCTCGCGACAACTGGGCTGGGCCCGCACCAAGCGTTCAAGCCCTTCAGAGAAAATCTCTAAGTCCTTCGTCCCTGGATCAGAGTCGGCGCCAAGCACGACCTCTGTCCCCTCCGCAATCGCTCCGTCGAGCACCAAGCTCTCCCCTCTCCTCTCCTATTTCTTGCTTTAAATCCACCCTGTCTCGTCTGAGACCGCCTTACGGGACCAACCCTTTTTGATACTCCACCAATGAAGCAGAGAACTTTGTTTCTCTCAGAGACGTGTCTCCGCTTCCGCGTTCCCACGCTTTGCTGCCCTCACTATGCGGCAAGCCAACTAAAATGCCATCAATCACATATACAGTCAACGTACACTGAAATGCACCACACCAACGTGCCCAGTTTACTATGCCGTCTCGAACCTTGTCTGCGACAAGATGCCGCCGCCTGTTGCAATTACTGCAAAACCACATCGGTGCTCCTTCAGTGAGGACCGTCGCGACGGCGACACATTGTTTACGTTGTCAGTCTCCGTGAGATCGCTTCCGCCGTACGGGTGACTCCGCCGCGAAAGGAGCGGTCGACAAAAGGTCGCGGGGTTCGGCTACAAAGGCGCGGGTAGAGGCGAACGGCCTAACGGCCCTTCCGAGCGCCCCTTTTCAGTCACGCGCCGTCCGCGATTAGTCACCGTTGATCCGTACTGGGGAAATCGTCCCCCGAACATAACTGACGCCATCTGGCAATACGTCGGGAAACATGAGTGCTGTGTTGCGTGCTGGTAGTCCCGGCGCAGCAGCAGGCGAAGACCGGCGGTGGCCAACGCGACCGGCGGGGACGCCAGCCAGCCCGAAAACGCGGTTTGGCGCGAAGCGCTGAAGCAGAGAAACGTCCGCACTCAACGAGTACTCTCCACACACTTTTTTATTTACACGTCGCCTGGGTAAACAGGAACGCCAGAGCGGCGCCCACAACCGGCAGCCTGAAGGGCGCCCACAACGCTGCTTTTTCATGTTTTAAATATTTTTTTCACCTTCTTGGCGTTCTCAAAACTAAAGTTTTTCAACACTAACCCATGGCATTCGTACAGTGCAACAGAACCGAAACCAAAACACAACAATGAGCTCGTGCGAAGGGCACGGAGGAAGGCAAATTTCAGCGCAGTCGCATTTTCAGCTTTGTTGAAACAGCGCTCACTAGACGACGACGAAGTAAAACAAGGCACAGGACAGGCGCTGCCTGTCCTGTGCCTTCTTTTACTTCGTCGTCGTCTAGTGAGCGCTGTTTCAACAAAGATGAACGCATACCAACTCGCTCAAGCTTCCGTTCTTATACATTTTCAGCGCAGCTTAAGAAACTAGGGTCCTTAAAATTACGTATGTATGCATTTTCTATTAAAGGAACACGCCACCTAATACTTACCTAGTGATGTTGCACCTCAGATATGCATGATATTTACTTTTTGATCGACAACGTTCACAAGTATGAACAGCCGTACCAGTTCAAGACGTCTGGCCCTTGGGCAAGTGGTTCAACTTTGGCCGAGTGGCTGAATCGATGGACGTGCCGACAAACAGAAAGACAGACAGAAAGACAGACAGACCAAAATTTCTGCGTTTAAGTTCCCCAAGAAAGACTATCGTCTTCAAAATTGCGGCCGGGCTACCGGTGCAGCACGACGCGCTTTGCGTTTCCCTGTAGTCCGGCCGCGGTGTTCAATCACATTTTAACATGCCGCGGGATGGCGACCGAGTTCTGCGTCCAATAGGCGACACTCTTCTATTCTCTTGTGGCTATCACACCTTGTTCTCTGATTACGCTTTCTCCGTTAACTGCTACAGCTACCGCAAGGGTTTGTTTAATCATTTAACATGGACGTAAGTCGTCGGGATGGAGATGTACCACCAACCATCAAAGTGGGTGCATCCACGTTAAACGGTGCTATAGCTGCCAGACATCAATTTACATTGTACAAACTACAAACTCTTATATCAATGTACAGTAAACATTCAGTTACTTCTGTAAGTGCACGCTTTACTTTCGTTTACTCGCATGAACGTGGAAGACCACCTATCACTTGTCAGGTAAATTTTGGACCCACACAGATTCCACATGCTCACTCGTTATATACGACAAAACGGACGTGAAGCGTATTATTTTCAGACTAAAAAGACAGGGCGTGCAAACACGGACACAAAAAAGAAATCAGGACACCACAAACGCCGTGGTGTTTCAGAGCTCTTAAAAAAAACAATACAACGAAAAATATTTGGACAGGTCATTTACGGAACTGAAACATTTTGATTTATATTGCCCATCCAGTTTGGTATGATTTTCATCAGTATGAAGAATAATAAAAAGTGTTCCTTTGTTCTGAACCAATTACATTAGCCATAATTACAAAAGTTTCGGCCTGCTATTCCACGTGCATACCTTCGTTAAGTAACCCTTCAACCACATGTGACCTGCAGACATGATCCTATACAATGGTCAACTGAAATCTCATTAAAAGGGGTGTTTTCGTTCGATGGCAAGAATTCTTTTGTAAGTGTAAAACGTAGCATATCCTTGTTTATTATAGTATAGTTTAGCAAAGAGTGTTGCAGTGCCACGTATAGTACATTATACCAATGGGCGGGAAAGGAAAGTGATCTATCTATCTATCTATCTATCTATCTATCTATCTATCTATCTATCTATCTATCTATCTATCTATCTATCTATCTATCTATCTATCTATCTATCTATCTATCTATCTATCTATCTATCTATCTATCTATCTATCTATCTATCTATCTATCTATCTATCTAGCCGCCTACGACTTTGTGCTGTCCTGGTCGCTTGATCAATCGACTCTACACAAAAATAGGTATGGCGTAACATGACTGTATGACGAACATCAGTGAGAAGTCATAACATGAAAATCATGGCACGCATGTCATGTACAGCATGACTTACGTGCCACGCTCATGGTGCGCTGGCGGCCGTTTCGCTAGCTTGATCTACCCCGAAATTGGTATTGCGTGACGTGACTGTGTGACGAACATAAAAAACACACGAGTTAACATGAAAATCATGACACGCATGTCATGTACAGCATGACTTACGTGCACCGCTCATGTGGTGCTGGCGGCCGTTTCGCTTGTTTGATCTACCCCGAAATTGGTATTGCCCGACGTAACTGTGTGACGAACATAAAAACACGAGTTAACATGAAAATTATGACACGCATGTCTTGTACAGCATGACTTACGTGCCAGGCTCATGGGGCGCTTGCGGCCGTTTCGCTAGCTTGATCTACCCCGAAATTGGTATTGCGCGACGTGACTGTGTGACGAACATAAAAACACGAGTTAACATGAAAATTATGACACGCATGTCATGTACAGCATGACTTACGTGCCACGCTCATGGTGCGCTGGCGGCCGTTTCGCTAGCTTGATATACAGCAAAATTGGTACCTTGTGATGTGACTGTGTGACGAACATAAATAATACCAGTTAACATGAAAATCATGACACGCATGTCATGTACAGCATGACTTACGTGCCACGCTCATGGTGCACTGGCGACCGTTTTGATAGCTTAATCTACCCCGAAGTTGGTATTGGGCGACATTAATGTGTGGCGAACATAAATAATAGGAGTTAAGATGAAAACCATGACACGCATTTTCCTCAATGACATACAAGGCGACGTATGCAGCTCTTTGCTGGCTGCTTGGCATTACATCGATTCCCACAATGCGTGGGATCTGTTTTCTTATTTCATTTTTTTGCTATTTCGCGAGGTAGCGGTTGCGGACACTGGCAGCGGCGGACAACTACGGCGCCAAAAACGGCCGTTGCTGTGACCTCATAAGTTACACTGTAAAAGGCGGAAACCTCTTGTTGGGTAATTGTTGGCTACCAGTCTAAGTAGGGTTAAGAAGTTTCAAGTGCGGTTACTAACAATTCAGTAACAGATCAACAATATGAGTTACAGAAGGGTTTCTTGAAGGGCCAGTTGGTACATGATACTGAGGGGAACAGCCCTCAGTTATATGAGTTATATGAGTGCTTCTTGGGACTAGTAAATGCTCATTAATTAATTAGCCAACATGCCTATCCTTTCTTTAAGAGCGTGCTCAAAAACTCCTCTGGGTAATGCATGTAGGTACTGAATGCATGTAGGTATGAAGTACCATATTTGACGAGGTAATATACCTTATATTTAGATGGATGAGTGTTGTGCTACCGAATTAAAATGTTTTTTTCTCTTGTTGACAGCTGTGATCACTATGGTTCTGTATGAACCTGTCGCTGGCGGTTCAGGACGAGGCGTTGGAGCAAGTGCAGGAAACGGCTACCGCAAAAAGTCAAATGCTGCGTATCTTCAAGCCAGCCATACCGTGCAACCATACCTGAATGAAACGTGGCTACGCTGTTTATATGTATTGCTAAAATGCACACAAAGCATTACGTCGTCATCGCGGGATGGCGGTTGTAAACGTGAGCGTCAAATAGCAGACGCGAATGTTCGTTGAAGAAGTCCAGCTGGTAAAAAAAAATAATCCACCGAGGCGTGGCTTCCAATCATATGGAGAAATCGACATCTAAAACCCCCGAAATCAATTTCTAACTTTCTTTGTCCGTGCTAGAGAAAACGTCGATGTGTTGAAGGTCCGCCACAAGACTAGATAGTTTTATCAATGCAAAGAATATATGCGTACCAAACTGTTAGTTTCAAATTGCGGTTACAGCGCAGGGGAGACACGAGACAGGGACTGCAGGAACACAGCAACAAAGTCAGGAGAGGGAAGGAGGGCTTTCTTGGTGTGCATTGCGGACAATGCGGCTGTGCTCCGTTCTTTGAAAAGACGGCTATACCCGCAAAGCATCCTAACGAAAACACAAGACTAACCATAGAAGCTGCAGCAATCGCTGAAGGTGACTTTAGGCGCTTTTAGCTGACCGATTCTGCGGTCCGTTCCCCGTTCCGCTCAAACGCTCAACGTTACCGGAGCGCAACGCGCGTTTTTGGTTTTAGCCAAGCGTCTTTCGGTCAAGGCAAGCGCGACGCCACCTGTGCATGAAAGTCACAAGTACGTTGAAAATGGAAATAAAAATTGTACTTGTCTTGCTGCAAGAAAGGAAATTCTGTTTTAAAACAGAGTGAATTGATTTATTTTCGATTTACGGTGGTGCTTGACGCATCAGCCTTTTTATTTTTTTGTCACCTTGGCTTAGCGCTGGACTGCAATGTAAGCTACAATTATCCAATCTTATGTGCATGGTGTCTTCATGCTGTTAGGTATACATTGTGCCCGCCCAAGTTCCGCTGTGTTCTCCTGTACCCTTTGTGTATAGCGAGTACTCGTAGACTGAAGGCTGCATTGCTCATCAAATCAAAGTCAAAGTCAAAGTTTATTTCACCAGAAAAATCTGGATAGTCTTCAGGGCTAAAAGCTGCTCTAGGCAGCTTGACTTGGTCCCTGAAGACCCTTACATTGGCAGCCTACGACGTTTACAGTACAAATGGGCATGTAAGATCATACTTAAACATACATGAGTAATACTGTAAGAGTTGCATTTAGGATTACATCAAGCAATAGCAATAGCATACAGAGAGGATGTGGGACCGGATACAATCCACACAGCCCAAAGGGTAGCTTTGTTCGGAGTAGAGGCACTATGCATAATACTTCGTGCAACTATAGTCCTTATTTAACGACAGCATCTTGTGTGACCTATTGCGTTAATTACACTGAGCAGTACGATTATAAACTCTTGAACCCATTTTCTTAACTGCTGAGATACAGCAGGCCCGCCATTCTCGGCCTGAAGTGCACATGCATCCAGGTAGAAGGGTATTCCGTTTCGTTAAAAACTGAGCAGCTGCTTCTGTTACAGAAATAAATATTTACATTCGAAGGTATTGGATTAATAATGCTGGAAAAGGCTCATTTTCCGCTCCAAAGCGGTGTTTTATCTGCTCCAGAAGTTGGACTTAATTTGCTTCGATCAATGACATCACTGAAAGTGGGAGTGAACCCGGAGATGCAAAAGTGTTGTTTTCTTTATTGTGAACAAGGGTACAGATACGGTGACGGTGCGGCACAAATGCCTGGACATCATCTGGCTCTTGCACAGTGGTTTCATCTTGTCTGTTGTCCACCGGCACTGCAGTGTCACCACTCCCTTGGACTGGTGGCTCAGGTTCCTCATCTCCAGTCATTTCCAAGAGTAGTGATGCCGGTGACTGGTTTTCTGCAGCAAAATAGAGGGCAATGCAGTGAAATTTTAAAAAAATTCTTACCCAGCGGAACACTATTGCAAATAAGCGATGAACTCTCGCAATGAGGAAATCACTTCCGGTACAACATACTTCTCGTCCTGTGTGGAGCTGGTGTGAAAATTTAGGTTGCGCATAACGCATTAAGCTGATATTGACTTTGACAAACATTGAGAAAAGCAAGTGAGAATGAACAATGTCTGCGCACTTGCTCGTCCCCCTTTCTCACGGCGCTTCAAAAACCATAAATTTAGATTGAGTGCTTTCGACTCTCTGAGCACTGCTACGAACAGGCACCACGAAATGGGAAGCAAAACGTAATGCTCACATAACCCACAGCCATGAGAATGCAGCCAGCACTACAACACTGAAAAACATTTATGAGAACAACACAACGTTAGCAGTTTTTCGCAAGAATAGAACATCAACATGACATCACACATCGCCAAATTCTTTGGCGTCACTATGTTGTCCTATTGCATCACGTCACATTACGAATTCCTCAAATAACATCGTCCATTTGCATTGCCTCTGTGATCGGTGCACCAATCACGAAGGCAATGCAACGCAATAACAGAGTCCTATCACCAAGTGCAGCAGAGAAAGGCCGGCGTTATAGGTGTTGAAAATTCTTCCGTTCCAGACCTAGCAATGGAAAGTATGAGTTAGCTCAGATGAGCTCACGCAGTATGGACGCTTACCCCCGTATTCAGAAGCGCTTGAACTTAGACACCGCTTTCAAGCAGCACAAACGCGTTTCAAACGCGGTGCCCTGGGGCAGCGTTCAGCGCGTTGCCCTGTGGCAAGTCAAACTAAAGAGCGTTTCTGAACAGGCGGGAGAGTGGCTGCGGTTAAAAGCTAAATTGTTACTATTGTACATGAAATCGCTTACTTGCGAAGGTATGCGGAGTCCTGTTGACGGAAGCACCAAAGAAGCAGCTCGAGACGCTCCTTCATGGCCCGAAGTGTCAGCTCTCGATGTATCGCTGCAACGACGCTTCGTAGAACGTCATCCCACATGCGCGGATATTCAAAGGGATTGGCCGCGATGACTTCTCGGAGAAGCCACAGATCCTCGTGTATCCTGAAGTGCCGTCATGTTTTGCGTGTTGGCCGAATAACCGCTGTTTTCCGAGCAGCGCGGACTCGCGGCACAAGAGGCTGCCATTTTGGTTGTTTCTCCTCGTGTCACGTGATCCCTCGCTCGACGGTCCGGTCACACGCTCAGCGCCTGACCGTCTGGCGCATGCGCAGTGACGCCACCACCGACTGGCTGAGCGGAGCGGGAGGCGAAATACGGTCAGCTAAAAGCGCCTTTTGTTAGTAAGCCTTCGATAGCTTTAACTGACAAGGAACTTGCTTTCTTTCACCCACACATGCGCACTTGTTCTTCTTGACAGGGCTGTTCCTGCTTTGTTGTATTAGAGTGCTTGCTCAGGTTGGCTTCGTGTTTCGGAGGGCATTTATCGCATGCGGTTTTTATCGCATGTGTTTGAACCGCAATTTGAAATGGAATACCAACTAGCCTGTACTCACGCCAAACTGTTAGGCCGGTTAATTAAGGGTCACCACGCACGTAGGTTACACTTGTGCATTTACAAAAATCTCACCCCCCTTCCTCACCGCGTGCCCGCAAACATACACACAGGTATATATATATATATATATATATATATATATATATATATATATATATATATATATATATATATATATATATATATATATATATATATATATATATATATATATATATATATATCAGTGAATATAAGCAGTGAATGCGATAAGTACATGCCGTAATAGACAGTTATAGTTTAGCGGGCTTACCGGAATAGCGGGACCGAAATGCGCATGCGCAGTACCGTACGTGACCCGTAGCGTTTACCGTACGCACGCTATTTTTCAGATTTAGCGTTAGCGTGTTTGCGTGGTTAACGTAGTGTACGTAAAACATGGCGGCGGTTTTCGACGCCCGCTTCGAACTGAATTTAGCGTTGATGTGGACGGAACCACTTCTTTCGTAGCAAACGACTGTGCGAAATTGCTTCGCTTGCCTTCAGGTAGCTTCGACGACACGGTATTACGGATAACTGAGCGTAGTTTTCGAGATCGCTTCCCATTTCGAACGTCCCTAGGCCTATCTAGAAGATCGGTGTAAGCAAGTCTGTAACATGAAAATTTTCGCTTTTGGTGCTTAGTTCATATTTATTTACTTTTATTTTCACTAAAAAAAGGAGTAATATTGCTGCGTGCGGGGATACAGGCAAGCATTCTCGGTTTTGTTCTTTTCACTTTTTTTTACGCATTCACCCTTCGCTAGGTGGCGCCACCGTCCCGGCTTGGGCACGTAAACGCTATCCCGCTAAACTAAAACACGCTTTCCGCAACCAACGTTTGCGGCACGGTAACGCTATTCCCTTAACCTCCGCTATCACGCTAACGCTAAACTATAACTGTCTAATGTTACATGAACGAGGACTAGCAGCTTACTATTTTCGCTCCGCTGGTGTAAAGCAATACAGACACTTCCGGGAAAGAAGCGCGTTTCGGTCAGTTCGTCGTATCGGTGGTCCGAGCGCGAAGCAGTGAGATCACAGCGCATGGGAGGTATACGAGCCGTTCGCTGGGGGATGTCTGCTGAAATAGCGCGCGTGCCAACGCTCTCGACCGCGCCCTTGTAGTCAAAGTTCACAGTTGCTGCTAGAGTTACGCAGTCCCTCTCCCCAGACATCCTTTCCTGCTCCTTCGCCCAGCAAATGACGGGCGGGGCATTTCCTTCTGCTTGAGGAGCAATCGACGGCAGGCCTCGCACGTGGGTTGATGTTATTCCATGTGACGGAGATGGCCAGCTTGTTTCATCTCTGCTTTAGCCATGTTCCTTGCGAACGCTCGTGAGCTTTTACTCGTGGGCAGAGCACACAATGCGCGGGGCGATGTTATTGATTTAGAGTTTATACGGAACATGACGGCGACGGTGAGAACCTGTCCTGAGTGTCCATACAATTGCTAACGCAATAAAAATGTACAAAAAACCGTCGAAGTGGGCTCGCCTTTGTCCTGGAAAGCTGCATCATCTCCGCTGAAAAGACTGCGTCCGTTGGAAGAGTCGTATAATCCGGCGCCTTTTCCATTGGTTTCGTTCTCGCCTTCAATATCGTTCTCACAGGGGTGATCTCCTTGCCACTTATTTCTTCATAAAGCACGCGCACATTGTCAGCACTAAGCGTTGAACCTATCATGATTTCGCGCTTGTCGGCTGTAGTAACGCACAAAATGGAGCGAAATCAGTTAATCGCGCACGATAGTCGTGCGAGAGAAGCAGGAGCGGGTGGGCGGCTGCATAGGAAAGCAGTATGTGAGACAATTCACAACTGTTATTTCTCGTATATGGACCAGTCGAGAGTATGCACCCTGATGATGTCACGTGAATCACTGTTCTGGCATCACGAAGTGCACCAAAAGACAAGAAACGCCAAGAGAGAATAACGCGCTCGTTGTTTTTGTTTTTTATTTTATTTTCAGAGGCTGTTAGGGGCCCTTTATAAAAACAGGGCGTGCACACACGGACACAGGAGAGTAGTCAAGACACCAGAAACGCTGCTAACAACTGAAAAATCACACAGCACCGGAACCGAAGGTAGACACAAATATTTATCCGCGCATTCCCAAGTAAGAGGCCATACCTATCAATCAAGTGCGAGTAATGGTCTACGTGAGAGATAGCTGTTCACTCTCTCGACATTTCTCCTATGTTCGCGTTTTCACGTCATGTCTTCTTAACATGAATACCAACCAACTAGCTCAGCTATATTCTAAGTTTGCCATTGTCCTTACTTCTGTATTTATTTATCGATTTACTCGAGTAAGAGTGAAAGGAAAAACTGTACTAACGTACCGAGATATATATATTACTTATCTATTTTAGTTATTTATGCACAGTGTACAGTTCGAAGACTCCAAGAATATGCTATCCAGCGAGTTGGGTCGTCGCCCTTTAAGGCTGGTGGACGCGGCGGCGTTAAGGCCAGGCAATACTCGTGATATTTCTGGAGAAGAAAAAGATACTACAACTTCTGGGGAGCTATTCTCGATGCGTTCATCCAAAGGAGATGACCACAGTCCATTTCGGCAGAGCGCATTCAGTGATTCGACAAATGCGGTGAGCCGTGATGTCACCTCGCTCTTGGCCACGTCGCCGCACCGAAGCCGCCAGCATATTCCTAGCGTAAGAAGACAGTGGACGAAATGCACAGAAACAGGAACTTTTCAAGTCTGAATTTGCATATGAATGTGTCTTAGATGTTTGAGAACGATGCAGGGTATGCGTACCGACCTTACAGCTGCATTACACGAGCGGTCTCATTAAACATAAATCGATGGCTAACACGATCAAAAGACGTGTGCACCGAAAATCGGATCTCTGAGGGCTGCGTTCGTTGCATTGAAGCGCATTCCGTCCCTATCATTTGTGTCGAGAGCGTTTGAAAGCTTCGTGATGTCATGACGGCGCTGTAGAACAAGAACGGGAAACAGGGGGCGCGCTTCTCGCCGAGCTCCCGCTATTCAGCGGCCGCTGAAAGGACAGTTCATTACATGGACACATCGAGAAGAGCTCCTCCCACGAAGTGCTGTATTACAGCGAAAGCTGTTATGAGATCATTTCACCGGCCGTTTATGACGCCGTAGTTGTCCGCCGCCGCCGGTGTCCGTAACCACTATCGCTCGAAATAAGAGAAAAAAAAACGCAATAAGAAAAATTTTCCAGGATGGAACGGGGTTCGAACCTGGGCCCTCTGCGTGGGAGCCCAGTGTTGTACCTCAGAACCATGCCGGTGCTTGGAACTTCCTTGCAAGAAGACGCTATACAGGCTTCATGTCCAGAAGGAACCACATTAACATATGCTTTTAGGGTTGTAGAACAGTGAAATAACAACCACGCCTCACACAACGCGAATTCTGTAACCAGGCGTCACATAATGCGAATTCAGCAGTGGGCTGTTGGATGCTTCCAATTCATTACAAGGGGCTCTGAAATAATTCTTCATCGTCATCAGGCACAACCCCAACAAAGTGCGCATAATGCATTAAATGTTTTTAGCGGGTACCACGGCTCTCCGTTGAATGACGAAAAATGGTATAGTGGCTGTTTCCCTATGACACACAAACTATGATGAGGTATAGCGTAGTGGGCTCCTCGCAAGTGCACTTGCATTGGTTGCCAAGGAAGCCCATAAGCCCATCATCCATTTCCTCAGGGTCTCGATAAAATTATTCCCTCCTCTCTCTGTCTCGCTTTCTCACGTCAACGTATGTTATATTGCATGGTGGGAGAGTGAAATAGCGACCGGGTGTCACATAATGCGAATTACGTGACTGGTGAGCCGTTTAAAGCTTCAAACCCATTACAAGGGCTGAGCCACAATTCTTTATCGTCATCAGTCGTCACGTAAACAAAGTGCGCATAATGCCTTACATATGTGTAGCTGGAACGTCGCTTCTGCGCACAATGTTGAATAATGGCGTTGTAGGTGCTTCCCAACTTCACAAATATTGTGATTTGTAGCGTAGTGGATACCTTGCTAGCGTACTTGTATGAGTAGCCCCAAGAGAGTTTACAATGGGCTCTAGAAATGCCGCTCTTCCAGCTTTCGCTGTGACTGTGCTGCGGTTTCAGCGCAGGCCTGGCGCTTTTTTATTTCCACAATCCCCATTCGAATTAAAAGAAAAGACTAACGGCGGCGCGCTGCAATTATTGCGCGGCGGCGTGATCTCTCTTGGGACTTCGGCGGCGGCGCGAGCGGCGTGACCAAAAACAGGCGGCGGCGGCGGCGCACACCTCTAGAACGAACTTCTTCTGGCTACCGTAATAAAAATTGTGAGAGACTTCGTACTACAATATAGGAAAGAAATTTTTATTTTGCCCTGACAGTTTCGGCGTTGGACTTTTGTCCAACGTCTCATCAGCCGGGGCCCGGCCTTTATCAGGGACCACACGATACAGAAATGCCAATCCTGTATTGTGTGTTCCCTGATAAAGACCAATCCCCGGCTGAAACGTTGGAAAAACAAAAAGTCGGCAGATCCCACGCATTGTGGGAATCAGCCAGCAAAGAGCTGCATACATCGTCTTGCATGTCATTGAGGAAAATGCGTGTCATAGTTTTCATGTTAACTCATATTATGTTCGTCACACAGTAACGTCGCGCAATACCAACTTCGGGGTGTATCAAGCTGGCGAAATGGCCGCCAGCGCCCCATGAGCGTGGCACGTAAGTCGTGCTGTACATGACATGCGTGCCATGACTTTCACGTTAACACGTGTTATTTATGTTCGTCACACATTCACATCGCAAGATACCAATTTTGGTGTATATCAAGCTAGTGAAACGGCCGCCAGCGCCCCATGAGCGTGGCACATAAGTCATACTGTACATGACATGCATGTCATGATTTTCATGTTACTCGTGTTATTTATGTTCGTTACAGTCACGTCGCACGATACCACCTTTGGTGTGTATAAAGCTAGCGAACGGCCGCCAGCGCACCATGAGCGCGGTATGTAAATCATGCTGTACATGACATGCGTGTCACGATTTTCATGTTATTGTGTTATTTATGTTCGTCACACAGTCACGTCGCAAGATACCAGTTTTGGTGTATATAAAGCTAGCGAAACGGCCGCCAGCGCACCATGAGCGTGGCACATAAGTCATGCTGTACATGACATGCGTGTCATGATTTTGATCTAAACTCGTGTTTTTATGTTCGTCACACAGTCACGTCGCGCAATACCGATTGCGGGGTAAATCAAGCTAGCGAAACGGCCGCCAGCGCACCATGAGCGTGGTAGGTAAGTCATGCTGTACATGACATGCGTGTCATGCTTTTCATGTTAACTCGTGTTTTTATGTTCGTCCCAGAGTCACGTCCCGCAATACCAATTTCGGGGTAGATCAAGCTAGCAAAACGGCCGCCAGCGCACCATAAGCGTGGCACGTCAGTCATGGTGTACATGACATGCGTGTCATGATTTTTATGTTAACTCGTGTTTTTATGTTCGTCACACTGTCACGTCACGCAATACCAATTTCGGGTGGATCAAGGTAGCGAAACGGCCGCCAGAGCCCCATGAGCATGGCATGTAAGTCATGCTGTACATGACATGCGTCTCATGATTTTCATGTTACTCGTGTTATTTATGTTCGTTACACAGTCACATCGCAAGATACCAGTTTTGGTGTGTATAAAGCTAACAAAACGGCCGCCAGCGCACCATGAGCATGGCAAGTAAGTCATGCTGTACATGACATGCGTGTCATGATTTTCATGTTAACTTGTGTTATTTATGTTCGTCACACAGTCAAGTCGCAAGATACCAATTTTGGTGCATATCAAGCTAGCGAAGCGGCCGCCAGCGCACCATGAGCGTGGCATGTAAATCATGCTGCACTTGACAGCGTGTCACGATTTTCATGTCGACTGGTCATTGATGTTCGTCATACAGTCATGTTACGCCATACCAATTTTGATGTACATTCGATTAACCAAGCGACCAGGAGAGCACAAAGTCGTAGGCGGCTAGATATATAGATAGATAGATAGATAGATAGATAGATAGATAGATAGATAGATAGATAGATAGATAGATAGATAGATAGATAGATAGATAGATAGATAGGTAGATACGCTCAAAGTGGCAGAAATTCGCTAATAAATGCTGCGCATTTAATAAGAAGTTTCCGTCTGGCATGTCCTCGACTTCGTAGTGTATATATCTATCTATCTATATATATATATATATATATATATATATATATATATATATATATATATATATATATATATATATATATATATACTGTGTGTTGCTGTGTGTGTGATCTGCACAGTGACGGTTAATCAAAGCGGCACAAACAGGATTCTTGGCTTCGAACGAAAACACACCAATCTTTCCTTTTAATGAGCTTTCAGTTCATTGTTATGTATGGTCATGTCTGCAGGTAACATATGACTGAAGGGTTATTTAACAACGATATATTCGTGGCAGGCCAGGTGGATCTTTGTGGCAGCTCAATATAATTTTCTAATTACTGGAAACGTAATTTGTTCACGATTGGTTATTTTTGTTAGTTTTCATGTTGATGCGGTATATTATGGAATTGGATGGGCAAAGTTAAAGTCTTTCGGTACAGCAAATTGCCTCACTTATTATTTGTCGTCATATTTTTAATCAGTTTCGGAAATAACAAGGTTCACTTCGAATTTGCGGTATATAAAGACCCTGCGTATGGGATATCAGCGTATCCAACCCATTTTTGAGAACGAAGGCCCCGTCTTCTACTTTCAAGTAAGTAAGCGCTGACAAAGTTTCTGAAATGCACTCCAAATGTGCGGCATGTATGTACTGTCCTAGATATTCTTTCCTACATTTATTGGTTCTCCCTCAAAATTAGTCTGAAAACTTTACGGGTGCCTCTGCTTCTATGATAATACAGCAGATGATCGACCTTGTTTTGATCCTGTAGTGCCCAGAGACAGCTCCACACCAAGAACAATTCAGTCTTTTTGTTTCATGTTATCTCTATCCATGGAGAGTAGTTCTTATTAGAAACAAGAAATGAATATGTTCTTTGAATTGATTGGTCTGTATTACTCATATTATTTATTAGTAAGTGGTTTATTGATCTCTCGACAAGTGAGAACTCTCGCCAGCTTATCAAAAGCCAGCAAATTCGAGTTTACAGTCATCGAAGCAGAGTGGCACGTATGTTACGTTGGACTGTAATGGCGAAAGCCAGCGCCGGTGCCGCTGCGACTCAGTCGCCGATGTATTCCTGTCAGGCGCCTAGTGAGGCTTAACCGCTGCATTGTTTTATTTCTTGCATAACCTCCTACCAATAGGGGCACTACCATAAAGCAGCTTTACTTTGCATGTGAAAAAATTCTAGTCACCTTTTTCGATGAGCTCATTCTAAAAATACAGGGCGTGCGAACACGGACACAAGAAAGAAGTCAGGACACCCCAAACGCCGACTAACAACTGAATAGATGCACAACTGCGGAAAAGAAAGAAGGCAAGAAAACTCATCTGCGCATGCCCATGCAATCAAATTGCCCATGCGCATGCCCATGCACATAAACAAATTCTCTGTTTGCCGTACAAGTGTGGTGTATAAGGTTCCTTTCAGCTGCGGCCGCTTCTACGTAGGACAGACGGGCCGCTGCATTAACCAGAGATTATTAGAACATAAAAGATCTCTAACCAGAGGCTCATCTTCTAATCTATCGTTACGATGTCGGGAGTGTAAATATACGCCAAAATTCAATGAATGCGCAGTTTTGTACCGATATAAGAATCAAGAAACGCGTCTGATGATTGAGGAATGGCATATCGAGAATAGTGTTAGCGCATCCGTGAGCTAACCATCGATTAACTTGCATAAAGCTGAAATCAAATGCCTTAAGAGTTATCTTTCGCGTAGGCCCCCATGCGTGCCGGATTGATAGGTTCGCCTATTGCAAGGGCAATGGGCATGCGCAGATAAGATTTCCGCCGTTGTGCATCTATTCAGTTGTTAGTCGGCATACTTACCAACTAGCTCAGCAGTCTCTTATTCTAAGCTTTTTGATGAGCTTATCCTAGTTACCGAGAATAGTGTTCAGCTCGTACTTCTAGTTCATTTCGTTCACACCTCCTTACCCTGTGTTTGGTTGGTTAATTTATGGCGTTTAAGGTCTAAAAGCGACCCGAATTATCAGATATGGCGTAGTGGATGGCTCCGTATAATTTTCGGCCCCCTGGGGTTCTTTATCGTGCAGTGAAACCCCACACTAGACGACCTTTAGCGTTCCTCCTCCATCGATAATAATAATAACAATATCTGGGACTTAACGTCCCAAAACCTCGATATGATTATGAGAGACGCCGTGTGTAGGGCTCCTGAAATTTCGACCACCTGGGGTTCTTTAACGTACATCTAAATCTAAGTAAACGGGCCTCAACCATTTTCGCCTCCATCGAAAATGCAGCCGCCGCGGCCGGGATTTGATCCCGCGACCTGCGGGTCAGCAATCGAGCGCCATAACCACTGGACCACCATGGCGGGGTCCTCCTCCATAGAAATACGACCGCCGTGGCTGGCATCGAACGGACTTAGCGTATTGGATATGAGGCAGCATGTGTTGTCTTGATACTCGTGATCTTATTGTGGCGATGCTGCATATGGCGTTTAAAGCTTAAACAAAACAAAACAAAGAGTAACCGAAAATACCTTTTTGCAACGCTTTGCATCAAAATATTGGCGCTGCTACCGACGAATAACAATTTGGCCGCAGTATACTGCATGCAGTTATGATGATGTAATGTTATAATGTTGCAGTATTGAAGGAATGGAGCTGGGCTGGCCATGCAGTAGGTTGGACTAGTGGTCACTTAGAGTGATGTTATGTGTCCCAGCAGGTCAAAAGCGCAAACGAGAGCAGCAGAATGTTAGATTGAGTGACGCAATAGGGAAATCTGGAGGCATTAAGGTAAATCAGATCGCGTAAGACGGGGCAGAACGGAGGCCCTATGGAGAGGCCTTGTTACTTGGTCAAAAAGTGAGGTTTATGATGTCGATTATTATTACTGTGATGGTGACAAATGGCGTTAGAGGACAAAGGCGTGCAGTGCAAACCACTCGGTGGCGTAGGCTTTGTCATTCTTCGGGGTTTTCCGTACTCGCACGAATCGTGCATTTCAGAAGACATGACTAAATCCAGTAATTTTCAATGAGCGCGTGACAACCTACGCGCATTTGTCCACAAAAAAGTGCCGTGGTTGAACACGGCGACATAAATCGAGCAGAGAGCGACTGAGCCTAAGCAGTCGTTTTGCGACCAAAGCGGCCATCTGCGGCCGGTCGCTTTGCGACTAACTTGGTTGCGCGACCTGTACAAGTGACAGGAGTAAACGAGCCTTAAACGTGACTGCTGAAAGCGAATGACGTCGCACACATACACAGAAGCACATGCACATACGCGTGATTCCAGTGCTTATCTGTACCAGCTAAACGCAAATAAAATGTTAGTTACAACGCACCGGCGGCAGCACTTGAGCTCTGGGCATTTAGTAGCGTTGAAAGCACGAGCTTCCACTATGGCGCAGGAAACTCGCATGGGTGCATATATGGCATTGTATTTCTTGGCAAAAGGAACAAAGTATCGCACACGTTATAACGCACATCATGCGTAGTATATCTATAAATGTCAATAGAAGAGTTGTTTTGCTTTGAAACGTAACGCTACTGTTTTTCATTGCAGTCAACAAGATGAACCGCTTCCTGGGAATGGACCTCCTTGTAGCAGTGGCCGTTGCCATAGGTAATACAAAAATTAACTTGTCAGTAGTTGATTTGCGAGGCATATAACCTATGTGCTAAAACCTGGCAACAGCTAGTACGACAAATTCTTTATAAATGGTTTCGACGGCGCATGCACACAAAAAAAAGAAAAGATTGATAGCAAATAAGATGACAGGGGTTACATTGGCGAAAGTGGCGAAGAAAAAACGATCTGCTCATTGTTACATACTATATGGGCGATAGTTATTGGCAACGACCCCCTATTTTAACGCGAGAGAGTTAAAGATCTCATTCTGCTGCAAACACGTACACAAGCAAGCCTTTTAGAACGCCTACCTACCAACCAGCTCAGCTCTCGCTTATGTTAAAGATCTCGTTTCACAAAAATTCCGGTGTCGGGATCGGTGGCGTCTCGTTGGTTGCCAGATAAAAAATTGGCGTTGTCTGTGTGCGAAAAATAAGGATAGGTCCAAAGAAATAAGCAATAAAAATGTTCGCTGCATGTGACAATCTAAGCCAGACCTTCTGCGTGGCAAGACGCGTTCTACCACCGAGCTACGCCACTGCTTGAAATTCCTTGAAATCCTTGAATTCCTTGAATTCCTTGAAATGTGCTTGAAATCAAGAGCAAAGAATACACACTGGGTAACATGGGCACACCGCAAGGGTCGGTGTTGTCCCCGCTTTTATTTAATATTGCAATGCACAACCTATCCAAGCGGCTCGCCGACGTTCCGGGAATCGGCCACGTAATATACGCGGACGACATCACCATATGGTCGGCGGAGGGCCCTCTTGGCAAGCTGGAGGGAAACCTACAACGGGCACTCGACGTCACGGAAGACTTTCTGGCTAGCACGGGGCTACAGCTGTCACCTAGCAAGTCCGAACTCCTCCTCCACAAGCGTTTCCCGAGACGGGGGCCGGAGATCGACGGGGCGTCTATTTGCCTGCGGTCCAAAAGCGGAAAAACAATCCCCATCTGCGACTCAATCAAGGTTCTTGGCATGACAATTGGAAAGTACAGCAATAACAACACTGAGGCACTCAGACGTATCGAGAAGAGTACTCACAGCTTCACCAGGGTCATCTCCAGAGTTGCCAACAAGAGGAAAGGGCTTAAAGAGGACAATCTCATGAAAGCCTTCCATGCGTTCCTCATCAGCCACAGTATCTACACTGCCCCTTTCTTGAAACTGAAGAAGATGGAGCTCAATAAAATTGATGCCCTTATCAGGACAGGGGTTAAACGGGTTCTTAATCTTCCAAAAAGCACCAACACGGAGCGGCTATTGCAGCTCGGACTGCACAACACAGCAACGGAGCTCTTTGAAGCTCAACGAACCGCTCAAATTTGCCGATTGTCCCTCACAAAAGCAGGCACCAGGATCCTCCTGGAGGCAGGGCTGCAACCCCTGTTCATGCCTCCCGAGAAAGACAAGATCTCCTCGGCGATAAGAGGGGCTATATGCGTCGACCCGGTCCCCAGGAACATCCATCCTGTACACAATGAAGGGCGAAGAAAAGCAAGAGCCGAGGCCATCCTGGGGAAGATCGATTCCAGCTCAACCGCCCTCTTTGTTGATGCAGCCAAATACTGGAAGAAGGACGCGTATGTCGTCACAGTCGTCAATGCCAAGGGATCACTAGTTAACGCGGCCACGGTGGTCACCGGCTTCACTCACGAAGCCGAGGAACTGGCTATCGCGGTAGCTCTGCAAGAACGAAGAAGGGACGTCACCATCTTTTCAGACTCACGAACTGCCATCAGGTCAGTTTCATCCGGCTTCGTCTCCGCCGCAGCCGCAAGCATTGTTAATAAGACGACTGCTGAGGCTAACGAAGGGGAAGATCCTCTAACGCACATCATATGGTTCCCGGCCCACATGGGTGACATCTCATCCTCCCCAACCAGCAACCCTAACGAGAGGGCTCACCAGCTAGCGCGTGAACTAGCTACCCGCGGCGGTGACCGGCCATCTCAGACGGGACGGGAACGGAGATGCATGGACTTCAAGGATCCATTAATATCGTTCCACGAAATCACCTCAGCTCACAAACTAGGGCGCAGGATCTTCCCCCCTCCACACCCTAAATTGAATAAAGCGCAAGCGGTCACACTACGACAACTACAGACAAAAACGTACATCACTCCAGCCATGCTAAACAGAATCCATCCAGACTTTTCACCTCACTGTCAGCACTGTAATCACGAGCACTGTAATTTCGAACACATGCTCTGGCTGTGCCCCTTTAATTCGGGGTCAGGATTATCGGACAAACCCTCCTGGGAGGCTGCCATGCGCAGCATGGAGCTCAACAAACAACTCCTGGCAGTCCAGAGGGCCCGGGACATCGCCGAGAGGCTCCAGCTTCCGGCACCTTCCTGGGTGGAGCCACCTGGCTAAGCTAGCGGGACCTCCAGTCGCGTTCAGCTTCTGCCACTTTTGGACCAAAATAAAGTTCTGACTCACTCACTCACTCCTTCGTAAAAAAATCAATGCATATCCACGGAGTGAATGATGATGAGTGGGCGAAGCTGCGGAGGTTCATCGGTAAACCGTGAATCTTCCGTGAATTGTGCCCAGTACATCATCACCGACGTGAGATCGGGTGCGTTTATACTAAAGGTTCGATGAGAGTTATGACGACTTGCAGCTGACTTTAATTTTACATTTACGCTGTGAATTTTCATTGTTTAGAAAACCATTGCTTTAGAAAATATCTGGCGTCTTTCTTTAAGCAGCTGGCGTCTTTTCGTTTTGCTTTAGAAACATCTGGCGTCTTTTCGTTTTGCTTTTAGAAAACATCAGGCGTCTTTCGTTGGTTTATTTCATCAATCAACGGCGTTTTGAACAAAATTTTTATTGTTTAATCACGCACAGGAGAAATCTCACCAGGCACTACCTTGGAGGTAAACAATGGCTGCTAATGAGAATGACAGACAGAAGAATTCGGCTTTGAGTAAACGCGCACGCTGCGAATTTTTGATTGTTCAACAACGCACAGGAAAAAAATCACAGCATATCCACGGAGTGAATGATGATGAGTGGGCGAAGCTGCGGAGGTTCATCGGTAAACCGTGAATCTTCCGTGAATTCTGCCCAGTACATCATCACCGACGTGAGATCGGGCGCGTTTATACTAAAGGTTCGATTAGAGTTATGACGACTTGCAGCTCACTTTAATTTTACATGTACGCTGTGAATTTTCATTGTTTAGAAAACCATTGGTTTAGAAAACACCTTGCGTCTTTCGTTAAGCAGCTGGCGTCTTTTTCGTTTTGCTTTAGAAACATCTGGCGTTCTTTCGTTTTGTTTTTACAAAACATCTGGCGTCTTTCGTTGGTTTATTTCATCGATCAACGACGTTTTGAACAAAATTTTTATTGTTTAATCACGCACAGGAGAAATCTCACCAGGCACTACCTTGGAGGTAAACAATGGCTGCTAATGGGAATGAGAGACAGAAGAAGTCGGCTTTTAGCTAACACTTACACTTCTACAGAGACAGAAGAATTCGGCTTTTAGTTAACGCGCACGCTGCGAATTTTTTATTGTTCAACAACGCACAGGAGAAATCTCCCACCGGCACCACCTTGGAGGTCAAAGGGTGAGACTTGTTACTCACTACTACGAGCACGACGAGGGACGAACGGGTGCCGCCTTAAGGAGCTTCGCCCCTAAAATCTCCCACCGGCACCACCTTGGAGGTCAAGATCTGGTACTAGCGTTACGACTGGTTACGAACTACGACTACGAGGGACGAACGGGTGCCACTTTAAGGAGCTTCGCCCCTAAAACGTACAAGAATGTCATGTATTGAAATGAGTCTCATTAACGCATGTAATAATGTAGGGCAAACGTGTAGAATCGGACGAGGCGCCAAAACCTAACTGCGCAAAGAGTGGGTGGTTTTAATCTATCCATCTATTACAAAGTGTGCAGCTGCGCGTGGCACATTACGGTCGTGCAGTGGGTTTTTAGCTAATTTCCAAAGGAAACAGCTCCACTAACGTGAAATCTTGGAGGGACGAAGCATGCAGTTTGCGCCGTTGTTTCCCACAGCAAAATCCCTGCTAATGGGCAATAAGAGACAAACGAAAGGATAGACACAGAGTCACGCAGTCCGCGTTTAGTTAACGCGCACGCTGCGAATCTTTATTCAACTACGCGTAACAGAAATCTCCCACCAGCACTACATTGCAGGTCAAGATCCACTGCCTATATATACAGGGTGGCCGGCGAACCGTTGTGTAGCGCGAGCAGTCGGTTTTTAAAGACGATAGTCTTTCTTGGGACACTTAAACGGAGAAATTTTGGTCTGTCTTTCTGTCTGTCTGTCTTTCTGTTTGTCGGCACGTCCCTCGATTCAAAAACTCGGCCAAAGTTGGACCACTTGCCCAAGGGCCAGCCATCTTGTACGGCTCACTAGGTTCATACTCGTGTACATTGTCGATCAAAAAGCAAACATTACGCATATCTGAGGTGCAACATCACTAGGTAAGTATTAGGTGGTGTGTTCCTTTAATAGAAAATGCATGCACACGTAATTCTAAAGACCCTAGTTTCTTAAGCTGCGCTGAAACTTGCCTTCCTCCATGCGCTCTGCAGGAGCTCATTGTTGTGTTTCGGATTCGGTTCTGTATTGCACTGTACGAATGCCATGGGGCGCCGCTCTGGCATTCCTGTTTTAACCAGGCGACGTGTAAATAAAAGACCGTGTGGGGAGTACTCATTGAGTGCGGACGTTTCTTCTGCTTCGGCGCTTCGCGCCAAACCGCGTGTTCGGGCTGGCTGGCGTCCCCGCCGGTCGCGTTGGTCACCGCCGGTCTTCGCCTGCTGCTGCGCCGGGACTACCAGCCCGCAACACAGCACTCATGTTTCCCGACGTATTGCCAGATGGCGTCCATATCTCACGCAGCGCCTCTTCTATCGTCTTTAGACGACATTTGCAGCGAAGCACGCAGATACGCGACCAATTTTTTCAATAAAAAAAACTCGCTAGCAGAGGGTGCCTGCGTCGGCATTTACTCTCGCGTTCTCGTTCCTTGCGAGCTGGTAGTTCAGCGTTCATCGCAGTAAGTGCGTTTGCATAGTCGACGCCCGCCGTTCGCTCTCTCTCGCCACACGGCGAGCGATGACGCGGTGACGCCTTGCGCTAAAGCAAATTGACCGTCACGACAGCAGGCGACGATGCACGCCGAGACGCTAAGGAGCGTCACCCATAAAATATCCTTAAATTGAGTGACATACGTTCAAGTCCAACGACACGTAGATGTGTTTATATGAGAAAGCTAAGTACAGGGTGAAATGTGTCATTTATTTACACGGGGAAAGGATCGAAACGCGATATTTCATCTTCAACGGGACATTACAACTTTGATTTACATGGATGATTATTAGCATGCCGCATTAAGATGTTTTAAAGCGCAGCTCTCAAAAGCCTCTTCGTGCGTTAGGCGCCATCATTGTAAAAGAGCGAACGATATGTTGGCACAGTGTAGGATGAAAGGGAGTTGCGTTAGTTTCCGCAGGATCCAACGAACCCCACACAGCGAACGCGGAACCGAACGCATACTAATAATGAGAGCTATAGCATAGAACGCGCAAGGAAGAAAGCGGAGGAGGAGAGTAGCGAGTGATGAAACACAGAGCTGCATGAGTGGCATGAGTGGCGGAGATGGAGCTATGGAGCAACGCGCTGTCGTTTCTTTTTTTTCACCGATGACGACATCAGCAAGGTGTGCCGTGGCATCTCGATAAACGAAAGGTGCGGTGAGCGTATCTGTCGATACCATAATTCCAAGCGAAGCGATGCATGAGCGGTGGTCTTCCGGCGGCGACTGCTGTAAAACGCGCCCACGCATCAATGCAATGCGCCGCGCCCACAATGTAGTCACAATAGTCACAGCGTTATCCTAATCGTAGTACAAAAGAGCCTCAGCCAGTTCGTTGTGAAAGATGCTTGACGCAACCGGTGGCAGTGCCGCTGCTGCTCAGCGGGCTGCTCTAGCAGAGGCGCATCGACGCTGAAGCTAGAATCCAGAGGTTCTCACCGCCGAAGCAGCAGCTATGCGCCGCGCCCAGCAGTACCCTGCCGTTGGCACTTCCGAAGAAGCTAATCATCGCCGCCGTAGAATGTACATGCACGTCTCTTTGAAATTCTTTTAACACGAAAATGTTTTATGCCGGTGTCCACCAAGACTTCAGTGATGTATTTCCGTCACGGAAAGGGCGTCGAAGAAAGGTACACGATCAGATGGCAAAGAAAAAAGCTGCGGAGGTTCATCGGTAAACCGTGAATCTTCCGTGAATTCTGCCCAGTACATCATCACCGACGTGAGATCGGGCGCGTTTATACTAAAGGTTTGATGAGTTATGACGACTTGCAGCTCACTTTAATTTTACATGTACGCTGTGAATTTTCATTGTTTAGAAAACCATTGCTTTAGAAAACACCTTGCGTCTTTCGTTAAGCAGCTGGCGTCTTTTTCGTTTTGCTTTAGAAACATCTGGCGTTCTTTCGTTTTGTTTTTACAAAACATCTGACGTCTTTCGTTGGTTTATTTCATCAATCAACGGCGTTTTGAACAAAATTTTTATTGTTTAATCACGCACAGGAGAAATCTCACCAGGCACTACCTTGGAGGTAAACAATGGCTGCTAATGGGAATGAGAGACAGAAGAAGTCGGCTTTTAGCTAACACTTACACTTCTACAGAGACAGAAGAATTCGGCTTTTAGTTAACGCGCACGCTGCGAATTTTTTATTGTTCAACAACGCACAGGAGAAATCTCCCACCGGCACCACCTTGGAGGTCAAAGGGTAAGACTTGTTACTCACTACTACGAGCACGACGAGGGACGAACGGGTGCCGCCTTAAGGAGCTTCGCCCCTAAAAAGGTTCCGTCACCGGGCATCGAGCCCACGACCGCTCGGTCCGCAACAACAGATGCCGGGCACGCTATCCACTGCGACACGGTCACAGACTCCAGAGGCATTACAAACGCGCCTTTTACATCTATTAAGTCCCGGTCGGCGTGGTGCGGTTGCCCTCTGGGAGCGGTAAGGTAAAGTAATTCGTCATTACTATGGCCTCCGCGATTAGCATCTGCAACGCGTTACACGCCCGTCCCATTCGGCGCGTTTTCAATACAAGTTCAATTGTGTCAATACCTTAACACACCGCGACGTGGCGACATTGGCTCTAGCGTCGTAAAAGCGTCGGCCTCGCTCATAGCATCCAAGGATGATAGCATCACGCTAATCCAAACCAAAAATAGCTCTGCGACGCGCGCCTGCCACACCTGGGTGTAACACACGTTCCCCGCTCATGCGCTCGCCTCGCGAAAAGCCGCGGCCGGGCTATCGGGGCGGCACGACGCGCTTTGCGTTTCCCTCTAGTCCGGCTGTGGTGTTCAATCACATTTTAACATGCTGCGGGATGGCGACCAAGTTCTGCGTCCAACATGCAACGCGCTTCTGGCTATCACACCTCGTTCTCTGATTACGCTTTCACCGTTAACTACTACAGCTACCGCAAGGGTTTGTTTAATCATTTAGCATGGACGTTAGTCGTCGGGATGGAGATGTACCACCAATCCCCAAAGTGGGTGCATACACGTTAAACGGTGCCATTAGCTGCCAGGCATCATATACATTGTGCCAACTCTCTTATATCAATGTACAGTAAACATTTAGTTATTTCTTTAAGGCGATGGTTTACTTTCGTGTTATTCCAATTCCTATGACGGAGGGATCAACCATGTTTTTTTTATCATATATTGCGAAATCGAAACACATCAACAGCTAAGCTCATGTTTCGCCTTACGGTGTATCGTAATTATGAGCGAACCTTTTCGTCTCTGTTTTACAGCTGTGATCGTCATGGTCCCGTATGAAGCCGCCTGCTTAGGAGGATTCGTGGGAGGAAATGATGGTATCGGCTTCCGGAAGAAGTGAAGTGCGGAACGTCCTGAAGACAGCATTTTTGTTGTTGCCATGCAAAGGACGATGACTTTTAGCGAATAAAGCAAGGAAATCAAACAAGAAGTTCTTATAAGGACGTACCTTCTATGAAAGTTTTTTAAGCGATAGCTTGCAAATGATGCTCTTATTCCACGCTCATGGAATATGCGTGCGAGGTGTGCTACACCCTAGAAAGATAAAAAAATAGTCTTTTCACTCTTTCGGGGAGTCTTGAATTGCCACGTATATGACTCTTTCAAGAGGCCTGTCAACTCTCTTTGGAGATCGCTATACTCTCTTCGAAGGGTTGTGTGACCCACAAGGGAGTTAACGTGTCTCTTTAACGTCAAGACTCCCCAAACGGAGTGTAGTCAATTTGGCTAACGTCTTAAAAAATTAACGCAGCTTCGCACTTGTGGTGGCAAGCATGTGGAAAGTGCGCCGCTGAATGGCCTCTGTTTTTCTTTTTTTTACTCTTTCTTACTTCATCTCATACTGGCAGGTTTTTAGCAGCTCGCGAACATAGGAAAATTGGACTTAGTAGACAGAAAGAGCACTGACTTCCAATTGACCTTATTTCGCTAAGTGAAAAAAACATATATATGTGGAAAAGGAAGGTAAAATGCGAACATACCATCCTACTCAAAGTGACTGTAATCAAAGCACGTGGAACAGGTCCAAGTATTCACGTTGTGTCCTAATGCTACTGATGGGGAGCTTTCGCAGTTTTCACCAGGGCTGGGCAAAGATACTTTGAAACTGTATCGCGATACGATACAAGATACTCAAGCAAGAAGTATTTGAGATACAGATACAAGATACTGCCGCAATAATTGTACCCGATACGATACTTGATAATGGTATCTTAAGATACTTCGATACATTTTCAAATTTCTTATTATAGATCCATATAATGTAGAAGCAAACGCCTACACACCAAAATGTCTGCTTGAAAATTTCTCAACTGTGACCTATTTTGTTTCACTTGAATGAAATGTCTATTAGTATCGCAAAAGTTTTGCCCTTCTTTTTCAAAGTACATAAGTTTCCTTTCAAAACAACTTAATGGGGATTGTTTCAGCTTCTTCACACGACAACTGTTTATACACTTCGCTGACAGTGGTTCTTGCTTGTCGTTTGTGCAATTGATGGGAGTCGTTGCTCAGCTTGCCTTCGCACGACGGCGCAAATACCGGTGTGGACTTTTACCTTGTCCGTAAAAGACAGTTTGCAAAATATTGTATATCCGGACAGGTGTACAGCAGCAACAACGCTGGTAGCGACATTTTTTTTGTTTAAGATGAGGGGGGGACGCATGGTGTATACGGGGTTTGAGACCGTTCGCTACAGGCCCGGCTGCCGGCACACATGACCGTCCCCGTCCCATTTGTTATTATTTTCTGAAAAAGTATATTCGTGTGCTACACAGACATGACTGGTCTCAAGTCTTTCTTTCGAGAAGAACATGTGGTCACCATGTGCTGAAAGAGAACCGTGGGACAAAAACTCTATATTTCAGTCAGCGTCCAAGGTTTCACTCGTTGTGCACATCGGTATCGATGTTTCTCGAATCCTGATTCCAAATTCCCTTCAGAAATGACCTATATATGAGATATGGGAAATTCTTCCTTTGAAATGGCAACGTCATTTTGTTCAAACTCTCTCCAACCCCACCATTTTCACTGTCCCGGCCCTTTGGGCTAAATTTCGCGACTGCGGCCCGCCGGCTATAAGCCGAGTTTGAGACCCCTGGTATATACGTAGATGACGTAAAACTGCAATGAATTTCCATGTTCTACTTAGCTGCCGGCGTAAGGGATTCTTTGTTGATATACTCACTAACGTGCAATAATTTTCTTCAACGAGAAAACATGTGCAACACAGAAATGTTTCAGACGTATTGTATAGTTGCGCAAAGCGTAGCAGGACACCGACGCTATTCACGCTATTGCCGCTTATAGCTCCCATTACGCGGCGATTCGTAATACGAAAAATATTTAAAAAGGCCGAAAGCAGGAAAAAATATAGGTAAAATAGAGAGGTGGTTGCGTATTAAACATTCACATTGAATGAGTACAGAAACACAGTACAGACGGCGCCCTTAATAGCTATGAGCATGAAGTATCGTCAACTTACCTGTTGAGACAATAGAAAATTCAGTGCCTATGGAAAATTGCCTGAAACGGCTCATTGGTACACTCATTAGTAAAACGGAGCATTCCGTAAAACAACGTTCTCCAATCCCCTTCTTAACATCTTTAACATGGCTCCTAATGATTTTCATTATTATAATGCAAACTCAATTTTGCTGTTTTCTTAAGCTGTAAGCAGAATATTTTGTACTGTATACTCAAGGCACGCCCACATAATAATATACTAGATTTCGAAATCGCCTAGGGAACGTGTGAATGTGTAAACAGTAGTAGAAATAAAGCAGACAGAAGAATAAAGCAGAGATCTTATTTTGGGAGCGCGTTACAAAAGACATACTGCAGTGACCACAAACCGGAAAACCAGTGCAGAGACCTTGGTAATGTATGTGATGCAAAACGACAGCTAAGAAAGCACTTGTGCTAATAATAAAATTATGATTTCATAAATTCTCTGAATAAATGTAGACGGAAGTGAAGAATACGGTACGCCAAGATATTTTGTGTTAGGTAAACGCTTGCTCTATTTGATTTAGCATCGGTACCAGCGGTGCTAAAGTTAGAGTCTTATTTGCAAATAAGTTAATTCATTGCATGCAAGTCAAATTTACATCCACGAGATCCTTCAAATCGCTGATATGTAAAATCCACGCGGCGCAAAGCAGCCCCATTCTTGCACGCATCAGATTTCGTTACGGAGAAAGACACAAGAGAAACTTCAATAACGACACTGTAACAACATGAGAATTTGCGCGATAAACGCCGCACGCAGTAGAGTACGCGGCGCAGGACAGTGGCTAAGAGCAAGTGTCGCGGCAGTGGCGCAACTAAAAAAAAAGAAATCTGAAAAACAAAAGGTACGTGGGCTGGGCGTAGACGTCCGCGTGCTTGTCCTCCTGATCCTCTACCCTCACAGGTTGACTCTGGCGTCAAAATAAAATAACATCCCTGCCTTTACACTTATTCAGATGGCTTAGTGGCACCAGTACCAGCTTGAGAAGCGGAGCTTGGCCAGCAATTATTGTTTCGCACGGTTGGGATGCGATAGAAGTATCGTGTATCTTAAGATACACGACACATTATCGAATGTATCGGAAATACAGATACAGATACTCGTCTTTCGAGACGTATCGCGATACCGAGACAAGATACCTAAGGAGTATCTAAGATAATATCTAAGATACATGTATCTTCGATACTGCCCAGCACTGGTTTTCACCTAGTGAGTGGGGTGAATTATTTCTGCTTCGATGACCTCGCGGGTAAACTAATCCCTGTGGTTTGCCTTTATCGCGCTTCGATCGAAGAGGGGAGTGCAACCACAGTCCCGGCAGTGGATGCCAAGGTGCCCTTGTATCACATTATGCACATTATTTCGGTGCTCTCGCAGGCGGTCGTTTACGCACCTGCCGGTTTGACCGACATAAGCCTTCGCACACGTCAGTGGGATCGAGTAGACGACTCCCACTGCGCATGGGACGTAGCGTGACCTGTGCGCTACAGTGCAAGGGGCATAGTATTTACGAGGTGTATTTACGAGGCTTGCATAGTCTCGGCAATTTTGCCGGCGCAGAAAAAAACACCTGAATGCTGGCGGCCTGTCCAATCTCTTTTTAACTTGGGGATAGATCGTGCACATACGGTAGTACAACAGGCCGGCTCTTTTCGACACTGCTTCGCTTTTCAGACTGTCGATATCTTTCTCTCTCTTTCATCGATTCTCTTTCTTTCAGTCTTTCTTTCTCTTGATGTTCTTGTCCTCTTTCTCTCTGTTTCTCTCTTTCTTTCTATGTTACACATTTCTCCCTCCCCTCCTCACGCTCACATCTCTCTCCCTTCACCCGCCATTCCCTTTCGCATCCTTTGCTATACTATACTGTACTATAAAAGGCTGCTTTGCTCAGCTAGCATGCCTGGATAGCCGTTTCGTTATGAGGCTCGCCTAAGGATCGTCACTACGGGGGTTCGTATTCCGCTTCATGAGCAAATGCTATCGCCAAGAATTTTTCTATTTCTCTCTACCACTTTCCTTCTCTCTCTATGTAATCGTGCTATTGTCCATCCGAGTTATTGCATCCCACACCCGACAAATCAGCGCAGTGCGAGAGGCGCACATGTCTTCGGCGAGCGAACTAGAAGACGAAGAAGAGGACGAAGAGAGCACGCGGGCCGAGTTGCTGCTCTGCCCGCCCTAGAAAGGTAGAGGCCAATCATCATGATGATCGTATATGTGAAGACGTAACGGCATAACGAAAGGCATAATAGCTCCGCTGTGAAAAAAAATTCTCCCAAATTCAGTGGCTTAACGTGGATAAGGTTGGTGAAACCGCGAAGGGTTATCCGTCACTTCGTCTTGGCTGGTTTTTTAAACTCAGAGTCCGATGCATGCCATGCACGTCTGACCTCTGTTTCTCCCCCCTTCCTCATGTTAAAAAGTAGTGATCTCTCCAAGCCTCTGTCTTGTCCTGAACTCCTGTCATGTTTGGAATAATGTGAGAGCATCACAAGCGTAAGCAGTAGCGCCATTCTCGCATTATAGACGAGTTTGCGAAAAACTACAAGGCAGTTACAAACATTCTTGGAAACTATACGTTTAGCGGTCTGAAATAGTCCTCTCGAAATATGACTCGGTAAGCCTATTATGCACAGTATTTCGTGTTCGCGTTCCATTTGACCTGAACTGCACATGCATGATGTAGCGCAACTGCAGACGAGTACTTTAGTCAGCAGGATTCAAGTGCTGGAGATGGGCTCATATGGCCTTTTCAACTGTGACGAGAGGTTCCCATAATCATTCGGAAAAAAGGGCGATCATCAAGTCCTCACAAGCCACGCTACAGAGGCATAATGATTTGAATGACTTCACTCGTGTGCGCTAACCGCGACAGAAGAATTTATCGATCCTTGGGTCCCCCTATTTTCATTTGACAAACAACACCAGACTTTTGGATGTGCGACAGCTACAGATATGAATGGTCCCTGCTCTAGAGACCATTCAAGCACCCCGTCTTTCCCTCATTTGTATCTCTCTCTTTCTTTGTTGTTCAAGATACAGTGCTTATGTGAAATGCATCTATATCCATAATCTATAATTTATTTTAGGCACTTATACCAACGAATTCATTCAGAATAAAACTAGGTTGCTAATAACATAAGAACACAGGCCTCACTCATCAAAAGCTGAAAAGCAAATCGTGTAACGGCAGGCCGACATTAGATGAGCTGGCGAAAGCAGAAATGAAAAAAGTCCTTCAACACTTAACCCTCATCCATTCGCGTTTCAATAATACAGATTGATGCGCAAACAACCTACATCATAGCGCTCTTGGTAAAAGAGCGAAGTCTATATTGACTGACCTGTATAGCTGGTGGCGTTCCAAAAACCCTCCTCACCCACAAGAAGCCCTCCTCAAGCCCAGCTCGCGCGCGCGCAACCAAGTAATTGGTTGCGCTGTCGAGCGCCTTTTAGCTGGTCGTCCTCTTTGGCTTCTCCTGAAAGGACGCCGCTCGCGCTTAGAGCCCGTGCTTTGCCGTGACTGTCGCCATTACGTATTATCGATGAGTGCCGGTAAATAAACACCTTCACAAATTTGTGGAGGTGCGGGGCTCGCATTCGATGCCTTTGGAGCTTCGATCCCGTACCCTGCCATCTACCATGCTTCAAGACGCCGGCCAGCAAACGCCTCCTCACACACCGACCACATGTCCCGGTGTCCCACGCTTTCGCGATCCACCATTCTTCACTGGCGCCGATGGCACCGACGTGGAGGACTAACTCTCAATTTACGAGTGCGTGAGCGTACCCAACAAATGGGACGAAGCAGGCAAGTTGAGCAACTTGGTATTCTACCTCGCGGGAGTAGCAAGCTTGTGGTACAACAACCACGCTTCCAATTTTGCGACTTCGTCAGATTTCACGACCGCCGGCATCAACTTTTTTGGCCGCCCTGCAGTTAGTAAGCTGCAAGCAGAACAGCGCTAACGCGAACGAGCTGAGCACGCCAGTGAATCTTTCACAAGTTATATTTAAGACGTCCTCGAGTTGTGTAAGAAAGCCAACGGCACCATGTCTGAGTCTCTCAAGATCCGGAACGTAATGAAATGCATTGACGACGATGCCTTCACCGTGCTGCTCACCAAAAACACCACACACAGTGGCGGAGGCCATAACGCTGTGCAAGAGCTACGAGGAGCTCCGCCGGCAGCGTTCGATGACCCACCGCTCTTCATCACGCGACGCAGAGCTTGCTAGCTTGGCGGCCATATGTGACCAGGCCACGTTGCTGGCAAAAGTCAAGTCATTCGTGCGCGAGGAAATCGCGCGCCAGTTTTCTCTGCTTTCCTTTGGCCACACGCCGCACATTCAACAGTCGTCGACTACCTTTCTTCCTGCCCTCCACCGTGCGATTAAGCAGGAAATTACGGAGGTCATGCCTGAGTGCCACCAGGAACCTCTGGCTCCTGCGCCCGAGAGCACGGTGTAAGAGTAAGTTAGGTGATGACTGTGCTGCCGGCACTGCGTCCAGATTGTGTTCGCTGCCTTGGCGGTTTCCTTTTGGCTGCGACAGGTTTGGCAAACACACGGGGGCTCATTGGGGAAAGGCGCCGATCCGCGCGTAGTAGGTTATTGCTGCGGAGCCTCGCTTGTTTGTTACGCTCGATATACTTATGTACATAGATGTGAATATATGAACTTGTACGGAGCGACACACGCTCCGTACAAGTCTTGCAATTCGGGACAAAACATTTCTTGCCCATTTCGTGGCGCAGCCAGCGACAAGGCCGCTAAAGGGTACTCAGCATCATACACAGTGTCGAGGTATACGTGCACTCAATCACAACACACGAATCAGCAAAACAAATGGACTGACAGGGCTCACAGGCACAGGGTAACGCACTTATAAATCACAGAACGCCATGCACACAAAGCTTTCAGGAATATCTTTCTTCGCGTGCGAATTTCAGAATGAGCGCCGCGCGAGCCCCTGAGACCCCATTCTGTAGCGCCATCTCAACGCGCGCCGCGAAAACTACTGGACGCTCAAGGTCGTCGGCGAACACAATCTGGCCGCGCCCTCTCCTCAAGCGGAGCGGCCAGTGTCAGCGCCTAAGTTATACTTACACCAGGGCTGGGCAGAGATACTCAGAAAAGTATTCCGGAATAGAGATATCGAAATACATGAACTGGCAGCCTAAAATACAAATAATGTGACACATTTGCTTTTAACGTAACGGGATATTTCGGAGATACTTTTGCAATAAGACGAAAAAAGTATTCCGGAATACAGTTACAGCGATACAAATACTGGAATACTTTTTTATTTGAAGGATGCTCATACTGCGCAAAGACACTTATTAGTGCAGCATAATGTTGTAATTAAAGTTACAGTGCATCGAAACGTTCAGTTCATTTATTTATTACAGTACCCTCAACGCCATCAAGACATTGCAGGAGAGGGGTGGACAAAGTACATAATTAGCAATAATGACATAATTACAAGTATCAATTGCAATAAAAATACACTATTTCACAGAAACAGTAACAAGGGTTGGACACCGAAATCGACATACTTGGCGAACAAACTAAGCTATGCTATAAATAGCACACTTTAAGCAAATCACTCGAGTCACTAATGAACACCAGTGAATTGAGAAAAAGTATGCATTTACTTTGCACATAAGATCTGCTTTGCTGAGAAGGTTGCTGTGTGAGCATCTCAAATAGGCTGTCTTCTAACAGCGTCGGTTCAGCCTCAGCACAAGACTCACGAAAGAAAAAAAGTCTGTCTACCTCTGAAGGCGAGCACAAATTCGTTTTATAGTGAATAAATATCGCCTTCATAGCCGGATTGCCCTGCAGCGTGGCGATATCTCTTCTCGGGTTATCTAGATATCGAAACGCTTCCGCCCTCACTTGGGTTGTTCTGACTGTTCAGAATCCGAAGTCGGCCCCCATCTTCGGAATCCTAAGGCGTCTGACCCTGTCGGCTTCAATGAAGCTGTCACCACCACCGACGCTACCAGCACCCATTTCAGAAAGCCGCATCAGGCGGCTTCGGCGGTGGGGGAGCCTGCTACCACAAAAGACCGTTTCACGCATGTAATCAATTAGGCATGCACCCTGAAGCGCGTCAAAGATAGCCATCTTCTAGTCCCTTCCGCGCGACTACGGGAACTGCTTTTGGAAGTGCCGCCGCTTTGAGAACTGAATGCACGCGAAGCATTGCAAAGCCTGTTCCAAGGCGGTATCCGCGCGGGGGGTCGCGAAGTAATAGCTTGCGACCTGAAAAAAATTAGGCATGCTGCACTGACCTTGAGAGACAGCGACTTTCGTCGGTAGAGGCCGACAACACTGCCCCCGCGATTCTGCCGTCTGCGGCGTCGCGCGCTTTACCACATGGACCATTCTGTGCTTGAGCGGAAACCATCGTCGCCCTATCTGTCGGCCACCGGCGGCGCGCCTTTGCTTGTCTTAGCACAAAAAAGAAAAAAGAAACGCCATTCCCCCATTGGAAAGACGCCTCAACTCATTTCCGACACAAAAAACAATGTAACGAGATACCCATGCCCAGCATAGTATCGCGATATATGCGATACATCGTAAATGTATTTCACTACGGAGATACAAATACATTTTTCAAATGTATCTCGATACAGAAATGCAGATACTCAAAAGTATCCCTGAAATACTATCGCGATACTCTTGTATCGCGATACTGCCCAGCCCTGACTTACACCATGCCCCAGAGTTACGCTGAAGTCTTCGCCAGGACGTCCGAAGGATTTCCTGCAGCTACCTCACTGTGTTACACCGAAGCGGGTGCGCCGGGTACGTATGCTGACGTCATCCCTAGGCCCCGACAGCAGCCCACCATGCAGTCATTTCAGTAGACGCCCCGTCAATCGAGTCCTGCGACATGGGTGGTTCCTGCCACAGCGAACCGATGGTGCACTCCCAACAACCGGCTCATCTGGTTTGCACACGGTTACGCTGGTCACGTCGCATGTTAGTGCCATCGCGTGCAGCCGCCTCGAGTTGCGTCACCTGACACTAGTCAGTCCACCCGTGCATTCTGTGACCCACCTCCGCCCTTCTCACTGACGTCACGCCCAGCTCCATCTACTCGCCACTCTCTTTCTCCATGACGTCGCTCACTGTCACCGATGCGGACACGTTCGGTCGCACGAGAGCAGAAAAAGTAGTTGTCGCAGTCCAGGAGGCAAGGGCTGCGACGCTATCGACCTGTGAAAGCCCTCAGCGAAGCCTATCGAAGGTAATAGAAGTGTTTGTGGACGGTGTTCTCTCATCTGCCCTTATCAACACTGGAGCCCCTCGTATTCGTTCTGGACGCAAAACGTTGCTGCTTACTCCGAAAACAGACCACGCCACTTTCTGGGATGTCGCTGCGGGCCGCCACATCCCAGACTATTCATACTACAGCAGGATGCACTGCTCGCGTCGTCATTCATAATGTTGTGTACGACGTCTAGTTCATCATAATTGCTGCATGCTCTCACGGCGTCATCTTGCGATGGGATTTTCTCCGCCGCCATGACGCCGTAATTCATTGCGCACCAGCCAAAGTCGAACTCTCACCGTTCTCACATTTGACGCTGGCAGAAATTCCATTAGCATTGAGAAAGATCCTCGTCAAAGACGATACGAAAGATCCTCCTAACTCGTCAACGGCTGTGTCTGTCTACCGCGCCCGTCTTTCTGACACCATTCCACTCCTTTCGCCCTCTGACCGCGTTTTCACTATGTAAGGGTTGCTGGTACCTTTCGCGACCGTGCAAGTCACTCAGGGCAGCACCGATATTTTTGTTACCAACCCATACCCGTACATTGTTACGTTGCTTCGAGGGGAATGTCTCGGCAAAGTGGAACCCGTCGAAGACGCACAAGTTGCGGACGCACCCGATGACTCGCACTGTGCCAGTTCCCGTACCATCAGTGCTGTTTCCACGTCTGATTGGACACCCGCTGATATATTTGGTCCCTCCTATTTGGGCTCAACAAGATCGTCCGCAAGGATGTTTATGTAGTGCCGCGAATAGGCGACGCGATTGACATCCTCCAAGGAGCCGAATTCTTTTCATGTATCGATTTGCGCTCGGGGTACTGGCAATACACATGGCTGATGACACTCGACCGAAGACAGCCTTTGGCATGCCCGACGGCTTGTACGAGTTCAACGTCATGCTGTTTGGTCTGTGTAATGCGCCCGCGACCTTCGAAGTCATGATGGCACCGTTTCGTGCAACTTCAAATGGCAGACGTGCTTGTGTTACCAGGACGACGTCGTCGTTTTCACCCCGGACTTTTTCACGCATCTCCAACGTCTGATGCATGTTTTGACACGTTTAAGCAATGCCGGCCTCCGGCTGAATCTGACGAAGTGCCGATTTGCAGCACGGCAGCTCACAATCCCAGGCGACGTCGTGTCCAAGGACGGAATTCTTTCCGATGCGGCGAAACTTGGGGCCGTGTCCGAATTTCCTAAACCTACGTCCACCAAAAAACTGCGCAGTTTCGTGGGACTGTGCCAAAAAGAGCGTCGTAAATGTGAGTGTGAAAAGTTTCGTAGGACTGTGTGAAAAAGTGCCTGGCGATCATCTGGGCCCTTACAAAGTTCTGACCTTATTTCTATGGTTGTCCATTTCATGTTGCCACGGACCATAACGCACTTTGCTGGCTGTCGTCATTGAAGTATCCCTGAGGCCGTCTCGCCCGCTGGGCACTTCGCTTGCAAGACTACGACATCCGCATGCTGTACAGCAACAGACGCCAGCATGCTGACGCCGACGCCCTCTCGCGCTCCCCCTTGCCTGACGATAACGCCCCCTGCTTAGTATCTTACATTGACGTATAGTGTTTGTGATGTGCACTACAAATTAACAGTTCGCGGAGAGAGTGCTTTGAACCGTAACTCAAGAAACTGTTGTGCGCACAATTACGACATAAGCAAACGAATAACTGTACACAATTGCAAAAGAAATGTTATTTAATTTGCTGTCAAGCAAATATTCTTAAACAAGTCTAAACTATTTCGCAAATGCGCCGAATATACGAAATGTTTTTTTTACCTTAATTAAACCAAACACAGTATTTAGGATGTCAGCATATAGTCACTGCGTCTCAGTGTTTTGTGAAAGGTTTGCATGACTTAAGTGTCTCAGTTTTAATCGCATTTCCTAGAAGTTTCCTATTTATTCACATTTTGCAATGGTAGCCGAAGCTTTGCCAGTCACAGGAGAGTGAGCGTTCAAAAAAAAGTTCGTAGTGTTTGAGTTCAATGAAACAGTGACTATTTATTTATTTATTTACTTATTTATTTATTTATTTATTTACAACAATAATGCTGCGGGAGACCAGGGGAAAAAAGGTGATCAATCAGCTTGAGGGTGTCCTGGCTACCCTACACGTACGTCAGCGTAAACAGTGGCTACAAACAACAACTACAATAACAAAAGCACACATAATATATTGCACATGGCTCATTTCGAAGCAAGAAGGAAGCGCGCTTGCATAGACAACATAAAGAAACTCAAAAACTTTTACTTTGAGAACACAACGAAAACAAAAAGAAATAGAGGAAGACGTTTTGAAAGCAAGTTTATGGCAAGGATATTGTAGTAAGCAGTCTTCGAAGTTCTTTAAATCAGGTTTCTCTAATGCTAAAGAGCTCCTCTTTACTCATTCTGTTTAGCAATGCTGGTAGCGTGTGCCGAAGCATGTGTTTACCGTAATTAGTGCGACATTTCGTAATTTGCCCTTCCTCTGGTTTGCGTATATTGTACTTTATTAAGCTGTCCTGCAATCCTGCTAGAGTTTGTAGAGTGCTACTTTTTTCATTAAACTAGATTTATACTGGCGGCATAGGTTATAGTTAAAGATGTACTTTACCGGGTCAATGTTGTGTCTTATAAAGAGATCACTGGTGTGTGAGAGGTATGAAACCTTGCGTGCTAATCGGACCACACGTTTTTGTAATACTGCGAGCTTGTCAATGTTTTCTTTTGTGGTAGTACCCTAGACTAGCAGTCCATAAATAAGTACCCGCACGAAAAGAGCGTTATACAGAAGCATATTGATGCTTGTAGGGCATTCGAAAGAAACGCGGCGCATCGCACCTATTGTATTGGATAATTTACTATTTAGGTGGTTTAAGTGGCCATCCCATGTGATGTGTTCATTGAAATAGACACCTAAAATTTTTGTTATTGCTACGAACTCAATTTCTGCGTTATTTAATGTTATGGGTGCTACTTGAATGGTCTTGTTCTGCGGTCGAAACAAGATTGTGTCAGTTTTGCTAATATTATTTTTAAGTGGTTTTCAGTTGTCCAGTAATTTATTTTCAATAGCGCTTCGTTACCTCTCTTAACTACGTTTCATCTTAGTTAAATATATGTTCCTCATACCCGTTCTGAAACGTAGTCCTATTAGATCAGGAGATGTTGCAGTGCCGAGCAATAAATTATAGTTTATATAGCAAATCAGAACAGGGATATTTAGTGACAGGATACGCGTTTGGGAACAAAGATATGCAGCGCATGGCATAAAAATCATGCCCTTACGCCTGCATAGCTATTGCTCTGAACAACCGTGCTTGCCTAACCGAACCTTAAGCTTAGCTTTCTCGTAGTACTTCACGTAAGCACCACTCTGCAGACAACGCTTACTAATAAGACGAGCATTCTCGTCTGCTACAGGAACTAACCACAGGTAATTCAAGCACATTCCGACTTGTCTGTCTCCAACCGTTTTCCTTCCAACTTAGGCAACTGAGGAGCACGCGCCCTCACGTGTAAAGCACCAGGTTGCAGTGCCGAAAGAACTGTGTTCAAAACCAGCCAGGTTGACGTACTGAACGTACTATTCCTACATAAATGAGCCAATGCCTTTAAGCAAGGAAGATCAGCAAGGGTCGACGACTTCCACGGGTAGGTCGCCACGTACCGATGACTCATTTAGTGTGTGACTATCGGACACATTTTTCGTCGTCTGACCTTCCTGCTGCTCGCCTCACTCAAATGTTGTTTGCGTCTACTAGCGGGAGCCTCCGGAGTACAACCTGTCGCGCGTAACCACGGACGTGATGGGCCTCTTCTGGAGCAAGGGTGACCTGTTCGTGACGCCGAAGGAGGTGGACGAGCTGCGTTCTTCGCTGGGCGCTCGAGTCAGGCGGGACTCGAGCGCCTTCCTCATCGGTCTGGTGAACAGGAAGTACCTCTTCAGGAATCTAATCGACTTCCTGGGTGGATACCCGGCTGAACTTGAGCGGCCGGAAGAAGATATGGACACCACAACAAACGCTGTATATACGACACTCAATTCCTGAAATAAACGAAACATTATTGTTTTCATTTCTTTTTTGGCGTTTATTGGGATGACCGCATGTTACTTAGGACTCGGCGAAGGCTCTCGAGCGCGAAGCATACAAGGAGGGACTACGAATTTGTTATCCTACACTGCAAACGCAAACTAGCCGAATTGGGCGTTTTAAGGGCTACAATCCCCCTAATACTACATTCATCTGGACAGTACTCCCTTAGGGTCTAGTGAAGTGGGTTTAATAAAGTTCTGCGTCCTCACTTCTACTTCTTTAAGAAATTATGTGGAAGAAAGGGGGTAAATTCACTATCTGACCCCATTCATCGAATGGAGTTCAAGAACAAAAAACTCCCATCTCATTTCCTCTGGCATGTTTTCTCTACTTTTTCCGAAGCTTTCCATAATGCCTTCAGTGCTGGCGGGCAAGTATGCAGCTGTGCGGGGGAAAGAAGTAAAAGAAAGAAATAAATATACGAAGAAACTAAATGGCAAAGCCTGCGAACTCTCGATGTGGCCAATCGGCTCCGCACGCGCACTCAGTATACGCTTGTGTATAACGAATTGGCTAGAAGCGGCATGCTTCAGCGCACTAAATAAAATCCCTTGCACAGATAGCCCAGAGAAAGAGATATACGCGACCCTCTGAACGGCTGCGGCATATGTTCGAGAAGAAGCGAGGGAGCACCTTTTGACCTTGGCGGCTGCAGCCTACTGCAGCCCGCCCCCGCCAGCTCAAAGGCAAGCCAGACGATGCGCTACCGAAGTGAAATGGGACGAAGCTTCGCGACGCATGCGCGCGCGAAGGAAAAAAAAGATAAAAAAAGAAAGAAACGCGAGGAGAGAGTCGTTCCTGCGGCGGCGCGATTGTAGCTGGCTTGGCCTTGTGAACGCCGCTTCTCAAGTGATCAGCTGTGTTGGTCGCGTGTGCGCGTTTTGTGCCTGTAGCCTCACCGTGTTCTCGCCGCTGGATGTGAAATGCGTGGTTTGAAAACAGTGCAACATGGCGCGCTGCGAGTGCGATAATCGCGACGGCCTGTCGTCTCAAGCGAGCGTGCTGCTATGTATTACAAAGCAGATGATGGGCACCTTGCGTGTTCGGCACAGTCAGGAACAAAATGTCACAGTTTCGCCGCAACGGTGAAGCAATGAATGCGATAGCAATAAATTGCAATGTAACGCGAAGAACGGCAAGCAGCTCGAAATTGCCAGCGTGTCGCTCGAGCACAAAAGATGCACGAAAAGAACGCACACAGAACGAGCGCGTACTAATGCGTCACAGCTCGACACTTGAAGCGCACTGCTCAAACATAAAGCAGGACGCACGAAACGAACGAACAGGTACACACAAGACGAGCGCGAACTAATTGTCACAGTTGGTACTTATTTCTGTTTGAACAGCGCGCTCCTTTCGCAAACGCGGTCGCTGTAGCTAGCGAAGCGAAGCACCCCACCGGCCGCCCCTTCTTTCCTCGAGATAAGCGCACGAAAGCGACCTGAAGAGCGAAGAGCAACGGCGTTCGCAGGAGCGGGGCAACGATCTTTAAAGCGCGCCACACGTGCTCACGTCGCACCATCTATGTCGCCACTAAGAAAGCATGCTGAATTACATGTTGTATATAAATAGCTCGCCGTTAGCAGACTGAAAGACGGTGCTGGCGTGGCCTAACGTCTAACGCGGCGGGCTGCAAAGCGAGAGGTCGCCAGTTCGATTCCGCGCGTCGGAAAGAATTTCTGAATCATTTTTCTTTGTGGCTCTTCTATATATATACATACTTGTAAATATACGGTAAATGACGGCGACGGGACGGAGATTTTCCAGCCGGGACTGTCCATATAATTGCTTTCACAATAAAATGGTACGTAATACTGATGTACTCTCTCTTTGCGAGCCCTTATCGTCGCTCATGCACCTGTAGATGACCTTCTGCACATTGCGTCGCTTGAAAAGTGCAATGAAAAGCAAAAAAAAGAAGAAAAGAAAATCGGCATGTCAAGCTTGCGAAATGCCCGCCAGCGCACCATGAGCGTGGCATGTAACCCATGCCGTACATTGCACGCATGTCATTCATTGCTTCCATGTTACCAGTTGTCATTTATGTGCGTTATACAGTCACGTCAGGCTATACCAATTTTGGTATGATGTCTAGTGAGAGAACCGGACGCGAGCGCACTAGGCCCCATGCCGTAAATGACATACATGTCGTCATTTTCACGTTACCATACGTCATTTATGTTCGCGCACAATCACGTCACGCTATATCAATTTTGGTGTATGTCAAGCTAGCGAACCCGCCGCGAGCGCACCATGAGCGTGGCGTGTGTACATGACATGCATGTCATTATTTTCATGTTGCCAGCTGTCATTTATAATGGTCGTACAGTCGCACTGCACAATACCAATTTTGGTGTATATGAAGCAGGCGAAACGGCCACTAGCGCCCCCGAGACCATGTTGTCAAAATAACGCCATACATGACAAGCGTGTCATGATTTCCACGTTAGAAACTGTCGTTTATGTACGTCATGCACTCTTGTGCTGCCGTACCTATTTTGGTAAATATCAAGTTAACGAAACAGTCGCAAGAGAACCAAGGGAGTGACGTGTACATCATGTCGTTAATGAAATGCATATCATGACTTTCAAGTTAAGACCTATCATTCATGTTCTTCATGCAGTCGTGTCATGCCACACGAATTTTGGCATACATCCCATTAACGAAACGACCACACGAGCAATGAGTCGTAGGCGGCTAGATAGATAGGTAGATTGATCAGCTCAAAGTCGGAGAAGTGTTTAAGAAATGCTTCGCATTTAAGTCGTTAAACTCAGATAGCAATGATGTGTGATGCATGTTTTTGAACTTCTGTGAATATCACTCATGCTTCACACGACCAGTCAATCGACCCACGAGTGCGCCCAGATAAAGTTGTTTGCACGATATAATTTTCTTGCCTGCGATAAAGCATGAATGAGGCATGATGCTTTCAGGGAATATACACTAGAGCAAAAGGCCACGGTTATCAAATTGTCACATGATGGAATGTGCATAAAGGACAACTTTGTTTTCTATTTATTCTTTTCTCCAACTTCATTTGTTTGTTTTAATCCTTCGTCATCGTGTCAATGTGAGCACATGGACATGTGACAAGAGCGTGCGCTCTCATTTTATAACATCTACCTTGGATGCAGTCAACTACCCTGGACATCTTTATCCCGCCATGCAACTGTGAGAACCCACCGAAGCACAGATTATCAGGAAGTGAAAATATTTTCGGCAACAATTTTGCATAGCGCACTCCGCCCATCTCCTGAAATAGCATGTTAAGGTGCATAAGCACTGTACCTTCATACATATGCATCTAGGAACAGTGAAATAGCATATCAAGGTACATTAACATCATTAGCTTGGATTCATTTCGCTGGAACAAATAAATCATGTTAAAGCTATACAATGACGGCCATATCATGTGACAGACATCTGCTAAGCGCAGTGTGTATTGTGAAGCACATGCGTTTGATGGCATTGAATGAATGTATAAATGTTTATTCCAGCAAAATACAGGAAATGGGCCTCAAGTGAAAAGCGACAATGGTAGCTTGAGAAGTGCACAAGGCCCAGTAGAGCAAAAAAAGAGGCAGAGCAGCATAAGCGTGTGCACGTTCAAAGGCAAAACATATACGCATACAAAAAGAAACAGGAAAGACAAAGCAGAAGAAACGTGCACATTGAAAGGCAAAACACCTACGCCATCTGCAAAGCGACAAAATCGAAAAAGGCGAACATTTACGCTAGTGAAAACAATGAAAATCAGAAAACAGTAAAAACAGAAAAGAAGGAACGGTCATTCAATGGCATGGAAGGAATGCAGCTGCATTGGTCACATATGAACAGTGGAATTTACCAAGGTTACATGTGCATATTCTTAGCCATTAGATGTGCAAGGCTAATTTAATCGCATTGATATAAGTCAGCTGTTGAGTCTGTTGAACCAGATGGTTGAATCATCTTGTTTATTCCCTCTCGTTAATTTGCTATTTTGCATTATGTTGCCATAGTTTTCAAGGTCAATACATAGTATCATGACTGTTGACACAATCTGACAAGGTGAAAGCGCTGTTATTGTGCCCAGGCCTTAGTTTATCCTGATTAGAAATGCGCTGTTTATTTTTGCCATGGTTCAGTGCCAAGTTGCCCAATCTTCACTCCTAAACAGAGTAGGCGTGGTTGATCAAGACCTTGCTAACATTCACAACCCTTTTAAAGTGTACTAATAATGATAACTTTACTGACATCAAACACTACCCGGATAATGGTAAGCATGACAAGTGTACGCTTCTGGTGGTGTTTCACATTTTTTACGTCCGTTTGTTTTTCGCCCTGTGCACACTAAGTGAAAAGCTCACAAGGAAATACTCAGCAGCCTCTTAATTTTGTATTTATTTCGTGTTTTGACAAAATGTATGCAATAAGGGTAGTCAAGTACGAATCGTCGGTAAGGCATTCATTTTTATGTATACAGAAATCTTAGTGGACTTCTTTTTTGTGTAATTTTCAGAAATATAGTTCTGGCAAAGCAGAGTGTGTTGCTTGCCAACCAGTCTGTGTTCAAGACAAGTGTATTGTGGGCATGAGTGTCGGCAGGATTTTGTCTTGGGTGTGCAAGGCGGCGTAACGTGTCGGCCTGGTGAGCAGGAGAGCATTGGTGTAGCTTGGGTGTGGTCAAGTGCTGGTGTGTTTTGAGCGGGGCAGGTGCCCTTTGTGCAAACCCCTGCCGACACCCACGACTGTGGGAGCACCCTGATGTGCCCCACTTTACACTATGTCGAACAGCTCGTACATTTTACAACATGTGGGCCAACACTGGTGTTGATGCAGAGTGTTATGCGCCATACTGCGTGCAACCTTTCTGATATCGTGTGCATTTGAAAATTTCCCATTGTTTAAAAAGACGCTGTGTGGACCCAGTGTTATTCAGCAAACATAAGTTTTAACAGGGGCAGTTGGTCGAGTTGGTGTATATTCATAGTTAAAGCGGGTGCAACAAAATCACTACACAGAGAAATGAAGGGGACAGGATGATGCGCTACTAGCAACTGAAGTTTAATCGAAACCACAGAAAGATGACAGAGTAGGAAAAATTACAAGGCTAAACAATCACACATCCACAGATTAATGAAGGGGGCAGACAGGACAATGCGCTACTAGCAACTGAAGTATAATCAAAGCCACAGAAAGATATAAACACACATGACTAAAAAAGCCAAGCACATGTTCAACTTCAGTTGTTAGTAGTGTGTCGTTCCGTCCCTTTTGTTGCTATGTGTTGTGATTTCGTTTTCACGTTTTCCTTACCATTTAACTCAACTTTTGACTGTTTTACGGCCTCTATACATGTGTGGTCAATTTTTATTCATCCTCATGTCATATCAAGTCCTAGGATTCAATGTACAAAGCGACCAGCCACTATTTATAGGATTTTTTTTATTTAGTGCATGTGATTGCCTAATTCCAATTTGACGTTGTAGCCATGGTGCTTGGATTATTTTCAATGTGGTAATTATGTATAAGCCATCAAGTGAGGAATTAAGGATGAACTTTTGAGCTACAGATGACAATAGCTGGCATAAAAACATTGAAACATAGCTGTACTTGTTATGCATATTAGAAATATTGGTACATTGAAGTCATGTGATTATGCCTACAAGTTCCCAAGCACACTTCCAGAAATTTACGATGGCTTCCAGGTATCTGTGAGTAAATATGTACAGCAACATATGAAGGCAGTCTTGTATTTTGTGGGCATTGCTGAATGCTTTTATGCATCTTGGTAAGTGGGCCTACAGTCAACACCACAGGTCTATTTTGGGTTTTTTTGAGGGAAACTCAACTACAAAATTATGTGCTCATGTTTTGAAGCAACAGGGCAAACTAATGCAATAAAAAACTGTACAACTACCTGTCTGCTAGCCTGTCTGCTAGTGATGCTAGCCTTATTGTACTAATATAGTTGCTTCGTGTGTAGGCTGACACCAAGTTCCTTGGGTAGCTCATTTTTTTTTATTGTACTTACATACTGGCACAGTGAAGTGCACACGTTAGTGTGCATCATGATGAGATTTTACACCCTATTTTCGTATTGCTTTAATGCTGTGAATTATGTATAGTGCTTAGGCTGTACTGCATAAGTTGTTACACGTGTTCAGTTTTGGTAGTAGGTTCTGTGCACGAGGATGGAAATATATACCTATATCCTTACATTGACACGAGAACTGCTGCTGTTTTGATTCGAATAAAATGTTGCAACCACTGTTTGTTGTAACAATTGAAGTATGACTACTTGTCGTGCATGCAAATTGAAGAAATTAATTTGTGCTTGCAAAAAAAACTTGCTGAAACACTGCCTGCTGAATGTAACTGCTTGTGTTTTATTACCAAACACATTGAACAGATGATTCACAGATTATGACACATTGTAGAAGATAGGCAGCAGAAAGACAGAAAGTCATCACTGTGTTCTAACGCAGATTGGGTGATCTTTTATCAATAGTAGCATAATTGAAGGTGGCTGTTGTACATAGTGTGCAGGTGGTCGAGGGAGTGCACATATGATAGAGTTTTTCCAGTTTTCTGCATATTTGCTACAGACCTCGCGTTTCTGTGTTACGAAGGTGAAATTCCTGATTGCAAACAAGCCACCCTCTGTGCTGCTGTGATGAAGTAATTCAACCGAACCATATTTTCTCAAGAACAGCTGTTCCATTGAGGAAGAGGGTAATGCTTTTTAATGAGTACTGCATCATTTGCCTGAGGGGAGGGACAAGTACACATGGACGTCCACAAGAGAGAAGTGCAAGTACATTAAGTTTTTTGTTTTGTGGGAGACCAGTCAATGGTAAACTGGGGAGGTTGTCCTTGACCTTTAGGCACGCGTTAAGCATTCGCTTTAACGCGGTGGCGTGATGCTTAACAATAAAAGCTAATTAGTAAGAAATGTAGGTAATATCCGAGTATGAAAGCAAATAAATACTGAATAAGCGTTATAGAGAATGACTGAATGCCGCGCTAAAGCGTGCATTGCGAATAAGCGCTAATTGCGGAAATAGATAAGCGTTCAGCTGCTCAGAAGGCGCTGCTGCCCCTGCGTGCAGCTCGTGGCTGTACGCGCGCATTCAACGCACTTTATGTATGCGCGTTACACTTTACTTGTAACTCTCCAATTTTCTACGTGTGTAATTTTCATATACGAACGCAGGCGGTCTTCGAACAGCTCAGAACACGCTGCCGCTTCTAGACGCGTTCAGCTCGCGTCGGCAGAAATAAGGAGAATTGCTCCACAGCATGCGCTCATGGAATGTACATACGTTCGGTCATCTAAAGATACCTTTGTCGCGCTGGTATTCACAAATTTCGGGCGAGCGATGTATTGTCGATATATGGAAAAGCACTCGAGAGGGTACAAGCTTATCATTTTTCTAGCGGCACGACACGACGAACCGACGAATTCGGAGCCGAAGGTGTTTTACGTCGGCCTGCATGACGCCCCAAAAATTAGGTATCGACCTTACTAAAGCGCAAACACACGATGATGGTACAGGAATAGAAGTTCGGAGTTCCGCGGACGGTTTACCAGCCGCTGTGTACATACATTGGTACATATATAAGCCCACGAAAAGAGCACGGGAGCAAGTGGTGGCGCTGTAGTGTAATGGTTATGGTGTTTGCTTGCAGTGCGTGTGGTCGCGAGTTCGATTCGTGTGTTGTGCGTACTTGTATGTATATGTCATCACTGTGCATAAATACATTGATGTCCATTTTCTAATATGTCCTAGCGATAAATATTAGCAGAAATTGTTCGTGAAATTCTAATATAGCGCTTGAAAAAAATTTTTTCTTGCGACCGCTCTGGGGCCGCCTATAAAATGAGGATTTAAAAGCTCTTAAAAGAAGCAGAAAAACTCCCAATGCGCTCAGTTCAAGCCCCCAAAATGAGTTCAATAGAAACACCAAAAGTAACTTGTAAAGACTCTGTTAGTTCCATGGAATCACTTCCTTAACAAAGGATGTAAATAAAACCTCCCTTTGAAGGGGTTTTGCGTAGTACATTTAGGATGCACGTTATGCGTCGAGCCCGAAACTCCCTAAAAGGCTCAAACCCGTTTGCAGTGTAGTGTGAGCGTTTCGAAGTGTTTTAGAAGGGAGCGATCAGCATACAAAAAATGAAACTTGCAGTTTAAATAAATTGTATGGCGTAGTGCATGGTTGGACTGCAAAGGTTGCGCGCACCAATTCAAGCGAACACCTTAACACGAACGCGTTCTTCTGTACGGGTCATTGCTTGTGTGCGTATAAGCTAAGAAGCGTAGTGATACATTATAAAGAAACATAATATCAACTAATCATTTTGTAAAGGCTAAAGTAAAGACAGAATAACCGTAAATTTTTTTTGTAGATGGGGACAGGGGTGAATAGTCGACGAATGAGATAGGGCTGCTTCAACAGCAGGCTAATAGTTATAGCCTCTCAGGTGTGCGCTGCATTTCAAGGTGTCCTGAAGGCATGCTGAAGGAGGACATCGTTTATGCTTGGGGGTGCATTGGAGTATTTCGTATATTTGGAGCACTCATAAAGTGCTCCAAGGCGCCCCCAGAGACAAATGACGTCCTCCGTAAATACCGTCCTTAAATACTGGTGGAAGATACTCTTTAAGTACGAGCCCAGAAATTCATTGAGGCTTTGCTGAAGAAAATGTATTCACGTGTACATTTACTATTCTCTTCAGTCCGTAACCACCCCTTTCCCATATCCTTGTTGCATCGTTCGCAGCGATTCTCATTGGAATGCTCACTTAAATAATGTTCTCGCATACGATTCTCGTATGCTTTGAAGGGATGCATATAATGGCTTCCGTTAGGGTAGCTAACTGGAAGTTTTTCTGGTAAACCTCTTTTCCTTCTCCTTTTATGTTTCCTTCCTATTTGTAGAGATGTGAGCCAAGGGCTAATGTGTGGCCGCATCGCCATGATCCTTCCCTCGCGGGGCTAGGATAGTCGTCCGCCGGATAAACAAACAAAGTCTTTTAACTAAATAACTAAACACGCTGATTAGTTCAGCTTTCTACTTTGGTTCCGCCGCGTTTTTGCCTTCCTACATTTGGATAAGTTTTGAACATCAAGGATACGTGGAACATTTTTTATAATGGCTGACGACCAGTGCTGAATCCGAGTTCCATATGGGAGCCATTGATTAGAAAGCCCATTTACGCGGTATGTTCTATCAGAAATTTCATTTTTTGCTCTGCGTGCTTTAGTATGCGTAAAGTCGTATTTCTTCACATGGCAACAAAAATATCGCTGGCTTCAAGATTCACAGCAGTTCACTTCTTGCGAAAGCCTATTCCTCTAGTTCCTCCAACGCTCAACCAATTACTCCCCCAGATCTACTCCCCCATGTGCGCCTGTCTGTGTCTCTTCGTTCTTCGTGTAAGAAATTTTAACACGAAAGTGTTTTATGCCGGGGTCCACGAAGATTTCAATGACGTATTTCCGTCACGGAAATGACGTCGGAAAAAAGTACACGATCAGATGGCAAAGAAAAAAAGGTTCCGTCCCCGGCTATGGAACCCACGGCCGATCGGTCCGCAACAACAGATGCCGGGCATGCTATCCACTGCGCCACGGTCACGGACTCTAGAGTCTTTACAAACGCGCCTTTTATATCTACCACTCTTCCGGTCGGCGGGGTAGTGTTGCCCTCTGGGAGCGGTAAGGTGAAGTAATTCGTCATTACTATGGCCTAAGCGATTAGCACCTGCAACGCGTTACACGTCCGTCCCGTTCCGCGCGTTTTCAATAGAAGTTCAATTTCGTCAATTCCTTAACAGACCGCGATGTAGCGACATTGACCCAAGCGTCCTAAAAGCGCCGGCTTCGCTCATAGCATCACGCTAATCCAAACCAAAAAGAGCTCTGCGACGCGCACCTGCCTCGAATGGTTGTAACACCGCGTTCGCCGCTCACGCGCTCGCTCCAAAAAGAATTCGCGGCCGGACTGCCGGGGCAGCACGAGGCGCTCTGCGTTTCTCTCTAGTCCGGCCATGGTGTTCAATCACATTTTAACATGCCGCGGGATGGCGACCAAGTTCTGAGTCCAATATGCGACGCTATTATAGCTATCACACCTCGTTCTTTATTACGCTTTCACCGTCAACTACTACAGCTACCACAAAGGTTTGTTTAATCATTTAACATGGACGTTGGTCGTCAGTATGGAGATGTACCACCAATCATCAAAGTGGGTGCATACACGTTGAACGGTGCCATTTGCTGCCAGACATCAATATACATTGTGCAAACTCTCTTATACCAATGTACAGGAAACATTCAGGTTACTTCTGTAAGGGCACGCTTTACTTTCGTGTTACTCCGATTCCTATGACGGAGGGATCAACCATGTTTTTTCGCTCAAGAAACAGTACACTCTTAAAAAAAGAGATTCAAAAGAGAGTCATGGCTGCTTGACTCCCATTACGGCAGTCGATGACCTTTTTTCCTAAGGGGAGTCACAATACTATGGTGGGCACTCCTGAATGAAATAGATGACTCCCTTCCTCCAAGGGAGTCACCATCGTAAAACATACAGGGTGTTTTTTTTTAAAGAAAGCTTCACTAGCTGCGACGAAGATACAGTTGGCTGCTTTGGCTTGTGCAAAAAAGATTTACCGAAAACTATCGGTCGAGAATATATAGCACGCGATCGTGAAATGCGGAATTAGGCACGCATTGTGTCATGTCTTAAATTACAATATTGCTAAAACAGCGCGTCGCAAACGTCTACAAGTAAACAGGGTTCTTAAAAAATTGAAAGTTTTGCCCTCCAAGCAAAACATTGACAGTTATGACAACGTTTGACAGTGGCAGCACTGACAAATTTACGAATCTTTAAACTTTTGCAAGCTAGGTTTGTAGATTCCTACGATAGTGTGTATTGCAGAAAACGTACGCTTACTTGTGAAATGCGCGTTCATGGTGTTGAACGCACAGGCGATCGGGAACAGATCCAGCTCACCCTTATGAAAATGAGTCTTGAGTGTCTAGTGTCGACTAGGTGCGCTCCTAATGAGTCACTAGACAGACATTAGACACGCAAAGCCTAATGTCGTTTAACATTAAGTGTACATCGGAGAGTCAAATGACCATGTGCACTTTAATTTCTGGTGACTGAAGTGTTCAGACTTTCAGTTGCCGTTCCTAATGTCAAAACGGGCATCACAACAAAGAAGTTAAATAGCCTTAATCGCCACCGCAAAATCACAATAGACAAGTTCGTCTTTCAGAGACTACAAGCAATAAACAATTTGTGTTGTAATGTACACAAATATCGTGTTTCAGTAGAATGCGTAAATATTTTACATATATCGCCCATGCACCGGCGATCGAAGAATTGCTGACGACCGCAGCAATGTTCATTATATTACCTGCCGTATAATAGAAGTAAGCATTTCCTTATTTTTAAAAGGCATGAGTCGATCACATATGCAAATATGAACAGATATGATCAAGTGACACTGCGAACACTCGCTCAGGGGCCCGTGTTGCCCATTTGTCCAGTAGAAATTAACGGAGGAGAGTGGGGATTACCCGCACGGCGTCGCGAAGGATTTTGGGGGGCGGAGAAGAATTGGAACTGTGGACAATGGGTGACGTACAGAAAAAAAGTTCGTTATTGTTGTGATAAAAATTAGGGACTGTTCTTATGCATGGTGCACTTACATATATGTCCAAAACAGAATGTTGTTGGTTGCAAAGATACGCGGACAAGCGTTTTTCCCAACCTCAAACTACTGTCTCTATCTCTCCTCGCTGTTGCAACGCTGGTCAGAAGCAGCCGACAACCAAAGTTCGATTTGGCCCAACGTCGCGTACATCCTTCTCCCGCCCCGCCTCCTCGTAATGTCGTCTCCACGCGACTCTCTTCCGTTCTCCACGGCGTCAACTCCTCTCTCCCTTCACTCCTTCCTTGTCCCATTCACCTCCTCTGTGTGCAACGTTGGGTGTCGCCTATCACACCCTACCCATTCCCTCCTCCTATCATAATCCCTACCTCTTTCTATCCACGGGAGAGGGCAGTAACTTGAAACAAAAAAGCGTTTCTTTTGACAAAACAAAATGTATAGTTGTATAACAAAATCGAACAGCCATAACACATTCCCAACATGCACACACGGGTTAAAAAAAGCCATAAATACACTTTTTTTTATGTACAGTGACAAATAAAAACAACAACATTGCTTTATTTTCTACGGAGCGCTGTTTGAAGAGAGGGTCAGCGCGCACCAAGGAGATATTTATATTTGTTTTGATTTATGCAGCGTCATTTCGCGTTTTTGCACTTGTGAAAACGTCGCACCTTTTACGTGCACCTCACAGTCAAAATAGCGCCTTCGTCTTCAAGTGAGCGCTCGTCACCCTCCACCTTTCCCGACGACTCGCCTAGGGAGCTTCTGACGAATTTCACTAGCAAATGGCTGTATAAGCCTGAGACGGCCGCTCGAACAATGAAATGGCCGTCACATGAGGTACGGAAGGTTCACAAACCAAAACTAAATTCGAAACGCGCGCCGAACCGGACTATTTCGCGGAGCAGTACATGTGCAGTAGCTCCGCCCCCGTAGCCTTCCCTTCATTGCCAAGAAAAGTTGTCCTTGGGGGCGCTTTAGTTGTTTGACGGGTGCACGATGCGCGCGGTTTGTGTGTGTGTGTGTGTGCCATGCTGTGTTCTGCAATGCTTCGTTACCACGTTTATCGATTATGCACGTTGGTTACTTGATTCAATGTCAAGTGTACCTTCCAAGACGATCTAGGTCCTAGTCTCGTGACTGAAGGCGAGTGCGGACGTACAGCAGCCTTTTGACAAGACTGTCGCCGAGTGTACGGTACATTGTGGACTGTAAAGCTGAAGAGTGCACAGTGGATGCCTGATTTTGGTAAGTTCTAGAATATTTCTGAATTACACAGCTAGGTTACTTCATTACATGACGTCTTTTACGCAAGGAACCGAGTGTGATCGTCTGGGCGGTGTGTTCACTCTGCGGGGATGATGGCCAGAGGAAGGATGATAGAGAGGTATGTTTTACGCTATGCTCAATGCTTTCTGTGCACTTTATACGGTTGTATGAAGCACTCACCATGTGCGTTCACTACCTACAACTGCAACGGGTGGATGAAGGCGCGTTGCTTTGCGCGATACTCCGCTCGCTTCTGTAACGCAAGCGTTTCTTGTCATGGCGCTCTTCTTCCTTGGCTGTTTTTCGATTCCAAGAATGCCTGTCGCTCGGCCCGCCCGCTTCCCGCTGCTGCTTCTCTACTCGGGAACTAGGTTGACCTTGGGGACGCCTGCGCGATGTATGTGTCGCAGGGAGGGCAACACTCGCCCTTTTGGGCGTAGGGGACCGGAGGGGGGAGGTGAGGTAGGAGGGAAGGACTGAGAGCATGGCTCTTTCCCGGAGAGGGGACGGGTCGCGACCGAGGAGAGAGAGAAAGTGGCCCGCTCTTGGCATTCCGCCGCTCAGAAGCGATCGTAAACCGAAGGAAGAATAATTTGCAAGATTTTTTGTATCCGAGTTGTGATTCTGTAAATAAACTTCTTAGCGTCGTCGAAAGTTATTGAAGTCGACTACAGCTGTATACTGCACGAGATCATCGCCTGAAGCTACTTGTACGATGGCTTATCACTTCGGAAATAGAACTGCTTTAAACATAACGTTCATCGCCTAGCCTTCTCATGATGCAGGTACAAATGAAGTAACTTTTCAGGAAACTCAGTAATAATTGGCATGTAGTACGCGGGGAGGAAGATATAAAAACACGCTGCGGCTGCACATGCGCGCGCGGTGCTCTTCAGTGGCGTGTGTTTGTGGCTTTCTCCGCGACTACTGCACCGCGCTTGTTTTTGTTAGAAGTTAGTTGCACTATGGTTAGGATTTTAATCTGACTGTGCAAGGTCGTTGCTACGAGAAACGAACTTGCGTTGGGTGAACCCACTTGAAGATAATACAAGTCAGTGAATTACGTTATATTCTGGTACTAACACCATGTGTACAGTAATTTGAAAGAGCACAAGATGTATATAATTATCAATTCTAGACAAATATGCCAGTTGCGTTTGGCAAGGTGCCCTTTGTTGCAATATTTGTGTTTGAGAAAAATGATGTGAAATATTTTTCCCGTCGTTATATTGTTTCCTGAAGCATACTGGTTTATATTAACAGAAGTTGTTGTAATGGTTAAGCAGCACTGTTCCAAGAGCTTTTTATCCACTGTGCTGGGGTGGCAAAAGCACACCTCAATTATGTGCTTATCTAAAGTTCATGTTTCTTTTGTGAGCTTTTCTTAAGGCAGCATGAAACTGAAAAAGCGCTCTTATTTGCAGGTTGTGCGACTAAGACGTAGCATTCATTGTGAGAGTGCTACTTTAATTTTATGAAGTAATTATTATGGGAATAAATCTAAATTCTCATATGTAACTATGTGTGCAGAAGTTTAGAGAAGGCTGACAAAAGTGGTTAACGGTTTTTTTTTTATGGCTTGCAGCACTACAAATTCAAACCGATATTCCAGGCATTGATTGGCTTTAACACGACTAGAATTACTTTCCTAAACGGCTCAAATTCATCATATAATACAATATGTAAAGCTCGGCATTATGGAGTGTGCACATGGGCCACACATACTCTTATTTTATCAATTTATGCATTTTATATTGTGTAGCAGAGCTGATGTAATTTTCGTCATTTAAATGACCTATATCGTAATCTACGTTCTCCAACCACATAGTGTTTACTAAGTACATAAGTTTCTGAAAGTTCGGCTTGCAATGGCACCATTACAGTTGTCTGCCATGAGCCGTTGCTCAGGTTATACTTGTTCTTATAGCGCAATCTGAGTCCATCATTCAAGGCCCTTGCTGGTATATAAACATAGACTTGCCTGAATACATTGTATGTATTGTGTGTGAGCTGTAAGGTCTGTGTGGTGCGCCAACTCATGAATGTTTTCTGGTATCCTTAACATATGTACCCGGTGATCTCACCTGTTCGTGGAACTGAAGCAGACGACAGCTTGCAGACGAAGATGGGAGCTGTTCTACCTGTGAGCCTGGTCGAGCTTATATTTTATGGTAGGCATTTGTTTCAATCTTTACAAAGAGCTTCGACATGTTGCGCCTGCTCATGAACCTATTGCACCTTTTTTGAGGGAATTCTAAGATCAAAGAAACAAGACCCTAGACGTAACTCCATTAATGTATACTTGATGCTGGACTTGACCTTCTGTGTTGTTTTCCTGTTTTCTTACAGGATTTGCTGAAAGTTTCTATTGGAAATGCGATATAAGATGCAATTTTGACTAACTCTAACTTCACAAAAGTGCTTTTTGTCAACTACCTGCACGGGGCCTTGGCAGTACATCTAAGTGTTCTAAGGTGCACGATGTGTTGGATAAAGTTTTCTTTGCAACTCTTATATATTTACTGCGATCTTTCGTGCAGGATACACATGCATGGATACACATACATGGATTCCCTACAAGGACCCTGCGCATCAAAAGCAATCTGTCATCAATGTTAAGTAGACAGATTAAACGAAACGAAGATATGACAGGTGTACACCATATTTTTCTTTCATTTAACCTCTGCATGTTTCCCAGTCAATAAATGTTTTTATCCATTTTCTTTTGTTGAGAAATGTCTTTGTACAGCACAAGTGTCGTAGAAGGTGCATACATGCACTTTTGTATGATGCTTGGCTGCATGTGTATCAACCAGCAAACACATTGTCAGGCACAACTAATATGTGATTCCGTACTATCATCCGGACATATCATAAATCTTATCATGCACTGTAATAGTTCTGTTTCAGGAATGTTATGAATGTCATTGGCCACGAAGCACAAGCTTGGCCGAGGGTCATTGCAAACAGGATGTTTCATACTCACAAGAAAGTCACTCATAAGGACACATTAGAATGACGGTGGCCAATATGTTTTTGAATGACATTATGAGTACATTAAAACAATTCTGAAGAAATACATTAGAGAATCAAATGAGTGTTGATGTCAAAGGTCGTTTCATGCTCACTAGACTATCACATGTTAATACGCATCGGACTATCACATGTTAATCCGCATCAGACTATCACATGTTAATACGCATCAGAATGATCGGCCAATATGTTTTTGAATGGCATTTCAAATACATTACAAAATTCTAAAGGGACACATTAGAGCGTCAAATGACTGAAATGTCAGAAGTCATTAGACTTTCTTTTTGAACTCGTCTCACATTTTCATAAGGGCAACGGCTGTGGAAATATGTACCGGAATGCTGGCATGATGACAGCGCAGACCGGTTATGCAGGCGACGCTTTACCGCGTCTCCTAAACAGCGACAAGACTGCCAAAATTATCGCCATCAGTGAGACCAATTATATTCATCATTTCCGCCCCCACAGCTAAACAATATCTGCACGATAGTTGGCGCGGACCGCCAAAGCGCTCAGCAAACGGTGAGCCCTAGCACGGCCGCTACAATAAATTTTTATGTAGCGGCTGTGGCACTAGGCACGCACACACATCCTCAGCGCATTCTCCTTAGCCCCCAGAGCACGGGATGCACGCTCACCTGCGCCTCCTCCCACCGACAACCCCTTACAGACACACACACAGGGCACGCTTCGCCTCCTCCACCCTGATATTGTTTAATAGCGGTATACCTATGCATGAATATGTGTTCTATAGCACTAAAACATGTATTAGGCATATATTCAATGCTCATTTTGTGGCATCCACTAGACCCCTATTTTGTAGCTCAGGAATAATTAAGGTGCACCAGCTATATAATTATGCATTAAGCCGAAAATTCAGATCAGAAACTATTAGGCACATAAAAAATCTACGCAGTCTAGCCAACCTGCGTGCAAGGAATCTGAACTACCCCACCCGTCATGAAGTGGGAGGTTGATAAAACTCCGGCAAACAGCGTTTATCATACACTCTTCCAGCTCTTCTGAATTATTGTGACCTAAAAGTTTTTGACTTATTCAACTGCTCATACCACGACATCCATGAATTATTTGCAATATAATACTTGATGTTTAAATCAATAGTACATTCAGTTACATATTTTTTCTCTCAGTCCCAAATCAAACCTCTTAGATATATATTTGCTTTTTCCACTTGCATGTAGATACTTCTAGGGTTGTAATCTATATAATGTATAATGTTGTAATCTATACAATGTGTTTTTATGCAGTGTATATGTCTTATATTTTGTTTCTGGATGACAGTCGTATTATCATGTTTATGTTTTCTACACAGTGTAGTAATTTCGTTTTCAATCTGTGGTTCGTATATGTATTAAAATCGCAACTACAATGTGTACGCCGTGTTGTGGCGCACTGCCCGTGAGGTGCCATATCGCCATGTCTACCGCGGTGCTGCTACCGCTCCGACTTTTAAGTGCGAATGCACTTTATAAGCGACCCTGAATCCGCCGTCCCATAGCAACGGCGCGAGGAAAGGAGAGGAGCGTCTGTAGCAACGGCGCAGCGACGTCACACCCACGTGACTGCGCGCGCTCCGCCTCCTCACCGCGGTTTGCGCGGGCGCGCGCCGGCTCAGCACCGCTCTTCTAAGTGGCATTGGGTGCAGTGCTTCGCCGCTCCTTCTCTCGCCGTTCGCTCTCTCTCCTCCCTGCGCCCCACTCTCCCGTCCGCTGGCTGGGCGCCTCTCGAAATGTGTGCTCGAGACGCCGCTGTGAAACGCCAACGGCGACCACAAGGCTGAGATTATGGCCGTCAGGTACAATGACAACACAAACAGGTGCTGATGAATGGGTAAATAAATGGTTACGGTACAAATCCTCGTCTCGTCATTAATTTACGCCATTAAAATTACTGCGCCGTGTACTCTCGGCGCAAGAAATGCATTCGCATTTCCTCACGATTCCCTTCGGGGAGGTGGGGGCATTTTTTACTTTATTTTCTGCTTTCTTTTTTCTATGGGGCTGTGAACTAGTCAAGCTGTCTAACAAAGCTTTTTTTTCGCAGTCCTTTCTTTCTGTACAACAGAATGGAAAAAAAAATTTGACTTTGACTTTGACTTAAAACAAAATCGAAACTATGTAGGCGTCCGTGGAGGCTACCTTAATCCAAAACCGAAGCCATGAATACCACGCAGCCATTTTGGCATCGTTAGAGTGGTTGTCACGGACTGTCATTTTTGCGACCCGGCGTCACGGCTAATTCACGGGCGCCGCACTTCCCCGCTGACCGGCTGGAACCGCGTACTCTAAAAAAGAGCCGCTGAATAGGGTGTCCTAATGCGAACGTCGCCGCGGACGATTGATCCTCTGTACCTACGGCGGCGGCGGCAGGATCTTCGAAGGCCGTGAGGTTCTCTGAACAAGCTTTTGACTACAAGACGCACCGGCCGAGAGCCAAGCAAACGGACCGTTCCCACTTGAAAAACTTCTGGTGGACAAGCCGTATGGCAGCACCCAACAGGTTGACACTCCCGCTCAGTTGAGGACCCTCTCCTAATTAAAAAGGGGTGTGGTCAATATATTTTAAGGGCGGAGTTTCTAACAATGAAACGCGCATTACTGGACCAACGTAGATGTCCCTTTTTTCCCAGCAAGATAATGAGGGGACACGGAGGATGATTTAAGCGCAGGATTTTGCCCTGCTAAGCAGTCTAGTTGCTGGCCAACATGGCGTAGAAGCAGATCAACAAGTATCCCTTCTGGAAGGTTTCAGCGTGGCTCTGTATCGGCTGGCCACCTAAACTTTGCCGTTCGTCTAGTTGTGACGAGAAATTAACGTCGGCAACGTAGACATCGGGACTTCCTCTCGGATTAGCTCAACCTGCCCGAGATCACCTTCAAGCACTAGCCTCCCGGAAACACCAGCGTTGCAACACCACCAACATCGCAGTCGTGCCAGAACTCTGTGACTTCTCGTTTCCGATCGTCGTGGACTCAACGGTGCCGGTCATCACAAGTATGCCTTCACCTGTTTATATCCTCGAACTTTCTCTTCTGTAGTTCTATCGTTTGTTAGTTTTGTATAGTTTGTAATATTTCGCTCCTGTACGCTGATTTATTGATTTTATATGTATTTTGGTAGTTGTATTAGGTGTTGTACTACATTCCCTGTGCTGCAATATCCCTAGAGTAAAGTTTTTTGTTTTGTTTTCACTTCACTGTCTCTGCTTACGTACGGAACGAACTAACCTGCTGTCATCCCGTCGCCGACTTCGCGCTGGCGACGCTGGTGGCAGCTTGTAACAGTGGTATAGATGCTCTATCAGAGAACACCCATACATTTAAGAAGGGAAACTGTACCTTTGACAGTGCAACGGAAATAAGGGTAGCGGTGGCGTTATGAACAAAAGTAGCCGACCAAGAGATGCCGTTGTACAACAGCAAACGGAAATGAGTTTTCTGCAATATGGCTGCGTTTCTCGTTTTTGGTTGCTGTGCAGTGCGCTTCGGTTGCCCGTGCTCGTACAAAAGAAACAAACGTATATGCCACGTTTTGTTCACTTACCGAGCCCTGCGAGTGTCGTAATGAATCTTCTGAACTGCCTTTCGTGTGTATTCCGTGCCCCAACTGTGTGAAATGCCACAAAGGTGCCAGGAGATGCCAATGCCTCAACTGGCATTAACACACACAACACCGGCGATGTGTAACCTTGATATTGTTTTATTACATATTCATAAATCGTTAGAAAATAAAATACACCACTGAGCGCTCACACAAGCAAACAACGGACGAGCAAGAAGACCTGAGCTACGAGACGTATGTGTACGCTCGTGAACGCTATAATTATTTCCCTATTTCCTCGTGCCAATTTTATGCAGCTTCTTTGGGACATCACCTGGCCGGTAGCCTTGCGGAGAGAATACGATAACTTGCAGCGTAAAACTTTGTGGCTGGCAAAACTCACTTCTCTCGACCTTTTGACTTCACATTGTGAAACCACCCGAATCCGTATTTTCCAAACTACTGGCTTGTTGCTTGAAAAGGTTAGCATAGCAGGTAAGGTGCCACGCTGGTAAATCCGAGGACGAGGGTGTGAATTCCCTCCACGATGGCCGCATATTTTTTGTTTTATCGCCCAGGAAAACTTGGCGACAAAACAGATCCGGCCGCCGTGACGGGCATTTCAGTGGGGTGCGGAAACCGAAAACACGTGTACTTTGATTAAGGTGCCCATTAAAGAACCCCAGGTGTTCAAAACTGAGGCGGAGTATCCACCATGATGCGCGTCATAATAGCATTGTGGTTTCAGCACGTAATTCTCCAAAAAGAATGAATATATTACATTTCTATGGATTCAAAACTATTTTAACTGGTGGAGCGAACATATTATAAATTCGCCCTGTATGAAAAATTATCCTACCTCTATTTTCTCTCTGCAGAGGCAATCGGCTCAGTTGTGTCCAAAAAGGCAAGTAATGGCTCGGTGTAGCACAAAATTTGCTTCAGCTGGCAACTGACCGCAGACAAGTGGCCTGGGAAAATTGCAACCTTTCTTGGTAAAGAGCCCACTTGACAGCACGGCGAGTGCCCAGAAATTAATAGGTATGGTCTAATCATTCTGTGCGTTCCCACATTGTAAGTAACCACATGCTTAATTCACAGCGCAGATACATTACAAACATAGGCGTGCGCAGGGTTCCCCTTCAGGAGGGGGGGGGGCGAAGGTTCATCGCGGTGCCCCCTCTCCCTATTAAGTCAATGTATGGGGCAGCCTCTGTGCCGCTCTCTTCCTAGCTGATTAGGGGGGCAGCCATCCCCCTGCCCCCCCCCCCTCTGCGCATGCCTATGATTACAAGCACTTCATGGTCACAACAATACTGTAGCACATATCAGTGTATTGCTTATAAACACATGGACAACAACTAAAATTGTACAACCAAGTCATGAGCTCCTTGGATTGCTTATCCTTTTTGCTTAGAACAATTATTACGCAGCCGTATATGAGCACAAAAACAATAGTCTTGAACTGGTAAGTCAATTTTTGCAGCAGACTTCCAAGCCTTCGCCTGGCTTAATTCTTTGTCTTTCAATTCCAAATACCACAGAATCGTAATATGTACAAACATTTGCAGAAACAGCTTGCGACAGTGAGCAATGCAAAATGGGCCATTAGTGACCTCCATCATAATATACGAAACAGTTTCTCTGACTCCCCTCTCATGTGTGCTACAGCACCTATTTGAATAGATAATGCTTTTTCCAATTTTCTGACAAAATTGAAAGCTGCTTCTGTGGGCAATGTTAAATTACCTAGAGTCTTGCCCTGCAGCTCCACTGCTTTGAACATCATGAAGCTTTGGTTTGGAGAAGACAAATATTGGCTTTTGTCTTTCAAGAGATCCTTGCACTGTGAGCATGGCGCTTTTTTCAGAAATGCTTGTGCTAGGTATCCTGACACCTAACGAACTATGTTTGATTCAAGTACATCTGCTTGTTCTTCGGTGCCTTTGGTGTCTGGAAAGTTTGAGCCGAAGGCATAGGCCACAGTAGGACTTTCTTGATCGAGTCTTAATTTCTTTAGCTCAGTTAGAAGAACAGCCTTATCTGCTTCGCAGTGGCTGCCATCTGAAAGCAAACCAAAATAAATCAAATCAAGTTTTTTATTCCTGTGTACAGCGAACACTGTATACCGAGGAAATTGGGCTAAAGTTGTGTTAATACACCTGACGAGGGCCCAACTTCCCTTCGGTAGTTCAGGCAAATGTTGCAGCATAAATTTCACAAAATTGTTACACAGTGATGATACAATATTATACATGTTATAAAATGTGTCAGTTGTACAATGCATAAAGTCACTGCATTGAATCAAAGTATTTACCATGCTAAATACAACAATAACAAATACAAAATAAAGTACATCCCAATCAGTCACCTGTGCATAACTGTAGTTTAAGACATCAATGAATAGCTGGTACATATTTATTGGACATAAACGATCATGACAAAACTACCTAAAGAAGACAAGACAAGATTATAAAGCTTTTTCTGCATTTCTGCTAATAGCAAACTGTTTAGCACATTTGAAGGAATGTAACAGTTTGAATATTCCCTTATTAGAAAATCAATTTGTGGATAAACATTCAAGGTACGAGGTATGAAAACCGAAAGTTCCTGAAGGCCATAATTTGTTCGTGTAGTATGGAAGTCATAGTGTATATGTCGAAAATCGAACGCTTGAAGAGCTTCCCGACAATGATATGCCTGAGATCTGCAGTGAACTGAAATGTGTTTGGAGTCTCATTACAACCGTGCTGCTGCCGAATGATCCCAGACAAGTTCTCTAAGGTATACTGACTCCGACGACGAGCGAGCAAAAATTTGAAGTTATAGGATTCCTACAGATCTGTCCACAGCATACAAACAGCTTTAATCGTCACCTGCCAGCCCTGAATGGTCTTGGTTGCCTACCCAGGCAGCACACAACGTCGGGTCGATATTGGTTTTGCGGCGGCTGTGCGCGGCCCCACCTCGGGCCAGCATTGCCAGCCTGGCGCCGATATCGGCGGAGCCGTAGACTGTCGCCGGCAAAATTGGTCCGATTTTGCCTCCTTTCATCTGATGTTGGGCTTTCACCGGCAACATTGGGCCGAGTATTCCGGCGTTCTGCCGTCTTTCCGCCGATATGGGCTTAGCCGATGGCTTTCACCGGCAACATCGGGCCGAATTAGCCGCCGTTTTGCCGTACTTTCGCCGACATCGGCCGAGCCGATGGTTTTCACCGGCAACAATGGGCCGAGCATGCCGTCATTTTGCCGTGCTTCAGCTGACATCGGCGGAGCCGATGTCTTATCGACGATGTTGTAACCTTCTTGTCTCCCTTCAGACAATTATACATGCCCTGTTGAGAACGTCCTCCTGCGTCGCGGCGCTCCAAAAGTCGTCACCGACAGAGGTACGGCTTTTACGGCAGAGCTAACGCAAACCATCTTGATATAGAGCCACATAAATCACCGACGGACATCACTCGCAGGCGAATGGCCTCACCGAGGGGCTCAATGAAACCCTCGCCGACATGCTGGCAATGTACTGTACGTCGAACACATGACATGGGACGCCATAATATCTTCCGCACATAACCTGAAGTTAACACGGCAGTGCAAGAAACGGCGCACATATGACGCCGTTCAAACTAGTTCACGGAAGCCCCTCATCGACGCTGGACGCCGTGTTGCCGGCCGTCAGTGACGAGAATAACCTCGACATTGCGCTCTACCTTCAGCCCGCCGTAGAAGCCCGGCAGCTCGCCCGCCTAGGATACAATCGTAATGCAATAGAGCATTAGGAGCTTGAATATTTGTAGCTTACGCTGCAGAATTTTACTACGTGGATTGCTGTACTAGAACAAATAACAAAGTTCAAATATTGTACCGTGCTAATGCCGCACGTACGACTCGGGGCGCGAAGTATCGCCGACTGAATAGCTTGCATTCTCTTATTTGTTTCTGCTATGACAATGACTAACAACTATCACTAGCACAGTCACTTTTCTAACAAAAAAGGTGGTCTTTAGAAGAATAACTGACTCAAATTAAATGGACACTTCCTTGACCAGTTGTTCAACGCTATAAAACATGTTGAAACGTTATAACACATACCATTAACTTCATGGGCCGAATTCGAAGTACTTCTGTTTTGTAAATGTTTTTGCCACTGGTCGGCCGACTTCACTAATGTATCCAGCATCAAAATTCACCCAAACATTACCGCACGAATGCTTTTAGCGGAAGAAGTTTTATGTGAATACTAATTCTGTGCATAAATCGAGCCTGTCATCATATTTATAGCGCTATATCCTTTCAGCCGCTGAATGTGTGTTTACACATATTTACTCACGAGCGTGTTTGGGTCAAGCTTAACAAGCGCATTTGCTTCAGTCATGTCACATAATTTTACTTTATGAACATAGTAAAAAGCTCAGCAAGGCGAAGTGAAGACACGTTTTGTCATTTGAATCTTTCCAAATCAACTAGCCGGCTGACCATCTTTAACGAACTGACAAACACGTGTTTGCCACGTGTTTGACAGTTCGTATTTGCACTTCGTTGCCGTCCATTTTGTGACATACATATCTTTTTCAAGTAAAAATATCGCTCAACGATTGCTTCCCACGTGCTTTCAGAAACAGTCGCATAAAATTATTCATCATCATCATCATCATCAGCCTGTCTACGCCCACTGCAGGGCGAAGGCCTCTCCCATGTTCCGCCAATCAACCCGGTCCTGTGCTTTCTGCTGCCACGTTATACCTGGAAAATTCTTAATCTCATCTACCCACCTAATTTTCTGTCTCCCCCTCACGCGTTTGCCATCTCTTGGAATCCAGTCAGTTACCCTTAATGACCACCGGTTATCCTGCCGACGTGCTACGTGCCCGGCCCATATCCATTTCTTCTTGATTTCAACTATGATGTCCTTAACTCCCGTTTGTTCCCTGACACACTCTGCTCTCTTCCTGTCTCTTAAGGTTACACCTATCATTTTCCTTTCCATCGCTCGCGGCGTCGTCCTCAATTTAAGTTGAACTCTCTTTGTAAGTCTCCAGGTTTCTGCTCCGTAGGTAAGTACCGGTAAGATGCAGCTGTTATATACCTGCCTCTTGAGGGATAGTGGTAGATTACCATTCATGATTTGATATTGCTTGCCGAATGAGCCCCAACCCATGCTTATTCTTCTAGTTATTTCACTCTCATGGTTCGGCTCCGCGGTTACTACCTGTCCTAAGTAGACGTACTCCTTTACAACTTCCAGTGTCTCGCCACCTATCGCAAAGCGCTGTTCTCTGCCAAGATTGTTCCACATTACTTTAGTTTTATGCATATTAATTTTCAGACCTACTCTTCTATTTTCCCTATCCAGTTCAGTAATCATGAGCTGTAATTCGTCTCCCGTGTTACTCATCAATGCAATGTCATCAGCGAATCATAGGTTACTGAGATACTCTCCATAAACTCTTATCCCTAACTCTTCCCAATCTAGGGCCCTGAAAACTGCCTGTAAACACGCGGTGAATAACATTGGAGAGATCGTGTGTCCCTGCCGCACGCCCTTCTTTATTGGGACTCTGTCGCTTTCTTTATGGAGGACTATAGTGGCTGTGGATCCGCTGTAGATTTCTTCCATTATGTTTATATAGGCTTCGTCGATGCCTTGATTCCGCAGTGCCTGCATGACTGCTGATGTCTCCACCGAATCAAATGCCTTCTCGTAATCTATGAAGGCTATGTATAGGGGTTGGTTGTATTCCGCGCATTTCTCTATCACCTGATTGATAGTATGAATACGGTCTATTGTTGAGAATCCTGTGCGAAATCCTGCCTGGTCCCTTGGTTGATTGAACTCTAATGACGTACTAATTCTGTTAGCCATTACTTTTGTAAATAGCTTGTAGACAACGGACAGTAAGCTTATGGGCCTGTAATTTTTCAGGTCCTTGACGTCCCCTTATAGATCAAGATGATGTTGGCATTCTTCCAAGATTCTGGTATCCTCCCCGTCGAGAGGCACTTTATATACAGGGTGGCCAGTTTCTCTAACATAATCTCTCCACCGTCTTTCAACAGGTCTGATGTTAACTGATCCTCACCAGCTGCTTTGCCTCTTTGCATTCCCTTTAGGGCTTTCTTTACTTCTCCTGTCAATACTGGTGGGATGTCAGATTCCTCTGCGCTATTACTCCTTCTTACGTTATCATCTTGAATGCCTTGGCTGTTCCGCTACCTCAACTATTCTATCCATATTGTTTGTGACCTTGCCTTCCTTGTCCCTTAATGCATACATCTGATTTTTGCCTATGCACAGTTTTGTCTTCATAGCTTTGAGGCTTCTTCCGTTCTTTAGAGCATGCTCAATTCTCTCCGTATTACAGCGAAAGCTGTTATGAGATCATTTCACCGGCCGTTTTTGGTGCCGTAGTTGTCCGCCGCCGCCACCGCCGCCGCCGCCGGTGTCCGTAACCAGTATCGCTCGAAATAAGAAAAAAACGAAATAAGAAAAAATTCCAGGATGGAACGAGGTTCGAACCTGGGCCCTCTGCGTGGGAGCCCAGTATTCAACCTCTGAGCCATGCCGGTGCTTGAAACTGCTTTGCAAAAAGGTGCTATACAGCCTTCATGTCGGAAAGGAACCACATTAGCATATGCAATATGGCGTGGTAGAAGAGTAAAATAAGCACCAAGCGTCGCATAACGCGATTTCTGTAACCAGGCGTCAAACAATGCGAATTGCGCAACGAGTAGGTTGTTGAATGCTTCTAACCCATTACAAAGAGCTCTGCCATAATTCTTCATCGTCATCAGGCACAGCATCAACAAAGTGCGGATAATGCCTTACATGCGTTTAGCAGGTACCACGGCTCTCTGTAGAATGACGAAAAATGGCACAGTGCCTGGTGCCGTACTTCTAAAAAATTACAATGATTTATAGCGTATTGGGTTCCTCGCAAGTGCACTTGTATTGGTTGCCAAGGAAGCCCATAAGCGCATGATCCATTTCCTCAGGGTCTCAGTAAAATTGCAATGACTTATAGCGTAGTGGGTTCTTCGCAAGTGCACTTGTATTGGTTGCCAAGGAAGCCCATAAGCGCATGATCCATTTCCTCGGGGTCTCAGTAAAGTTCTTCCCCCCCCTCCGTCTCTCTCCCACGTCAACGTATGTTATACAGCATGACGGGCGAGGGAAATAGCGACCGGGCGTCACCGAATGCAAATTACATAACTTGTGGGCCGTTTAAACCTTCCAACCCATTACACAGGGCTGAGCCATAATTCTTCATCGTCGTCAGTCGTCGCGTCAACAAAGTGCACATAATGCCTTACAGACCTGTAGCTGGTGCCTCGCTTCTCCGCCGGATGACGAATAATGGCTTAGTAGGCGCTTCCCATCTTCACAAAAATTGTGATTTATGGCGTAGTGGGTACCGTTCTAGTGTACTTGTATTGTAGCCCCAAGAGAGCTTACAACGGGCACTAGAAACGCCGCTCTTCCAGCTTTCGCTGTGACTGTGCTGCGGTATCAGCGCAGGCCTGGCGTTTTTATACTTTCTTATGTCGGCTACTTTACGCCTATTGATTAACCTCGAAAGCTCCGCCAGCTCTATTTTGTCTGTTGCATTTGAGGCTTTCATAGCTTGACGTTTCTTAATGAGGTTTTTCGTGTCTTGGGATAGCTTATCATTGTCCTGTCTAACGACTGTACCCCCGACTTCCACTGCACACTCCTTGATGATACTAGACAGATTATCATTTATTGCGTCAACGCTAAGGTCGGTTTCCTCAGTTAAAGCCGCGTACCTATTCTGAAGTGAAACTCTGAATTCCTGAACTTTCCCTCTCAGAGCTAGTTCATTAATCGGCTTCTTGCGTATCAGTTTCTGCCGTTCCTTCCTCACGTCAAGTTGAATTCTAGATCTTACCATTCTATGATCACTGCATCGGATCTTGTTAACTACTTCCACATCATGTACAATGCCCGGGTGGCCGCACATTATGAAGTCTATTTCATTTTTAGTTTCGCACACGTGAAATACAATGCAAAATGCGGCTCCAAAGTGGTGCACGCAAGGTTTTCATGTAGCGCCATGTGGCAACATGTGATGCATTGAAAATTCGACGAACGCCTTTTTCAAACGGCATGCCCATCGACATCATGCTGGGGGATCGCACACCATTGTGGTAGGCTGAGCCGTGCTTTCAAGAAGGGAGAATTCGATTTTTTTTGTCTGCTTCAACCTCTACCCCCCTCCCTCCCTTCCCCTCGTTCAACGTCATTGTCGCGAAACTCGCTTGACCAGGCAGGGTAGGGTAGCCGTCCCGACGGAGGGACAATCGTAGGTGCGGGAGCAGGTTTTTTTCACTCCGACCAGCAGAATTCTTCAAGTGCGGTGTGTGGACATGTCTGGTGGAAAGTCAAAATCGTGCACGAGACGGATACGCCGCAAGATTCCGGCATTGTTTTGGCAGAGATCACCGCAGCGAGAAACCAGTGACCCCCTGCTTCCATGCTGAACTCGCTCACCCCATACAAAGGCCACGTGTTCACTACTGTTACGTGTCATCAGATCTTTGTTCTCTTTTTATCGCGTATTTTCTATTGACCATCGTGTTTTGTGTATTCTGATATGGTGCGCTTGCATTTTTTATTCGCTCGTGTTTTTAGCGATCCAACGGGCAGACGTGAGTGGTTTTTATGCACGATTCCTTTCGGTTACTATCTTACCTTTAGATTAGGAATGCGTGCGTGTCTACCTTGTTCAGAGGTAGAGTTCATGGGATCCTGTGGTACCGCTCGCAATGTTTTTCGCGTCGCCTGCAGCAGTTTATCCATCTCTTTGACCCTTAGGTTATCACTGAAAAAATTGCAATTTTCGCTTAAAGGATAATTTAATTGCCAGTCATGTGTTGCGAATGCCTACCGTTCCTTGGTGAATTTAATAAACGTCGGGTAGGGGGGGGGGTGCTCCTCTGCTCATAATTAGCTCACGCGTATACACAATCTTCTAGTCTAGTTGCCACTCTTAATCTCGATTTTTCGGCAAGCCGCCTAACATTATCTTTGTTTTCTTCGGGCCCGTCTTTAATCCTACTTTAATGCTCCCTCCGTTTACATCTCCAGAATTTTTTTCGTGATTCGGCACCGTCGTTACTGAAAAGCGCGATATCGTCCGCAAAACGCAAGTAGCTAAGATATTCTTCGTTAATCCTTATTCCTATTTTTGCCTGTTCTAGTTCTTTCAATATTTATAGTGAATGTGCCGCGCATAATGTTGAAGAGATTGTAACTCTTCGCATAGGCGTGCACACAGTGGGGCAGGGGGGTGGCCGGCCCCCGTAGTCACCTAAGAAGAGGTGGGCGCAAGGTCTGCCAAACACATTAACTTAATAGGGAGGGGGGGGGGCGCCGCGATGAACCTTCGCCCCCCCCCCCTCTGAAGGGCAACCCTGCTCACACCTATGATTTTGCGCCTGACCTCATTCTCGATTAGAATTGTGCTGCTTTTTTTGAGGAATACGGTGGCTGTGGGGTTGTTTTAGATGTTGGCTACGCTATCTATAGATGTCTAGGTATTCCTTTATGGCATAATTATTCCGAAACTGCTGGCGTGTGTTCATATCTGTGAATAAATTTGTGTTGATCACCTTGCAAATGTGTTGCTCCTTAATTTCTCAGACGCATGCGTAGTTGGTGCAGCAGGCCTTTCATCAATATGTTTGTGTTAGAGACAATATTGACTTTCGTTCTCGGCCTTGCACGGTTCGACAGAATTGTGGGTATTAATTGCACACTAAGATATCAGTGGAGCAGTCGTTCTAATTAGGAAGCACTTTTCGAATATGGCACCAATGGTAGTCGATGAATGCCGTTGGGCCGCGATAGTCTATTTTAGCGCTGCTGACTTACAGTACAGTAACCACAGTAATACCGAACTGCCGTGGTCGGCACGCAGCCATTTTACTTTATAACACGTGTATCAGCCTGCCTGATCAAGTTATTTTACGCATCGAGCAACTACCGCCGGTGTCCCCATATAAACTAGCTACGTGCAGACCACGATAGTACAGTACGGCACGCCGGTGGCTACCCGACGTCGGAGGGGCCGACACCACGCCAGCATAGGGTAGCATACATAGGCCCAATGACGGCATGCCATCATCGGCTGCATAACGGCAGGCCCGTCTCGTACCGACGCTGGCTAGCCCACGTCGGCCCGAAGCCGTCAAGCCCGCATCGGCCGAACGGCGGCAAGCCAACGTCGGGCCGATGCGGGTGAAAGTAGCGCTAGCGTGATTTGCCGACGTGGGGCCAATATTGCTGCCGTCATTTGCCGACGTTGGGCCAAGATCGGTCCAAATGGCGGCGTGCTGCCTGGGTAGGTGCTTTGAATTTCCAAGATTTAATCCATGCAATGCAAGAATTCAAGAATTCAATGTGCCCTGTAGAAGTATTAATTGCATACCTCATTTTCCTCTCAGTTATCGTTACACAAGAACTGTTCAATGAAACAAACACCTGATCTGTTTTCTCAACAAACTCAGCCATGCTTATGGCTTCTGGTGGTAGAGCATTAAATGCTATGAATGCTTCTATTGCTAGATAGACACTGTTGCTGAACACCTGAGAGGCCCACTTTACTTTCATGTTACCACATGTACTTTCATAGATGTGCTCTCAAGTGAATTTGGGTAGGTATTTTTGTTTCAGTTGATGTGTTGATTCATACAAAGTCTTAATATGCGCCCAGGAAGCAACCTTATCACCAATAGAAATATTATGCTTCCTCAGAATGTTCCTCATACGTTTCAACAGATGGGGGATGTCACAAATTAAGGAAATCTTCTTCTTATCAGTAATAAAGAAAGGACTGTCAGGGCTCACACCCAGTATCCTTGCAATAACGCAATTGCTGCTACCCTGGTCACAAACCAATGCTTTGACGAAGAGGCCACATGCCTTTAGCTCAATGATTAGCTTTTTCAATTACAATAAATGGGGCGCTGTGCGAACTGTCCCCTCTCCTGTCAAAAAGGCTACTGGCTGTATACATTTCTTCGCTATCCGTGAGACCAACACAAGTGCTGCAGTTTCCGCTTTGCCATTTGTTTTTTCTCTGGCATTATAAACATATCCTTGCAGGATGTCTTCCTTAGGGTCATACTGCAGATTTCTTTTTAATGAAATTTTGTCGAAAATCAGGCAGCAAGCTCCGTCTTGAATTTCCCAATTTTTTGGCTTTTGTTTGAGTAACTCGTGAATCTGAGGCAGAACACCTGTCTTTATATCTACGGCCGACAGCCACGTCCTTCAGGACTTTACTGTGGGAAGACTTAGTACTAGTCGTGTGCAAATATTCGAGTTTCGAATTCGAATCGAATACTACCTAATCGAATAATTCGATTCGACTTTCGAATAGGTAGTATTCAAACCTTCTAATAATTCGACAGAACTAATATCTAAAACAGGACAGAGGCCAATGGTGCAACTTGGTGAAAGTGGGGTGGCTAAAACTAACGCTGACGTAGTTACAATAGGCCTTTCGTTAATACTTTCACCGATATCCTGGTTCGAAAATGAGCACATGTTTACTTTAGAGGAGAATTGTGTTATTTCAGCACGGATAAAGCAAAGGAAAGTCAAGAAAAGGGGCAAGCCCTTCTGAACTTCGCTTCCAGACTTCTTGTATATTTCGGCCGCATATGCCGCAAGGGCCGTAAAAGATCCCGACTTTGACCTGCGAAACCCTTGATGATTGGTTTCAGATGCGAAAATTTGTTCACGCTGCGCAGTGCCACGGCTGCACTGACCACTCGTTCAGAAACTCCGTTCTATCAGAAACTCCCGTCGTTTCGGCGTGCAATCAAAACGCTGCTGTGAACGGGCGAAGATTTTCGGGCCCAGAGCACTCATGGTGATGGAGCACAATAACGTGACCATTGTCAGATGAGTTGTATTGCACGGCCATAGGAAATAAAAAGCTTTTTACTGTACCACCCTCTGTTACCCATTAGGAAGTTAAAAATGGGCTGCTGACTAGTATGGTGCCTCTTCTATCAACATGGTTGCACGCCCATAAAAGCTGGAAAAAGAAAAAAAAAAGACTCCCGAACAAGCGCGCAAGCGGTCACCACGCCGTAGCTTCCTAGATTTTTTTGTCTTGCCGTAACTGGCGGTGCACGCTTCATTACTATTCGATATTTTCGGCCACGATTCGGTACTATTCAATTCGAGATGAAATTTCACTATTCGCACATCCCTACTTAGTACCTTTGATGGATATTTATATGCCTCAGGGCTTGTAAAGTAAAGACTGAGGGCAAACTGTCTAGGTTGCATCGGCCATCGTCTCCCATGTTTTTTCAGTGGTTGCAGATGCATTTGCACTCTTAGAATTTCCAAAAAGTCCTTCTTTAGGTACCTGCCTGCTTCAAGAAGAAGCTGAGCATGAGATGCAATTGGTTTCTTGGACTTTTTAGGTCTTGCAACAATTTGATGGAGGTGGGAGTTCTCGTCGCAGTAGTGCTGAAGCCTCTTCATATAACGTGGAGTGAGCACTTTCCGGGCCCTGGTCCTGGCTCTTGGGGTTCCTGGAAAATCAAAAAGCCACATCACTAATGTTAAGTGTAAGCAAGAGGCTTTAAAACTTACACCTTGGTTAAATGGTTTGCTAAGTTTGGTACACTAGAAACACGTACATTTGTATTTTAATGCAACGTATTATTACCTTGAATTTTGTGTGCATCCTTTACAAAATTTGCAAGCTATGCCCAAATTGAAATACCAGGTCAGGCTAGTGTAAAATGCTAAATTGGTATTTTTGCATGTTATGACAAGAAAATAAACACAGGAAAAATGTATTTTTTGTCACACAGCCACGTATATGACTGGTGAAAGTAGGCACGCACCCAGTGGTAGATAGTAAAACGTTAAAACAAAACTGCATTTATTTATTGAAAGCATCCATTTAATGTAATTAGCTGTATCATTAACCAGTTGTAGTGCCAATATTTATATACGGGGGATGTAGGCGGGAATATTTCCTTTTTGTTTTGTAGAACGAAGGCACACTTACTGGAATTACTATGTATTGTTGCATTATTCTTGCTTTAATAATAAGAAGAAAACGTACTATGTGTAGTTGGTGCTGTTCGCAATGACTCTTGTGCCCCCTGGGACGCTTGCTCTTGTGTTGGTGGAGAGATATTGAGGGGCACTGGAAAAGAATGCTGTATATCACTATACCAATTTAAGCAGGAGCAATGGCATTGTGCTTTATTTTTGGAAAGCTCCCAATTGCTGGTCTCACGCCTTGATGCTGACAGTTTCGTAGGGAGGTCGGGGAAATCGTGGTATTCTGAAAGTACACATCATTACATTAATTCTATATCCGCTTTAGAAAAAAAACACATCACATGAAATACACACTTTCAATGAAGTAACCATGAAACTTACCATGTATGGAAGCAGCGAAACGATACTTCGACACTTGTTACATAAGAAATGTTATTCGCGAAACCACTGCCGTTGCAGGGTGGAGGGTATAAAATACTCATCAGGCAAACTTTGTCACAACATTTAGATTTTATAGTGACTGTGACACCAAGAAAAAAGATAAGAGTTTCTGAACAATTCCGTCAGTCCCAAACACACACACCCCTACATTCTGGCGAGATGGGTCTGAGATCTCAATATCGGTGGAGGGGTATAAGACCCCCAGAGACCCCATTAACTTTAAGCCCCCATGACTTTAAGCACTGCTGATGATAATTTAAATGTTTAACACAATCTAATCATTCATGGAGAACCCCAAAGCACCTTAACGTTCTCTTTCACCTAATGCGATTAGCATGACGTTCAATAATCATCGCTGTTCGCGCCCCTCGCGGATATAAAATCTCTTTTAAAAACTTGTGGTCGATTATTAGAAACGCTGCACGCATAGCCACTTCAAATTGCTTAGGCGTCCTATTGCAAATCGCGCACAATCCCTTTAGGTACAGTACACCGAAATCACAAAACAGACGTGTCGCGTGTGCGAGTTACACGGCAATGCAAAGCTGACACAGAACAATACATGGTTTATGTATTCGTCATTATATCAATATATGAGTTGATGTAAAAAAATATGTCAAAGAAACGACGACGGACCATTGAACAAGACCATAACTGACGCGCCGGTTTACCTGTTTACCGTGCACAATCAACAGATCGGCTCCATGAAAGCGTCAATTCAGTGGCTCATAATTCAGTGGCTTGCGCAAAGCAATTTCTTAAAGTGGAAAATTTGGATGGTTGAGCGCCCCTAGCAGGAAAAATGCAAAGTAAGATAGCCGACCGCTAAAACAGGAATCAGTTAGCTCCACTCTGCGCGCTTATCGATAGAACTCGCCGCGGTGGATTTTTTCGTCCTTTGCGGCGACAGCTACAACTTGAGATTTTCCGGGGCCTGGTTCTATAGCTAGACAGCATTGTTTGTGATCCGTCTCGTTGGGGTCGTTCTTTAGTCCGCCAGAGTAATGCGTGTCGTCAGGCTTCATTGCAAGTGATCGTTTTGCGCCACTTTCTTTCCGTGCTACGCATTCGTAGCGTAGTATCATGTCATCGGCTCGCTGTTGCCGTGACTGCCTGATCTTTTTGCGGGACTTTCTTTCCATGCTATGCATGCTATGCATTCGTAGCGTAGTATTGTGTCGTCGGCTCGCTCTTGCCGTGACTGGCTGAAGCAGTGTCACTCGGTGTTTGTGAAAAGCAGCCTCCGGAGGGAGAAACCCCCTGCACTAAGCTTCGTTTCGTCGTGAACTTGCCTGAGCAAGATGGCAGCGCATGACGCAGTGGCACCGACAAACAAAGCCTGTGGACGACGCTCCTACGATCGTTATAGGTTTCAGGTGAGTTCTGCCAGCGTCTGCCTACGACTATTTTCTTCGCTTCTCGCGTAGCTTTGCCGCTTGTCTTTCTGATTTTCCGGTTGCACGGATTTTGCTATCGTGTTTCTATAGCTTGGCAACCACTAAATCCGCACTGGACTATCCAGTAACGAGTAAAACGGAGTGGCGCGCGCCAGTATCGCGTTTCCTTGTTCCCTATGCCAGATAAACACGAAATTGAGAGTTCAATTCGCGCTGCAAGCCGATTGTGGTGACACAGAGAGCGACATTGCACCGTTTTTGAAGAGTAAGTAAGCTCAGCTAATGAAAATCAGTCTAATGCACCAGGCCTCAACATGCCTGATATTTAGAACATGATTTTGGCTCCTGAAATTCTAGAATTTACTGTTTCTTTCCTTTACTTCTCAAACACTGAAACACTTTTATTACGTATATACTCGCTGCATATTCGAACTTCTCCCCGTGTGTGTTTACGTACGTGCGTGTATGTGAGTGCGTGCCTGCTATGAAACTTTGCTGTAATAGGCTTTGTAGCATGGCTTCATTTGACTGAAAGAGTGGTGGCTTGATGTTATGATACTAAAAATTATCATGCAACGAAGGAAAATGTGAGTTCACGTCAAATTTGTTTTTGCCACAAACTGCATACGACCATAAGCTCATCCTCCTGTGATCCTTGCTTTGTCTAACGTGGTGTGGTGTTAGTACCCAAGAGTAAATACAACTCCAGCTAGTAATAATGGGAGTGAATATACTGCACAAACGCTATGTTGCGTGGATAATGGATGCCTTCGTTATTACACCACCCGTGGTTCAGTTAAATTTTAGTTTCAACACAAAGATGCAGTGTACAGTGATGTTGTGGGCAGTGGAAGAAAGTCCTTTAAAATAGGCTTGGAAGCGTTACGCTGCTAAGCCCAAGGACGCGGTCTCGCTTCCTGACCCCGGCAGCTGCATTTAGATGAGGGCGAAATACAGAAACTTCAATGCGCTTTGATTTGTGCTTTTTGAAGAGCTCAAGGCACTTCAAATTAATCCGTCTTCTCCCACTATGTAGCACCGATTAATCATATCGTGGCTTTCGCTCATAAACCTCTACCAATTATTACTTCGTCAACACACCTCGAAATTTCCCTGTATCATACTTGAATTTCATCCGCCATCGTCTGCAATGAATATTCAGCACTCTTTCTAGCAAGATACCACATTTGACATTCCTTTACAATTCACCTTAGTTGACCCAATTTCGTACCATACGCAGCTGTTGTTATTAATATGTATGTAAGCCACTTCAGCACTGTTCCTTGTTTCTTGACCGCTTCTCATCACCTCATTTGTTTTAAGTACATGTGTGCAGCTTACTGTGTTGTAGCAGGCTGCGGCGGCTGCATTTTCGATGGAGGCGAAAATGGTTGATGCCAGTGTACTTAGATTTAGGTGCACGTTAAAAATCCCAGGTGGTCGGAAGTTTCGGAGCCCTCCACTACGGCGTCTCTCATAATCATATCGTGGTTTCAGGATGCTAACCCCAGATATTATTATTATTAGCTCGCGTGCTGCACAGTTTGCCCTACTTTGCTCCCAACCCTATCTATTGGTCAATGCTGGCTGGTGGGTTGTCCTTCCCGACAAATGGAAAAACTAGACCTTTGCCTGTTGATATATATCTGAAGAAAAGAGGGTGCGTTAGCCTTTAGAATAGCTGCACCTTCGCGCAGCAGTTCTGAAGCCAGACACTAGAAAGGCATGCTCACAGTGACGCGACAGAAGGAAGGCAGTGAAGGCAAGCCTAGTCTTGTCGTATATTCGCAATATTGCGTGTAGCTGTATGCACATTTTGCCGTTTCCTTCTTCTTTAAAATAATAATAATATTTGAGGTTTAACACCCTAAAAACACGTTATGATTAAGGGACGGCGTAGTGGAGGGCTCCGGGAATTTCAGCCAATTGCGGTTCTTTAACGTGCACGTAAATCTCAGTAAAGGGGCCTCAAACATTTTCGCCTACATCGAAAATGTAGCCGCCGCGGTCCGGATTCGATCACGCGATCTTCGGGTCTTCGTTAGAATACTGCTGCCATGTCATACAGGGTTGTTATTTTAGCCAATACATATCTTTTACGAAAAATTCTATGACAGTCACGCTCCAGTCGTTTTTGCATACGTTCGAGGTGGAAATATCTTACGGCAACTAAAATTAGATTGATGAGGTTGATTAACAAAAGCTCGTTAACTAACCTTTATGTATTGACTTGTGGGCAGTTGTTTATATTAGAAATTTGTAGTGCGTGCCAATTTATGGCGTACCCATTTTTCAGAAATCATGAAGGTGTTACGTAACTGCAGACATTGTGAAGTTTTTAGGGCTAAATCAAAAGTGATAGCGCCCGGCGCACATAAAACGCGGCTTTTCTGTTACATCAGACCGGAAATACCCGTGACAAGGAAGGGAAGAAATTTGAATGAAGGTGCGTCGTGGTCGCATCTTTTCGTGAAAACCGCAAGTCCTCTCACTTGCGATGGCGGATCGCCTTAATTTTGCGCATAGTGTTAGGTGCTTATCTGTTTCCTTCGAGATGCGCGCACCAAAAACCTCAAATCCGCAACATCAGCCTTTTCTTTCTATGTCGATATTTTAAGAATGAAACAGATATGTACCACACATCGCACCTATATAATAAGCTGTTGTGTATTTCGGAATGCTTGCAGATTTTCCTGATGATTCTGCTTCGGCGCACCTTCATTAAACTTTCATCACCTCCTTTTGACATGTAGCTCAGAACTTGCGTAACAGAGAGGCCACGTTTCCTGCGCGTCAGGCGCTATCAGTTTCCATTTCGTCCTTGAAATCCGACGATGAATATCTCGAACTACGTGTAACTTTCGCGATTAAAAAAAATGTGTATGCCATAAATTGGCACGCACTACAACTTTCTAATATAAACAACTGCCCCAAGTCAAGAATCAAAAGTTAATTAACGAGTTTTTGGTAATTAGTCTCTTCAATAAGATTTTAGTTGCGGCAAACTATTTCCGCCTTGACATAGAGTACGTGGGCAAGAACATCTTAACGGTGACTATTATACAACTTTGATAAAAAATATGTATTGCCTAAAAAAATGCCCTTTTGATTGTACGGAGGTTATGCAGTGGAAACAGTTGCAGCTGGCTAAGAGACTAACAGACCCTCCATGTGCAGAAAAGTTAATGAGTATCCCCACTTTTGTTCATTGTCATGATATTTCATGGAAATTTGTGCATGAGCGCTGCCTTTATCAGAATAAGAGGTGATGGAACTGTGTCATCATGTCTTTGTATTTCTGCTCTTGAATATTTCAGGTTGCTTCAAGACTGCACATTGAAGCTCTGCAGCTGCACTTGGCCAGGCAGCCTCCTTGGAAACTTGGTGTCTCGAGAAGAGAAGACATATCCAAGAATTTGGAATAGCCACGCATAAGGGCTCGTCTTGAGTGGCCCCGAAACAGTGCAACCTGCTGTCCTTTTCGCCAGAATGCCACCTGACATAGTCTGGGAACACGACACTGCCAAGCTCACGCGCGCAAGCTGTGTCACCTATTGGAGTCCTGTATCTCGGAAGACTACATGAGAATGCTGTACTACATGAGAACTACACATGTTGCATGTTTTGCGCTGTATGCCACATAAAATGTGTAATGGAAGTCACAAAGAAATGTTTGATGGTTGGCCATTGATTTCAATTCATGAAACCTGACTGCTGGCTATGCCAATATTTATGCCAGGTCTAGTAGATTGAGGCATTTGACTGTAGTGAACGATATTAGTGAAACTATTGCTTTGCAGATCTCACTTATTCTGACGGCTCTGTGTTTCGCAGTATTTCAGGAGGTGTTTCTGTATTTCAGTTTTGTACAGAACTCTCTACGACCGCTAATTATATAGGTTTAACACGGCCACTATATATATGTCTAACAATGGTGGAAAGGTGGCCAACGACTACACAGTACTTGCAAGACGTTCTGCCTGTAGTTTAGGGGCTTATTGATAAACCAATAGCTTGTCATTACAACCTGCACATGTATGAAATGGCATGAAGTGTCTGAAACCCGATTGAGAAAGTAATTTTTCGAATGACAGAAATTTCAGCTTGTTCATAGCAATTCATTGTAGAATGAAGGCATGCCGACATCAAAGAGAAAAGATACAGACAAGCCAAACGCGAGCGTTTGAGCTGTCTTCATCTCTTGTCTTTCCGTGTTGCATGTCTTACTTTGTTCTGTAATAAACCATTTTGGTGTTTTACGCGGGGCATGACAATTATTGTGAGACTCATCGATATAAACTTTGAGTTTAGTATCTTATTTCCCGCAGGGCAATCGAGTGCAGCGCTTTAAAGTTGCTACAAAACCTTTTCCCGGCTCTCATGTATCCACCACTATGTTCCTCTTTCAGTAATTGATTAATCATTCGACAACCCCGGTGGAAGCGTCTTGTCGAGTAACAAGAGTTTGTGCCACCCAGCCTAATTTCGTTGATTGTTAGATAAAAACCCTATTCCCTCTGCGTTAAACCTTCTTTTCAAAATCTTGATCAATTTCTATAAAACTTCATTAGTTTATGTGTATTTATATGCTGATTTTGAATATGCAATTAGTTTTCTACTACTATATGTCGATTTGAATATATCAAACATTTCATGTGCCATGTCAGGCGCAACATGTTTTCGTAACCGGAACGAGTTACAAGGTAAGCATATCGCAATATTATGAAAAGAGGACTGCATGCAACAAAACCCGGATGCATGTTCTAAATCTACTTAACAAAAGTTATACTATGCTGAACATTGACGAGTAAGTGTATATCTAGCTGGTGCTTCACTCACGAGAGTTCAGTATTACATAACTTTTAACTCAAACGGGTTTACAACAAGGGTTCGTAGGCGGGCTAGCGGGTTCATGAACATTATGACAGAACAGCGCAGTAAACTCGTTTAAAACTGTTGCATACTGTTTTTATCCCGTATTATGGCGATATGTTGATTCACTTTGTAACTCTCCAAGTTTGGAAAGGCTTGCTCATCAAGACACATCAAATTTTTATGTGTTAAAACTGCGTTTTCTTCGAAAAAGATAATTGCATATTTGAAATCGCCACATAAATAGACCTAAATCAGCAAGTTTTATCAATATCGACCATGAAAAAAAATAAACGCATTATTTGTTGCAGAGTGCCTCCTCGAGTACCACGAAGTCGTGACACTGACTCCTGCGAAGAGTCAAGTACACCACTGTCCTTAAGGACAACGGCGTCAAAGGAACCCTCGAGTGGGGGTCAGCGTTATCATTAAGAGGGGGTCACCCTGATTACCTAGAGGTACTAGCGGGAAACAAGGGGTAGTCGCGTGGAATCCTGCGTTGGGAGTACTACATACTCTATCTGCTTGTGAAGAAGACAGTCGTTCATCTGAAGAACGAAGGGAGTCGTCTGACACCCCAAAAGGTCATGTGTAGCAATGCGATTACCATCCAAAGGTAGTCAGTACAGAAAACAGTTTTTTTTTAACAGTGTAGAGGTGCGTCTACTTCTGATTGATTGCAAGTCAACGCACTGCGTTGTTAGCCCAGCTCAGTTCCTTTAAGACTTCAATATTGTAACCTTGCAACGTTCTAATTACATGCAGTATTGCGCGGTGATATATGAGCCGTTGGTACTAGCGCCAATATTCAGTGTTCTTCGCTGTGACAATGCGTTTGCGGTGACTCCGTGCTGAATCGGAACTATAGTTTCAATTGAAACATAATACGCAACTTTGTCACCATATGACCGCGTGCACCGAAACTGTGGCCTCTAGCGATCCTATACTCCTACAAAGCCCGTCAGCGAGGCGGGCAGGGTACACGAATTAGAACTGGTATCGAACAAGCGGGAGAATGATTCTCCATAACCAGGGAAAGCCGCTCAAACGGGGAATAAAGCTTTTTCACGAAATGTTGTGAGCCCGTGCGATCAGTAGTGCCGCTATTAAGTGGAGATTATGCGAAAAAAAGAAAAACAAATCAGCGGACTAAGAGGCAACTAAAATACTTCGGATACTGAGACACATGCAGAGATTCCGTTGTGGCACTCTCCTTTATTGTCCAAGGCTAGCATATGGGCCTACTCTTTTTGCCAACTCTAAACGTGGATTTGCCTACGTTTTGATAAGCTGGCGAGAGTGCTCACTCGTAGAGACTTCAGCGACGCTACAACAAAAAAAGGTCTTATTTATAAGTTACAATTTAAATAGCATGTTCTTTTTTTGTACAGAGTACTCGCCGGGGAACAAATATATGGAAACAAGAATTATGATTGTTCCAATTCTCGGCTCACCTGTGAATGTTGGACAAATTAAGATTCCCATGCGCAGTCGTTATATACGACAAAGCGGACGTGAAGCGTATTCATTTCAGAGCTCTCAAAAAACAATGCCACGAAAAATACTTGGACAGGTCATTTTTCCGGACTGAAACGTTTTGATTTATAATGCCCATCCAGTTTCTTAGTGCATTTCACCAGTATGAGGAATAATAAAAATAGGTACTTAACTCTGAACCAATTACACTAGCCATAATAACAAAAATTCCAAATAGTTGCCTAAAACATCGGCCTGCTATGCCACGTGCATACCTCGTTAAGTGACCCTTCAACCACATGTGTCCTGCAGAAATGATCCTATACAATGGTCAATTGAAATCCCATTAAAATAGAAGACTGGAGGATGGCAAGAATTCTGTTCTAGATGCTTCGATTTAGCGTCGAAATAGGGTACAGGAGAAGACTGTCACAAGGTCTATCTATCTATCTATCTATCTATCTATCTATCTATCTATCTATCTATCTATCTATATCTATCTATCTATCTTCATATGATCTATCTATCTTATCTATCTATCTATCTATCTATCTACTATCTATCTATCTTCTATCCTATCTATTCTATCTATCTATCTATCTATCTATCTAACAATAGTTGTCGTGTGTGTTTTCTTTTATGTTCAAGGACGTACTTTGGGTGTAGGTAGGAGAGAGCTTCGCGATCGCACCTTCGATTAACCTGCCCGAAGATTTGGGTACGTCCCGGCCGAAGCTGAGCTGTTGGACCAATAAATAGATATCGGCGAAGATGTGTTTCATCCTTGTAAAGATACAACTGAATCTTTATAGGTCGAAGCTCGTCAGGTAACGAAGTTCCTCGTTTCAAGCTTCAATATGCAATCAATCAATCAATCAAATTCAATCAATCAATCATCAATCAATCAATCAATCATCAATCAATCAATCAATCAAATTTTATTTTTCTTTCCTTTGAAAGAGAAGGCGGGACTGAAAGCCGCGATTACGGCTTGACAGTGGTCCCTGCCTCTTTGTTCTTGGCATGGACAGCATGAGGGTGGATACATGGTGTGTACATTGTGCATAGCGCACTGTTTACAATACTGTTTTTCGGAAATACAGTAAAGGGTACATTTCAATACAGAAGAAAACTACACAATGTGCTCTAACGAAAATATGAAGTGACACTGTCGAAATAACACAATTACAAAGTAAAAGAAAAACTCAAACATACTTAAATGGACACTTGCATTACAGAACAGAATATAGTAAAATTTCATAATACACAGTTAAGAACAACGCACCAGTGCGTGTAATATCCGTACACTTCATTAAGCCATTGTCGATAATGTGACGTGGTTATTGACGCGTCTTCAGGGAATGTCAACAAGCGTCTAGAGTAGGGCGTCGGAGAGCGGCGGGCGTCAAGCAGCCAAAACCCGGCAAGCGCGAGCTGGAGTCCCCTGCTACTCTTGACACTGCGGCTTGCTTGCTGCTAGCTTGCTCGGTGTTCTTCGTCGTCTCTCTTCACTACATGGCCCCGGGGAATAGGAGCCATCCTGGGACTTAAGGCGTTGACAAGATAGCGGGGTCATAATATGGCTGATCCGAGACACGTGGACGATTCTCGGCAGCGACGCACAAGTCGTCAGATGGTGTCAGGGCTCGACCTCGTAATGACGGGAGAAGGTCTGAGCAAGAATGCGGGTAGGGCCGTGGTATCGGGCTAGTAACTGGAGGAAAGTCCAGGAGTGTTCGGCGGTACCAAAGCCAGACGAGAGAACCTGTCTGAAAGCAGCAAGAGGTCCGTCGTCGTCGGCCTAAGCTTCTGGCGACCTTGGTCTTCTGTAGTAAATGAACGGGCCAACTGTCGGCAATCTTCTGCGTACCTGGCAAACTCGGAAATTGGGCTGTACTCACATGCTCCGGTGTGTAAGGACGCATGTGGTCCAGCATGCAGGATGGCTCTCGTCCGTATAAAAGAAAGACGGTGAGAATCTGTGGCGGCTGCGTAGCAGTGTTGTACGCGTATGTCACGAAAGGAAGAACGGTGTCCCAGTTGGTCTGGTCGGATGCCGTGTACATCGTCAGCATATCCCCGAGAGTGCGATTAAATCTTTCGGTTAGGGCATTGGTTTGTGGATGATATGCGGTCGTCATGCGGTGAACGATATTGCACTGAACGAGCAATGCTTCAATAGCTTCGGACAGGAAAACACGTCCTCTGTCGCTCAAAAGTTCGCGCGGGGCGCCGTGGCGCAGGACGAAGTTGCGTAGTATGAAAAACGCAACTTCTCTGGCTGTTGCTGTGGCCAAAGCTGCAGTCTCTGCGTAACGCGTGAGGTGGTCTACGCCGACAATAATCCATCTGTTCCCAGAAGTGGTCGAGGGAAACGGGCCGTATAAATCAATACCGACGCGGTCAAACGGACGCGCCGGGCACGGGAGAGGCTGAAGTGTACCGGCTGGTCGTTGGGGTGGAGCCTTTCGTCGCTGACAGGCGGTACAAGTGCGGACATACTTGCACACAAATGAATACAGTCCGCGCCAATAGTATCGCTGACGCAGGCGGTTGTAGGTCTTGAGAACGCCGGCGTGAGCGCTTTGCGGGTCGGTGTGAAAAGCAGCGCACATTTCCATGCGCATGTGGCGAGGTATCACAAGGAGCCACCTCCGACCATCAGACGCGTAGTTCCGCCGATAGAGGAGACCATCTCGAAGCGAAATGGGGCGCTTGGCGACGAAGAGTTCTTGAAGCGGGGTAAGCTGATGGATCAGCCAGAAAGTCGAGCATGTGGCAAACCCACGCATCCTTGCGTTGCTCCAACGACATGTCTGCGACGTCGATTGGCGACAAGGAAGCTGATGGGGAAGCTGTGTCGGACGCTAGCGGTGAGCGGGAGAGCGCATCAGCATCAGAGTGCTTGCGGCCCGATCGGTACACAACACGAATGTCGTACTCTTGCAGCCGAAGCGCGCAACGACCGAGGCGTCCCGACGGATCTTTCAGCGAGGAGCCAACATAGAGCATGGTGGTCCGTGACGACGTCGAAAGGGCGGCCGTAGAGGTACGGGCGAAACTTAGCCAAAGCCCAAATTATGGCAAGGCATTCCTTCTCAGTAACCGAATCATTGCACTCAGCTTTCTTGAGAGTTCGACTCGCGTAAGCGACGACGTATTCTTCGTATCCCGGTTTCTTTTGAGCCAGTACTGCACCAAGGCCGACGCCGCTGGCGTCAGTATGGATTTCCGTTGGCGCATCAGGGTCAAAGTGCCGAAGTATTGGAGGCGATGTCAGTAAGCGCCGCAGCGTTTCGAAAGATGTGTCGCACTCTCTTGACCAAGCAGACAGGCCATTAGAAGTTGTCAAAAGATTGGTAAGAGGGGCGATGATGGAAGCAAAGTCGCGGACAAATCGGCGAAAATAGGAACACAGCCCAATGAAACTTCGAAGCGTCTTCATGCAAGTGGGCTTGGGGTATTCGGCAACGGCCCGGAGTTTCGCTGGGTCCGGAAGAACGCCTTCTTGCAGACGACGTGACCCAGTATCGTCAACTGGGCCGCGCCGCAAAATGACACTTTTTGATGTTGAGTTGAAGACCAGCTGAGGTGAGGCACGTCAAAATCTCACGCAGGCGGACAAGGTGAGTAGGAAATCCCTAGAAAAGACTACGATGTCGTCGAGGTAGCAAAGGCAGGTGTTCCACTTGTAGCCGCGAAGGATGTTGTCCATCATTCGTTCGAAGGTAGCGGGGGCGTTGCACAATCCGAACGGCATGACGTTAAACTCGTAGAGTCCATCAGGAGTGACGAAAGCAGTCTTCGCACGATCGGTGACATCCATCGGTACTTGCCAATAACCCGAGCGTAGATCTAAAGACGAGAAATATTCTGCCCCTTGTAAGCAATCGAGAGCGTCATCGATGCGTGGCAACGGGTACACATCCTTTCGAGTAATCTTATTGAGGCGGCGATAGTCAACGCAGAACCTCATCCATCCATCCTTCTTGCGCACAAGTACGACAGGAGAGGACCAGAGGCTCTGGGACGGCTGTATCACTGCGCGTTTAAGCATGTCGTCGACTTGTTCGTTGATAATTTGCCGTTCTGCCGCGGAAACTCGATAGGGTCGTTGGCGTAAGGGAGCATGTGAACCGGTGTCGATGTGGTGTGTGACGCTCGTCGTGCGGCCCAAGGTTGGCTGGGCACAATCGAAGGACGAGCGGAAGTCTTGCAGAAGGGCGAGGAGTTGGCTGCGATGCGATGGCGCTAGATCGTCGGCGATTGAAGGGCTGGAAATTATCTGGGGCTGAAGAGTGGGAACAGGTGACGTTATGGCGTTCAGCTGAAGGTGGTGTTGGTCCTCAGAGAAGTCCAGGGGAACGCAAGAGGTCGACGTCTTGTACGTGCCCCAAAGATTCCCCGCGAAGCAAGGTAACGGCGGACGTCAGCGAATTGGCAACGAGCATTAATCGTAGCGCCAGAATTAATCGATAGTACTGCAAGGGCAGTCGTAAGCCGCGACGACGTAGAAATACGTCCGACGGGGCAAAAGAGTGCTGTTCCGTCTGGTGCGGTCGTACAGGTCAGTGCTGCAAGGGGTCCACGTGTTTGGGGGTATATCTGTGTCCTCAGCGACGACTAGTTTGTGGGGAGTGTCCGACGAAAGAGAGGTCTGCAGCGGCATAAGAGCTACTTCTGCACGAGAAACAGTCTATGATGGCGCTATGACTCGATAGGAAGTCCCAACCGAGAATAATGTCGTGGGAGCAGGACGGTAGCACAAAGAACTCGATCACGTAAAGTGCACCTTGTATGGTGACTCGCACAGTGCAGACAGCTGACGGCGCAATGCACTGTGAGCTGGCAGTACGGAGCATTTAGTCCTGATAGCGACGTCGTCACTTCTTTATCTTGCGGCACAGTGTCTCAGAGATGACGGAAACGGCGGCCCCTGTGTCAATAAGCGCAACGGCGGCGGTTCCTTCGACATCGACGTCTATAACATTTGGCGGCGAAACACACGGAGGCCTTGGGCAGTTCGACTTGCATGCAGCTCTTGCCTCCGGAACTGCAGCAATCAGTTTCCCTCCTCTGTAGCTGAGCGACGACGCATGGGTGACAGAGAGCGTCGTCGAGGAGATGGTGATCGACGATTGGAGAAGGATGGTCGATTATCAGCGGCGTACCTAGGTGGTGTGCGTGACGACGAAGGATCAGGTGTGGCCACGGTGTCGAAGAAAGAAGGTGGGCAACGGCGGCAGTGGCGAGCGACGTGTCCAGCGACACCGCAGGCGAAGCAGATGGGCCTGTTGTCCGGCGTTCGCCACACGTCTTGACGGCGGAAAAACGAAGGCGAGGGCCCCGCGTAGTGAAGCGGCGACGAAGTCGTGGTCAGCGGCGAGGCAGGGGTCGGCATCGCAGGAGTTGGCATCGCAGGGGTTGGCATCGCAGGTCGGGTATACGGCATAGGCTGCTGAGGGGCCGAGCAGCGACAGCTGCGTAAGTGAGCGGCGCAGTGACGAGTGGTTGTTGGGGTATGGACTATTTCGCTGTTTACAAACAAAGCTGCTGGACGACTTCCGGTTTCGTGCGCCGGAGTTGCCGAGTAGCGTTGGCGAGGAACAAAAGCCTTAGCGAGTAACCGGCACATTTTCAACACTTTTCTCCCCGTGTCTGGCCAAATATTTTATAAATATTTTTCTACGCTGCACACACAGCATTATAAGAGTTAGTCCTTCACTTTAAGCGCCTTCTTTTTACCTGAAAGCGGAAAAAGAGTCTCTCCTTACTCTGGCAGAACTTCAGAAGCACGCTTTCTGCTTCGGCGTTAGAGAGTGATAATTGAAGTGACCGGAAGTTTCTTGGGAGCAACACCTGCTGCTGCTATCGCAATCTTGAAACCGACCGAAAAGGCGAATAGATGGTGGTAGGTGCTCAGCAATTTGGGTCCGAATGACGTGTTGAAGGTCAGGGGCCAAAGTCTGCACTGGCTCGTTCGTGAGAGGTAGTAGTAAAAGCTGACGTGCTACCTCTTCGCGGATAAACTCCTTGATGGTGCAACAAAATGCGTTGGCGGGCTAGTTGGTGAGGATCCATATTGCTTTTTTAGCGCAAAAAACGACACCACAAGAGCGCTGTGTCCCGTCTTCTTTCTTGTGGTGTCGTTTTTTGCGCTAAAAAAGCAATATGGATCCTTGATGGTGGATAGCAGCGGCTGCTGATCGGCAGGGCGAGCAGTAACGTGCAAGCTCGATAGCGTGTCGGTCGTGAGGGCTTGGCGCGCGATCAAGCGCTGCCGACGCAACTCGTCAAGCTCTGACACAAGGAGACGAGTGCAGCGACTGTGGTGGGATTCCTTGCGAGGAGCATCTGAAAAGCATCGTCCTCGATGCCCTTCAGGATGTGCTTGATCTTATCCTCTTCGGTCATGGTAGAGTTCACGCGGTTGCAGAGGTTCAGCACATCCTCAATGTAGCCCGTGAAGTTCTCGCCGGGTTGCTGCGCGCGTTGACGCAAGCGCTGCTCTGCCCGAAGCTTGCGAGCCGATGGCCGACCGAAAACGTCCGTAATGGAAGTCTTAAAGACGGACCAAGTGGGAATGTCGCTCTCGTGGTTGTTATACCACAGGTGGGCGATGTCCGCAAGGTAGAACTGGACGTAACCAAGCTTCATTTGGTCGTCCCATTTGTTGCTGGCACTCACACGTTCGTATTTCGAGAGCCATTCTTCCACGTCCGAGTCACCTGAGCCGGTAAAGATGGGTGGATCTCGCTGGCGGAACACGGCGCCGCAGGTGACGTGGACTGCCGAAGGTCCCGACTGGAGAGGGGTCTCCTCGGCCATGGTGGCGATGTGGTCACGAACCGGGGGGAGTTTCCGGGAGCGAAGGTCCAGGTTGGTACTGGGAATCCACGTACCTCCACCAAATGTGACGTGGTTTATTGACGCGTCTTCAGGGAATGTCAACAAGCGTCTAGAGTAGGGCGTCGGAGAGCGGCGGGCGTCAAGCAGCCAAAATCCGGGCAAGCGCGAGCTGGAGTCCCTGCTACTCTTGACACTGCGGCTTGCTTGCCTGCTAGCTTGCTCGTGTGTTTCTTCGTCGTCCTCTCTTCACTACAATAAGAAAAAAACTAATTTCATTTCTTGAGCAAGAAAACAGGTCAAATGATTCATGATGTAACCTATTTAGTAAATGCGGAAGGGCATAAGATAAAGACTCTTTATAATAGTTAGCTCGTGGGGTGGGTACATGCCATAATTCTTTGTTTCTTGTACGCTGTATGCATGTGTTTGGATGCAGGTTTGCGAGGTCAGCTATATAGTGTCATTCTGTCTAACTGATGATTTATAACAAAGTAACAATCTATTGTTATAGTTGATGCACTGGGAGAATATTATACTGTAAAAGCCACTCTTTCGTGTGCTCATCATAACGTAAATTTGCAATACTTCTTATAGCTTTCTTTGTAATCGATGTAATTTGGTCATGTTGGTAATGCCTGTGGTACCCATACAAGATGGCAATACTGAAGCAGGGAAAGTACCAATGAGTTCTAAAGTAAAATTTTGATCTTTTCAGGAAGTATGTTTCGTAGTCTAGTTACTGCACCAACTGCAGAAGCAACTTTAGAACACAGGTAGTCTATATGTTTGTTGCAAGTTAAATTATTTGAAAAGAAAACACCCAGGATTTTAACGCTGTCAACAACCTCTATGGTGTCATTTTCCATGTTTATATTATTTATTCTTGGAAGAATTTTGCCTTTGGGTGCGTTAGGACGACTTTAGTTTTTTTGTGTTTATTTTAAGGCTATTTGTGTCAGCCCACTCTTTAATTTTTGCAAGCGCACAGTTGGCCTTGCGCTCAATATCAGCTCTTGATATGCCCGTAATGAAAACGGACGTGTCATCGGCATATGAAATAAATTGTGCATCCTCGTAGCAGAATACAATGTCATTCACATAAATTGTGAAAGCAGCGGCCCTAAAATGCTGCCTTGCGGTACTCCTGCAAGTATTGACAGTAGGATGAGCTGTGATTATTTACATCAATATATTGCGTTCTTTGGCTAAGGTACGATTCAGTAGATCGTTTGCTATTCCACGTATTCCATACTGGTTGAGCTTGTAAAGGAGAATAGAATGGCTTATCGTGTCAAATGCCTTTGAGAGTCAATGTATATGCCTACAGCGTACAGCCCGGCACTGAAGGCCTGCAAAATTGTTTTTCTGAGCCAGCAGGGCAGGTTTCAGTAGACCTGTGCTTCATGAAACCATGTTGGAAATCATTTAGCAATTTTAGGGGCGAAACTCCTTAAGGCGGCACCCGTTCGGCCCTCGTAGTCGTCGTGGTCGTAGTAGTGAGTAACAAGTCTACGCTTTGACCTCCAAGATGGTGCCGGTGGGAGATTTCTCCTGTGCGTTGTTCGCAGCGTGCGCAGTTCGCAGCGTGCGCGGTAAACTAAAAGCCGAATTCTTCAGTCTCTCATTCCCCATTAGCAGCCATTGGCATATTCCAGTAGAAACGTTAGTAGAAGTAGAAGTGTAAGTGTTAGCTAAAAGCCGACTTCTTCGTCTCTCATTGCCATTAGCAGCCATTGTTTACCTCCAAGGTAGTGCTGGTGAGATTTCTCCTGTGCGTGATTAAAACAATAAAAATTTGTTCCAAAACGCCGTTGATTGATGAAATAAACCAACGAAAGACGCCATGATGTTTTGATAAAAGCAGAACGAAAGAATGCCAGATGTTTTTCTTAAAGTGTAGTAGTAGTAGTTGTGTAGCCACCTCGCCCGATCGTCAACGGACGAGGTGGACCGGCAACGGCGCGAGGACCCTGCCGTACGAGAGTTAAATCACACTAAAAGACATACTTTGCGGGCGATACACTCTACTGAGCTTTCAACTTTTCGTCTTAATGTACATGATAAAGAAATTATTTCTACGAAAAACGCAAGGCACACCTTGAGCAATATGTTTGGTTTTGGGACGCTAAATGGAACCATGAGGCGATGCGAAGCCGGAGCACTTGCACGATCGCGTTCCGTTGCTACCGACCTCGCGTCGTGGAACGCGCGTACTGTCTTCCCTCTAGCCTTGCCTTTAATTCGCACAGGCGAGCGGGGGAATGCGGTCGCTCTTTGGCGCTCTTTCGCTCGGGAGCGGACTTCTTCCTGCATTTCACCGATCACAAGTGATAATGAAGGGACCACGTAAACAACAGTACAATAAAAATTTGATGTTTAATATATACACGATGTTTCACACTCTTTATATTATGTACTGGGCGCATTTCACGGAAGAGTTCACGGTTTACAGATGATTCCCTCCATAGCTTTCGCCCCACTCATCATCATTCACCCCGTGGATATGCTGTGATTTTTTTTTGGCTAGCCGAGACACGAGGAAATTCTAATGTACACTATTTTTTTCGATACCTTTTGATAATACTGGCAAGATCGAGAATTGGACGATAGTTATTTATAACTTTCTTATTTCCGCCCTAAATACTGGTACAACACGAGCTTCTTGCATACCTCTATGGAATCACCACTACTGGGCAAATTAAGTTGAGCACGTGCTTTACGGGCCGTAATTTGATTCCGGTAGAATCTATTGATTTTCCATTTTTAATAGAGTTGATACACGAAAAAAACCTCTTCACAATCGGTAGGTTGTAAAAACAGCGAATTTACGGTGCTACAGTTCAACAAACTTGTGTCAGTACGAATATAAGCTAGCATCAACATTGCTCGCTCGGCCTTGTTCAATAACAGAAGCGATTAAACGCGTTTACCATTTCTGTGCCGGAAAGTTCTTCGCCTGCAAGCTCTATAATTGTGCAAAGATGTAGAGGTATTGTTGGGATTCAGGAGCCGTCCAGTTTTTTCCATAACACGTCTGATTTGTTTAGACAGTCCCCCCGAAAATATATTACTATAATACGTGTCTTTTGCCGTCTTTAGCTTAGAGTTAAGTTTATTACGGTATGCTTTAAACTCTTGAAGTCCTTCAGGATTCCTTGTTTTACGAAACGGGCATATATTGATTCTTGTGCCTTATCATTTGTATATGTCATGGTTCACCCAGGGTTTCCGGGCCTTGCGCGGTTTGCGTACTTTCTTCAACGGAAAGAATATATGATATATGTCTTAAATGTATCTATAAGTTGTTGTATGCTATATCCTATGGTTTGATTCATAAGTACTTTGCCATGTCTGCTGACCGATGGAGCTGCGGAATCGCTTAAGTTGTCTTTGCGTGATTAATTGGGTGAAATGCTGTTCTTTTGGTATTTGGATGTCCCGCAATTTTACGTACTAGCATGAATATACCAAAATGGTCAGAGATGTCAGTGATAATACATCTCCAAAAATTAGGTCACTATTTATGTTGTTATAAATTTGTCCAACAAGGAATCCCCTGTAGATGTGACTCTCGTTGGCCTTGTTATAGGACTTACGAATCCATTTGCTGATATGGTTGCCTGAAACTCATTTGAGATGCTCGTTGAAACCAGCAAGTTCACATGACATCTCCTCCTAAAATTATCTCTAGGTTATTTGCATTACCATAGCGAAGAAAGCTATCAATAAATAAAAAATAGAGCTGTGCGTTTCCCGAAGGTGGTCTGTAACAGACAGAGAAGACTGTCTTCCCACTTCGCAAGCTGAGGATCTCATAATCATGAGTTGTGGTGGTAAATTCGTCAACGATTTCGCATTCAATGGATTCCTTTATAAGTATACCGACGCCACCTCCCTTCTTCTCACTACGACTGCGATAAAATGGCTGGTATCCAGAAGAATGAAAGGTAGCGGACTGTTCTGTATACCAGGTTTCTGTAAACATTAGTACATCAAATGGTACCCCAAATGTGTCGAGCATTGTTTCAATCTCATCTTCTTTGTTTGAAAGAGAGCGGACGTTAAGATGAAAAAATGAAAAACGCGGTTTGTTGACTGTCACTACTTCTTTAATTTCGGTCGGCAGAAAAGCCCATGTTCAATAGTACCACAAACAAAGAACAAAAGAACAAACTAGAGAAAGAACGATTAGACTATTTTAGACAAGTCTTCAATGTGGGCAATGGTTATCACTTCCGACGTGTCTAACTTGCGGGCAAAAATCTTCCCGTTTGACGACCAAATATGCTTCCAGTTACATTCTCTGCATTTGGCATTCGCCATTCCGAACAGACGTTTCAATGTCGGGCAAAGGTGTTCGTTTACGTATACTGGAACACGGGAGTCAAACGCGAGGTCAGCTGACGTCACCCTTTGTTTCCGGGCCCTTTGAAGGAAACTGTCACGTTTTTCACGACGAGCAAACTGTATGATTATATTGGGTGCTTGATTTTCACTCTGAGTTCGAACGCGATGACACGCTTCTATATCGCTGTCCACAAGAGGCACTCTAATGACCGATGCAGTTTCTTAGTTACTTCTAATACATTTTCGTTCGAAGAGTGCGGCACGCCCTTCACTTCTACATTTAGTTTCCTGGAGTACTGCTCAGTTTGAACGAGTCTGCTATCATGTTCCTTGACCCCAGTGCGAAGAGCATCACGTTCATCTTGTAACACTTTTATAGCTGCTTTGAGTTCTGCATTTTCCTTTCGCACGTCATTTACGGAGTCTTTAATGTCTTCAAAGCTTTTGTTCATGAAGGAAAGACTAGACTTGATATCTCTGATATCCTTCCTGATGTCTTGATCCAAACTTTCGCGCATTTCTCGGAACTCCTGTTTCATGTCACGTTTCAGTTCCTCAAAGAGTTTAATCAAATCCTTGGACATGACTTGCGCAAAATGACACGCACACAATTAGCTATAACAGTTTCAGTGATCGACAGTTTCAAAATGGCAATACAGTCACAGCACAACTTTCACGGACCAACAGCACTCTTGGCAGCAACAGCAGCGAGCATTAAGATAATAGCTATTCCTATGCTTAGGGTAATGTGAAAAGACCAACCCACCTGCAAAAATTCCAGAATACACTTGATTAGAAGGGGTGTTTACTCCGCCGCTGCCGCTGCCGAAGTGCGGCCGTGCCAAGAGCTGACCGAGAAAAAAAAACGCCTCCTCCTGATGAAACTGCTAAATCCGTGGTTGCAGTGCAGTTGGATAGATGGCAGTTCCAGCGCTATTTGTTCTGGTGAAGTCAAAGCAGGGAAATCAGGGCAATGGTTAGTTGATCCCAGCAGAGCGAGCCTTCGCACAGCAAACTGCGCCAACTTTGAGGGTTCCTTACACGGCAAAATCCAGGAAGACCATCCACTGCAAAATTCCAGAATACACTTGATTAGAAGGGGTGTTTACTCCGCCGCTGCCGCTGCCAAAGTGCGGCCGTGCCAAGAGCTGACCGAGAAAAAAAAACGCCTCCTCCTGATGAAACTGATAAATCCGTGGTTGCAGTGCAGTTGGATAGATGGCAGTTCCAGCGCTGTTTGTTACGGCAAATCCAGGAAGACCATCCACTGCAAAAATTCCAGAATACACTTGATTAGAAGGGGTGTTTACTCCGCCGCTGCCGCTGCCAAAGTGCATTTCCATTTAAAGGTATGCATCTTTTAAATTGACGAAACCTAGTTGTTTCATTATGGCTTCAATATGGCTGGCTTCGGTTTTCCAACCAAAAGTTTGCGAGGGAAAGCCAACATCTCGGGGTGATTCCAGCTCATGATGTTCGATATATCAAGTGTTCCGACCATTTTTCTTTGATGTAGCCGTAGATTAGCCTATAGGTTGATAATAAACAACTGCCGTGATCGGAAGTAGTGCGATATATAGGATAAGTCAATTTACCCGTGTTTGATATTGTCGGGTTCGACTATGCAAACAGCAGAGTGCAAGAATTTGGCTAGAAAGCAGCGATTATCCTTCTAAATTCTACAGCTGCTAACCGGTACAGGGTGTGCTATCCCAAAATAGAGGCATAAATAGCGTTCGAGCTGCAGTTAGTATAGATGCCGCGCATGCAGAAGCATGATGTTCTGCGAGCGTGTGTTTTCTTGTTCATGGTTCTTTGATGCTTCTGTGTGCATTGTTGGGTATTGTACTTACCAGGGTAGTGATTTTAAATATTTAGCGTTTATTAGTGCAATAAGATGATGGCAGGCCGTCTCGCTTTTTAATTTGACATTTTTTAGTCTTGCAATATGATCAACTTGATGTGGCAATACACGCGGCACATATGAAAAAAAAAATGCCAGGCCTGCGCGGAAAGTGCAGCACAGTCACAGCGAAAGGTGGAAGAGCGGCATTTCTAGAGCCCTTGTAAGATCTCTTGGGGCTACTGATACAAGTACACTTGCAATGTACCCACTACGCCATAAATAATAATTTTTGTGAAGTTGGGAAGCACCCACTACGCGATTAGTCATCATTCTGCGGAGAAGCGAGGTACCCGCTACACATCTGTAAGGCATTATGTGCACTTCGTTGTTGAGGCGGCTGACGACGACAAAAAATTATGGGAAAGCCCTTTGCAATAGTTTGGAAGCACTCAGCAGCCCATTCGTTGCACCATTCGCATTGTGTGACGCCTGGTTGTTACTTTACTATTCTACGACGCCATATTACATATGTTAGTGTGGTTCCTTCTCCAAATGAAACTTTTATAGGACCTTTTTGCAAAGAAGTTTCAAGCACCGGCATGGTTTAAAACAACATTACCTGTGGGCAGGCGGGGCAGAACGATACGGTAATCACTGGACGTTGCATCAGAAAGGCCTGCTAAACGTCGGCTCGTAATCGATGCGGTGTTTCCACCTGAGTGCATATTCGACGTGGCGAACCACTCTTCTTGAAATCGTCACTCGTGAGTTTTATAATGTACTAACTCGAGTTAACAAAATATGCTTGTCTCCAGGAAAGAAGTTTCTTTTTTAAAATGCACACAGGTACACTTGCTGTGAAGACGTGGCAAGGCACAAAAGAATTTTTTGTTCCCTGGCACGTAAATTGCACAGTGTGGAAAAAGCCGGAGACTATTGATCATTGTTTTATTGATAATTGCGATGCAGTCTTCTTTTGGGATCTTCTGCAGTGAACACTCAAAAAAGACTGAAATCAACCCTGTAAACATTCGGTACCTTGATGTTACAAAGGACAGGACGATACCATATGACACAATCTTTCTCATTGCTCTGCATAGTCTCTGGAGAGCAAGACTGATTGACAGAAATGCTGAGCCTCCGAGATAAAAAAAAGCATATTTCCGAAACCAGTGATTCAAATACGCTGGATATATGAACTTTCTAGGGACGTTCTAGACTAGTTTTCTGTGTTTTAATTGTGTTTAAATGCGCCTTATTATTAATTTTGATAATATCACTCAAAGTGCAACGGTTTGCTTCCCAGTAATAAAGAAAAGAGAAGCACCGCCATTGGTCTGTGGAAGAACCCTGGGCTCCCACGCGGAGAGCCGAGGTTCGAACCCCATTTATTCCCGGTTGTTTTTTATTACGTTCTTTTTTTCCTGTTTCGTGAGATAGTGATTACGGACACCGGCAGCGGCGGCGGGCAGCTACGGCGCCAAAAACGGCCCCTGTTTTGATCTCATAACAACTTTCGCTGTAAAAGGCGTAAACCTCTTATTGTGCAATTGTCGTTTAGCAGCGTAAGTAGGATTACCAAGTTTCTAGTGCGGTTACTAACAACTCAGTAACAGATCAACAATATAAGTTAGTATTGTTCACTAGTAGCGAATTTCAGAACCACCGCTTTTACTACGTGCAAGTGCTAAGAAGCTAGTGCTTCTTGGGACTAGTAAATGCCTATTACTTACTTAGCGAACATGCAAACCTTTTCTTTAGGAGATTGCGCAAAAACTATCTCCTCAATATATACTATTACAACTATAGTACATATTGTCGCGGTGCAACGCGAACTAAAGACAAGAACACCTCGCGACAGCGAAACAGCCTGTTCAAGTAAGTTGAACCGAACAACGTTTTATTGGTATTTTTCTCTGTGAAAAACCTACCGTCCGACTAGCCGGTGTCTGGTAAACCTCCACATCGTCAATGTCATTTATATATACACCCGTGTCAATATATATATATATATATATATATATATATATATATATATATATATATATATATATGTGTGTGTGTGTGTGTGTGTGTGTGTGTGTGTGTGTGTGTATGTGTGTGTCTGTGTGTGTGTGTATTCTCTGTCTACCCAGGCCCGTTATCAAACTAGGCCCCACCTCGGCCTCAAACGTGATGTGACGCAAGCTTGTGTTTCGAGTAGCAGTAGCCAAAATTTTCATTTGCGTATAAGCCTGACATGTTATGGGGTTTAGCTTTTACAAACCCCGACATCATCATGAGGCACGCCGTAATGGGTGACTCTGGTTTCGTTTTGACCACCCGGAGTTCTTTAAAGAGAACGATAGCGTACGCACACGACTGTTTAGAATTTCACCCGTAGGGAAACCCGGTTGCCGTGGGTGGCAATCGAACCAACGACTCTGAGCTTTTGGATGCAGCAACATGGCGGTCAAGCGACCATGGTGCGTAGTATGCTTCTCTAACGAATAGATTAAGTTCACTGGAGGGTCCAATGAGTATTCTGTGTGTTCTGACCTTGCACCCCCCCCCCCGCGGCATTACCATTTTAAGATATTCCCCTAAAATGACGACCTGTCGGTCAGTGTCAGTCACCCCCTTAGCTGACACCCCACTTTCCTTTAGCTGACTTTCTCCTAATCCACCCTCCATCATCCCCCCCGCCCCTCGTGAAAAATTCTGTATCCGCGCCTCATAAAGAATATAGACAGCTCCTCGCTGACGGCTTCGCATGACAGCGATTCGCACAGTGGGTGACATTTGCATCATTTTCAATTATTAACGCAGAACCCTTATATTCCCCATAAGCGAAAAATGGCCGTCGGTGTGAACCCGAATGATGTACAACGTCGCGTATTTACAGATGGCGTCAGGATGACATCACTGATAAAGCCACAAATCCTCATGCAGTCACAGATCCCCAAAATTTATGGCGGCACATGACATGCCCTCGCAAGATGGCGTGATCACATGGAATCCTCGTTTAGCCAAAGATGGACCGATCAGAGAGGCAATGGAACACCAGGTGAGGCACAGAAAAGTTCACGGGTAGGGGGTGGATAAATGGTTAGTAAAATCGACTGCGAAAAGAAAGAAAGCGAATAAGATTGTTTTGGCCTACGACTCGTTTTAGGCGCGAAATTTTGAACACGAAATGAAGGATAGCGATATTACTGAGGGTGTTTCACCCTGATGAAATCTGTGAAAAAAGATCAAAACGCTGAGTACCATATTTAACGGGATATTATGCCTTATATTTAGATGAATGAGTGTCGAGCTACTGAATTAAAATGCTTTTTTTCTTAATGACAGCTGTGATCATTATGGTTCGGTGTGAACCTGCCGCTGGCAGTTCAGGACGAGGCGTTGGAGGATGTGGAGGAATCGGCTAGCGCGAAAAGGAAAATGGTTCGTATCTTCAAACGAGCCATACAGTGCTCATGCAATGAAACATGGCTACGCTGTTTATGTATATATTGCTAAAATGCACACAAACGTCGTCATCCCGGGATGGCGGTTGTAAACGTGAGCGTCAAGTGGCAAATGGTAATGTCCAGCTGGTAAAAAAAGTAATGCATCGTGGCATGGCTTACAATAATATAGAGAAATCGACATCTAAAACCCCCGAATTCGATTTCTACCTTTTCTTTGTCCATGCTAAAGAAACTTCGATGTATTGACAGTGCGTCACGAAACTAGTTAGTTTGATCGATGCAAAGAGTATATGCGTACCAAACCGTTAGGCCGGTTAATTTTGGGTCATCGCGCACATAAGTTACAATTTTGCATTACAAAAATCTCGTCCCCTTTCCACCCCCCGCTCGCAAACATATACTACACACAGGTATATATATATATATATATATCTGTGAGTTGATGTGTCTGCGATCTGCACACTGACGGTTAGTCAAAGCGGCACAAACAGGATTCCTGGCTTAGAACGAAAACACACCAATCTTTCCTTTTAATGAGCCTTCAGTTCATTGTTATGTATGGTCATGTCCACAGCTAACATATGACTGGAGAGTTACTTAGCAACGATATCATCGTGGCAGGCCAGCTGGATTTTTGTGGCAGCTTAATATAATTTTCTAATTACTGGAAATGTAATTTGCTCAGAAATGAATTTTTTATTAGTTTTCATGTTGATGCGATACATTATCGAATTAGATGGGCAAAGTTGAAGACTTTCGGTACAGCAAACTGCCTCACTCATTATTTGTCGTCATATTTTTAATCAGTTTCGGAAATAACAAGGTTCACTTCGAATTTGCGGTATATAAAGACCCTGCGTATGGGATATCAGCGTATCCAGCCGTTTTTTGAGAACGAAGGCCCCGTCTTCTACTTTCAAGTAAGTAAACGCTGACAAAGTTTCTGAAATGCACTCCAAATGTGCGGCATGTATGTACTGTCCTAGATATTCGTTCCTACATTTATTGGTTCTCCCTCAAAACTAGTCTGAATACTTTACGGGTGCCTCTGCTTCTATGATAATACAGCAGATGATCGACCTTGTTTTGATCCTGTAGTGCCCAGAGACAGCTCCACACCAAGAACAATTCAGTCTTATTGTTTCATGTTATCTCTATCCATGGAGAGTAGTTCGTATTAGAAACAAGAAATGAATATGTTCTTTGAATTGATTGAATACTAATATTATTTATTAGTATGTGGTTTACTGAACTGTCGACAAGTGAGAACTCTCGCCAGCTTAACAAAGCCAGCAAATTCGAGTTAAGAGTCATCGAAACAGAGTGGCACGTATGTTACGTTGGACTGTAATGGCGAAAGCCAGCGCCGGTGCTGCTGCGACTCAGTCGCCGATGTATTCTTGTCAGGCGCCTAGTGAGGCTTAACCGCGGCATTGTCTTATTTCATCCATAACCTCCTACCAATAGGGGCACTAACATAAAGCAGCTTTGCATTGCATGTGAAAAAATTCTAGTCAGCTTTTTTGATGAGCTCATTCTAAAAAGAAAGGGCGTGCGAACACGGACACAACAAAGAAGTCAGGACACCCCAAACGCCGACTAACAACTGAATAGATGCACAACGGCGGAAAAGAAAGAAGTCAAGAAAACTCATCTGCGCATGCCCATGCAATGAAATTGCCCATGCGCATGCCCATGCACACAAACAAATTCTCTGTTTGCCGTACAAGTGTGGTGTATAAGGTTCCTTTCAGCTTCGGCCGCTTCTACGTAGGACAGACGGGCCGCTGCATCAACCAGAGATTATTAGAACATAAAAGATCTCTAACCAGAGGCTCATCTTCTAATCTATCGTTACAATGTCGGGAGTGTAAATACACGCCAAAATTCAATGAATGCGCAGTTTTGTACCGATGTGAGAATGAAGAAACGCGTCTGATGATGGAGGAATAGCATATCGAGAATAGTGGCAGCGCATGCGTGAGCCAACCATCGATTAAATTGCATAAAGCTGAAATCAAATGCCTTAACAGTTATCTTTCGCGTAGCGCCGCATGCGTGCCGGATTGATAGGTTCGCCTATTGCATGGGCAATGGGCATGCGCAGGTAAGATTTCGTGCCTTCTTTCTTTACCGCCGTTGTGCATCTATTCAGTTGTTAGTCGGCATACTTACCAACTAGCTCAGCAGTCTGTTATCCTAAGTTTTTTGATGAGCTTTTCCTAGTTACCGAGAGTAGAGTTCAGCTCGTACTTCTAGTTCATTTCGTTCACACCTCCTTACCCTGTGTTTGGTTGGTTAATTTATGGCGTTTAAGGTCTAAAAGCGACTCGAATTATCAGATATGCTGTAGTGGATGGCTCCCTATAATTTTCGGCCCCCTGGGGTTCTTTACCATGCAGTGAAACCCCACACTAGACGGCCTTTAGCGTTCCTCCTCCATCGATAATAATAATAACAATATCTGGGACTTAGCGTCCCAAAACCAGGATATGATTATGAGAGACGCCGTGTGTAGGACTCCGGAAATTTCGACCACCTGGGGTTCTTTAACGTACATCTAAATATAAGTACACGGGCCTCAAACATTTCCGCCTCCATCGAAAATGCAGCCGCCGCGGCCGGGATTTGATCCCGCGACCTGCGGGTCAGCAATCGAGCGCCATAATCACTGGACCACCATGGCGGGGTCCTCCTCCATAGGCTGGCATCGAACGGACTTTGCGTATTGGATATGAAGCAGCATGTGTTGTCTTGATACTCGTGATCTTATTGTGGCGATGCTGCATATGGCGTTTAAAGCTTAAACAAAACCAAACAAAACAAAACGAAACAAAGATTAACCGAAAATACCTTTTTGCAACGTTTTGCAACGCTTTCCATCAAAATATTGGCGCTGCTACCGACGAATAACAATTTGGCCGCAGTATACTGCACGCAGTTATGATGATGTAATGTTATAATGTTGCAGTATCAAAGGAATTGAGCTGGGCTGGCCATTGTTGTTCTAGTGGTCACTTAGAGTGATGTTATGTGTCCCCACAGGTGAAAAGCGCAAACGAGAGCAGCAGAAAGTTAGATTGAGTGACGCAATAGGGAAATCTGCAGGCATTAAGTTATATCAGATCGCGTAAGACGGGGCAGAACGGAGACCCTATGGAGAGGCCTTGTGCCTTGGTCAAAAAGTGAGGTTTATGATGTCGATTATTATTACTGTGATGGTGACAAATGGCGTTAGAGCACAAAAGTGTGCAGGGCAAACCACTCGGTGGCGTAGGCTTTGTCATTCTTCGGGCTTTTCCGTACTCGCAGGAATCGTGCGTTTCTGAAGACATGACTAAATGCAGTAATTTTCAATGAGCGCGTGACAACCTACGCGCATTTGTCCACAAAAAAAGTGCCGTGGTTGAACACGGTTAAACCAAGCTTGTCGATCGATAGCAGCAACTAGCGCGGAAAGCATGCCGCGGCGGTGTCACGCGCGTCGTCACCGCCATGAGGCAAGCAGCACCAGGCTGTCCGCGATTCTCTTCGCATTGCCGGCGTGGTGGTCACAAGACAGCAGTTGAGGTCTCGAGGTGCGCGAGCCCGCCGGCGCACTGCTCTCGCCGACCGACAGGGAGGGGTGCGTTGGAGAGGAGAACAAATCGACATTGCGCATGTCCGTTGCTATGGCCACGCACGTGCGAGAGAGCTCATGTTGAAGGCCGAACGCATACGCAAGAACATTTTCTTGGATTGTACCGGGACGAGTAGAGCTATCCCCTAAAGGCTCAGTCACACCTGCAACTAGCACCAGCGGCGCGACAATTTGCGACCGGCAACCAAAAAGCGTTCCGACGCGACCGACATTCTCGACACACAGTATTCTAGTCTGCTCGCACTGCTCTTGCCCCGTAAAATAAGATGACGTCCTGTTCCTGCACATCTGATTGGTTGAGAGGCTTGCGACTGCTGTCAGGCGACTGATAAATCGAGCAGAGAGCGACTGAGCCTAAGCAGTCGTTTTGAGACCGAAGCTGCCATCTTCGGCAGGGAGCTTTGCGGCTAACTTGGTTGCGCGACCTGTACTAGTCGCAGGTGTAAACGAGCCTTAAAAGTGACTGCTGAAAGCGAATGACGTCGCACACATACACAGAAGCAGATGCACACACGCGTGATTCCCTAGCTTATCTGTACCAGCTAAACGCAAATAAAATGCTAGTTAAACCGCACCAGCGGCAGCACTTGAGCGCTGGGCATTTCGTAGCGTTGAAAGCATGAGCTTCCACTATGGCGCAGGAAACTCGCATGGGTGCATATATGGCATCGTATTTCTTGGCAAAAGGAAAAAATTATCACACACGTTATAACGCACTTCATCTGTAGTATATCTATACAAGTCAATAGAAGAGTTATTTTGCTTTGAAACGTAACGCTACTGTTTTCCATTGCAGTCAACAAGATGAACCGCTTCCTCGGAATGGACCTCCTTGTAGCAGTGGCCGTTGCCATAGGTAATACAAAAATTAACTTGTCAGTAGCTGATTTGCAAGGCATATAACCTATGTGCTAAAACCTGACAACAGCTAGCACGAAAAATTCCTTCTAAATGGTTTCGACGGCGCATGCACACAAAAAAAAGAAAACATTGATTGCAAATGAGATGACAGGGGTTGCATTGGCGAAAGTGGCGAAGAAAAAACGATCTGCTCATTGTTACATCCTATATGGGCGATAGTTACTGGCAACCACCCACTATTTAAACGCGAGATAGTTAAAGATCTCATTCTGCTGCAAACGCGTACACCAAGCAAGCCTTTTAGAACGCCTACCTACCAACCAGGTCAGCTCTCGCTATGTTAAAGATCTCGCTTCGCAGAAATTCTGGTGCCGGGATCGGTGGCGTCGTCGTTGGTTGTCAGATAAAAATTGGCGTTATGTGTGTGCGAAAAATGAGGATAGATCCAAAGAAATAAGCAATAAAATGTTCGCTGCATGTGACAATCTAAGCCAGACCTTCTGCGTGGCAAGACGCGTTCTACCACCGAGCTACGCCCACTGCTCAAAATTCCTTCGTAAAAAACTCTACAAGAATGTCATGTATTGAAATTAGTCTCATTAACGCATGTAATAATGGGTGGCAAAAGTGTAGAATCGGACGAGGCGCCAAAACCTAACTGCGCAAAGAGTGGGTGGTTTTATTCTATCTATCTATTACAAAGTGTGCAGCTGCGCGTGGCACAAAATGGTCGTGCAGTGGGTTTTTAGCTAATTTCCAAAGAAAACAGCTCCACTAACGTGAAATCTTGGAGGTACGAAGCATGCAGTGTGCGCCGGTGTTTCCCACAGCAAAATCACTGCTAATGGGCAATGAGAGACAAATGAAAGATTATACACAGAGACCCGCAGTCCGCTTTTAGTTAACGCGCACGCTGCGAATCCTTGTTCAACTACGCATAACAGAAATCTCCCACCAGCACTACATTGCAGGTCAAGATCCACTGCCTCTATATACGGGGTGGCCGGTGAACGGTTGTGCAGTCGGTTTTTTCAATAAAAAAACTCGCTTGCAGAGGGTGCCTGCGTCGGCGTTTTCTCTCGCGTTCTCGTTGCTTGCGAGCTGGTAGTTCAGCGTTCATCGCAGTAAGTGCGTTTGCATAGTCAACGCGCGCCGTTCGCTCTCTCTCGCCACACGGCGAGCGATGAGGCGGTGACGCCTTGCGCTAAAGCAAATTGACCGTCGTCACAACAGCAGACGACGATGCACGCCGAGACGCTAAGGGGCTTCACCCCTAAAATATCGTTAAATTGAGTGACATACGTCCACGTCCAACGACACGTAAATGTGTTTATATGAGAAAGCTAAGTTCAGGATGAAATATCTCATTTACTTTTGCGGGGAAAGGATCGAAACACGATATTCCATCTCCAACGGGACAACTTTTATTTAGATGGACGATCATTAGCATGCCGCATTAGGATGTTTTAAAGCGCAGATCTCAACAGCCTCTTCGCGCGTTCGGCGCCATCAGTGTAAGATAGGCAACGATATGTTGCCACAGCGTAGGACGAAAGGGAGCCCCGTTGGTTTCCTCAGAACCCAACGAACCCCACACAGCGAACGCGGAACACAACGCATACAAATAATGAGAGTTATAGCATAGAAAGCGCAAGGAAGAAAGCGGAGGAGGAGAGTTGCGAGTGATGAAACACAGAACTGCATGAGTGGCGGAGATGGAGCTATGGAGCAACGCGCTGTCGTTTTTTTTTTTTTTCACCGATGACGTCGTCAGCAAGGTGTGCCGTGGCATCTCGATAAACGAAAGGCGCGGTGAGCGTATCTGTCGATACCATAATTCCAAACAAGCGATGCATGAGCGGTGGTCTTCCCGCGGCGACTGCTGTGAAACGAGCCCACGCATCGATGCCTTGTGCCGCGCCCACAATATAGTCACAATAGTCACAGCGTTCTCCTAATCCTAATACAAAAGAGCGTCAGCCAGTTCGTTGTGAAAGATGATTGACGCAACCGATGGCAGTGCCGCTGCTGCTCAGCGGGCTGCCCTAGCAGAGGCGCACCGACGCTGAAGCTAGAATCCAGAGGTTCCCACCGCCGAAGCAGCAGCTATGCGCCGCGCCCAGCAGTACCCTGCCGTTGGCACTTCCGAAGAAGCTAATCATCGCCGCCGTAGACATATACATACACGTCTCTTTAAATTCTTTTAGCACGAAAGTGTTTTATGCCGGCGTCCACCAAGACTTCAGTGACTTATTTCCGTCGCGGAAAGGACGTCGAAAAAAGGTGCACGATCCGATGGCAAAGGAAAAAAGGTTCCGTCACTGGGCATCGAACCCATGACCGCTCGGTCCGCAACAACAGATGCCGGGCACGCTATCCACTGCGCCACGGTTACAGACTTTAGAGGCTTTACAAACGCGCCTTTATATCTATTAACTCCCGGTCGGCGGGGTGGTGTTGCCTTCTGGGAGCGGTAAGGTAAAGTAATTCGTCATTACTATGGCCTCCGCGATTAGCATCTGCAAAGCGTTACACGTCCGTCCCATTCGGCGCGTTTTCAATAGAACTTCAATTGTGCCAATACCTTAACACACCGCGAGGTGGAGACATTGGCCCTAGCGTCGTAAAAGCGTCAGCCTCGCTCATAGCATCCAAGGATGATAGCATCAGGCTAATCCAAGCCAAAAATAGCTCATGATGAAATATCTCTGCGACGCGCGCCTGCCAAACCTGGCTCTAACACCGCGTTCCCCGCTCACGCGCTCGCCTCGCGAAAAGTCGCGGCCGGGCTACCGGGGCGGCACGACGCGCTTTTTAACATGCCGCGAGATGGCGACCAAGTTCTGCGTCCAACATGCGACGCGCTTCTGGCTATCACACCTGGTTCTCTGATTACGCTTTCACCGTTAACTACTACAGCTACCACAAGGGTTTGCTTAATCATTGAGCAGGGACGTTAGTCGTCGGGATGGAGATGTACCACCAATCCCCAAAGTGGGTGCATACACGTTAAACGGTGCCATTAGCTGCCAGACATCGATATACATTGTGCCAACTCTCTTATATCATGTACAGTAAACATTTAGTTACTTCTTTAAGGCCATGGTTTACTTTCGTGTTATTCCAATTCCTATGACGGAGGGAGCACACATGTTTTTTTTATCATATATTGCGAAATCGAAACACATCAACAGCTAAGCTCATGTTTCGCATTACGGCGTATCGTAACTATGAGCGAACCTTTTCGCCTCTGCTTTACAGCTGTGATCATCATGGTCCCGTATGAAGCCGCCTGCTTAGGAGGATTCGTCGGAGGAACTGATGGTATCGGCTTCCGCAAGAAGTGAAGTGTGGAACGTCCTGAAGACAGCATTTTGTTGTTGCCATGCAAAGAAAGATGACTTTTAACCAATAAAGCAAGGAAAGCAAGCAAGAAGTTCTAGCAGGACGAACCTTCTATGAAAGTTTTGTAAGCGATAGTTTGCAAACGATGCTCTTCTTCAACGCTCACGGAATATGCGTGCGAGGTATCCTACACTCTAAAAAAGATAAAAAAATAGTCTTTTCACTCTTCCGGGGAGTCTTGACTTGCCACGTATATGACTCTCTTAAAGAGGCCTGTGAACTCTCTTTGGAGATCGCTATACTCTCTTCGAAGGGTGGTGTGACCCACAAGGGAGTTAACGTGTCTCATTAAAGAGAGTCACATACGTGGCACGTCAAGACTCCCCGAAAGGAGTGTAGTCAATTTGGCTAACGTCTTAAAAAATTAACGCAGCTTCGCACTTGTGGTGCCAAGCATGAGGAAAGTGCGCCGCTGAGTGGCCTCTGTTTTTCTTTTTTACTCTTTCTTACTTCATCTCATACTGGCAGGTTTTTAGCAGCGCGCGAACATAGGAAAATTGGACATAGTAGACAGAAAGAGCACTGACTTCCAATTGACCTTATTTCGTAAAGTGGCAAACATATATATATGCGGAAAAGGAAGATAAAAAGCAAACATACCATCCTAATCAAAGCTACTGTCATCAAAACACGTTGAACAGGTCCGCCATTGCCTTAACGCCCCGGCCAAGTATTCACTTTGTGTGACAATGCAGCTGATGGGGAGCTTAAGCAGTTTTCACCTGGTGAGTGAATTATTTCTGCTTCGATGATCTCGCCGGCTAACTGATCCCTGTGCCTTGCCTTTATCGAGCATCGATCGAAGAGGGGAGTGCTACCGCGCTCCTGCAATGGATGCCAAGGTGCCCTTGTATGACATTATGTACATTATTTCGGTGCTTTCGCAGGCGGTCGTTTACGCACCTGCCGGTTTGGCCAAGATAAGCCTTCCCACACGTCAGTGGGATCAAGTAGACGACTCCCACCGCGCATGGGACGTAGCGTGACCTGTGCGCTGCAGTGCAAGGGGCAGAGTATGCACGAGGTGTGTTAACCTGTTTGCATAGTGTCTGTAATTTTTCCGGCGCAGAAAAAACCATCGAAACGCTGGCGGCCTGGCCAATCTTTTTTAACCTGCGCGATACCTAGTGCACATACGGTAGTACAACAGGCCGGCTCTTTTCGACACTGCTTCGCTTTTGAGACTGTCGATATCTTTCTCTCTCTTTCTTCGAGTCTCTTTCTTTCAGTCTTTCTTTCTCTTCATGTTTTTGTCCTATTTCTCTCTGTTCCTCTACTTCTTTCTTTGCTACACTTTACTCCCTCCCCTCCTCACCCTCACATCTCTCCCCCTCACCCGCAATTCCCTTTCGCATCCCTTGCTTTACTATATTGTACTATAAAAGGCTGCTTTGCTCTGCTAGCGTGCATGGATGGCCGAGTTGTTATGATGCTCGCCTAATGATCGTGGGTACGGGGGTTCGTATCCCACTTCAACAATTTTTTTCGCCAAGAATTTTTCTGTTCCTTTCTACCGCTTTCTTTCTCTCCCTGTGTAACTGTTCTCTTGTCCATCCGAGTTATTGCATCCCACACCCGAAAAAATCAGCACAGCGCGAGAGGCGCCCATGTCTTCGGCGAGCGAACTAGAAGACGAAGAAGAGGACGAAGAGAGCACGCAGGCCGCGTTGCTGCTCTGCAAGCCTATCCCCCGCAGTGGGTTGAGCCAAAGTACTGAGGAACCAACCAACCAACCAACCGCCCTAGAAAGGTAGACGCCAATCATGATGATGATTGTATATGCGAACATGTTACGGCATAACTAAAAGCATAATAGCTCCGCTGTAAAAAAATTGGCCCAGGTTCACAGGCTTAACGTGCCTAAGGTTGGTGAAACCGCGAAGGGTTATCCGTCACTTCGTCTTGCCTGTTTTTTTAAAACTCAGGGTCCGATGCATGTCTGACCTCAGCTTCTCCCCTCTTCATCATGTTAAAAAATAGTGATCTGTTCAAGTCTCCTGAATTTCAGTCATGTTTGGATTAACTTGAAATCACCACAAGCGTACGTAGCGCCATTCTCGCATTATAGACGAGTTGCAAAAGCTACGAGGAAGTTACAATAATTCTTAGAAACCACACGTTTAGCGTTTAGCGGTCTGAGATAGTCCTCTCGAAGTATGACTCGGTAAATCTATTATGCTCCGTATTTCGTGTTCGCGTTCCATTTGCCCTGAACTGCGCATGCATGATGTAGCGAAACTGCAGAGGAGTACTTTAGTCAGCAGGATTCAAGTGCTGCAGATGCGCTCACATGGCCTTTTCAACTGTGACGACTGGTTCCCATGATCATTCGGAAACAAGGGCGATCATCAAGTCCTCACAAGCCACGCTACAGAGGCATAATGATTTGAATGACATCATTCGTGTGCGCTAACCGCGATAAAAGACACTGTCGATCCTTCGGTCCTGCTATTTCCATTGACAAACAACACCGAACTTTTGGATGTGCCACAGCTCCAGAGTTGAATGGTCCCTGCTCTAGGGACCATTCAGGCACCCGGTCTCTCCCTGATTTGTATCTTTCTCGTTCCTGTGGTTCAAGATAGAGTGCTTATGGAAATGCATCAATAACCATAATCTATAATTTAATTTTAGGTACTTATACCAATGAATTCATTCACAATAAACTAGGCTGCTATAACACAAGACCACAGGCCTCACTCATCAAAAGCTGAAAAGGAAATCGTGTTAAGGCAGGCCGACATTAGATTGATTTGGCGAAAGCAGAAATGAAACAGCATATCCACGGAGTGAATGATGATGAGTGGGCGAAGCTGCGGAGGTTCATCGGTAAACCGTGAATCTTCCGTGAATTCTGCCCAGTACATCATCACCGACGTGAGATCGGGCGCGTTTATACTAAAGGTTTCGATCAGTTATGACGACGTGCAGCTCACTTTGATTTACATGTACGCTGTGAATTTTCATTGTTTAGAAAACCATTGCTTTAGAAAACATTCTGGCGTCTTTCGTTAAGCAGCTGGCGTCCTTTTCGTTTTGCTTAGAAACATCTGGCGTTCTTTTCGTTTTGCTTTTACAAAACATCTGGCGTCTTTCGTTGGTTTATTTCATCAATCAACGGCGTTTTGAACAAAATTTTTGTGTTAATCACGCACAGGAGAAATCTCACCAGGCACTACCTTGGAGTAAACAATGGCTGCTAATGGGAATGAGAGACAGAAGAAGTCGCTTTTAGCTAACACTTACACTTCTACTTCTACTAACGTTTCCTACTGAACATGCCAATGGCTGCTAATGGGAATGAGAGACAGAAGAACTCGCTTTTAGTTAACGCGCACGCTGCGAACTTTTTATTGTTCAACAACGCACAGGAAAGATCTCCCACCGGCACCACCTTGGAGGTCGAAGCGTAAGAATGGTTACGCACTACGACTACGACTACGAGGGACGAACGGGTGCCGCCTTAAGGAGCTTCGCCCCTAAAAAGTCCTTCAACACTAAACCCTCATCCATTCGTGTTTCGAATAATACAGACTGATGCGCAAGCAACCTATATCATGGCGCTCTTGGTAAAAGAGCGAAGTCTATTGACTGATCTGTATAGCTGGTGGCGTTCCAAAAACCCTCATCACCCACAAGAAGCCCTCCTCACGCCCAGCTGGCGCGCGTTGCACCAAAGAAATAACTGGACCTTGGAACTTAGTAATGGGTAGCACTCTCGAGCGCCTTTTAGCTGGTCGTCGTCTTTGGCTTCTCCTGAAAGGACGCCGCTCGCGCTAAGAGCCCGTGCTTTGCCGTGACTGTCGCCATACGTGTTATCGATGAGTGTCGGTAAATAAACACCTTAACAAATTTGTGGAGGTGCGGGGGTCCCATTCGATGCCCTTGGAGCTTCGATTCCGTACCATGCCATCTACCATGCCTCAAGACGCGGCAAGCAAACGCCTCCTCACACAGCGACCACATGTCCCGGTGACCCACGCTTTCGCGATCCACCATTCTTCACTGGCGCCGATGGCACCGACGTGGAGGACTAACTCGCAATTTACGAGTGCGTGAGCGTACCCAACAAATGGGACGAAGCAGGCAAGTTGAGCAAATTGGTATTCTACCTGGCGGGAGTAGCAAGCTTGTGGTACAACCAGGGTTCCAATTTGCGACTTGGTCCAATTTCACGACCGCCGACATCAACTTTTTTGGCCGCCCTGCAGTTCGTAAGCTGCAAGCAGAACAGCGCTTACGCGAACGAGCTCAGCAGGCCAGTGAATCTTTCACAAGTAATATCGAAGCGTCCTAGACATGTGTAAGAAAGCCAACGGAACCATGTCTGAGTCTGCCAAGATCCGAAACGTAATGAAATGCATTGACGACGATGCCTTCACTATGCTGCTCGCCAAAAATCCTGGCATAGTGGCCGAGCTCATAACGCTGTGCAAGAGCTACGAGGAGCTCAGCCGGCAGCGATCGATGACCCGTCGCACTCCATCACGCGACGCAGATCTTGCTGGCGTGGCGGCCATATGTGACCAGGCCACGTTGCTGGCAGAAGTCAAGTCATTCGTGCACGAGGAAATCGGAAGCCAGTTCTCTCTCCTTGCCTTTGGCCACACGCCACACGTGCAACAGTCGTAGACCACCCTGCTTCTTGCCCTCCACCGTGCGATTGAGCCGGAGATTGCGGAGGTCATGCCTAGAGTTACGCTCGTCTTCGCCAAGACATCCGAAGGAATTCCTGCGGCTGCCCCACTGAGTTACGCAGAAGCCGCCGCTAGACCTCCGTCCTTCGAAGCGGGTGTGCCGGGTACGTATGCTGACGTCATCCCTAGGCCCCGACTGCAGCCTACCATGCAGTCATTTCATTAACGGCCCCGTCAATCGCGGCCTGTGACATGGGTGGGACCTGCTCCGGCGAACCGATGGCGCACACCGACAACCGGCCCATCTGCTTCGCATGCGGTTACGCTAGTCACGTGGCACGTTATTGTCAACGCGTGTAGCCGTCTCGAGTCGCGTCACCTGTCACCAGCCAATCCAGCCGTGCATTCTACGACCCACCTCCACCTATGTCACCGACGTCACGCCCACCTCCATCTACTCGCCGCTCTGCGTCTCCACGACGTCGCTCACTGTCACTCATGCGGCAACTTTCGCTCGCACGAGAGCAGGAAAACTAGTCGTCGCAGTCCGGGAGGCAAGGGCTGCGACGCTATTGACCTGTGAAAGCCCTCAGCAAGGTCTATCTAATGTAATAGACGTCTTTGTGGACGGTGTTCTCTCATCTGCCCTTATCGACACTGGAGCCGCCGTATCCGCTCTGGAAGAAAAACGTTGCTGTTTACTCCGAAAACTGACGACGCCACTTTCTGGGATGTCGCTCCGGGTCGCCACCTCCCAGAGTACGTATCCCACAGCAGTATGCACTGCCCGCGTCATCATTCAGGATGTTCTGTAAGACGTCGAGTTCATCATAATTGCTGCATGCTCTCACGGCGTCATCCTGCGATGGGATTTTCTCCACCGCCACGACGCCGTAATTCATTGCGCACCAGCCAAAGTCGAACTCTCACCGTTCTAACATTTGACGCCGGCAGAGAGCCCATCGGCATTGAGAGAGATCCTCGCCAAAGACGATACGAAAGATCCTCCGAACTCGTCAACGGCTGTGTCTGTCTACTGCGCCCGTCTTTCCTACACCATTGCACTCCTTTCGCCCTCTGACCGCGTTTGCACTATGAAAGGGTTGCTTGTACCTTTCGCGAACGTGCAAGGCAAACAGGGCAGCACCGCTATTTTTGTTACCAACCTATCCCCGTACATTGTTACGTTGGTTCGAGGGGAATGTCTCGGGAGAGTGGAACCCGTCGATGACGCACAAGTTCTGAACGCACTCGATGACTCGCACTCTGCACGTTCCCGTACCATCACTGCTGTTTCCACGTCTGATTCGTCACCCGCTCATATATTGGTCCCTCCATTGCCAACAGCCTTACGTCTGTACAGCGTCCCCGCTTCCGTACCTTTTGGAAGAATTTCGTTCTTACAATTAATGACAGTTATAGCAAAGAAAGCGCAAGGAAGAAAGCGGAGGAGGAGAGTAGCGAGTGATGAAACACAGAGCTGCATGAGTGGGGGAGATGGAGCTATGGAGCAAGGCGCTGCCGTTTGTTTTTTAGATGCGAAGTATCTTAAGGCGGAGCTCAACCCGGTGGTGGTGGTGTGTGGCGTGACCACCCTTACTGCGCATGCGCAAGCCCTCTCCACTCACCCTCTCCCTTCCCCTCTCCCATTTACCTCTCCAATTTCCCTCTCCACGTTCCCTCTCTCCCTCCCCTCTCCACATTTTATCTCCCCTCCTCCTCTTCTATACCCCTTCCCCCTTTCCACTCTTCCTCTTAAACGCGGGCTAGACATGCCGAAATTCTCTCCTGCGCAACGCCGCGATGAGCTCGAGCGCATGCGCGTCCCCTCCCCTTCTCCCTCCTGTCCTACTCTGCCCCCCTCTGGCCCGCCTGTCGACCGCGTTCCCCGCTCGCCCTGTGAGAATTAACGGCCAGGCTAGATCGAAGATACGACGCGCGTAGCGTCCCTCTTCGCGTTCCACGACGCGAGGTCGGTAGCATGCCCAACGAACGCCAACGGAACGCGATCGTGGAAGTGCTCCGGCTTCGCATCGCCTCATGGTCCCCTTTAGCGGGAGATGGTGTAATTTTTTTTTCACCGATGACGTCATCATCAAGGTGTGCCGTGGCATCTCGATAAACGAATGGTGCGGTGAGCGTGTCTACCTATACCATAATTCCAAGCGGAGCGATGCATGAGCGGTGGTCTTCCCGCGGCGACTGCTGTAAAACGCGCCCACGCATCAATGCAATGTGCCAGGCCCGAAATATATTCACAATAGTTACAGCATTCTCCTAATCGTAGTACAAAAAGCGTCAGCCAGTTCGTTGTGAAAGATGCTTGACGCAAGTGCTTCATCTGCCGCTACTGCTCAACGGGCTGCCCTAGCAGTTGCGCAACAACGCCAACGCCAGAATCCAGAGGTTCCCACCGCCGAAGCAGCAGCTATGCGCCGCGCCCAGCAGTACCCTGCCGTTGGCGCTGCCGAAGAAGCAAATCATCGCCGCAGACATATACATGCACGTCTCTTTCAAATTCTTTTTACCATATATTGCGAACTCCAAAGTCATCAACAGCTAAGCTCATGTTTAGCATTACGGAGTATCGTAACTGTGTGTGAACCTTCTCGTCCCTGCTTTACAGCTGTGATCGCCATGGTCCCGTATGAAGCCGCCGCTGTAGGAGGATACGTCGAAGAAAATGATGCTATCGGCTTCCGCAAGAAGTGAAGTGCGGAACGTCCTGAAGACAGCATTTTTGTTGTTGCCATGCAAAGAAAGATGACTTTCAGCCAATAAAGCAATGAAAGCAAACAAGAAGTTCTTAGCAGGACGTACCTTCTATGAAAGTTTTGTAAGCGATAGCTTGCAAATGATGCTCTTATTCAACGCTCATGGAATATGCGTGCGAGGTATGCTACACTTTAAAAAGATAAAAAAATAGTCTTTTCACTCTTTCGGGGAGTCTTGACTTGCCACGTATATGACTCTTTAAAGTGGCCTGTCAACTCTCTTTGGAGATCGCTATACTCTCTTCGAAGGGTCGTGTGACCCACAAGGGAGTTAACGTGTCTCTTTAACGTCAAGACTCCCCGAAAGGAGTGTAGTCAATTTGGCTAACGTCTTAAAAAATTAACGCGGCTTCGCATTTGTGGTGCCAAGCATGAGGAAAGTGCGCCGCTGAGTGGCCTCTTGTTTATCTTTTTTTTACTGTTTCTTACTTCATCTCATACTGGCAGGTTTTTAGCAGGTCGCGAACATAGGAAAATTGGACATAGTAGACAGAAAGAGCACTGACTTCCTATTGACCTTATTTCGCTAAGTGAAAAAAACATATATATGCGGAAAAGGAAGGTAAATTGCGAACATACCATCCTACTCAAAGTGACTGTAATCAAAGCACGTGGAACAGGTCCAAGTATTCACGTTGTGTCATAATGCTACTGATGGGGAGCTTTCGCAGTTTTCACCAGGTCTGGGCAAAGATACTTTGAAACCGTATCGTGATACGATACAAGATACTCAAGCAAGAAGTATTTGAGATACAGATACAAGATACTGCCGCAATTGTATCCGATACGATACTTGATAATGGTATCTTAAGATACTTCGATACATTTTCAAATTTCTTATTATAGATCCATATAATGTAGCAGCAAACGCCTATACACCAAAATGTCTCCTTGAAAATTTCTCAACTGTGACCTTTTTTGTTTCACTTGAATGAAATATCTGTTAGTATCGCAAGAGTTTTGCCTTCTTGATCAAAGTACATTAGTTTCCTTTCAAAACAACTTATTGGGGATTGTTTCAGCTTCTTCACAGGACAACTGTTTACACACTTCGCTGACAGTGGTTCTTGCTTGTCGTTTTGCAATTGATGGGAGTCGCTGCTCAGCTTGCCTTCGCACGACGGCGCAAATACCGGTGTGGACTTTTACCTTGTCCGTAAAAGACAGTTTGCAAAATATTGTATATCCGGACAGGTGTACAGCAGCAACAACGCTGGTAGCGACATTTTTTTTTGTTTAGGACGGGGGGGGGGACGCATGGTGTATACGGGGTTTGAGACCGTTCGCTACAGGCCGGCTGCCGGCACACATGACCGTCTCCTTGCCATTTGTTATTATTTTCTGAAAAAAGTATATTCGTGTGCTACCCAGACATGATTGGTCTCAATTCTTTCTTTCGAGAATAACATGTGGTCACCATGTGCTGAAACAGAACCGTGGGACAAAAACTCTATATTTCAGTCAGCGTCCAAGGTTTCACTCGTTGTGCACATCGGTATCGATGTTTCTAGAATCCTGATTCCAATTTCCCTTCAGAAATGACCTATATATGAGATATGGGAAATTCTTCCTTTGAAATGGCAACGTCATTTGTTCAAACTCTCTCCGACCCCACCATTTTCACTGTCCCGGCCCTTTGGGTTAAATTTCGCGACTGCGGCCCGCCGGCTATAAGCTGAGTTTGAGACCCCTGGTGTATACGTAGATGACGTAAAACTGCAATGAATTTCCATGTTCTACTTAGCTGCCGGCGTAAGGAATTCTTTGTTGATATACTCACTAACGTGCAATAATTTTCTTCAACGAGAGAACATGTGCAACACAGAAATGTCTCAGATATTGTATAGTTGCGCAAAGCGTAGCAGGACACCGACGCTATTCGCGCTATTGCCGCTTATAGCTCCCATTACGTGGCGATTCGTAATACGAAAAATATTTAAAAAGGCCGAAAGCAGGAAAAAATATAGGTAAAATAGAGAGGCGGTTGTGTATTAAACATTCACATTGAATGAGTACAGAAACACAGTACAGACGGCGCCCGTAATAGCTATAAGCATGAAGTATCGTCAACTTACCTGTTGAGACAATAGAAAATTCAGTGCCTATGGAAAATTGCCTGAAACGGCTCATTGGGACGCTCATTAGTAAAACGGAGCATTCTGTAAAACAACGTTTCTCCAATACCCTTCTTAACATCTTTAACATGGCTCCTAATGATTTTCATTATTATAATGCAAACTCAATTTTGCTGTTTTCTTAAGCTCTAAGCAGAATATTTTGTACTGTATACTCAAGGCACGCCCACATAATAATATACTAGATTTCGAAATCGCCTAGGCAACGTGTGAATGTGTAAACAGTAGTAGAAATAAAGCAGACAGAATAATAAAGCAGAGACCTTATTTTGGGAGCGCGTTACAAAAGACATACTGCAGTGACCACAAACTGGAAAACCAGTGCAGAGACCTTGGTAATGTATGTGATGCAAAACGACAGCTAAGAAAGCACTTGTGCTAATAATCAAATTATAATTTCATAAATTCTTTGAATAACTGTAGACGGAAGTGAAGAATACGGTACGCCAAGATATTTTGTGTTCGGTAAACGCTTGCTCTATTTGATCTAGCATCGGTACCAGCGCTGCTAAAGTTAGTCTTATTTGCAAATAAGTTAATTCATTGCATGCAAGTCAAATTTACATCCACGAGATCCTTCAAATCGCTGATATGTAAAATCCACGCGACGCAAAGCAACCCCATTCTTGCACGCATCACATTTCGTTACGGAGAAAGACACAAGAGAAACTTCAATAACGACACTTAAAACATCAAAATTTGCGCGATAAACGCCGCACGCAGTAGAGTATGCGGCGCAGGACAGTGGCTAAGAGCAAGTGTCGCGGCATTGGCGCAACTAAAAAGAAAAGAAATCTGAAAAACAAAAGGTACGTGGGCTCGGCGTAGACGTCCGCGTGCTTGTCCTCCTGATCCTCTACCCTCACAGGTTGACTCTGGCGTCAAAATAAAAAACATCCCTGCCCTTAGACTTATTCAGATGGCTCAGTGGCACCAGTACCAGCTTGAGAAGCGGAGCTTGGCCAGCAATTATTGTTTCGCACGGTTGGGATGGATAGAAGTATCTTGTATCTTAAGATACACGACACATTATCGAATGTATCGGAAATACAGATACAGATACTCGTCTTTCGAGACGTATCGCGATACAGAGACAAGATACCTAAGGAGTATCTAAGATAATATCTAAGATACATGTATCTTCGATACTGCCCAGCACTGGTTTTCACCTAGTGGGTGGGGTGAATTATTTCTGCTTCGATGACCTCGCGGGTAAACTAATCCCTGTGGTTTGCCTTTATCGCGCTTCGATCGAAGAGGGGAGTGCAACCGCAGTCCCGGCAGTGGATGCTAAGGTGCCCTTGTATCACATTATGTACATTATTTCGGTGCTCTCGCAGGCGGTCGTTTACGCACCTGCCGGTTTGACCGACATAAGCCTTCGCACACGTCAGTGGGATCGAGTAGACGACTCCCACTGCGCATGGGACGTAGCGTGACCTGTGCGCTACAGTGCAAGGGGCATAGTATTTACGAGGTGTGTTAACGTGCTTGCATAGTCTCGGCAATTTTTGCCGGCGCAGAAAAATAACACCTGAATGCTGGCGGCCTGTCCAATCTCTTTTTAACCTGGGCGAGACATCGTGCACATACGGTAGTACAACAGGCCGGCTCTTTTCGACACTGCTTCGCTTTTCAGACTGTCGATATCTTTCTCTCTCTTTCATCGATTCTCTTTCTTTCAGTTCTTTCTCTTCATGTTCTTGTCCTCTTTACCTCTTTGTCTCTTTCTTTCTATGTTACACATTTCTCCCTGCCCTCTTCACGCTCACATCTCTCCCCCTTCACCCGCCATTCCCTTTCGCATCCTTTGCTATACTATACTGTACTATAAAAGGCTGCTTTGTTCAGCTAGCGTGCCTGGATAGTGTCGTTATGAGGCTCGCCTAAGGATCGTCACTACGGGGGTTCGTATTCCGCTTCATGAGCAAATGCTTCTCTTTCTCTATACCACTTTCCTTCTCTCTCTCTGGAATCGTGCTATTGTCCATCCGAGTTATTACATCGCACACCCGACTAATCAGCGCAGTGCCTGAGGCGCACATGTCTTCGGCGAGCGAGCTAGAAGACGAAGAAGAGGACGAAGAGAGCACGCAGGCCGCGTTGTTGCTCTGCCCGCCCTAGAAAGGTAGAGGCCAATCATCATGATGATCGTATATGTGAACACGTAACGGCATAACGAAAGGCATAATAGCTCCGCTGTGAAAAAAATTCTCCCAAGTTCAGTGGCTTAACGTGGATAAGGTTGGTGAAACCGCGAAGGGTTATCCGTCACTTCGTCTTGGCTGGTTTTTTAAAACTCAGGGTCCGATGCATGCCATGCACGTCTGACCTCAGCTTCTCCCCCCTTCCTCATGTTAAAAAATAGTGATCTCTTCAAGCCTCTGTCTTGTCCTGAACTCCTGTCATGTTTGGAATAATGTGAGCGCATCACAAGCGTAAGCAGTAGCGCCATTCTCGCATTATAGACGACTTTGCAAAAAAGTACAAGGCAGTTAAAAACATTCTTGGAAACTATACGTTTAGCGGTATGAGATAGTCCTCTCGAAATATGACTCGCTAAACCTATTATACACCGTATTTCGTGTTCGCGTTCCATTTGACCTGAACTGCACATGCCTGATGTAGCGCAACTGCAGACGAGTACTTTAGTCAGCAGGATTCAAGTGCTGGAGATGGGCTCATATGGCCTTTTCAACTGTGACGAGAGGTTCCCATGATCATTGGGAAAAAAAGGGCGATCATCAAGTCCTCACAAGCCACGCTACAGAGGCATAATGATTTGAATAACTTCACTCGTGTGCGCTAACCGCGACAGAAGAAACTATCGATCCTTCGGTCCCCCTATTTTCATTTGACAAACAACACCAGACTTTTGGATGTGCGACAGCTACAGAGATGAATGGTCCCTGCTCTAGAGACCATTAAAGCACCCCGTCTTTCCCTCATTTGTATCTCTCTCTTTCTTTGTTATTCAAGATACAGTGCTTATGTGAAATGCTATAATCATAATCTATAATTTAATTTTAGGAACTTATACCAATGAATTCATTCAGAATAAACTAGGCTGCTAATAACACAAGAACACAGGCCTCACTCATCAAAAGCTGAAAAGCAAATCGTGTTAAGGCAGGCCGACATTAGATGAGTTGGCGAAAGCAGAAATGAAAAAAGTCCTTCAACACTAAACCCTCATCCATTCGCGTTTCAATAATACAGATTGATGCGCAAAAACCTACATCATAGCGCTCTTGGTCAAAGAGCGAAGTCTATATTTACTGACCTGTATAGCTGGTGGCGTTCCGAAAACCGTCCTCACCCACAAGAAGCCCTCCTCACGCCCAGCTGGCGCGCGCGCACCAAAGAAATAACCGTAGCGAAGCCTTGGAACTTAGTAATTGGTTGCGCTGTCCAGCGCCTTTTAGCTGGTCGTCCTCTTTTCTTCTCCTGATAGGACGCCGCTCGCGCTTAGAGCCCGTGCTTTGCCGTGACTGTCTCCATTACGTATTATCGATGAGTGCCGGTAAATAAACACCTTCACAAATTTGTGGAGGTGCGGGGCTCCCATTTGATGCCTTTGGAGCTTCGATCCCGTACCCTGCCATCTACCATGCTTCAAGACGCCGTCCAGCAAACGCCTCCTCACACACCGACCACATGTCCCGTTGTCCCACGCTTTCGCGATCCACCATTCTTCACTGGCACCGATGGCACCGACGTGGAGGACTAACTCGCAATTTACGAGTGCGTGAGCGTACCCAACAAATGGGACGAAGCAGGCAAGTTGAGCAACTTGGTATTCTACCTCGCGGGAGTAGCAAGCTTGTGGTTCAACAACCACGCTTACAATTTTGCGACTTGGTCCGATTTCACGACCGCCGGCATCAACTTTTTTGGCCGCCCTGCAGTTCGTAAGCTGCAAGCAGAGCAGCGCTAACGCGAACGAGCTGAGCACGCCAGTGAATATTTCACAAGTTATTTTAAGACGTCCTCGAGTTGTGTAAGAAAGCCAACGGAACCATGTCTGAGTCTGAGATCCGGAACGTAATGAAATGCATTCACGACGATGCCTTCACCATGCTGCTCACCAAAAACCCTGGCACAGTGGCGGAGGTCATAACGCTGTGCAAGAGGTACGAGGAGCTCTTGCACAGCGCTACGAGGAGCTCCGCCAGCGTTCGATGACCCACCGCTCTTCATCACGCGACGCAGAGCTTGCTGGCTTGGCGGCCATATGTGACCAGGCCACGTTGCTGGCAGAAGTCAAGTCATTCGTGCGCGAGGAAATCGCGCGCCAGTTTTCTCTGCTGCCTTTGGCCACACGCCGCACATTCAACAGTCGTCGACTACCTTTCTTTCTGCCCTCCACCGTGCGATTAAGCAGGAAATTACGGAGGTCATGCCTGAGTGCCACCAGGAACCTCTGGCTCCTGCGCCCGAGAGCACGGTGTAAGAGTAAGTTAGGTGATGACTCTGCTGCCGGCGCTGCGTCCAGATTGCGTTCGCTGCCTTGGCGGTTTCCTTTTGGCTGCGACAGGTAGCGCAAACACACGGGGGCTCATTGGGGAAAGGCGCCGATCCGCGCGTAGTAGCCCAATGGACAGCGAATATCCTGACGACGTCCGAAGAAGAGCCTAACGTCGGTGTCCCAGAACGGCAGTTCACGGGGCGTGCAGCGGACGTCGCGTTTGGGATGTCCAAAAAGGCCTTCTGACAGACGTCCAGGAATATAGCACGTGGACGTTTTCAATAATCCAGGCGTGGATATCAAGAAGACGTCGACAGGAGATGGCCGTGCGGACATTCATAGCTGTTTGGATGCAAACCGCTACACGATAGTTCATCTGACAATGCGTGAAACTGATTTTGCAACATATGGAAACCGCCGCTAATTTTTATCTTTCGGAAAATATGTGATTGAGGAAATAATTCATGGATAATTGCGCGAGCATGTATGCATTCCCAAGCAACCACAGATATCCCTCAGGAATCCAGTACATATATATTATTTATTTATTTACAATACCTCAAAGGCCCCAGTGAAGGGGTTTTACATGAGTTATTTCGGATGTAATGGATATCCACTGGAGATCCGTAAATCTCCGAATCTCCGCTGGAGCTCAATCGGAGGTCCGACAGATGTTGAAAAAAAACATTTTTGCAGATTCACAGGATATCCAGAAGGGGATCCTGTCGTGGACGTATTATGGACCTTATACGTATGTTGTGCCTGAATGTACAGTGCTCACAGATTGAAACAACAAGCGCAAAGCAACACCCAAATAAGGAGAGGACACGTACACAGGAAGGGCGTCCGTGTCTGTTCCTTACTCGAGCATTCCTTTACATTTGTTCAGGTGCCCAAGTTAAGTTATCACCAACTAGCCCAAGTGTCTGCGCCAGAATAACGATGATATGCACAATTGCTCGAGTTAAGTGCGTCATGTTGCTACAAATTCAGCTGCCAAAAGTAATATTGCCTCTGATATGAGGGTTAAAGTTGAATTTACACCAATACGACACGAACCGAAGATGCTAGAAATGAAATTGCATTCATAACTTAGCTTAAATTGCACAGTTTCAACCTGTGAGCGCTGAACAATGCCTAAGTATGATGGAAGGCATAAGGGTGCGGGCCCAGAGCGACTCACCAAAGAATGCAATTGATACCCAAGTGCACTCAGGCAAGTAAATTATATATATATATATTTAAAGATAAATAAAATACAAAACAAAACAACGAAAATACAATACAAAACAATGCACAGGCTCCGTGTAAACGCAAGGCAGTGACATGTTCAAGGTCTTCAGTTAATGTTGTGCAGGGTTTTTAAATGAAGTAGAAGGCCAGCAGAAGATGCATATACCAGTTCTTATTTCAGTCATTTGGGCTGCCATATTTGCAGTTACACAACTAAACTGTTTACTGGCAATTAGGTCATATTGCTACATGCATATTGCCAGCCCCTCGAACCATGTGCGTGTGCGCCGGACGAAGAGAAGGAAGATCTCTCTCCACTCGGGCTCTGATATGAGCCAGTCCCCTTAGGGCAAACAAACAAACAAACGAGCTGAACCGGTCAGCGCTGCAACCGTTACTGTAGATATATCGTGTAAATAGTCTACGGACTACGGTCTACCGAGTCGTCATTTACGTAACAGTATCAGAGAACAATCAAGCGAACAAGTCAATATTATATTTCGATTAGTAAGGGGATACATGAAAATATTTTATTGTACGTGGTACCTCAATGATGTTTCTGGGTTGAAACCTAGTAGTGGATTCTCGATTATGCGTCCTCCAGATTTGCGACGACCCGCATTTCACGACGAATCGGTTTGGTCGCGGCAAAATCCCCATAGAAATAATGTATTAAAAACCTTCGTTATACGACGCAATTTTACACCGACCCCGGATCTTATGACGACTTTCTGATTCCGCCCGAGAAAAAAAAAATCACATCCTTTACTCGTATCTGAACGCTGACCAAGTATTTGCGAGTGCACAATAAGAATTCTCGTTCCCCTACGCTGACAATTACAAAAGTAGAGAGTGAGACAGTAAATTTATTCTCCTGGCAGTTCATGCGCTTCTGCAATCCAGTTTTCCTGGCTTTTAAGATAGCTTCTGGATACACCTCGGTTGCGCGCGTATCCAGGGTCGTTACCTAGACAAGCTCTCTCACACTGAGTAGCTTCAGCTGAGCGGTCATTGAGATCCAGATATTTTCACGTTTTCGGTCCGTGGAAACTTTTCGTGGTCGACATACAGCTGGTCTCCTGCCCTTGTTTGCGGCACTCGTAGTCACAGGTCTTGAGCACGGAAAAGGAGGCGACGCAGCTATTTTAACCGTGCAAAATAACTTTCGCTTGACATGAACGTTCATAATAACAGCGGGACATCACTAGTTGCACTTCACAGGGGCACAAATACGATGCATACAGCTCAGTCGAGCACGAAAGCATTCTACGCAAACTCGTGCTTTGTCGCCATTATGTGATGGCAATGACACTGTGTCTGACTCCCCTGACGGTAGGCTGTTTCCAACGCGGTTAAGATTTCGTTTTCACGCAGAGGCAATTTTCGAAGTCGATTTAGAGGGAGGAAGAGGCGCACTGGATTCAATTTTTTGAAGTTGAGGATGACAATTCGCTCATACCTCTTTCAACTATGTAATGCTGCCGTTCGCTGCCATTTTCAAAAATAATTTAATCTACCTTCCTTGGAAAAGCACAGGGTCGTGTCGTGGGCTTATTCAGGTGGTCTGTTCCCCTTTTCTGGCCAAGGCTGATTGCCACTGCCTATACTTAGTTGTTCGATTATACGACGGTTTTGCGTGGACCCCTCAATGTCGTATAATCGGGGTTCCACTGTAAATAATTTTCTGGTTATGACCTGTGACGATGCGCATTGCCATGTCTAAGAAAGCTGCTGTTTCAGCTTATGTAGTGAATACACGTTCATTTGTGGACTCCTTCACAAAGTCATGCATGAATATCCTTTGAAGATCCATAATCGATTATAACTCGTCTGTACGCCACAACTCCAAAAATAGATATCCGCTATGGTATCTCTAATGTACATCCACTGAATGTTCCACACTGGCACTGGACGTTGGGCTCTTGCATGGATACTGAGCGGATATCCGTGGTTCCTTGGGTTGCATTCGTGGCATTTCTCGCGATTATTTACGTGCTTAGAAGAAAGGTGAATGGGTGACGCACATACGTAAACGTGACTGCAGTTTTTCCCACGAAACACACAAACCTCTAAAAAAGTCTTAGTTTACGAGAAGACCAAAAATATATCCATTTTGTTAAATATAGCATTAATTCGCCCCTCAAATGTGCTTGCATACTCTTTATTAGCATTTTCAACAGCTACGGCATACCCAGAGTCTATTTTGCCAAAGAAGTTCATAACGCCTAGTTCGAGACATTTTTCAGACATTTTGTCTGAAAGTACGAGTGCACAACGACTATCTCAATGATTCTTCGAATGTTTTCTCGAGAAGGGCCAATATACAAAAACGGCATGTCAAAAGAGCGGTTACCGTCGGTTTTACTCAAACAAATGACGCAGACAACCATACCCCCAAAATAATTTGTTTCACAACGATGCCTCTAACAGCACGCTCGCACAGCAGCGACTGACAACAGTAGTAAAACCGGCAAAACGCAGGCACGCACGCAGCGCACCCGGCGCACCATGCGGCGCACTGTGCAATCAGCTTCGGCGGCACTCATGTTGAAACGTGTCCTTCGCGATCGTGCTGTGCACCGGCGACTGCGGAGACGCCGTTGGCGTCGTCGCGTCGTTTGCGTTGGCAGCGGCTCGGCTGTCATCGTTTCGCATTTTGTGTAGCGTGCCAGCTTTTCTGCACGGTTCAGCCTGTTATCTGGCATGAAGTAACTGTGCTCATGCCATTTGCCGCATATTTAATTTCCATCGGTGATTTGTGAAGCAAGCTCTACTGTGTGTTTTCGCCGACGGTCCGTTACAATAATGGCCTGATCTGCTCGCCACCTTCGTTGCAGCTAGCAAGCAGCTATTCGGATAACCTACTTCCTTCGGTAAGTGAAATTAAGTGTTCCAGACTTTTTGTCATTACTGCTAGAACTTTTGACAGTTCTTTGCTGGTGGTTGAATCTTGGTCGAACGCGAAACTATATACGGAGGACGCGCCGTTGCGAATCGTAAGCCAGACTTACTCACCCTATTCCAGGTCGGTCATCTTAATTGTTCTTCTGCGGGTTACAGCTCGTGTGTGGGTGGGTGTATGCGTGCGAGCGAGTGTTTGCTTGCTTGCTTGCTTGCTTACAACCATGCCGACCTGTCGCTGACAAATAGTGCAACGATTCTACAACAGGTGCCTCGCTTTGTGAGTAGTTATGATTGTCGTTAATAAATACATGACAGCATTTGTGCACATCTGTAATTGGAAATCTGACTTTAGAATGACTTGATGCTCAATTATTTGTTGTAAATTATACCTAGCTTACTTGCTTCTTCTGTATGCAGCTTTTCTTCACCGCTGTTTGTACAAGACATGAGGCCCGAGACCACGCCAGCTTGTGTGAAAGCCAGCGCACTTTCTTTGACGGGACCTGGAGTGCATTCATGGAGAACTTGAATTTATGTTGCTGCTGCGTCAATCAGCTTCACCTTGTGCGGTCACCTTCTGTCGTATTTTGTGCCATATTCGATGCGCTTTATTCATTAATAAAGCCGCTTTTACAAGATCATTGGATAATTTATTGTTTCTGATAAGCATGATTATTTGTGCGCCGTACACTAAACGTCATTTATGAAGTACGTGTTCATCATCTGATTTATTATTTGTTCAGTAGTAAACCGATGTGAATTCTACATGGAAATTGGATATAAGTGGTGTGTAGAAGAAAAGTAAGCACACAAAGAAGCGCTTGTTTGTGTCCTTACTTTTATTGTCTGCGTCTCGATTTTTGAGCTGTATTACAATCAGCCCATTGGTGCCCCGCTGGATATAGTGAGGCTTTTGGTCATTATCACGTCCAGAGCTGTACTTTCTGTGGATTTTTGGGCACCTTCAGGATATGATATCCTGAAGGTGCCAAAAATACACAGAAAGTCCAGATCTGCATGTGATAATGACCAAAAGCCTCACTGTGTCCAACATATGGGTCATTCCACGGACGTTTTCTGGACGTCGGGTAGGATTTTTACTGAATTTGCATACGTCCAAGCACGTCCGAGTATCCGGTTTTGACGCCCGGTGGGATTAACTTGGGATAATCAATTCCTTTGCGCCATATAGTCCTGCGGACGTCCCGTTGAACGTCCCACGGTATTGTCGTGCATCCGCCGGATGTACGTAAAGTCCAGTAAAGTGGTCCGATAGACGTCGCAAAGTTATTGGTTGCCCATTGGGAGGTTATTGCTCCGGAGCCTCGCTTGTTTATTACGCTCGATATACTTATGCACATAGATGTGAATAAATGAACTTTTACGGAGCGACACACGCTCCGTACAAGTCTTGCAATTCGGGACAAAACATTTCTTGCCCATTTCGAGGCGCAGCCAGCGACAAGGCCGCTAAAGGGTACTCAGCATCATACACAGCGTCGAGGTATACGTGCACTCAATCACAACACACGAATTAGCAAAACAAATGGACTGACTGGGCTCACAGGCACAGGGTAACGCACTTATAAATCACAGAACGCCATGCACACAAAGCTTTCAGGAATATCTTTCTTTGAGTGGGAATTTCAGAATGAGCGCCGCGCGAGCCCCTGAGACGCCATTCTGTAGCGCCATCTCAACGCGCGCCGCGAAAACTACTCGACGCTCAAGGTCGTCGGCGAACACAATCTGGCCGCGCCCTCTCCTCAAGCGGAGCGGCCAGTGTCAGCGCCTAAGTTATCATCATCATCATCATCATCATCATCATCATCAGCCTGTCTACGCCCACTGCATGGCAAAGGCCTCTCCCATGTTCCGCCAATCAACCCGGTCCTGTGCTTTCTGCTGCCACGTTATACCTGCAAACTTCTTAATCTCATCTAGCCACCTAATTTTTTGTCTCCCCCTCACGCGTTTGCCATCTCTTGGAATCCAGTCAGTTACCCTTAATGACCACCGGTTATCCTGCCGACGTGCTACGTGGCCGGCCCATATCCATTTCTTCTTCTTAATTTCAACTATGATATCCTTAACCCCCGTTTGTTCCCTGACCCACTCTGCTCTCTTCCTGTCTCTTAAGGTTACACCTATCATTTTCCTTTCCATCGCTCGCTGCGTCGTCCTCAATTTAAGTGGAACCCTCTTTGTAAGTCTCCAGGTTTCTGCTCCGTAGGTAAGTACCGGTAAGATGCAGCTGTTATATACCTTCCTCCGAGGCATAGTGGTAGATTACTATTCATGATTTCATAATGCTTGCCGAATGAGCCCCATCCCATCCTAATTCTTCTAGTTATTTCACTCTCATAGTTCGGCTCCGCGGTTACTACCTGTCCTAAGTAGACGTACTCCTTTACTACTTCCAGCGTCTCGCCACCTATCGCAAAGCGCTGTTCTCTGCCAAGATTGTTCCACATTACTTTAGTTTTATGCATATTAATTTTCAGACCTACTCTTCTACTTTCCGTATCCAGTTCAGTAATCATGAGCTGTAATTCGTCTCCCGCGTTACTCATCAATGCAATGTCATCAGCGAATCGCAGGTTACTGAGATACTCTCCATTAACTCTTATCCCTAATTCTTCCCAATCTAGGGCCCTGAAAACCTCCTGTAAACACGCGGTGAATAGCATTGGAGAGATCGTGTCTCCCTGTCGTACGCCCTTCTTTATTGGGATTCTGTCGCTTTCTTTTTTATGAAGGACTATAGTGGCTGTGGATGCGCTGTAGATGTCTTCCATTATGTTTATAGGCTTCGTCGATGCCCTGATTCCGCAGTGCTTGCATGACTGCTGATGTCTCCACCGAATCAAATGCCTTCTCGTAATCTATGAAAGCTATGTATAGGGGTTGGTTGTATTCCGCGCATTTCTCTATCACCTGATTGATAGTATGAATATGGTCTATTGTTGAGAAGCCTGTACGAAATCCTGCCTGGTCCCTTGGTTGATTAAACTCTAATGTCGTATTAATTCTGTTAGCAATTACTTTTGTAAATAGCTTGTAAACAACGGACAGTAAGCTGATGGGCCTGTAATTTTTCAGGTCCTTGACGTCCCTTTTCTTATGGATCAAGATGATGTTGGCATTCTTCCAAGATTCTGGTATCCTCCTTGTCGAGAGATACTTCGTATACAGGGTGGCCAGTTTCTCTAACATAATCTCTCCACCGTCTTTCAACAGGTCTGATGTTACCTGATCCTCACCAGCGGCTTTGCCTCTTTGCATTCCCTTTAGGGCTTTCTTTACTTCTCCTGTTAATACTGGTGGGATGTCAGATTCCTCTGGGATATTACTGCTTCTTACATTATCATCCTGACTGTCTCGGCTGCTGTACAGATCTCTGTAGAACTCTTCGGCTACCTCAACTATTCTATCCATATTGGTTATGACCTTGCCATCATTGTCCCTTAATGCATACATCTGATTTTTGCCTATGCACAGTTTTGTCTTCGTAGCTTTGAGGCTTCTTCCGTTCTTTAGAGCATGCTCAATTCTCTTCATATTATACTTTCTTATGTCGGCTACTTTACGCCTATTGATCAACTTCGGAAGCTCCGCCAGCTCTATTTTGTCTGTTGCATTTGAGGCTTTCATAGCTTGGCGTTTCTTAATGAGGTTTTTCGTCTCTTGGGATAGCTTACCAGTGTCCTGTCTAACGACTGTACCCCCGACTTCCACTGCACACTCCTTAATGATACTAGTCAGATTATCATTCATTGCGTCAACGCTAAGGTCGGTTTCCTCGGTTAAAGCCGCGTACCTATTCTGAAGTGAAACTCTGAATTCCTGTACTTTCCCTCGCAGAGCTAGCTCATTAATCGGCTTCTTGCGTATCAGTTTCTGCCGTTCCTTCCTCACGTCTAGTTGAATTCTAGATCTTACCTGAGTTATACTACAGTCTTACACCATGCCCCAGAGTTACGCTGAAGTCTTCGCCAGGACGTCCGAAGAAATTCCTGCAGCTACCTTACTGTGTTACACCGAAGCGGGTGCGCCGGGTACGTATGCTGACGTCATCCCTAGGCCCCGACAGCAGCCCAACATGCAGTCATTTCAGTAGCCGCCCCGTCAATCGCGTCCTGCGACATGGGTGGGACCTGCCACAGTGAACCGATGGTGCACTCCCAACAACCGGCTCATCTGGTTTGCACACGGTTACGCTGGTCACGTCGCACGTTAGTGCCATCGCGTGCAGCCGCCTCGAGTCGCGTCACCTGACACTAGTCAGTCCACCCGTGCATTCTGTGACTCACCTCCGCCCTTCTCACTGACGTCACGCCCAGCTCCATCTACTCGCCACTCTCTTTCTCCATGACGTCGCCCACTGTCACCAATGCGGACACGTTCGGACGCACGAGAGCAGAAAAAGTAGTCGTCGCAGTCCAGGAGGCAAGGGCTGCGACGCTATCGACCTGTGAAAGCCCTCAGCGAAGCCTATCCAATGTAATAGAAGTGTTTGTGGACGGTGTTCTCTCATCTGCCCTTATCAACACTGGACCCCTCGTATTCGTTCTGGACGCAAAACGTTGCTGCTTACTCCGAAAACAGACCACGCCACTTTCTGGGATGTCGCTCCGGGCCGCCACATCCCAGACTATTCATACTACAGCAGTATGCACTGCTCGCGTCGTCATTCATAATGTTGTGTACGACGTCGAGTTCATCATAATTGCTACATGCTCTTATGCGTCATCCTGCGATGGGATTTTCTCCACCGCCATGACGCCGTAATACATTGCGCACCAGCCAAAGTCGAACTCTCACCGTTCTCACATTTGACGCTGGCAGAAAGTCCATTACCATTGAGAAAGATCCTCGTCAATGACGATACGAAAGATCCTCGAAACTCGTCAACGGATGTGTCTGTCTACCGCGCCCGTCTTTCCGACACCATTTCACTCCTTTCGCCCTCTGACCGCGTTTTCACTATGCAAGGGTTGCTGGTACCTTTCGCGACCGTGCAAGTCACTCAGGGCAGCACCGATATTTTTGTTACCAACCCATACCTGTACATTGTTACGTTGCTTCGAGGGAAATGTCTCGGCAGAGTGGAACCCGTCGAAGACGCACAAGTTCTGGACGCACCCGATGACTCGCACTGTGCCAGTTCCCGTACCATCAGTGCTGTTTCCACGTCTGATTGGTCAACCGCTGATATATTTGGTCCCTCCATAGCCGACAACCTTACGTCTGTACAGCGTGTCAGCTTCTGTACCTTTGGAAGAATTTCGTTCTTCTTTCGATGTCGGGCAAAGTTCTCTCGGATGCACATCCCTGTAACGCGTCGCAGCGACACTCGCGCCCAACCACCACTGCGGCAACGTACATTATCGCGTGTCTCCCGCAGAAAGTTAGGCGATTAATGAGCTAGGCCGATGCTTTGCTTGGACGCGTGTAAATCGGCCTTCGAGACAGCGCAATGGGCGTCCTCTCCGTCTTCTCGTTGCGAAGAATGACGGTTCTGTGCGGTTTTGGTGTGGACCACCGATGGCTCAACAAGATCGTCCGCAAGGATGTTTATGTAGTGCCGCGAATCAGCGGACGCGATTGGACAGCCTCCAAGAAGCCGAATTCTTTTCATGTATCGATTTGCGCTCGGGGTACTGGCAATACACATGGCTGATGACACTCCGACCGAAGACAGCCTTTGGCATGCCCGACGGCTTGCACGAGTTCAACGTCATGCTGTTTGGTCTGTGTAATGCGCCCGCGACCTTCGAACTCCTGATGGCACCGTTTGGCGCAACTTGGAATGGCAGACGTGCTAGGTGTTACCAGGACGACGTCGTCGTTCTCCACCCCGGATTTCTTCACGCATCCTCCATGTCTGAGCATGTTTTGACACATTTAAGCAATGGCCGCCTCCAGCTGAATCTGACGAAGTGCGATTTGCAGAACGGCAGCTCACAATCCCAGGCTACGTCGTGTCCAAGGACGGAGTTCTTTCCGATGCGGCGAAACTTGGGGCCGTGGCCGAATTTCCTAAACCTGCGTCCACCAAAAAACTGCGCATTTCGTAGGACTGTGCGAAAAAGAGCGTCGTAAATGTGAGTTGTGAAAAGTTTCGTAGGACTGTGTGAAAAAGTGCCTGGCGATCATCTGGGCCCTTACAAAGTTCTGACCTTATTTCTATGGTTGTCCATTTCATGTTGCCACGGACCATAACGCACTTTGCTGGCTGTCGTCATTGAAGTATCCCTGAGGCCGTCTCGCCCGCTGGGCACTTCGCCTGCAAGACTACGACATCCGCATGCTGTACAGCAACGGACGCCAGCATGCTGACGCCGACGCCCTCTCGCGCTCCCCCTTGCCTGACGATAACGCCCCCTGCTTAGTATCTTACATTGACGTATAGTGCTTGTGATGCGCGCTATAAATTAACAGTTCGCGGAGAGAGTGCTTTGAACCGTAACTCAAGAAACTGTTGTGCGCACAATTACGACATAAGCAAACGAATAACTGTACACAATTTCAAAGAAATGTTATTTAATTTGCTGTCAAGCCAATATTCTTAAACAGGTCGCAACTATTTCGCAAATGCGCCGAATATACGAAATGTTTTTTTACCTTAATTAAACCAAACACAGTATTTAGGATGTAAGCATATAGTCACTGGGTCTCAGTGTTTTGTGAAGGTTTCATGACTTAAGTGTCTCAGTTTTAATCGCATTTTCTTAGAAGTTTCCTATTTATTTACATTTTGCAATGGTAGCCGAAGCTTTGCCAGTCACAGAGACGTGAGCGTTCAAAAAAGTTCGTAAGGTTTTGAGTTCAATGAAATAGTGACTATTTATTTATTTATTTATCTATATATTTATTTATTTTCTTTACAACAATAATGCTGCGGGACCCAGGGGAGAAAAGGTGATCAATCAGCTTGAGGGTGTCCTGGCCACCCTACACGTATGTCAGCGTAAACGGTGGCTACAAACAAACTACAATAACAAAAGCACACATAAGATATTGCACATGGCTCTCATTTTCGACGCAAGAAGGAAGCGTGCTTGCATAGACACATAAAGAAACTCAAAAACTTTTCCTTTGAGAAACACAACGAAAACAAAAGAAATAGAGGACGAAGTTTTGAAAGCAAGTTTATGGCAAGGATTTGTAGTAAACAGTCTTCGAAGTTCTTTAAATCAGGTTTCTGTAATGCTAAAGAGCTGCTCTTTACTAATTCTGTTTAGCAACGCTGGTAGCGTGTGCCGAAGCATGTGTTTACTGTTATTAGTGCGACATTTCGTAATTTGTCATTCCTCTGGTTTGCGTATATTGTAACTTTATTAAGCTGTCCTGCAATCCTGCTAGAGTTTGTAGAGTGCTATTTTTTTTCATTAAACTAGATTTATACTGGGCGGCATAGGTTATAGTTTAAAGATGTACTTTACCGGGTCAATGTTGTGTCTTATAAAGAGATCACTGGTGTGTGAGAGGTATGAAACCTTGCATGCTAATCGGACCACACGTTTTTGTACATACTGCGAGGCTTGTCAATGTTTTCTTTTTGTGGTAGTACCCTAGACTAGCAGTCCATAAATAAGTAGCGGTACGAAAAGAGCGTTATAGAGAAGCATATTGATGCTTCTAGGGCATTCGAAAGTAAACGCGGCGCATCGGCACCTATTGTATTGGATAATTTACTATTTAGGTGGTTTATGTGGCCTTCCCCTGTCATGTATTCATTGAAATAGACACCTAAAATTTTTATTATGCTACGAACTCAATTTCTGCGTTATTTAATGTTATGGGTGCTACTTGAATGGTCTTGTTCAGCGGTCGAAACAAGATTGTGTCAGTGTAGCTAATATTAATTTAAGTGTTTTTGAGTTGTCCAGTAATTTATTTTCAATAGCGCTTCGTTACCTCTCTTAACTACGTTTCATCTTAGTTAACTATATGTTCCTCATACCCGTTCTGAAACGTAGTCCTATTAGATCAGGAGATGTTGCAGTGCCGAGCAATAAATTTATAGTTTATATAGCAAATCTGAACAGGGTCATATTTAGTGACAGGATAAGCGTTTGGGAACAAAGATATGCAGCGCATGGCATAAAAATCATGCCCTTACGCCTGCATAGCTATTGCTCTGAACAACCGTGCTTGCCTAACTGAACCTTAAGCTTAGCTTTCTCGTAGTACTTCACGCACCACTCTGCAGACAACGCTTACTAATAAGACGAGCATTCTCGTCTGCTACAGGAACTAACCACGGGTAATTCAAGCACATTCCGACTTGTCCTGTCTCCAACCGTTTCCTTCCAACTTAGGCAAACTGAGGAGCACGCGCCCTCACGTGTAAAGCACCAGGTTGCATTGCCGAAAGACTGTGTTCAAAACCAGCCAGGTTGACGTACTGAACATACTATTCCTACATAATGAGCCAATGCCTTTAAAGCAAGGAAGATCAGCAAGGGTCGACGACTTCCACGGGTAGGTCGCCACGTACCGATGACTCATTTAGTGTGTGACTATCGGATACATTTTTCGTCGTCTGACCTTCCTGCTGCTCGCCTCACTCAATGTTTGCGTCTACTAGCGGGAGCCTCGGAGTACAACCTGTCGCGCGTAACCACGGACGTGGTGGGCCTGTTCTGGAGCCAAGGGTGACCTGTTCGTGACGCCGAAGGAGGTGGACGAGCTGCGTTCTTCGCTGGGCGCTCGAGTCAGGCGGGGACTCGAGCGCCTTCCTCATCGGTCTGGTGATACAGGAAGTACCTCTTCAGGAGTCTAATCGACTTCCTGGGTGGATACCCGGCTGAACTTGAGCGGCCGGAAGAAGATATGGACACCATAACAAAACGCTGCATATACGACACTCAATCCTGAAATAAACGAAACATTATTGTTTTCATTTTTTGGCGTTTTATTGGGATGACCGCATGTTACTTAGGACCTGGGCGAAGGCTCTCGAGCGCGAAGCATACAGGAGGGACTACGAATTTTGTTATCCTTCACTGCAAACGCAAACTAGCCGAATTTGGCGTTTTAAGGGCTACAATCCCCCTTAATACTACCTTCATCTGGACAGTACTCCCTTAGGGGTAATGAGGTGGGTTTAATAAAGTTCTGCGTCCCTCACTTTTACTTCGTTAAGAAATTATGTGGAAGAAAGGGGGTAAATTCACTATCTGACGCCATTCATCGAATGGAGTTCAAGAACAAAAAACTCCACTCCATTTCCTCTGCATGTTTTCTCTACTTTTTCCGAAGCTTTCCATAATGCCTTCTGTGCTGGCGGGCAAGTATGCAGCTGTGCGGGGGAAAGAAGTAAAAGAAAAGAAATAAATAAACGGAGAAAACTAAATGGCAAGCCTGCGAACTCTCGATGTGGCCAATCGGCTCCGCATGCACACTCAGTATAGCCTTGTGTATAACGAATTGGCTAGAGGCGGCATGCTTCAGCGCACTAAATAAAATCCCTTGCACAGATAGCCCAGAGAAAGAGATATACGCGACCCTCTGAACGGCTGCGGCATATGTTCGAGAAGAAGCGAGGGAGCACCCTTTTACCTTGGCGGCTGCAGCCTACTGCAGCCCAGCCCCCGCCAGCTCAAAGGCCAAGCCAGACGAGGCGCTACCGAAGTGAAATGGGACAAAAGCTTCGCGACGCATGCGCGCGCTAAGAAAAAAAAACATAGAAAAAAAGAAAGGAACGGGAGGAGAGAGTCGTTCCTGCGGCGGCGCGATTGTAGCTGGCTTGGCCTTGTGAACGCCACTTCTCAAGTGATCAGCTGTGTTGGTCGTGTGTGCGCGTTTTGTGCCTGTAGCCTCACTGTGTTCTCGTCGCTGGATGTGAAATGCGTGGTTTGACAACAGTGCAACATTGCTGCGCTGCGAGTGCGATAATCGCGACGGCCTGTCGTCTCAAGCGAGCGTGCCGCTATGTATTACCAAGCAGATGATGGGCACCCTGCGTGTTCGGCACAGTCAGGAACAAAATGTCACAGTTTCGCCGCAACGGTGAAGCAATGAATGCGATAGCAATAAATTGCAATGTAACGCGAAGAAACGGCAAGCAGCTCGAAATTGCCAGTGTGTCGCTCGAGCACAAAGGATGCACGAAAAGAACGCACACAGAACGAGCGCGTACTAATGCGTCACAGCTCGACACTTGAAGCGCACTGCTCAAACATAAAGCAGGACGCACGAAACGAACGAACAGGTACACACAAGACGAGCGCGAACTAATTGTCACAGTTGGTACTTATTTCTGTTTGAACAGCGCGCTCCTTTCGCAAACGCGGTCGCTGTAGCGAGCGAAGCGAAGCACCACACCGGCCGCCCCTTCTTTCCTCGAGATAAGCGCACGAAAGCGACCTGAAGAGCGAAGAGCAACGGCGTTCGCAGGAGCGGGGCAACGATCTTTAAAGCGCGCCACACGTGCTCACGTCGCGCCATCTATGTCGCCACTAAGAAAGCATGCTGAATTACATATTGTATATAAATAGCTCGCCGTTAGCAGGCTGAAAGACGGTGCTGTCGTGGCCTAACGTCTAACGCGGCGGGCTGCAAAGCGAGAGGTCGCCAGTTCGATTCCGCGCGTCGGAAAGAATTTCTGAATTATTTTTCTTTGTGGCTTTTCTATATATATACATACTTGTAAATATACGGTAAATGACGGCGACGGCGACGGAGATTTTCCAGCCGGGACTGTCCATATAATTGCTTTCACAATAAAATGGTAAGTAATACTGATGTACTCTCTCTTTGCGAGCCCTTATCGTCGCTCATGCACCTGTAGATGACCTTCTGCACATTGCGCCGCTTGAAAAGTGCAATGAAAAGCAAAAAAAAGAAGAAAAGAAAATCGGCATGTCAAGCTTGCGAAATGCCCGCCAGCGCACCTTGAGCGTGGCATGTAACCAATGCCGTACATTGCATGCATGCCATTCATTGCTTCCATGTTACCAGCTGTCATTTATGTGCGTCATACAGTCACGTCAGGCTATACCAGTTTTGGTATGATGTCTAGTTAGAGAACCGGACGCGAGCGCACCAGGCCCCATGCCGTAATGACATACATGTCGTCATTTTCACGTTACTATACGTCATTTATGTTCGCGCACAATCACGTCACGCTATATCAATTTTGGTGTATGTCAAGCTAGCGAACCCGCCGCGAGCGCACCATGAGCGTGGCGTGTGTACATGACATGCATATCATTATTTTCATGTTGCCAGCTGTCATTTATAATGGTCGTACAGTCACACTGCACAATACCAATTTTGGTGTATATGAAGCAGGCGAAACGGCCAACTAGCGCCCCCGAGACCATGTTGTCAAAATTACGCCATACATGACAAGCGTGTCATGATTTCCACGTTAGAAACTGTCGTTTATGTGCGTCATACACTCTTGTGCTGCCGTAACCTATTTTGGTAAATACAAGTTAATGAAACAGTCGCAAGAGAACCAAGGGAGTGACGTGTACATCATGTCGTTAATGAAAATGCATATCATGACTTTCAAGTTAAGACCTATCATTCATGTTCTTCATGCAGTCGTGTCATGCCACACGAATTTGGCATACATCCCATTAACGAACGACCACACGAGCAATGAGTCGTAGGCGGCTAGATAGATAGGTAGATTGATCAGCTCAAAGTCGGAGAAGTGTTAAGAAATGCTTCGCTTGAAGTCGTTTAAACTCAGATAGCAATCATTGTGTGATGCATGTTTTTGAACTCCTGTGAATATCACTCTGCTTCACACGACCAGTCATCGACCCACGAGTGCGCCCAGATAAAGTTGTTTGCACGATATATTTTTCTTGCCTGCGTAAAGCATGAATGAGGCATGATGCTTTCAGGGAATATACAATAGAGCAAAAGGCCACGGTTTCACATTGTCACATGATGGAATGTGCATAAAGGACAGCTTTGTTTTCTATTTATTTCTATTATCTCTCCACTTCATTTGTTTGTTTTAATCCTTCGTCATCGTGTCAACATGAGCACATGGACATGTGACAAGAGCGCTGCGCTCTCATTTTACATCTACCTTGGTGCAGTCACTATCCTGGACATCTTTCTCCCGCCATGCAACTGTGAGAACCCACCGAAGCACAGATTATCAGGAAGTGAAAATATTTTCGGCAACAATTTTGCATTGCGCACTCTGCCCGTCTCCTGAAATAGCAATGTTAAGGTGCAATAAGCACTGTACCTTGATACATATGCATCTAGGAACAGTGAATAGCATCTCAAGGTACATTAAAATCATTAGCTTGGATCATTTCGCTAGAACAATAAATCATGTAAAGCTATACAATGACGGCCCAATCATGTGACAGACATCTGCTAAGCCAGTGTGTATTGTGAAGCACATGCGTTTTATTGTATTGAATGAATGATAAATGTTTATTCCGCAAAATACAGGAAATGGCCTCAAGTGAAAAGCGACAATGTGGTTTGAGAAGTGCACAGGCCCAGTAGAGCAAAAAAAGAGGCAGAGCAGCAGAAGCGTGTGCCGTTCAAAGGCAAAAACATATACGCATACAAAAAATTTGGCAAGATCCCACGTACCGTGGAGTCGATGTTATGCGAAGCATGCGGCAGGTAGGTGACCGTGGCGTAACTTTTTTTATTTGAGCGACTCGTTACAAAATGACGCTAAAGACTTGTATATAATTATACACACATATATATATGTTGAAGACCTGCATATGTGTTATATAAGCGTGTTACGGTTGGGTAACGCTGCCAATGACAAACGTGGGTATTACCAACACCAGAAGCGGTAAGCTGATATGTAGTGCTTATACGTGTCCCGAGAACGCACGCGCGTTTCACGAACCGGTTCCATGTGTGGCAAGAAGTTCTTGACAGTTCTTGAACAAGGGCATCATCACGTGATCAGTGAGCACCAGCAGCTGTCATGACTTGTTATAGGATCCGGTCGTGATCGTGGTGAAGAGGGGGTCCATGTGTATTGAAGTATGTGGTATAGTAGAGCTGTTGGAATTCGTAGATGCTGGGTCATTTGTCGACAAAGTGTCCTGTCGACAGAGCCGGCGACATCTCAAAACCTGAAGCCACCTTTCGCGTTGGTGAGGCATAGGCCGTCGAGGCTGGTAGGCCTGGATAGTGCTACGTAGACAACATCAGTGGATGGTGTTTGTCCTATTTGTAGACTACCTGGGCGTATGTGGCCTACGTAGCGTAGTCTACAATGGCTGTCAATCAATCTTACATCATCCTCGGCCAGCATGAGGCCATCGCCCAGCCTCTTAAGAATCGAAGAGGACACTACTCATCGTTCTGGTGGACGAAGTGCACTTTACGAATGCGGTGATGTGGATATCATATGTAACTTTCGTTAATATATTCCTCCGGGGTCGAGCAATGCTTCAATATAGCTTGCTGAATCATAGGAATACAAACGTAGTGTTTATTAGACTGCTATAAAATCGGAGCAACACTGGAACTGCAGACGTCAATCTGATATGACGCCCGTATCGTAGGAGTACACATCGTAGGAGTATCATGTAGTGTTTATTGCTTTCTTGGTAAAATTAGATAGCCAGAACCACACCCACAATTGACGTTGCACCGATATTACGCCTGCGCAGGCTGTTTTTCCAAACCCATAGACCTGGCGTGGCTCAGTGGTAGAATACCTGATTGCCACGCAGAATGCTTGGGTTCGATTCCTGCTGAGATCCCAATTTTCATTATTTCCATTAGTTGAGTCAACGCTGCCGATGTTGGTTTTACTTAACTCTCTAGCATGTAAGTTACCAATGTCTGTTCTCGCCGTTCCTGGGTAGACATAAACTGTCAATCACCTGTGGCGGATACCCGTACACCGCGGCCCGTGGTAAACGGGTATGAGCACACGTGTCTAGTGGAAAGGGTTTGACGACGTATGCGACAGGATTTTAATGTTACTTATGTCATGACCCGGCAGTCATATTTCCTCAATCCTCTTACCTTTCCATGGCAAATTCTGGTCTACACCAAGTTAAGGAGGCGATCATGAGAGCACCCAGACGTAGGCGGCTAGATAGATAGATAGATAGATAGATAGATACGTAGATAGAAACGCTCAAAGTGCCAGAGGTTCGCTAAGAAATGCTTCGCATTTAAAAGAAACAGGAAAGACAAAGCAGAAGAAACGTGCACATTGAAAGGAAAAACACCTACGCCATCTGCAAAGCGACAAAATAGAAAAAGGTGAACATTTACGCTAGTGAAAACAATGAAAATCAGAAAACAGTAAAAACAGAAAAGAAGGAACGGTCATTCAACCGCATGGAAGGAATGCAGCTGCATTGGTCATATATCAACAGTGGAATTTACCAAGGTTACATGTGCATATTCTTAGCCATTAGGAGGTGTGCAAGGCTAATTTAATCGCAATGACATAAGTCAGCTGTTGAGTATGTCGAACCAGATGGTTGAATCATCTTGTTTATTCCCTCTCGTTATTTGCTATTTGCATTATGTTGCCATAGTGTTCAGGTCAATACATAATATCATGACTGTTGACACAGTTTGACAAGGTGAAAGCGCTGTTATTGTGCCCAGCCTTAGTTTGTCCTGATTAGAAATGCGCTGTTTATTTTTGCCTGGTTCAGTGCCAAGTTGCCCAATCTCACTACTAAACAGAGTAGGTGTGTTGATCAAGACCTTGCTAACATTCACAACCCTTTTAAAGTGTACTAATAATAACTTACTGACATCAAACACTACCCAGATAATGGTAACATGACAAGTGTACACTTCTGGTGGTGTTTCGCATTTTTTACGTCTGTTTTTTTCGCCCTGAGCACACTAAGTGAAAAGCTCACAAGGAAATACTCAGCAGCCTCTTATTTTGTATTTATTTCGTGTTTTGACAAAATGTAGGCAATAAGGGTAGTCAAGTACGAATCTTCGGTAAGGCATTCATTTTTTATGTATACAGAAATCTTAGTGGACAATCTTTTTTGTTGTAATTTTCAGAAATATATTTCTGGCAAAGCAGCAAGTGTTGTTTGCCCACCAGTCTGTGTTCAAGACAAGTGTATTGTGGGCATGAGTGTCGGCAGGATTTTGTCTTGGGGTGCAAGGCGGCGTAACGTGTCGGCCTGGTGAGCACGAGAGCATTGGTGTAGCTTGGGTGTGGTCAAGTGCTGGTGTGTTTGAGGGGGGCAGGTGCCCTTTGTGCAAACCCCTGCCGACACCCACGACTGTGGGAGCACCCTGATGTGCCTCACTTTACACTATGTCGAACAGCTCGTATATTTTACAATATTTGGGCCAACACTGGTGTTGATGCAGAGTGTTATGCGCCATACTGCGTGCAACCTTTCTGATTATCGTGTGCATTGAAAATTTCCCATTGTTTAAAAAGGACGCTGAGTGGACCCTGTGTTATTCAGCAAACATAAGTCTTAACAGGGCAGTGGGCGAGTTGGTGTATATTCATAGTTAAAGAGGGTGCAAAAAAGATCACAGCACAGAGAAATGAAGGGGACAGGATGACGTGCTACTAGCAAGTGAAGTTTAATCGAAACCACAGAAAGATGACAGAGTAGGAAAAAATTACAAGACGAAACAATCACACATCCACATATTAATGAAGGGGGCAGACAGGACAATGCGCTACTAGCAACTGAAGTACAATCAAAGCCACAGAAAGATATAAACACGCATGACTAAAAAAGCAAGCACATGTTCAACTTCAGTTGTTAGTAGTGTGTCGTTCCGTCCCCTTTGTTGCTATGTGTTGTGATTTCGTTTTCACGTTTTCCTTACCATTTAACTCAACTTCTGACTGTTTAACGGCCTCTATACATGTGTGGTCAATTTTATTCATCCTCATGGCATATCAAGTCCTAGGATCCAATGTCAAAGCGACCCAGTCACTATTTATAGGAATATTTTTTATTTAGTGCATGTGATTGCCTAATTCCAATTTGACGTTGCAGCCATGGTCTTGGATTATTTTTATTGTGGTAATTATGTATAAGCCATCAAGTGAGGAATTAAGGATGAACTTTTGAGCTACAGGTGACACTAGCTGGCATAAAAACATTGAAACATAGCTGTACTTGTTATGCATATTAGAAATATTGGTACATTGAAGTCATGTGATTATGCCGACAAGTTCCCAAGCACACGTCGAGAAATTACGATGGCTTCCAGGTATCTGCGAGTAATATGTACAGCAACATATGAAGGCAGTCTTGTATTTTGTGGGCATTGCTGAATGCTTTTATGCATCTTGGTAAGTGGGCCTACAGTCAACACCACAGGTCTATTTGGGTTTTTTTGTGGGAAACTCAACTACAAAATTATGTGTTCATGTTTTTGATGCACAGGGCAACTAATGCAATAAAAAACTGTACAACTACCTGTCTGCTAGCCTGTCTGCTAGTGATGCTAGCCTTATTGTACTAATTAGTGCTTCGTGGGTAGGCTGACACCAAGTTCCTTGGTAGCTCATTTTTTGGATTGTACTTATATAGGGCATGGTGAAGTACACACGTTAGTGTGCATCATGATGAGATTTTACACCCTACTTTCGTATTGCTTACTGCTGTGAATTATGTTATAGTGCTTAGGCTGCACTGCATACGTTGTTACACGTGTTCAGTTTTTGTAGTAGGTTCTGTGCACGAGGATGGATATATATACCTATATCCTTACATTGACACGAGAACTGCTGCTGTTTTGATTCGAATAAAATGTTGCAACCACTGTTTGTTGTAACAATTGAAGTATGACTACTTGTCGTGCATGCAAATTGAAGAAATTAATTTGTGCTTGCAAAAAAATTGCTGAAAACACTGCCTGCTGAATGTAACTGCTTGTGTTTTATTACCAAACACATTGAACGGATGATTCACAGATTATGACACATTGTAAGAAGATAGGCAGCAGAAAGTTAGACAGAAAGTCATCACTGTGTTCTAACGCAGATTGGGTGATCTTTTATCAATAGTAGCATAATTGAAGGTGGCTGTTGTACATGGTGTGCAGGTGGTCGAGGGGAGTGGCCATATGATAGAGTTTTTCCAGTTTTCTGCATTATTGCTACAGACCTCGCGTTTCTGTGTTAAGATGGTGAAATTCCTGATTCCAAACTAGCCACCCTCTGTGCTGCTGTGATGAAGTAATTCAACAGAACCATATTTTCTCAAGAACAGCTGTTCCATTGAGGAAGAGGGTAATGCTTTTTTAATGAGTACTGCATCATTTGCCTGAGGGGAGGGCCAAGTACACATGGACGTTCAGAAGAGAGAAGTGCAAGTACATTAACTTTTTTTGTTTTGTGGGAGACCAGTCACTGGTAAACTGGGGAGGTTGTCCTGACCTTGAGGCACGCGTTAAGCATTCGCTTTAAAACGGTGGCGTGATGCTTAACAATAAAATCTAATTAGTGAGAAATGTAGGTAGTATCCGAGTATGAAAGCAAATAAATACTGAATAAGCGTTATAGAGAATCACTGAATGCCGCGCTAAAGAGTGCATTGCGAAATTGCGGAAATAGATGAGCGTTCAGCTGCTCAGAAGGCGCTGCTGCCCCTGCGTGCAGCTCGTGGCTGTACGCGCGCATTCAACGGACTTCATGTAGGCGCGTTACACTTTCCTTGTAACTCTCCAATGTTCTACGTGTGTAATTTTCATATGCGAACGCAGCGGTCTTCGAACAGCTCAGAACACGCTGCTGCTTCTAGACGCGTTCAGCTCGCGTCGGCAGAAATAACGAGAATTGCTCCACAGCATGCGCTCCTGGAATGTACATACGTTCGGTCATCTAAAGATACCTTTGTCGCGCTGGTATTCACAAATTTCGGGCGAGCGATGCATGTTGATATATAAAAAAGCACTTGAGAGGGTACAAGGTTATCATTTTTCTAGCGGCACGACACGACGAACCGACCAATTCGGAGCTGAAGGTGTTACGTCGGCCTCCATGACGCCCCAAAAAATTAGTTATCGACCTTACTAAGCGCAAACACACGAGGATGGTACAAGAATAGAAGTTCGGAGTTCCGCGGATGGTTTACCAGCCGCTGTGTACATACATTGGTACATATATAAGCCCACGAAAAGAGCACGCGAGCAAGGGGTGGCGCTGTAGTGTAATGGTTATGGTGTTTGCTTGCAGGCGTGTGGTCACGAGTTCGATTCGTGTGTTGTGCGTACTTGTATGTATATGTCATCACTCTGCATAAATACATGATGTCCATTTCTAATAATGTCCTAGTGATAAATATTAGCAGAAAGTGTTCGTGAAATTCTAATATAGTGCTTGAAAAAAAATTTTTCTTGCGACCGCTCTGGGACGCCTATAAAAGGAGGAGTTAAAAGCTCTTAAAAGAAGCAGAAAAACTCCCAATGCGCTCAGTTCAAGCCCCCAAAATGAGTTCAATAGAAACACCAAAAGCAACTTCTAAAGACTGTGTTAGTTCCATGCATCACTCCCTTCACAAAGGGATGTAAATAAAGCCTCCTTTGAAGGGGGTTTTGCGTAGCACATTTAGGATGCACGTTATGCGTCGAGCCCGAAACTCCCCAAAAAGGCTCAAACCGTTTGCAGTGTAGTGTGAGCGTTTCGAAGTGTTTATAAGGGAGCGATCAGCATACAAAAAATGAACTCGCAGTTTAAATAAATTGCATAGCGTAGTACATGGTTGGACTGCAAAGGTTGCGCGCACCAATTCAAGCGAACACCTTAACACGAACGCGTTCTTCTGTACGGGTCATTGCTTGTGTGCGTATAGCTAAGAAGCGTAGTGGTACATTATAAAGAAACGTAATATCAACTAATCCTTTTGTAAAGGCTAAAGTAAAGACAGAATAACCATGCATTTTTTTTGTAGATAGGGACAGGGGTGAATAGTTGACGAATGAGATAGGGCTGCTTCAACAGCAGGCTAATAGTTATAGCCTCTCAGGTGTGCGCTGCATTTCAAGGTGTCCTGAAGGCATGCTGAAGAAAGACATCGTTTATGCTTGGGGGTGCATTGGAGTATTTCGTATATTTGGAGCACCCATAAAGTGCTCCAAGGCGCCCCCAGAGACAAATGACGTCCTTCGTAAATGCAATCCTTAAATGCTGGTGGAAGATACTCTTTAAGTAGGAGCCCAGAACTTCATTGAGTCTTTGCTGAAGAAAATGTAGTCACGTGTACATTTACTATTCTCTTCAGTCCGTAACCATCCCTTTCCCATATCCTTGTTGCATCAGGCGCAGCGATTCTCATTGGAATGCTCACTTAAATAATGTTCTCGCATACGATTCTCGTATGCTTTGAAGGGATGCATATAATGGCTTCCGGTAGGGTAGCTAACTGGAAGTTATCTGTTAAACCGCTTTTCCTTCGCCTTTTATGTTTCCTTCCTCTTTGTAGAGATGTGAGCCAATGGCTAATGTGTGGCCGCATCGCCATGATCCTTCCCTCGTGGGCTAGGATAGTCGTCCGCCGGATAAACAAACAAAGTCTTTTAACTAACTAACTAAACAAGCTGATTAGTTCAGCTTTCTACTTTGGTTCCGCCCCGTTTTGTCTTCCTACATTTGGATAAGTTTTGAACATCAAAGATACGTGGAACATTTTTTATAATGGCTGACGACCAGTGCTGAACCCGAGTTCCATATGCGAGCCATTGATTAGAAAGCCCATTTACGCGGTATGTTCTATCAGAAATTTCATTTTTTGCTCTGCGTGCTTTAGTGTGCGTAAAGTCGTATTTCTTCACATGGCAACAAAAATATCGCTGGCTTCAAGATTCACAGCAGTTCACTTCTTGCGAAAGCCTATTCCTCTAGTTCCTCCAACGCCCAACCAATTACGCCCCCAGATCTACTCCCCCATGTGCGCCTGTCTGTGCCTCTTCGTTCTTCGGGTAAGGAATTTTAACACGAAAGTATTTTATGCCGGAGTCCACGAAGATTTCAATGACGTATTCCGTCACGGAAATGACGTCGAAAAAAAGTACACGATCAGATGGCAAAGAAAAAAATGTTCCGTGGCTATGGAACCCACAGCCGATCGGTCCTCAACAACATATGCCGGGCATGCTATCCACTGCGCCACGGTCACGGACTCTAGAGTCTTTACAAACGCGCCTTTCATATCTACCACTCTTCCGGTCGGCGGGGTGGTGTTGCCCTCTGGGAGCGGTAAGGTGAAGTAATTCGTCATTACTATGGCCTCCGCGATTAGCATCTGCAACGCGTTACACGTCCGTCCCATTCCGCGCGTTTCAATAGAAGTTCGATTTTGTCGATTCCTTAACAGACCGCGAGGTAGCGACATTGACCCAAGTGTCCTAAAAGCGCCGGCTTCGCTCATAGCATCACGCTAATCCAAACCAAAAATAGCTCTGCGACGCGCGCCTGCCTCAAATGGTTGTAACACCGCGTTCCCCGCTCACGCGCTCGCTCCAAAAAGAATTCGCGGCGAACTACCGGGGCAGCACGAGGCGCTTTGCGTTCTCTCTAGTCGGGCCATGGTGTTCAATCACATTTTAACATGCCGCGGGATGGCGACCAAGTTCCGAGTCCAATATGCGACGCTATTATAGCTATCACACCTCGTTCTTTGATTACGCTTTCACCGTCAACTACTACAGCTACCACAAAAGGTTTGTTTAATCATTTAACATGGACGTTGGTCGTCAGTATGGAGATGTACCACCAATCATCAAAGTGGGTGCATACACGTTGAACGGTGCCATTGCTGCCAGACATCAATATACATTGCGCAAACTCTCTTATACCAATGTACAGGAAATATTCAGTTACTTCTGTAAGGGCACGCTTTACTTGCGTGTTACTCCGATTCCTATGACGGAGGGATCAACCATGTTTTTTTCGCTCAAGAAACAGTACACTCTTAAAAAAAGAGAGTCAAAAGAGAGTCAAGGCTGCTTGACTCCCATTACGGCAGCCGATGACCTCCTTTTTTCCTAAGGGAGTCACAATACTATGGTCGGCACTCCTGAATGAAATAGATGACTCCCTTCCTCCAAGGGAGTCACCATCGTAACACATACAGGGTGTTTTTTTTAGAGAAAGCTTCACTAGCTGCGACGAAGATACAGTTGGCTGCTTTGGTTTGTGCAAAAAAGATTTACCGAAAACTATCGGTCGAGAATATAGAGCACGCGATCGTGAAATGCGGAATTACGCACGCATTGTGTCATGTCTTAATTTACAATATTGCTAAAACAGCGCGTCGCAAACGTCTACAAGTAACAGGGTTCTTAAAAATTGAAAGTTTTGCCCTCCAAGCAAAACATTGACAGTTATGACAACGTTTGACAATGGCAGCACTGACAAATTTACGAATCTTTAAACTTTTGCAAGCTAGGTTTGTAGATTCCTACGACAGTGTGTATTGCAGAAAACATACGCTTACTTGTGAAATGCGCGTTCATGGTGTTGAACGCACAGGCGATCGGGAACAGATTTAGCTCAACGGCTGTGAAAACATGTACCGGAATGCTGGCATGATGACAGCGCAGACCGGTTATGCAGGCGACGCTTTACCGCGTCTCCTAAACAGCGACAAGACTGCCAAAATTATAGCCATGAGTGAGACCAATTATGGTCATCATTTCCGCCCCACAGCTAAACTATATCTGCACAATAGTTGGCGCGGACAGCCAAAGCGCTCAGCAAACGGTGAGCCCTAGCACGGCCGCTACAGTAAATTTTATGTAGCGGCTGTGGCACTAGGCACGCACACACATCCTCAGCGCATTCTCCTTAGCCCCCAGAGCACGGTATGCACGCTCACCTGCGCCTCCTCCCACCGCCAACCCCTTACAGACACACACACACAGGGCACGCTTCGCCTCCTCCACCCTGATATTGTTTAATAGCGGTATACCTATGCATGAATATGTGTTCTATAGCACTAAAACATGTATTAGGCATATATTCAGTGCTCATTTTGTGGCATCCACTAGACCCTTATTTGTAGCTCAGGAATAATGAAGGTGCACCAGCTATATAATTATGCATTAAGCCGAAAATTCAGATAAGAAACTATTAGGCACATAAAAAAATCTACGCAGTCTAGCCAACCTGCGTGCAAGGAATTAAACTATCCCACCTGTCATGGAGAGAAGTGGGAGGTTGATAAAACACGGTTAAACTACGGCAAACAGCGTTTATCATACACTCTTCCAGCTCTTCTGAATTATTGTGACCTAAAGGTTTTGACTTATTCAACTGCTCATACCACGACATCCATGAATTATTTGCAATATAATGCTTGATCTTTAAATCAATAGTACATTCAGTTACATATTCTTTTTCTCTCAGTTCCAAATCAAACCTCTTAGATATATATTTGCTTTTTCCACTTGCGTGTAGATACTTCCAGGGTTGTAATCTATATAATGTATAATGTCGTAATCTATACAATGTGTTTTTATGCAGTGTATATGTCTTATATTTTGTTTCTGGATGACAGTCGTATTATCATGTTTATGTTTTCTACACAGTGTAATAATTTCGTTTTCAATCTGTGGTTCGTATATGTATTGAAATCGCAACTACAATGTGCACGCCGTGTTGTGGCGCACTGCCCGTGAGGTGCCATATCGCCATGTCTACCGCGGTGCTGCTACCGCTCCGACTTTTTACTTTATTTTCTGCTTTCTTTTTTCTATGGGGCTGTGAACTAGTCAAGCTGTCTAACACAGCTTTTTTTCACAGTCCTTTCCTTCTGTACAACAGAATGGAAAATAAACTTTGACTTTGACTTTGACTTAAAACAAAATCGAAACTATGTAGGCGTCCGTGGAGGCTACCTTAATCCAAAACCGAAGCCATGAATACCACGCAGCCATTTTGGCATCGTTAGAGTGGTTGTCACGGACTGCCATTTTTGCGACCCGGCGTCACGGCTAATTCACGGGCGCCGCACTTCCGCGCTGACCGGCTGGAACCGCGTACTCTTGAAAAGAGCCGGGAAGTGCTGAATGGGGTGTCCTAATTCGAACGTCGCCGCGGACGATTTATCCTCTGTACATACGGCGGCGGCGGCAGGATCTTCGAAGGCCGCGAGGTTCTCTGAGCAAGCTTTTGACTACAAGACGCACCGGCCGAGCGCCAAGCAAACGGACCGTTCCCACTAGAAAAACATCTGGTGGACAAGCCGTATGGCAGCGCCCCAACAGGTTGACACTCCCGCTAAGTTGAGGACCCTCTCCTAATTAAAAAGGGGTGTGGTCAATATATTTAAGGGCGGAGTTTCTAACAATGAAACACGCATTATTGGACCCACGTAGAGGTCCCTTTTTTCCCAGGAAGATAATGAGGGGACACGGAGGATGATTTAAGCGCAGGATTTTGCCCTGCTAAGCAGTCTAGTTGCTGGCCAACATGGCGTAGAAGCAGATCAACAAGTATCCCTTCTGGAAGTTTTTAGCGTGGCTCTGTATCGGCTGACCACCTAAACTTAGCCGTTCGTCTAGTTGTGACGAGAAATTAACGTCGGCAACGTAGACATCGGGACTTCCTCTCGGGTTAGCTAAAACTGCCCGAGATCACCTTCAAGCACTAGCCTCCCGGAAACACCAGCGTTGCAACACCACCAACATCGCAGTCGTGCCAGAACTCTGTGACATCTCGCATCCGATCGTCGTGGACTCAACGCTGCCGGTCATCACACGTATGCCTTCACCTGTTTATATCCTCGAACTTTCTCTTCTGTAGTTCTATCGTTTGTTAGTGTTGTATAGTTTGTATATTTCTCTCCTGTACGCTGATTTATTGATTTTATATGTATTTTGGTTAGTTGTATTAGGTGTTGTACTACATTCCCTGTGCTGCAATATCCCTAGAGTAAAGTTTTTTGTTTTGTTTTCACACGTCTCTGATATCCTCACTGTCTCTGCTTACGTACGGAACGAACTAACCTGCTGTCATCCTGTCGCCGACTTCGCGCTGGCGACGCTGGTGGCAGCTTGTAACAGTGGTATAGATGCTCTATCAGACAACACCCATACATTTAGAGAAGGGAAACTGTACCTTTGACAGTGCAACGGAAATAAGGGTAGCGGTGGCGTTATGAACAAAAGTAGCCGACGAAGAGATGCCGTTGTACAACAGCAAACGGAAATGAGTTTTCTGCAATATTGCTACGTTCCTCGTTTTAGGTTGCTGTGCAGTGCGCTTCGGTTGCCCGTGCTCGTACAAAAGTAACAAATGTATATGCCACGTTTTGTTCACTTACCGAGCCCTGCGAGTGTCGTAATGAATCTTCTGAACTGCCTTTCGTGTTTATTCCGTGCTCCAACTGTGTGAAATGCTACAAAGGTGCCAGGAGATGCCAATGCCTCAACTGGCATTAACGCACACAACACCGGCGATGTGTAAACTTGATATTGTTTTATTACATATTCATAAATCGTTACAAAATAAAATACACCACTGAGCGCTCACACAAGCAAACAACGGACGAGCAAGAAGACCTGATCTACGAGACGTATGTGTACGCTCGTGAACGCTATAATTATTTCCCTATTTCCCCGTGCCACTTTTATGCAGCTTCTTTGGGACATCACCTGGCCGGTAGCCTTGCGGAGAGAATACGATAACTTGCAGCGTAGAACTTAGTGGCTGGCAAAACTCACTTCTCTCGACCTTTTGACTTCACATTGTGAAACCACCCGAATCCGTATTTTCCAAACTACTGGCTTGTTGCTTGAAAAGTTTAGCATAGCAGGTAAGGTGCCACGCTGGTAAATCCGAGGACGTAGGTGTGAATTCCCGCCACGATGGCCGCATTTTTTTTGTTTTATCGCCTAGGCACACTTGGCGACAAAACAGATGCGGCCGCCGTGACGGGCATTGCGGTGGGGTGCGCAAACCGAAAACACGTGTACTTTGATTAAGGTGCCCATTAAAGAACCCCAGGTGTTCAAAACTGAGGCGGAGTACCCACCATGATGCGAGTCATAATAGCATTGTGGTTTCACCACGTAATTCTCCAAAAAGAATGAATATATTAAATTTCTATGCATTCAAAACTATTTTTCCTGGTGGAGCGAACCTATTATAAATTCGCCCTGGATGGAAAATTATCCTAACGTCTAGTTTCTCTCTGCAGAGGCAATCGGCTCAGTTGTGTCCAAAAAGGCAAGTAATGGCTCGGTGTAGCCCAAAATTTGGTTCAGCTGGCAACTGACCGCAGACAAGTGGCCTGGGAAAATTCCAACCTTTCTTGGTAAAGAGCCCACTTGACAGCACGGAAAGTGCCCAGAAATTAATAGGTATGGTCTAATCATTCTGTGCATTCCCACAATGTAAGTAACCACATGCTTAATTCACAGCACAGATACATTACAAACATAGGCGTGCGCAGGGTTCCCCTTCAGGAGGGGGGGAGCGAAGGTTCATCGCGGTGCCCTCCCTCCCTATTAATCAATGTATGGGGCAGCCTCTGTGCCACTCTCTTCCTAGCTGATTAGGGGGGCAGCCATCCCCCTGCTCCCCCCCCCCCTCTGCGCATGCCTATGATTACAAACACTTCATGGTCACAACAATACTGTAGCACGTGTCAGTGCATTGCTTATAAACACATGGACAACAACTAAAATTGTACAACCAAGTCATTAGCTCCTTGGATTGCTTATCCTTTTTGCTTAGAACAATTATTACGCAGCCGTATATGAGCACAAAAACAACGGTCTTGAACTGCTAAATCAATTTTTGCAGCAGACTTCCAAGCCTTCGCCTGGCCTAATTCTTTGTCTTTTAATTCCAAATACCACAGAATCCTAATATGTACAAACATTTGCAGAAACAGCTTGCGACAGTGAGCAATGCAAAATGGGCCATTAGTGACGTCCATCATAATATACGAAGCAGTTTCTCTGACTCCCCTCTCATGTGTGCTACAGCACCTATTTGAATAGATAATGCTTTTTCCAATTTTCTGACAAAATTGAAAACTGCTTTTGTGGGCAACGTTAAATTACCTAGAGTCTTGTCCTGCAGCTCCACTGCTTTGAACATCATGAAGCTTTGGTTTGGTGAAGACAAACATTGGCTTTTGTCTTTCAAGAGATCCTTGCACTGTGAGCATGGCGCTTATTTCAGAAATGCTTGTAATAGATATCCTGACACGTAACGAACTATGTTTGATTCAAGTACATCTGCTGATTAACAAGTACATATGAAGTTAACACGGCAGTGCAAGAAACGGCGCACATATGACGCCGTTCAAACTAGTCCACGGAAGCCCCTCATCGACGCTGGACGCCGTGTTGCCGGCCGTCAGTGACGAGAATAACCTCGACGTTGCGCTCTACCTTCAGCCCGCCGAAGAAGCCCGGCAGCTCGCCCGCCTAGGATACAACCGTAATGCAATAGAGCATTAGGAGCTTGAATATTTGTAGCTTACGCTGCAGAATTTTACTACGTGGATTGCTGTACTAGCACAAATAACAAAGTTCAAATATTGTACCGTGCTAATGCCGCACGTACGACTCGGGGCGCGAAGTATCGCCGACTGAATAGCTTGCATTCTCTTATTTGCTTCTGCTATGACAATGACTAACAACTATCTCTAGCACTGTCACTTTTCTAACAAAAAAGGTGGTCTTTTGAAGGATAACGGACTCAAATTAGATGGCCACTTCGTTGACCTGTTGTTCAGCGCTATCAAAAATGTTGAAACGTTATAACACATACCATTAACTTCGTGGGCCGAATTCGAAGTACTCCTGTTATGTAAATGTTTTTGCCACTGGTCGGCCGACTTCACTAATGTATCCAGCATCAAAATTCACCCAAACATTATCGCACGAATGCTTTTAGCGGAAGAAGTTTTATGTGAATACTAATTCTGTGCATAAATCGAGCCTGTCATCATATTTATAGCGCTATATCCTTTCAGCCGCTGAATGTGTGTTTACACATATTTACTCACGAGCGTGTTTGGGTCAAGCGTAACAAGCGCATTTGCTTCAGCAATGTCACACAATTTTACTTTATGAACATAGTAAAAAGCTCCGCAAGGCGAAGTGAGGACACGTTTTGTCATTTGAATCTTTCCAAATCAACTAGCCCGCAGACCATCTTTAACGAACTGACAAACACGTGTTTGCCACGTGTTTGACAGTTCGTATTTGCACTTCGTTGCCGTCCATTTTGTGACATACATATCTTTTTCAAGTAAAAATATCGCTCAACGATTGCTTCCCACGTGCTTTCAGAAACAGTCGCATAAAATTATTCATCATCATCATCATCAGCAGCCTGTCTACGCCCACTGCAGGTCAAAGGCCTTTCCCATGTTCCGCCAATCAACCCGGTCCTGTGCTTTCTGCTGCCACGTTATACCTGCAAACTTCTTAATCTCATCTACCCACCTAATTTTTTGTCTCCCCCTCACGCGTTCGCCATCTCTTGGAATCCAGTCAGTTACCCTTAATGACCACCGGTTATCCTGCCAACGTGCTACGTGCCCGGCCCATATCCATTTCTTCTTCTTGATTTCAACTATGATGTCCTTAACTCTCGTTTGTTGCCTGACCCACTCTGCTCTCTTCCTGTCTCTTAAGGTTACACCTATCATTTTCCTTTCCATCGCTCGCTGCGTCATCCTCAATTTAAGTTGAACCCTCTTTGTAAATCTCCAGGTTTCTGCTCCGTAGGTAAGTACCGGTAAGATGCAGCTGTTATATACCTTCCTCTTGAGGGATAGTGGTAGATTACCATTCATGATTTGATATTGCTTGCCGAATGAGCCCCAACCCATCCTTATTCTTCTAGTTATTTCACTCTCATGGTTCGGCTCCACGGTTACTACCTGTCCTAAGTAGACGTACTCCTTTACAACTTCCAGTGTCTCGCCACCTATCGCAAAGCGCTGTTCTCTGCCAAGATTGTTCCACATTACTTTAGTTTTATGCATATTATTTTCAGACCTACTCTTCTACTTTCCCTATCCAGTTCAGTAATCATGAGCTGTAATTCGTCTCCCGCGATACTCATAAATGCAATGTCATCAGAGAATCGTAGGTTACTGAGATACTCTCCATTAACTCTTATCCCTAACCCTTCCCAATCTAGGGCCCTGAAAACCTCCTGTAAACACGCGGTGAATAACATTGGAGAGATCGTGTCTCCCTGCCGTACGCCCTTCTTTATTGGGATTCTGTCGCTTTCTTTATGGAGGACTATAGTGGCTGTGGATCCGCTGTAGATTTCTTCCATTAGGTTTATATAGGCTTCATCGATGCCTTGATTCCGCAGTGCCTGCATGACTGCCGATGTCTCCACCGAATCAAATGCCTTCTCCTAATCTATGAAGGCTATGTATAGGGGTTGGTTGTATTCCGCGCATTTCTCTATCACCTGATTGATAGTATGAATATGGTCTATTGTTGAGAATCCTGTGCGAAATCCTGCCTGGTCCCTTGGTTGATTGAACTCTAATGTCGTATTAATTCTGTTAGCAATTACTTTTGTAAATAGCTTGTAGACAACGGACAGTAAGCTTATGGGCATGTAATTTTTTAGGTCCTTGATGTCCCCTTTCTTATGGATTAAGATGATGTTGGCATTCTTCCAAGATTCTGGTATCCTCCCCGTCGAGAGGCACTTCGTATTCAGGGTGGCCAGTTTCTCTAACATAATCTCTCCACCGTCTTTCAACAGGGCTGATGTTACCTGATCCTCACGAGCTGCTTTGCCTCTTTGCATTCCCTTTAGGGCTTTCTTTACTTCTCCTGTCAATACTGGTGGGATGTCAGATTCCTCTGCGCTATTACTCCTTCTTGCGTTATCATCTTGAATGCCTCGGCGGCTGTATAGATCTCTGTAGAACTCTTCCGCTACCTCCTTGCCTTGCTTTCCTTGTCCCTTAATGCATACCTTGCCTTCCTTGTCCCTTAATGCATACATCTGATTTTTGCCTATGCACAGTTTTGTCTTCATAGCTTTGAGGCTTCTTCCGTTCTTTAGAGCATGCTCAATTCTCTCGTTATTATACTTTCTTATGTCGGCTACTTTAGGCCTATTGACTAACTTCGAAAGCTCCGCCAGCTCTATTTTGTCTGTTGCATTTGAGGCTTTCATAGCTTGACGTTTCTTAATGAGGTTTTTCGTCTCTTGGGATAGCTTACCAGTGTCCTGTCTAACGACTGTACCTCCGACTTCCACTGCACACTCCTTGATGATACTAGTCAGATTATCATTTATTGCGTCAACGCTAAGGTCGGTTTCCTCAGTTAAAGCCGCGTACATATTCTGAAGTAAAACTCTGAATTCCTGAACTTTCCCTCTCAGAGCTAGTTCATTAATCGGCTTCTTGCGTATCAGTTTCTGCCGTTCCTTCCTCATGTCAAGTTGAATTCTAGATCTTACCATTCTATGGTCACTGCATCGGATCTTAATAACTACTTCCACATCCTGTACAATGCCCGGGTGGCTGCACATTATGAAGTCTATTTCATTTTTAGTTTCGCACACGTGAAATACAATGCAAAATGCGGCTCCAACGTGGTGTGCGCAAAGTTTTCATGTAGCGCCATGTGGCAACATGTGATGCATTGAAAATTCGACGAACGCCTTTTTCAAACGGCATGCCCATCGACATCATGCTGGGGGGATCTCACACCATTGTGGTAGGCTGAGCCGTGCTTTCAAGAAGGGAGAATTCGATTTTTTTTGTCTGCTTCAACCTCTACCCCCCCCTCCCTCCCTTCCCCTCGTTCAACGTCATTGTCGCGAAACTCGCTTGACCAGGCAGGGTAGGGTAGCCGTCCCGACGGAGGGACAATCGTAGCTGCGGGAGCAGGTTTTTTTCACTCCGACCAGCAGAATTCTTCAAGAAGTGCGGTGTGTGGACATGTCTGGTGGAAAGTCACAATCATGCACGAGACGGATACGCCGCAGGATTCCGGCATTGTTTTGGCAGAGATCACCGCAGCGAGAAACCAGTAACCCCCTGCTTCCATGTTGAACTCGCTCACCCCATACAAGGCCACGTGTTCACTACTGTTACGTGTCATCAGCTTTTTGTTCTCTTTTTATCGCGTATTTTCTATTGACCATCGTGTTTTATGTATTCTGATATGGTGCGCTTGCATTTTTTATTCGCTCGTGTTTTTAGCGATCCAACGGGCACACGTGAGTGGTTTTTATGCACGATTCCTTTCAGTTACAATCTTACCTTTAGATTAGCAATGCGTGCGTGTCTACCTTGTTCAGAGGTAGAGTTCATGGGATCTTGTGGTACCGGTCGCAATGTTTTTCGCGTCGCGTGCAGCAGTTTATACATCTTTTTGACCCTTTGGTTATCACTGAAAAAATTGCAATTTCCGCTTAAAGGATAACGCTAACTTAATTGCCAGTCATGTGTTGCGAATGCCTGCCGTTCCTTGGTGAATTTAATAAACATCGGGAGCGGGGGGTGCTCCTCTGCTCGTAATTAGCTCACGCGTATACACAATCTTCTAGTCTAGTTGCCAATCTTAATCTTGCTTTTTCGGCAAGCCGCCTAACATTATCTTTCTTTTCTTCGGGTCCGTCTTTAATCCTACTTTAATGCTCCCTCCGTTTACACCTCCAGAATTTTTTTCGTGATTCGGCACCGTCGTTACTGAAAAGCGTGATATCGTCCGCAAAACGCAAGTAGCTAAGATATTCTTCGTTAATCCTTATTCCTATTTTTGCCCGTTCTAGTTCTTTCAATATTTATAGTGAATGTGCCGCGCATAACGTTGAAGAGATTGTAACTCTTCGCATAGGCGTGCGCGCAGTGGGGCAGGGGGGCAGCGGGCCCCCGTAGTCACTTAAGAAGAGGTGAGCGCAAGGTCTGCCAAACACATTGACTTAATAGGGAGGGGGGGGCTCCGCGATGAACCTTCGCCCCCCCCCTCTGAAGGGGAACCCTGCTCACGCCTATGATTTTGTGCCTGAGCTCATTCTCGATTAGAATTGTCCTGCTTTTTTTTTTTGAGGAATACGGTGGCTGTGGGGTTGTTTTAGATGTTGGCTACGGTATCTATAGATGTCTAGGTATCCCTTTATGGCATAATTATTCCGGAACTGCTGGCGTGTGTTCATATCTGTGAATAAATTTGTGTTTATCACCTTGCAAATGTGTTGCTCCTTAATTTCTCCGACGCATGCGTAGTTTGTGCAGCAGGCCTTTCATCAATATGGTTGTGTTAGAGACAATATTGACTTTCGTTCTCGGCCTTGCACGGTTCGACAGAATTGTGCGTCTTAATCGCACACTAAGATATCAGTGGAGCAGTCGTTCTAATTAGGAAGCACTTTTCGGATATGGCACGAATGGTAGTCGATGAATGCCGTTGGCCCGCGAATAGTCTATTTTAGCGCTGCTGACTTACAGTACAGTAACCGCAGTAATACCGAACTGCCGTGGTCGGCACGCAGCCATTTTACTTTATAACACGTGTATCAGCCTGCCTGATCAAGTTACTTTACGCATCGAGCAACTACCGCTGGTGTCCCCATATAAAATAGCTACGTGCAGACCACGATGGTACAGTACTACCGTACTAAACGCACAGTAATCCACCACTGCTAAAACATAATAAAGGATGTAAACGGGCACGCCGGAGGCTACCAGACGTCGGAGGGGCCGACACAACGCCAGCATAGCCTGGCATACATAGGCCCAATGACGGCATGCCATCATCGGCTGAATAACGGCAGGCCCGTCTCGTACTGACGCTGGCTAGCCCACGTCGGCCCGAAGCCGGCAAGCCCGCATCGTCCGAACGGCGGCTAGCCAACGTCGGGCCGATGCGGGTGAAAGTAGCGCGAGCGTGGTTTGCCGACGTGGGGCCAATATTGCTGCCGTCATTTGCCGACGTTGAGCCAAGATCGGTCCAATGGCGGCGTGCTACCAGGGTAGGTGCTTTGAATTTCCAAGATTTAATCCATGCAATGCAAGAATTCAAGAATTCAATGTGCCCTGTAGAAGTATTAATTGCATACCTCATTTTCCTCTCAGTTATCGTTACACAAGAACTGTTCAATGAAACAAACACCTGATCTGTTTTCTCAACAAACTCAGCCATGCTTATGGCTTCTGGTGGTAGAACATTAAATGCTATGACTGCTTCTATTGCTAGATAGACACTGTTGCTGAGCACCTGAGAGGCCCACTTTACTTTCATGTTACCACATGCACTTTCATAGATGTGCTCTCAAGTGAATTTGGGTAGGTATTTTTGTTTCAGTTGATGTGTTGATTCATACAAAGTCTTAATATGCGCCCAGGAAGCAGGCTTATCACCAATAGAAATATTATGCTTCCTCAGAATGTTCCTCATACATTTCAACAGGTGGGGGATGTCACAAATTAAGGAAATCTTCTTCTTATCATTAATAAAGAAAGGACTGTCAGGGCTCACACCCAGTGTCCTTGCAATAACGCAAGTGCTGCTACCCTGGTCACAAACCAATGCTTTGACTAAGAGGCCACATGCCTTTAGCTCAATGATTAGCTATTTCAATTACAATAAATGGGGCGCTGTGCGAACTGTCCCCTCTCCTGTCAAAAAGGCTACTGGCTGTATCCATTTCTTCGCTATCCGAGAGACCAACACAAGTGCTGCAGTTTCCGCTTTGCCATTTGTTTTTTCTCTGGCATTATAAACATATCCTTGTAGGATGTCTTCCTTAGGGTCATACTGCAGATTTCTTTTTAATGAAACTTTGTCGAAAATCAGGCAGCAAGCTCCATCTTGAATTTCCCAATTTTGTTTGCCTTTTATTTGACTAACTCGCGAATCTGAGGCAGAAGACCTGTCTTTATATTTACGGCCGACAGCCACGTCCTTCAGGACTTTACTGTGGGAAGACAGTACTAGTCGTGTGCGAATATTCGAGTTTCGAATTCGAATCGAATACTACCTAATCGAATAATTCGATTCGACTTTCGAATAGGTAGTATTCAAACCTTCTAATAATTCGACAGAACTAATATCTAAAACAGGACAGAGGCCAATGGTGGAACTTGGTGAAAGCGGGGTGGCCATAACTAACGCTAACGTCGTTACAATAGGCCTTTCGTTAATACTTTCACCGATTTCCTGGTTCGAAAATGAGCGCATGTTTACTTTAGAGGAGAATTATGTTATTTCAGCACGGAAAAAGCAAAGGAAAGTCAAGAAAAGGGGCAAGCCCTTCTGAACTTCGCTTCGAGACTTCTTGTATATTTCGGCCGCATATGCCGCAAGGGCCGTAAAAGATCCCGACTTTGACGTGCGAAACCCTTGATGATTGGTTTCAGATGCGAAAATTTGTTCACGCTGCGCAGTGCCACGGCTGCACTGACCACTCGTTCAGAAACTCCGTTCTATCAGAAACTCCCGTCGTTTCGGCGTGCAATCAAAACGCTGCTGTGAACGGGCGAAGATTTTCGGGCCCAGAGCACTCATGGTGATGGAGCACAATAACGTGACCATTGTCAGATGAGTTGTATTGCACGGCCATAGGAAATAAAAAGCTTTTTACTGTACCACCCTCTGTTACCCATTAGGAAGTTAAAAATGGACTGCTGACTAGTATTGTGCCTCTTCTATCAACATGGTTGCACGCCCATAAAAGCTGGAAAAAGAAAAACAAAGACTCCCGAACAAGCGCGCAAGCGGTCACCATGCCGTAGCTTCCTAGATTTTTTTGTCTTGCCGTAACTGGCGGTGCACGCTTCATTACTATTCGATATTTTCGGCCACTATTCCGTACTATTCAATTCGAGATGAAATTTCACTATTCGCACACCCCTACTTAGTACCTTTGATGGATATTTATATGCCTCAGGGCTTGTAAAATAAAGACTGAGGGCAAACTGTCTAAGTTGCATCGGCCACCGTCTCCCATTTTGTTCAATCGTTGCAGATTCATTTGCACTCTTAGAATTTCCAAAAAGTCCTTTAGATACCTGCCTTCTTCTAGAAGAAGCTGCGCACAAGATGCAATTGGTCTCTTGGGCTTCTTAAATCTTGCAACAATTTGATGGAGGTGGGAGTTCTTGTCGCAGTAGTACTGAAGCCTCTACATAGAGCGTGGAGTGAGCACCTTCTGAGTCTTGGTCCTGGTTGTAGGGGTTCTTGGAAAATCAAAAAGCCACATCACTAATGTTAAGTTTAAGCAAGAGGCTTTAAAATTTACACATAGTTTAAATGGTTTGCTAAGTTTGGTACAATAGAAACACATACATTTGTATTTTATAGCAACGCATTATTACCTGGAATTTTGTGCGCATTCTTTATGAAACTTGCAAGATATGCCCGAATTGAAATACCAGGTCAGGCTAGTGTAAAAGGTTAATTTGGTATTTTTGCATGTTATGACAAGAAAATAAACAGGAAAAATGTATTTTTTGTCACACAGCCACGTATATGACTGGTCAAAATTAGGCACGCACCCAGTGGTAGATAGTAAAATGTTAAAACAAAACTGCATTTATTTAATGAAAGCATCCATTTAATGTATTTAGCTGTATCAGAAACCAGTTGTAGTGCCAATATTTATATACTGGGGATGTAGGCGGGAATATTTCCTTTTTGTTTTGTAGAACGAAGGTACACTTACTGGAATTACTATGTATTCTTGCATTATTCTTGCTTTAATAATAAGAAGAAAACGTACTGTGTAGTTGGTGCTGTTGGCAATGACTGTTGTGCCCCCTGGGATGCTTGCTCTTGTGTTGGTGGAGAGATATTGAGGGGCACTGGAAAAGAATGCTGTATATCATTATACAAATTTAAGCAGGAGCAATGGCATTGTGCTTTATTTTTGGAAAGCTCCCACTTGCTGGTCTCACGCCTTGATGCTGACAGTTTTGTAGAGAAGTCGGGGAAATCGTGGTATTCTGAAAGTACACATCATTGCATTAATTCCATATCCGCTTTAGAAAAAAACACATCACATGAAATACACACTTTCAATGAAGTAAACATGAAACTTACCATGTATGGAAGCAGCGAAACGATACTTCGACACTTGTTACATAAAAAAATTTTATTCGCGAAACCACTGCCGTTGCAGGGTGGAGGGTATAAAACACTCATCAGGCAAACTTTGTCACAACATTTAGATTTTATAGTGACTGTGACACCAAGAAAAAAGATAAGAGTTTCTGAACAATTTCGACAGTCCCAAACACACACACCCCTTCATTCTGGCGAGATGAGTCTGACATCTCAATATCGGTGGAGGGGTATAAGACCCCCAGAGACCCCATTAACTTTAAGCGCCCTTGACTTTAAGCACTGCTGATGATAATGTATATGTTTAACGCAATCTAATCATTCATCGAGAACCCCAAAGCACTTTAACGTTCTCTTTCACCTAATGCGATTAGCATTACGTTCAATAATCACCCCTGTTCGCGCCCCTCGCGGATATAAAATCTCTTTTAAAAAACTTGTGCTCGATTATTAGAAACGCTGCACGCATAGCCACTTCAAATTGCCTAGGCGTCCTATTGCAAATCCCGCACAATCCCTTTAGGTACAGTACACCGAAATGACAAAACAGACGTGTCGCGTGTGCAAATTACACGGCAATGCAAAGCTGACACAGAACAATATATGGTTTATGTATTCGTCATTATAGCAATATATGAGTTGATGTAAAAACTATGTCAAAGAAATGACGACGGACCATTGAAGAAAACCATAACTGACGCGCCGGTTTACCTGTTTACCGTGCGCAATCAACAGATCGGCTCCATGAAAGCGTCAAACGTTCCCCTCGATCTCGATCGCGGCGGCATTCCTAAATTCGCTGGTAAACTGAGATAGATACTATTGCTATCTGCGAAACGACGTCTGCGAAATGAAGCGAAAGGTGGTTCTGCATTTACGTTGCCGCCGAACAATTTGAACGCCAACGGCCACGGAAAAGATCCATACAAATTGGATTTTGGTCCAGTTAGTCATCACTGAAGTCATGGAACGTTGACACTTCAATTACAAAGCAGCTATACAAATGAAGTCTAAATACAATTAACTCTCTAGTTGTTCAAAGCACAATCACATGATTGAATAATTCAGTGGCTTGCGCAAAGCAATTTCTTAAAGTGGAAAATTTGGATGGTTGAGCGCCCCTAGCAGGAAAACTGCAAAGTAAGATAGCCGACCGCTAAAACAGGAATCAGTAGCTCCACTCTGCGCGCATATCGATAGAACTCGCCGCGGTGGATTTTTTCGTCCTCTGTGGCGACAGCTACAACTTGAGATTTTCCGGAGCCTGGTTCTATGGCTAGACAGCATTGTTTGTGATCCGTCTCGTTGGGGTCGTTCTTTAGTCCGCCAGAGTAATGCGTGTCGTCAGGCTTCATTGCAAGTGATCGTTTTGCGCCACTTTCTTTCCGTGCTACGCATTCGTAGCGTAGTATCGTGTCATCGGCTCGCTCTTGCCGTGACTGGCTGATCTTTTTGCGGGACTTTCTTTCCGTGCTATGCATGCTATGCATTCGTAGCGTAGTATCGTGTCGTCGGCTCGCTCTTGCCGTGATTGGCTGAAGCAGTGTCACTCGGTGTTTGTGAAAAGCAGCCTCCGGAGGGAGAAACCCCCTGCACTAAGCTTCGTTTCGTCGTGAACTTGCCTGAGCAAGATGGCAGCGCATGACGCAGTGGCACCGACAAACGAAGCCTGCGGACGACGCTCCCACGATCGTTATAGGTTTCAGGTGAGTTCTGCCAGCGTCTGCCTACGACTATTTTCTTCGCTTCACGCGTAGCTTTGCCGCTTGTATTTCTGATTTTCCGGCTGCACGGATTTTGTTATCGTGTTTCTATAGCTTGGCAACCACTAAATCCACACTGGACTATCCAGTAACGGGTAAAACGGAGTGGTGCGCGCCAATATCGCGTTTCCTTGTTCCCTATGCCAGAGAAACATGAAATTGAGAGTTCAATTCGCGCTGCAAGCCGATTGTGGTGCACGTAGAGCGACATTGCACCGTTTTTGAAGAGTAAGTAAGCTCAGCTAATCAAAATCAATCTAATGCACCAGGCCTCAACATGCCTGATATTTAGAACATGATTTTGGCTCCTGAAATTCTAGAATTTACTGTTTCTTTCCTTTACTTCTCAAACACTGAAACACTTTTATTACGTATATACTCGCTGCATATTCGAACTTCTCCCCGTGTGTATTTACGTACGTGCGTGTATGTGCGTGCGTGCCTGCTATGAAACTTTGCTGTAATAGGTTTTGTAGCATGGCTTCGTTTGATTGAAAGAGTGGTGGCTTGATGTTATGATACTAAAAATTATCATGCAACGAAGGAAAATGTGAGTTCACGTCAAATTTGTTTTTGCCACAAACTGCATACGACCATAAGCTCATCCTCCTGTGATCCTTGCTTTGTCTAACGTGGTGTGGTGTTAGTACCCACGAGTAAATACAACTCCAGCTAGTAATAATGGCAGTGAATATAATGCTCAAACGCTATGTTGCGTGGATAATGGATGCCTTCGTTATTACACCAGCCGTGGTTCAGTTAAACATTAATTTCAACACAAAGATGCAGTGTACAGTGATGTTGTGGGCAGTGGAAGAAAGTCCTTTAAAATAGGCTTGGAAGCGTTACGCTGCTAAGCCCAAGGACGCGGTCTCGCTTCCTGACCCCGGCAGCTGCATTTAGATGAGGGCGAAATACAGAAACTTCAATGCGCTTTGATTTGTGCTTGTTGAAGAGCTCAAGGTAGTTAAAATTAATCCGTCGTCTCCCACTATGTAGCACCGATTAATCATATCGCGGCTTTCGCTCATAAACCTCTACCAATTATTACTTCGTCAACATACCTCGAAAGTTCCCTGTATCATACTTGAATTTTATCCGCCATCGTCTGCAATGAATATTCAGCACTTTTTCTAGCAAGGTACCGCATTTGACATTCTTTTACAATTCACCTTAGTTGACCCAATTTCGTATCATAAGCAGCTGTTGTTTTTAATATGTATACAAGCCACTTCAGCACTGTTCATTGTTTTTTGACCGCTTCTCATCACCTCATTTGTTTAAATACATGCATGCAGCTTACTGTGTTGTAGCAGGCTGCGGCGGCTGCATTTTCGATGGAAGCGAAAATGGTTGCGGCCAGTGTACTTAGATTTAGGTGCACGTTAAAAAAAAACCCAGGTGGTCGGAATTTCCGGAGCCCTCCACTACGGCGTCTCTCATAATCATATCGTGGTTTCAGGATGCTAAACCCCAGATATTATTATTATTCATATTGAAACAGCGCAAAGACGAGGACACAGAAAGACTAGACAACACAAGCGCTGAACTGACAACTGAATGCTTTATTCAAGCGAAACATAGAAAGGGAGAAGAAGAAAGAACAAAAAAATGCGCACGCAGCCTATGCACATGACAAAGGACTACTCTAGTACCATCATTATGTCTTCTCCAAGTACGTTAACTCGCAATCAAGTAAAGAAATCGACGGTGCGCTGACACACGTGTCACCGTTTTTGCAGATAGCGTCTTTGCAGTTAACGTACTTGGAGAAGACATAATGATGGTACTAGAGTAGTCCTTTGTCATGTGCATGGGTTGCGTGCGCATTTTTTGTTCTTTCATCTTCTCCCTTTCTATGTTTCGCTTGAATAAAGCATTCAGTTGTCAGTTCAGCGCTTGTGTTGTCTAGTCTTTCGGTGTCCTCGTCTTTGCGCTGTTTCAATATGAACGCAAACTAACTAGCCCAACTCTCCCTTTTGCTGCAATATTATTATTAGCTCGCGTGCTGCACAGTTTGCCCTACTTTGCTGCCAACCCTATCTACTGGTCAATGCTGGCTGGTGGGTTGTCCTTCCCGACAAATGGAAAAACTAGACCTTTGCCTGTTGATATAGATCTGAAGAAAGAGCGTGCGTTAGCCATTAGAATAGCTGCACCTTCGCGCAGCAGTTCTGATGCCAGACACTAGAAAGGCATGCTCACAGTGACGCGACAGAAAGAAGGCAGTGAAGGCAAGCCTAGTCTTGTCGTATATTCGCCATATTGCGTGTAGCTGTATGCACATTTTGCCGTTTCCTTCTTCGTTAAAATAATAATAATGTTTGAGATTTAACACCCTAAAAGCACGATATGATTAAGGGACGGCGTAGTGGAGGGCTCCGGGAATTTTAGCCAATTGCGGTTCTTTAATGTGCACGTAAATCTAAGGGGCCTCAAACATTTTCGCCTACATCGAAAATGTAGCCGCCGCGGTCCGGATTCGATCCCGCGATCTTCGGGTCTTCGTTAGAATACTGCTGCCATGTCATACAGGGTTGTTATTTTAGCCAATACATATCTTTTACGAAAAATTCTATGACAGTCACGCTCCAGTCGTTTTTGCATACGTTCGAGGTGGAAATATCTTACAGCAACTAAAATTAGATTGATGAGGTTGATTAACAAAAGCTCGTTAACTAACCTTTATGTATTGACTTGAGGGCAGTTGTTTATATTAGAAGTTTGTAGTGCGTGCCAATTTATGGCGTACCCAGTTTTCAGAAATCATGGAGGTGTTACGTAACTGCAGAAATTGTGAAATTTTTAGGGCTAAATCAAAAGTGATAGCGCACGGCGCCCATAAAACGCGGCTTTTCTGTTACGTCAGACCGGAAATACCCGTGACAAGGAAGGGAAGAAATTTGAATGAAGGCGCGTCGTGGTCGCATCTTTTCGTGAAAAGCCGCAAGTCCTCTCACATGCGCCGGCGGATCGCCTTAACTTTGCGTGTAGTGTTTGGTGCTTATCTGTTTCCTTCGAGATGCGCGCATCAAAAACCTCAAATCCGCAACATCAGCCTTTTCTTTCTATGTCTATATTTTAAGAATGAAACAGATATGTACCACACATCGCACCTATATAATAAGCTGTTGTGTATTTCGGAATGCTTGCAGATTTTCCTGATCATTCTGCTTCGGCGCACCTTCATTAAACTTTCATCACCTCTTTTCGACATGTAGCTCAGAACTTACGTAACAGAGAGGTCACGTTTCCTGCGCGTCAGGCGATATCAGTTTCCATTTCGTCCTTGAAAGTCGACGATGAATATCTCGAATTACGTGTAACTTTCGCGATTTAAAAAAATGTGTATGCCATAAATTGGCATGCACTACAACTTTCTAATATAAACAACTGCCCCAAGTCAAGAATCAAAAGTTAATTAACGAGTTTTTGCTAATTATTCTCTTCAATAAGATTTTAGTTGCGGCAAACTATTTCCGCCTTGACATAGAGTACGTGAGCAAAAACATCTTAATGGTGACTATTATACAACTTTGATAAAAAATATGTATTGCCTAAAAAAATGCCCTTTTGATTGTACGGAGGTTATGCAGTGGAAACAGTTGCACCTGGCTAACAGACTAACAGACCCTCCAAGTGGAGAAAAGTTAATGAGTGTCCCCACTTTTGTTCATTGTCAGATACTTCATGGAAATATGTGCATGAGCGCTGCCTTTATCAGAATAAGAGGTGATGGAACTGTCTGTCATCATGTCTTTGTATTTCTGATCTTGAATATTTCAGGTTGCTTCAAGACTGCACATTGAAGCTCTGCAGCTGCACTTGGCCAGGCAGCCTCCTTGGAAACTTGGTGTCTCGAGAAGAGAAGACATATCCAAGAATTTGGAATAGCCACGCATAAGGGCTCGTCTTGAGTGGCCCCGAAACTGTGCAACATGCTGTCCTTTTCGCCAGAGTGCCACCTGACATAGTCTGGGAACACGACACTGCCAAGCTCACGCGCGCAAGCTGTGTCACCTATTGGAGTCCTGTATCTCGGAAGACTACATTAGAATGCTGTACTACATGAGAACTACACATGTTGCATGTTTTGCGCTGTATGCCACATAAAATGTGTAATGGAAGTCACAAAGAAGTGTTTGATGGTTGGCCATTGATTTCAATTCATGAAACCTGACTGCTGGCTATGCCAATATTTATGCCAGGTCTAGCATATTGAGGCATTTGACTGTACTGAACGATATTAGTGAAACTATTGCTTTGCAGATCTCACTTATTCTGACGGCTATGTGTTTCGCAGTATTTCAGGAGGTGTTTCTGTATTTCAGTTCTGTACAGAATTCTCTACGACCGCTAATTATATAGGTTAAACACGGCCAATATATATATATATGTCTAACAATGGTGGAAAGGTGGCCAACGACTACACAGTACTTGCAAGACGTTCTGCCTGTAGTTTAGGGGCTTATTGATAAAACAATAGCTTGTCATTGCAACGTGCACATGTATGAAATGGCATGAAGTGTCTGAAACCCGATTGAGAAAATAATTTTTCGAATGACAGAAATTTCAGCTTGTTCATAGCAATTCATTGTAGAATGAAGGCATGCCGACATGAAAGAGAAAAGATACAGACAAGCCAAACGCGAGCGTTTGAGCTGTCTTCATCTCTTGTCTTTCCGTGTTGCATGTCTTACTTTCTTCTGGAATAAACCATTTTGGTGTTTTACGCAGGGCATGGCAATTATTGTGAGACTCATCTATATAAACTTTGAGTAGTATCTTATTTCCCGCAGGGCAATCGAGTGCAGCGCTTTAAAGTTAGTACAAAACCTTTTCCCGGCTCTCATGTATCCACCACTGTGTTCCTCTTTCAGTAATTGATTAATCATTCGACAACCCCGGTGGAAGCGTCTTGTCGAGTAACAAGAGGTTGTGCCACCCAGCCTAATTTCGTCGATTGTTAGATAAAAACCCTATTCCCTCTGCGTTAAACCTTCTTTTCAAAATCTTGATCAATTTCTATAAAACTTCATTAGTTTATGTGTATTTATATGCTGATTTTGAATATGCAATTATTTTTCTACTACTATATGTCGATTTAAATATATGAAACATTTCATGTGACATGTCAGGCGCAACATGTTTTCGTAACCGGAACGAGTTACAAGGTAAGCATATCGCAATAATATGAAAAGAGGACTGCATGCAACAAAACCCGGATGCATGTTCTAAATCCACTTACAAAAGTTATACTATGCTGAACATTGAGGAGTAAGTGTATATCTAGCTGGTGCTTCGCTCACGAGAGTTCAGTATTACATAACTTTTAAGTCAAACGGGTTCAAAACAAGGGTTCGTAGGCGGGCTAGCGGGTTCATGAACATTATGACAGAACAGCGCAGTAAACTCGTTTAAAACTGTTGCATACTGTTTTTATCCCGTATTATGGCGATATGCTGATTCACTTTGTAACTCTCCAAGTTTGGAAAGGCTTGCTCATCAAGACACATCAAATTTTTATGTGTTAAAACTGCGTTTTCTTCGAGAAAGATAATTGCATATTTGAAATCGCCACATAAATAGACCTAAACTCAGCAAGTTTTATCAATATCGACCATGAAAAAAAAATAAACGCATTATTTGTTGCAGAGTGCCTCCTCGAGTACCACGAAGTCGTGACACTGACTCCTGCCGAAGAGTCAAGTACACCACTGTCCTTAAGGACAACGGCGTCAAAGGAACCCTCGAGTTGGGGTCAGCGTTATCATTTAAGAGGGGTCACCCTGACTACCTAGAGGTACTAGCGGGAAACAAGGGGTAGTCGCGTGGAATCCTGCGTTGGGAGTACTACATACTCTATCTGCTTGTGAAGAAGAGAGTCGTTGATCTGAAGAACGAAGGGAGTCGTCTGACACCCCAAAAGGTCATGTGTAGTAATGCGATTACCATCCAAAGATAGTCAGTACAGAAACCGTTTTTTTTTAACAGTGTAGAGGTGCGTCTACTTCTGATTGATTGCAAGTCCAACGCACTGCGTTGTTAGCCCAGCTCAGTTCCTTTAAGACTTCAATATTGTAACCCTGCAACGTTCTAATTACATGCAGTATTGCGCGGTGATATTATGAGCCGTTGGTACTAGCGCCAATATTTCAGTGTTCTTCGCTGTGACAATGCGTTTGCGGTGACTCTGTGCTGAATCGGAAATATAGTTTCAATTGAAACATAATACGCAACTTTGTCACCATATGACCGCGTGCACCGAAACTGTGGCCTCTAGCAATCCTATACTCCTACAAAGCCCGTCAGCGAGGCGGGCAGGGTACACGAATTAGAACTGGTATAGAACAAGCGGGAGAATGATTCTCCATAACCAGGGAAAGCCGCTCAAACGGGGAATAAAGCTTTTTCACGAAATATGTGAGCCCGTGCGATCAGTAGTGCCGCTATTAAGTGGAGATTATGCGAAAAAAAAGAAAAACAAATCAGCGACTAAGACGCAACTAAAATACTTCGGCTACTGAGACACATGCAGAGATTCCGTTGTGGCATTCTCCTTTATTGTCCAAGGCAGCATATGGGCCTACTCTTTTTTGACAACTCTAAACGTGGATTTGCTACGTTTTGATAAGCTGGCGAGAGTGCTCACTCGTAGAGAGTTCAGCGACGCTACAACAAAAAAAGGTCTTATTTATAACTTACAATTTAAATAGCATGTTCTTTTTTTGTACAGAGTACTCGCCGGGGAGCAAATATATGGAAACAAGAATTATGATTGTTCCAACTCTCTGCTCACCTGTGAATGTTGGACAAATTAAGATTCCACATGCGCAGTCGTTATATACGACAAAGCGGACGTGAAGCGTATTCATTTCAGAGCTCTCAAAAAACAATGCCACGAAAAATAATTGGACAGGTCATTTTCCGGACTGAAACGTTTTGATTTATAATGCCCATCCAGTTTCTTAGTGAATTTCACCAGTATGAGGAATAATAAAAATAGGTACTTAACTCTGAACCAATTACACTAGCCATAATTACAAAAATTCCAAATAGTTGCCTAAAACATCGGCCTGCTATGCCACGTGCATACCTCGTTAAGTGACCCTTCAACCACATGTGTCCTGCAGAAATTATCCTATGCAATGGTCAACTGAAATCCCATTAAAATAGAAGACTGGAGGATGGCCAGAATTCTGTTCTACATGCTTCGATTTAGCGTCGAAATAGGGTACAGGAGAAGACTGTCACAAGGTCTATCTATCTATCTATCTATCTATCTATCTATCTATCTATCTATCTATCTATCTATCTATCTATCTATCTATCTATCTATCTATCTATCTATCTATCTATCTATCTATCTATCTATCTATCTATCTACAATATGTTGTCGTGTGTGTTTCTTTTATGTCAAGCCGTACTTTGGGGTTAGGTAGAGAAGCTCGCGATCGCCTTCGATTAACCTGCCCGAAAGATTTGGTACGTCGGCCGAAGCTGAGCTGTTGGACAACTAAATAGATATCGACGAAGATGTGTTTCTCCTTGTAAAATACAACTGAATCTTTATAGGTCGAAGCTCGTCAGGTAACAAAGTTCTCGTTTCAAGCTTCAATCAATCAATCAATCAATCAAATTTTATTTTTCTTTCCTTTGAAAGAGAAGGAGGCGGGACTAAAAGCCGCGATTACGGCTTGACAGTGGTCCCTGCCTCCTTGTTTCTTGGCATTGCACAGCATGAGGGTGGATACATGGTGTATACATTGTGCATAGCGCACTGTTTACAATACTGTTTTTCGGAAATACAGTAAAGGGTACATTTCAATACAGAAGAAAAGATTACACAATGTGCTCTAACGAAAATATGAAGTGACACTGTTGAAATAACACAATTACAAAGTAAAAAGAAAAACTCAAACATACTTAAATGGACACTTGCATTACAGAACAGAATATAGTAATAATTTCATAATACACACTTAACAACAACGCACCAGTGCGTGTAATATCCGTACACTTCATTAGGCCATTGTCGATGAGAAAAAACTAATTTCATTTCTTGAGCAAGAAAACAGGTCAAATGATTCATGATGTAACCTCTTTAGTAAATGCGGAAGGGCATAAGATAAAGACTCTTTATAATAGTTAGCTCGTGGGGTGGGTATATGCCATAATTCTTTGTATCTTGTACGCTGTATGCAGGTGTTTGGATGCAGGTTTGCGAGGTCAGCTATATATGTGTCATTCTGTCTAACTGATGATTTATAACAAAGTAACAATCTATTGTTATATAGTTGATGCACTGGGAGAATATTATACTGCAAAAACCACTCTTTCGTGTGCTCATCATAAGGTAAATTTGCAATACTTCTCATAGCTTTCTTTTGTAATCGATGTAATTTGGTCATGTTGGTAATGCCTGTGGTACCCCATACAAGATGGCAATACTGAAGCAGGGAAAGTACCAATGAGTTGTAAAGTAAAATTTTGATCTTTTCAGGAAGTATGTTTCGTAGTCTAGTTACTGCACCAACTGCAGAAGGAACTTTAGAACACAGGTAATCTATATGTTTGTTCCAAGTTAAATTATTTGAAAAGAAAACACCCAGGATTTTAATGCTGTCAACAACCTCTATGGTGTCATTTTCCATGTTTATATTATTTAATCTTGGAAGAATTTTGCCTTTGGGTGCGTATAGGACGACTTTAGCTTTTTTGTGTTTATTTTAAGGCTATTTGTGTCAGCCCACTCTTTAATTTTTGCAAGCGCACAGTTGGCCTTGCGCTCAATATCAGCTGTTGATATGCCCGTAATGAAAACGGACGTGTCATCGGCATATGAAATAAATTGGGCATCCTCGTAGCAGAATACAATGTCATTCACATAAATTGTGAAAAGCAGCGGCCCTAAAATGCTGCCTTGCGGTACTCCTGCAAGTATTGACAGTAGGGATGATCTGTGATTGTTTACATCAATATATTGCGTTCTTTGGCTAAGGTACGATTTCAGTAGATCGCTTGCTATTCCACGTATTGCATACTGTTTGAGCTTGTAAAGGAGAATAGAATGGCTTATCGTGTCAAAGGCCTTTGAGAAGTCAATGTATATGCCTACAGCGTACTGCCCGGCACTGAAGGCCTGCAAAATTGTTTCTTTCTGAGCCAGCAGGGCAGTTTCAGTAGACCTGTGCTTCATGAAACCATGTTGGAAATCATTTAGCAATTTTTGGCTAGCGAGATACGAGGAAATTCTAATGTACACTATTTTTTCGATACCTTTTGATAATACTGGCAAGATCGAGATTGGACGATAGTTATTTATAACTTTCTTATTTCCGCCCTTAAATACTGGTACAACACGAGCTTCTTGCATACCTCTAGGGAATACACCACTACTCAGAATAAGGTTGTAAATGTAAGTTATTACTGGGCAAATTAAGTCAAGCACGTGCTTTACAGGCATAATTTGAATTCCGGTAGAATCTATTGATTTTCCCTTTTTAATAGAGTTGATACACGAAAAAACCTCTTCACAATCGGTAGGTTGTAAAAACAACGAATTTGCAGTGCTACAGTTCAACAAACTTGTGTCAATACGAATAGAGCTAGCATCAACATTGCTCGCTCGGCCTTGTTCAATAAAGAAGCGATTAAACGCGTTTACCATTTCTGTGCCGGAAAGTTCTTCGCCTGCAAGCTCTATATTGTGCAAAGATGTAGAGGTATTGTTGGGATTCAGGAGCCGTCCCAGTTTTTTCCATAACACGTCTGATTTGTTTAGACAGTCCCCCGAAAATATATTACTATAATACGTGTTTTTTGCCGTCTTTAGCTTAGAGTTGTTTATTACGGTATGCTTTAAACTCTTGAAGTCCTTCAGGATTCCTTGTTTTAACGAAACGGGCATATAATTGATTCTTGTGCCTTATCATTTGTAATATGTCATGGTTCACCCAGGGTTTCCGGGCCTTGCGCGGTTTGCGTACTTTCTTCAACGGAAAGCATATATGATATATAGTCTTAAATGTATCTATAAAGTTGTTGTATGCTATATCACTATGGTTTGATTCATAAGTACTTTGCCATGTCTGCTGACCGATGGAGCTGCGGAATTGCTTAAGTTGTCTTTGCGTGATTAATTGGGTGAAATGCTGTTCTTTTGGTATTTTGGATGTCCCGCAATTTTTACGTACTAGCATGAATATACCAAAATGGTCAGAGATGTCAGTGATAATAACATCTCCAAAAATTAGGTCACTATATGTTTGTTATAAATATGTCCAACAAGGAATCCCCTGTAGATGTGACTCTCGTTGGCCCATGTTATAGGACTTACGAATCCATTTGCTGATATGGTTGTCTGAAACTCATTTGAGATGCTCGTTGAAACCAGCAAGTTCACATTGACATCTCCTCCTAAAATTATCTCTAGGTTATTTGCATTAATATAGCGAAGAAAGCTATCAATAAATAAAAAATAGAGCTGTGCGTTTTTCGAAGGTGGTCTGTAACAGACAGAGAAGACTGTCTTCCCACTTCGCAAGCTGAGGATCTCATAATCATGAGTTGTGGTGGTAAATTCGTCAACGATTTCGCATTCAATGGATTCCTTTATAAGTATACCGACGCCACCTCCCTTCTTCTCACTACGACTGCGATAAAATGACTGGTATCCAGGAAGATTAAAGGTAGCGGACTGTTCTGTATACCAGGTTTCTGTAAACATTAGTACATCAAATGGTACCCCAAATGTGTCGAGCATTGTTCCAATCTCATCTTCTTTGTTTGAAAGAGAGCGGACGTTAAGATGAAAAAATGAAAAACGCGGTTTGTTGACTGTCACTACTTCTTTAATTTCGGTCGGCTGAAAGCCCATGTTGAATAGTACCACAAACAAAGAACAAAAGAACAAACTAGAGAAAGAACGATTAGACTATTTTAGACAAGTCTTCAATGTGGGCAATGGTTATCACTTCCGACGTGTCTAACTTGCGGGCAAAAATCTTCTCGTTTGACGACCAAATATGCTTCCAGTTAAATTCTCTGCGTTTGGCATTCGCCATTCCGAACAGACGTTTCAATGTCGGGCAAAGGTGTTTGTTTACGTATACTGGAACACGGGAGTCAAACGCGAGGTCAGCTGACGTCACCCTTTGTTTCCGGGCCCTTTGAAGGAAACTGTCACGTTTTTCACGACGAGCAAACTGTATGATTATATTGGGTGCTTGATTTTCACTCTGAGTTCGAACGCGATGACACGCTTCTATATCGCTGTCCACAAGAGGCACTCCAATGACCGATGCAAGTTTCTTAGTCACTTCAAATACATTTTCGTTCGATGAGTGCGGCACGCCCTTCACTTCTACATTTAGTCGCCTGGAGTACTGCTCAGTTTGAACGAGTCTGCTATCATGTTCCTTGACCCCAGTGCGAAGAGCATCACGTTCATCTTGTAACACTTTTATAGCTGCTTTGAGTTCTGCATTTTCCTTTCGCACGTCATTTACGGAGTCTTTAATGTCTTCAAAGCTTTTGTTCATGAAGGAAAGACTAGACTTGATATCTCTGATATCTTTCCTGATGTCTCGATCCAAACATTCGCGCATTTCTCGGAACTCCTGTTTCGTGTCACGTTTCAGTTCCTCAAAGAGTTTAATCAAATCCTTGGACATGACTTGCGCAAAAATGACACGCACACAATTAGCTATAACAGTTTCAGTGATCGACAGTTTCAAAATGGCAATACAGTCACAGCACAACTTTCACGGACCAACAGCACTCTTGGCAGCAACAGCAGTGAGCATTAAGATAATAGCTATTGCTATGCCTAGGGTAATGTGAAAAGACCAACCCACCTGCAAAAATTCCAGAATACACTTGATTAGAATGGGTGTTTACTCCGCCGCTGCCGCTGCCGAAGTGCGGCCGTGCCAAGAGCTGACCGAGAAAAAAAAACGCCTCCTCCTGTTGAAACTGATAAATCCGTGGTTGCAGTGCAGTTGGATAGATGGCAGTTCCAGCGCTGTTTGTTACGGCAAATCCAGGAAGACCATCCACTGCAAAAATTCCAGAATACACTCGATTAGAAGGGGTGTTTACTCCGCCGCTGCCGCTGCCAAAGTGCATTTTCATTTAAAGGTATGCATCTTTTAAATTGACGAAACCTAGTTGTTTCATTATGGCTTCAATATGGCTGGCTTCGGTTTTCCAACCAAAAGTTTGCGAGGGAAAGCCAACATCTCGAAGTGATTCCCGCTCATGATGTTCTATATATCAAGTGTTTCGACCATTTTTCTTTGATGTAGCCGGAGATTAGCCTATAGGTTGATATTAAACAATTGCCGTGATCGGAAGTAGTGCGATATATAGGATAAGTCAATTTACCCGAGTTTGATATTGTCGGGTTCCACTATGCAAACAGCAGAGTGCAAGAATTTGGCTAGAAAGCAGCGATTAGCCTTCTAAATTCTACAGCTGCTAACCGGTACAGGGTGTGCTATCCCAAAATAGAGGCATAAATAGCGTTCGAGCTGCAGTTAGTATAGATGCCGCGCATGCAGAAGCATGATGTTCTGCGAGCGTGTGTTTCCTTGTTCATGGTTCTTTGATGCTTCTGTGTGCATTGTTGGGTATTGTACTTACCAGGGTAGTGATTTTAAATATTTAGCGTTTATTAGTGTAATAAGATGATGGCAGGCCGTCTCGCTTTTTAATTTGACATTTTTTAGTCTTGCAATATGATCAACTTGATGTGGCAATACACGCGGCACATATGAAAAAAAAAATGCCAGGCCTGCGCGGAAAGTGCAGCACAGTCACAGCGAAAGGTGGAAGAGCGGCATTTCTAGAGCCCGTTGTAAGATCTCTTGGGGTACTGATAAAAGTACACTTGCAATGTACCCACTACGCCATAAATAATAATTTTTGTGAAGTTGGGAAGCACCCACTACGCGATTAGTCATCATTCTGCGGAGAAGCGAGGTACCCGCTACACATCTGTAAGGCATTATGTGCACTTCGTTGTTGAGGCGGCTGACGACGATAAAAAATTATGGGAAAGCCTTTGCAATAGTTTGGAAGCACTCAGCAGCCCATTCGTTGCGCCATTAGCATTGTGTGACGCCTAGTTGTTACTTTACTATTCTACGACGCTATATTACATATGTTACTGTGGTTCCTTCCCAAATGAAACTTTTATAGGACCTTTTTGCAAAGAAGTTTCAAGCACCGGCATGGTTTAAAACAACATTACCTGTGGGCAGGCGGGGCAGAACGATACGGTGATCACTGGACGTTGCATCAGAAAGGCCTGTTAAACCTCGGCTCGTAATCGATGCGGTGTTTCCACCTGAGTGCATATTCGACGTGGCGAACCACTCTTCTTGAAATCGTCACTCGTGAGTTTTATAATGTACTAACTCGAGTTAACAAAATATGCTTGTCTCCAGGAAAGAAGTTTCTTTTTTAAAATGCACACAGGTACACTTGCTGTGAAGACGTGGCAAGGCAGAAAAGAATTTTTTGTTCCCTGGCACGTAAATTGCACAGTGTGCAAAAAGCCGGAGACTATTGATCATTGTTTTATTGATAATTGCGATGCAGTCTTCTTTTGGGATCTTCTGCAGTGAACACTCAAAAAAGACTGAAATCAACCCTGTAAACATTAGGTACCTTGATGTTACAAAGGACAGGACGATACCATATGACACAATCTTTCTCATTGCTCTGCATAGTCTCTGGAGAGCAAGACTGATTGGCAGAAATGCTGAGCCTCCGCGATAAAAAAAAGCATATTTCCGAAACCAGTGATTCAAATACGCTGGATATATGAACTTTCTAGGGACGTTCTAGACTAGTTTTCTGTGTTTTAATTGTGTTTAAATGCGCCTTATTATTAATTTTGATAATATCACTCAAAGTGCAACGGTTTGCTTCCCAGTAAGAAAGAAAAGAGAAGCACCGGCATTGGTCTGTGGAAGAACCCTGGGCTCCCACGCGGAGAGCCGAGGTTCGAACCCCATTTATTCCCGGTTGTTTTTTATTACGTTCTTTTTTTCATGTTTCGTGAGATAGTGATTACGGACACCGGCAGCGGCGGCGGGCAGCTACGGCGCCAAAAACGGCCGCTGTTTTGATCTCATAACAACTTTCGCTGTAAAAGGCGTAAACCTCTTATTGTGCAATTGTCGTTTAGCAGCGTAAGTAGGATTACCAAGTTTCTAGTGCGGTTACTAACAACTCAGTAACAGATCAACAATATAAGTTAGTATTGTTCACTAGTAGCGAATTTCAGAACCACCGCTTTTACTACGTGCAAGTGCTAAGAAGCTAGTGCTTCTTGGGACTAGTAAATGCCTATTACTTACTTAGCGAACACGCAAACCTTTTCTTTAGGAGATTGCGCAAAAACTATCTCCTCAATATATACTATTACAACTATAGTACATATTGTCGCGGTGCAACGCGAACTAAAGACAAGAACACCTCGCGGCAGCGAAACAGCCTGTTCAAGTAAGTTGAACCGAACAACGTTTTATTGGTATTTTTCTCTGTGAAAAACCTACTGTCCCACTAGCCGGTGTCTGGTAAACCTCCACATCGTCAATGTCATTTATATATACACCCGTGTCAATATATATATATATATATATATATATATATATATATATATATATATATATATATATATATATATATATGTGTGTGTGTGTGTGTGTGTGTGTGTATGTGTGTGTCTGTGTGTGTGTGTATTCTCTGTCTACCCAGGCCCGTTATCAAACTAGGCCCCACCTCGGCCTCAAACGTGCCGTGACGCAAGCTTGTGTTTCGAGTAGCAGTAGCCAAAATTTTCATTTGCGTATAAGCCTGACATGTTATGGGGTTTAGCTTTTACAAACCCCGACATCATCATGAGGCACGCCGTAATGGGTGACTCTGGTTTCGTTTTGACCACCCGGAGTTCTTTAAAGAGAACGATAGCGTACGCACACGACTGTTTAGAATTTCACCCGTAGGGAAACCCGGTTGCCGTGGGTGGCAATCGAACCAACGACTCTGAGCTTTTGGATGCAGCAACATGGCGGTCAAGCGACCATGGTGCGTAGTATGCTTCTCTAACGAATAGATTAAGTTCACTGGAGGGTCCAGTGAGTATTCTGAGTGTTCTGACCTTGCACCCCCCCCCCCCCCCCCCGCGGCATTACCATTTTAAGATATTCCCCTAAAATGACGACCTGTCGGTCAGTGTCAGTCACCCCCTTAGCTGAATTTCTCCTAATCCCCCCTCCATCACCCCCCCTTCCGCCCCTCGTGAAAAATTCTGTATCCGCGCCTCATAAAGAATATAGACAGCTCCTCGCTGACGGCTTCGCATGACAGCGATTCGCACAGTGGGTGACATTTGCATCATTTTCAATTATTAACGCAGAAGCCTTATATTCCCCATAAGCGAAAAATGGCCGTCGGTGTGAACCCGAATGATGTACAACGTCGCGTATTTACAGATGGCGTCAGGATGACATCACTGATAAAGCCACAAATCCTCATGCAGTCACAGATCCCCAAAATTTATGGCGGCACATGACATGCCCTCGCAAGATGGCGTCATCACATGGAATCCTCGTTTAGCCAAAGATGGACCGATCAGAGAGGCAATGGAACACCAGGTGAGGCACAGAAAAGTTCACGGGTAGGGGGTGGATAAATGGTTAGTAAAATCGACTGCGAAAAGAAAGAAAGCGAATAAGATTGTTTTCGCCTACGACTCGTTTTAGGCGCGAAATTTTGAACACGAAATGAAGGATAGCGATATTACTGAGGGTGTTTCACCCTGATGAAATCTGTGAAAAAAGATCAAAACGCTGAGTACCATATTTAACGGGATATTATGCCTTATATTTAGATGAATGAGTGTCGAGCTACTGAATTAAAATGCTTTTTTTCTTAATGACAGCTGTGATCAATATGGTTCGGTGTGAACCTGCCGCTGGCAGTTCAGGACGAGGCGTTGGAGGAAGTGGAGGAATCGGCTAGCGCGAAAAGGAAAATGGTTCGTATCTTCAAACGAGCCATACAGTGCTCATGCAATGAAACATGGCTACCCTGTTTATGTATATATTGCTAAAATGCACACAAATGTCGTCATCCCGGGATGGCGGTTGTAAACGTGAGCGTCAAGTGGCAAATGGTAATGTCCAGCTGGTAAAAAAAGTAATGCATCGTGGCATGGCTTCCAATAATATAGAGAAATCGACATCTAAAACCCCCGAATTCGATTTCTACCTTTTCTTTGTCCATGCTAAAGAAACTTCGATGTATTGACAGTGCGTCACGAAACTAGTTAGTTTGATCGATGCAAAGAGTATATGCATACCAAACCGTTAGGCCGGTTAATTTTGGGTCATCGCGCACATAAGTTACAATTTTGCATTACAAAAATCTCTTCCCCTGTCCACCCCCCGCTCGCAAACATACACTACACAAAGGTATATATATATATATATATATATATATATATATATATATATATATATATATATATATATATATATATATATATATATATATATATCTGTGAGTTGATGTGTCTGCGATCTGCACACTGACGGTTAGTCAAAGCGGCACAAACAGGATTCCTGGCTTAGAACGAAAACACACCAATCTTTCCTTTTAATGAGCCTTCAGTTCATTGTTATGTATGGTCATGTCCACAGCTAACATATGACTGGAGAGTTACTTAGCAACGATATGATCGTGGCAGGCCAGCTGGATTTTTGTGGCAGCTTAATATAATTTTCTAATTACTGGAGATGTAATTTGCTCAGAAATGAATTTTTTATTAGTTTTCATGTCGATGCGATACATTATCGAATTGTATGGGCAAAGTTGAAGACTTTCGGTACAGCAAACTGCCTCACTCATTATTTGTCGTCATATTTTAAATCAGTTTCGAAAATGACAAGGTTCACTTCCAATTTGCGGTATATAAAGACCCTGCGTATGGGATATCAGCGTATCCAGCCGTTTTTTGAGAACGAAGGCCCCGTCTTCTACTTTCAAGTAAGTAAGCGCTGACAAAGTTTCTGAAATGCACTCCAAATGTGCGGCATGTATGTACTGTCCTAGATATTCGTTCCTACATTTATTGGTTCTCCCTCAAAACTAGTCTGAATACTTTACGGGTGCCTCTGCTTCTATGATAATACAGCAGATGATCGACCTTGTTTTGATCCTGTAGTGCCCAGAGACAGCTCCACACCAAGAACAATTCAGTCTTATTTTTTCATGTTATCTCTCTCCATGGAGAGTAGTTCGTATTAGAAACAAGAAATGAATATGTTCTTTGAATTGATTGAATACTCATATTATTTATTAGTACGTGGTTTACTGAACTGTCGACTAGTGAGAACTCTCGCCAGCTTAACAAAAGCCAGCAAATTCGAGTTTAGAGTCGTCGAAACAGAGTGGCACGTATGTTACGTTGGGCTGTAATGGCGAAAGCCAGCGCCGGTGCTGCTGCGACTCAGTCGCCGATGTATTCCTGTCAGGCGCCTAGTGAGGCTTAACCGCAGCATTGTCTTATTTCATCCATAACCTCCTACCACTAGGGGCACTACCATAAAGCAGCTTTGCATTGCATGTGAAAAAATTCGTCAGCTTTTTTGATGAGCTCATTCTAAAAAGAAAGGGCGTGCGAACACGGACACAAGAAAGAAGTCAGGACAACCCAAACGCCGACTAACAACTGAATAGATGCACAACGGCGGAAAAGAAAGAAGTCAAGAAAACTCATCTGCGCGTGCCTATGCAATGAAATTGCCCATGCGCATGCCCATGCACACAAACAAATTCTCTGTTTGCCGTACAAGTGTGGTGTATAAGGTTCCTTTCAGCTGCGGCCGCTTCTACGTAGGACAGACGGGCCGCTGCATCAACCAGAGATTATTAGAACATAAAAGATCTCTAACCAGAGGCTCATCTTCTAATCTATCGTTACAATGTCGGGAGTGTAAATACAAGCCAAAATTCAATGAATGCGCAGTTTTGTACCGATGTGAGAATGAAGAAACGCGTCTGATGATGGAGGAATAGCATATCGAGAATAGTGGCAGCGCATGCGTGAGCCAAGCATCGATTAAATTGCATAAAGCTGAAATCAAATGCCTTAACAGTTATCTTTCGCGTAGGGCCCCATGCGTGCCGGATTGATAGGTTCGCCTATTGCATGGGTAATGGGCACGCGCAGATAAGATTTCGTGCATTCTTTCTTTACCGCCGTTGTGCATCTATTCAGTTGTTAGTCGGCATACTTACCAACTAGCTCAGCAGTCTGTTATTCTAAGCTTTTTGATGAGCTTTTCCTAGTTACCGAGAATAGAGTTCGGCTCGTACTTCTAGTTCATTTCGTTCACACCTCCTTACCCTGTGTTTGGTTGGTTAATTTATGGCGTTTAAGGTCTAAAAGCGACTCGAATTATCAGATATGCCGTAGTGGATGGCTCCGTATAATTTTCGGCCCCGTGGGGTTCTTTACCATGCAGTGAAACCCCACACTAGACGACCTTTAGCATTCCTCCTCCATCCATAATAATAATAAGAATATCTGGGACTTAACGTCCCAAAACCACGATATGATTATGAGATACGCCATGTGTAGGGCTCCGGAAATTTCGACCACCTGGGGTTCTTTAACCTACATCTAAATCTAAGTACACGGGCCTCAAACATTTTCGCCTCCATCGAAAATGCAGCCGCCGCGGCCGGCATTTGATCCCGCGACCTGCGGGTCAGCAGTCGAGCGCCATAACCATCGAACCACCACGGCGGGGTCCTCCTCCATCGAAATACGACAGCCGTGGCTGGCATCGAACGGACTTGGCGTATTGGATATGAAGCAGCATGTGTTGTCTTGATACTCGTGATCTTATTGTGGCCATGCTGCATATGGTGTTTAAAGCTTAAACAAAACAAAACAAAACAAAGAGTAACCGAAAATACCTTTTTGCAACGTTTTGCAACGCTTTCCATCAAAATATTGGCGCTGCTACCGACGAATAACAATTTGGCCACAGTATACTGCACGCAGTTATGATGATGTAATGTTATAACGTTGCAGTATTAAAGGAATTGAGCTGGGCTGGCCATGCAGTACGTTGTTCTAGTGGTCACTTAGAGTGATGTTATGTGCCCCAGCAGGTGAAAAGCGCAAACGAGAGCAGCAGAGAGTTAGATTGAGTGACGCAATAGGGAAATCTGCAGGCATTAAGTTAAATCAGATCGCTTAGGACGGGGCAGAACGGAGACCCTATGGAGAAGCCTTGTTACTTGGTCAAAAAGTGAGGTTTATGATGCAGATTATTATTACTGTGATGGTGACAAATGGCGTTAGAGGACAAAGGCGTGCAGGGCAAACTACTCGGTGGCGTAGGCTTTGTCATTCTTCGGGTTTCTCCGTACTCGCAGGAATCGTGCATTTCTGAAGACATGACTAAATGCAGTAATTTTCAATGAGCGCGTGACAACCTACGCGCATTTGTCCACAAAAAGTGCCGTGGTTCAACACGGTTAAACCAAGCTTGTCGATCGATAGCAGCAACTAACGCGGAAAGCATGCCGCGGCGGTGTCACGAGCGTCGTCACCGCCATGAGGCAAGCAGCACCAGGCTGTCCGCGATTCTCTTCGCATTGCCGGCGTGGTGGTCACATGACAGCAGTTGAGGTCTCGAGGTGCGCGAGCCCGCCGGCACACTGCTCTCGCCGACCGACAGGGATGGGTGCGCTGGAGAGGAGAACAAATCGACATTGCGCATGTCCGTTGCTATGGCCACGCACGTGCGAGAGAGCTAATGTTGAAGGCCGAACGCATACGCAAGAACATTTTCTGGGATTGTACCGGGACGAGTAGAGCTATCCCCTAAAGGCTCAGTCACACCTGCAACTAGCACCAGCCGCGCGACAATTTGCGACTGGCAAGCAAAAAGCGTTTCTACGCGACCGACATTCTCGACACCCAGTATTCTAGTCTGCTCGCACTGCTCTTTCCCCGTAAAATAAGATGACGTCCTGTTCCTGCACATCTGATTGGTTGAGAGGCTTGCGACTGCTGTCAGGCGACTGATAAATCGAGCAGAGAGCGACTGAGCCTAAGCAGTCGTTTTGAGACCGAAGGTGCCATCTGCGGCAGGGAGCTTTGCGGCTAACTTGGTTGCGCGACCTGTACTAGTCGCAGGTGTAAACGAGCCTTAAAAGTGACTGCTGAAAGCGAATGACGTCGCACACATACACAGAAGCAGATGCACACACGCGTAATTCCCTTGCTTATCTGTACCAGCTAAACGCAAATAAAATGCTAGTTAAACCGCACCAGCGGCAGCACTTGAGCGCTGGGCATTTCGTAGCGTTCAAAGCATGAGCTTCCACTATGGCGCAGGAAACTCGCATGGGTGCATATATGGCGTCGTATTTCTTGGCAAAAGCAATAAAGTATCACACACGTTATAACGCACTTCATCTGTAGTATATCTATACAAGTAAATAGAAGAGTTATTGTGCTTTGAAACGTAACGCTACTATTTTCCATTGCAGTCAACAAGATGAACCGCTTCCTGGGAATGGACCTCCTTGTAGCAGTGGCCGTTGCCATAGGTAATACAAAAATTAACTTGTCAGTAGTTGATTTGCAAGGCATATAACCTATGTGCTAAAACCTGACAACAGCTGGCACGACAAATTCCTTCTAAATGGTTTCGACGGCGCATGCACACAAAAAAAGAAAAGATTGATTGCAAATGAGATGACAGGGGTTACATTGGAGAAAGTGGCGAAGAAAAAACGATCTGCTCATTGTTACATGCTATATGGGCGATAGTTATTGGCAACCACCCCCTATTTAAACGCGAGAGAGTGAAAGATCTCATTCTGCTGCAAACACGTACACAAGCAAGCCTTTTAGAACGCCTACCTACCAACCAGCTCAGCTCTCGCTTATGTTAAAGATCTCGTTTCACAGAAATTCCGGTGTCGGGATCATTGGCGTCGTCGTTGGTTGTCAGATAAAAATTGGCGTTGTCTGTGTTAGAAAAATGAGGATATATCCAAAGAAATAAGAAATAAAAATGTTCGCTGTATGTGAGAATCTAAGTCAGACCTTCTGCGTGGCAAGACGCGTTCTACCACCGAGCTACGCCCACTGCTCGAAATTCCTTCGTAAAAAACTCTACGAGAATGTCATGTATTGAAATGAGTCTTATTAACACATGTAATAATGTGTGGCAAAAGTGTAGAATCGGACGAGGCGCCAAAACCTAACTGCGCAAAGAGTGGGTGGTTTTAATCTGTCTATCTATTACAAAGTGTGCAGCTGCGCGTGGCACAAAATGGTCGTGCAGTGGGTTTTTAGCTAATTTCCAAAGAAAACAGCTCCACTAACGTGAAATCTTGGAGGGACGAAGCATGCAGTGTGCGCCGGTGTTTCCCACAGCAAAATCACTGCTAATGGGCAATGAGAGACAAATGAAAGATTATACACAGAGACCCGCAGACCGCTTTTAGTTAACGCGCACGCTGCGAATCTTTGTTCAACTACGCATAACAGAAATCTCCCACCAGCACTACATTGCAGGTCAAGATCCACTGCTTATATATACGGGGTGGCCGGTGAACGGTTGTGCAGTCGGTTTCTTCAATAAAAAAACTCGCTAGCTGAGGGTGCCTGCGTTGGCGTTTTCTCTCGCGTTCTCGTTCCTTGCGAGCTGGTAGTTCAGCGTTCATCGCAGTAAGTGCGTTTGCATAGTCAACGCGCGCCGTTCGCTCTCTCTCGCCACACGGCGAGCGATGAGGCGGTGACGCCTTGCGCTAAAGCAAATTGACCGTCACGACAGCAGGCGACGATGCACGCCGAGACGCTAAGGGGCTTCACCCCTAAAATATCGTTAAATTGAGTGACATACGTCCAAGTCCAACGACACGTAAATGTGCTTATATGAGAAAGCTAAGTACAGGATGAAATGTGTCATTTATTTACACGGGGAAAGGATCGAAACACGATATTCCATCTCCAACGGGACAACTTTTATTTAGATGGACGATCATTAGCATGCCGCATTAAGATGTTTTAAAGCGCAGATCTCAACAGCCTCTTCGTGCGTTCGGCGCCATCAGTGTAAGATAGGCAACGACATGTTGCCACAGCGTAGGACGAAAGGGAGCCCCGTTGGTTTCCTCAGAACCCAACGAACCCCACACAGCGAACGCGGAACACAACGCATACAAATAATGAGAGTTATAGCATAGAAAGCGCAAGGAAGAAAGCGGAGGAGGAGAGTTGCGAGTGATGAAACACAGAACTGCATGAGTGGCGGAGATGGAGCTATGGAGCAACGCGCTGTCGTTTTTTTTTTTTTCACCGATGACGTCGTCAGCAAGGTGTGCCGTGGCATCTCGATAAACGAAAGGCGCGGTGAGCGTATCTGTCGATACCATAATTCCAAACAAAGCGATGCATGAGCGGTGGTCTTCCCGCGGCGACTGCTGTAAAACGAGCCCACGCATCAATGCCTTGTGCCGCGCCCACAATATAGTCACAATAGTCACAGCGTTCTCCTAATCGTAATACAAAAGAGCGTCAGCGAGTTCGTTGTGAAAGATGCTTGACGCAACCGGTGGCAGTGTCGCTGCTGCTCAGCGGGCTGCCCTAGCAGAGGTGCACCGACGCTGAGCTAGAATCCAGAGGTTCCCACCGACGAAGAAGCAGCTATGCGCCGCGCCCAGCAGTACCCTGCCGTTGGCACTTCCGAAGAAGCTAATCATCGCCGCCGTAGACATATAAATGCACGTCTCTTTCAAATTCTTTTAACACGAAAGTGTTTTATGCCGGGGTCCACCAAGACTTCAGTGACGTATTTCCGTCACGGAAAGGACGTCGAAAGAAGGTACACGATCAGATGGCAAAGAAAAAAAGGTTCCGTCACCGGGCATCGAGCCCACGACCGCTCGGTCCGCAACAACAGATGCCGGACACGCTATCCACTGCGACACGGTCACAGATTCCAGAGGTATTACAAGCGCGCCTTTTATATCTATTACCTCCCGGTCGGCGTGGTGCTGTTGCCCTCTGGGAGCGGTAAGGTAAAGTAATTCGTCATTACTATGGCCTCCGCGATTAGCATCTGCAACGCGTTACACGTCCGCCCCATTCTGCGCGTTTTCAATAGAATTCCAATTGTGTCAATACCTTAACACACCGTGAGGTGGCGACATTGGCCCTAGCGTCGTAAAAGCGTCCGCCTCGCTCATAGCATCCAAGGATGATAGCATCACGCTAATCCAAACCAAAAATAGCTCTGCGACGCGCGCCTGCCACACCTGGATGTAACACCACGTTCCCCGCTCACGCGCTCGCCTCGCGAGAAGTCGCGGCCGGGCTACCGTGGCGGCACGACGCGCTTTGCGTTTCCCTCTAGTCCGGCTGTGGTGTTCAATCACATTTTAACATGCCGCGGGATGGCGACCAAGTTCTGCGTCCAACATGCAACGCGCTTCTGGCTATCACACCTCGTTCTCTGATTACGTTTTCACCGTTAACTACTACAGCTACCACAAGGGTTTGTTTAATCATTTAGCAGGGACGTTAGTCGTCGGGATTGAGATGTACCACCAATCCCCAAAGTGGGTGCATACACGTTAAACGGTGCCATTAGCTGCCAGGCATCGATATATATTGTGCGAACTCTCTTATATCAATGTACAGTAAACATTTAGTTGCTTCTTTAAGGCCATGGTTTACTTTCGTGTTATTCCAATTCCTATGACGGAGGGACCAACCATGTTTTTTATCATATATTGCGAAATCGAAACACATCAACAGCTAAGCTCATGTTTCGCATTACGGTGTATCGTAACTATGAGCGAACCTTTTCGTCTCTGCTTTACAGCTGTGATCATCATGGTCCCGTATGAAGCCGCCTGCTTAGGAGGATTCGTCGGAGGAACTGATGGTATCGGCTTCCGCAAGAAGTGAAGTGCGGAACGTCCTGAAGACAGCATTTTTGTTGTTGCCATGCAAAGAAAGATGACTTTTAGCGAATAAAGCAAGGAAAGCAAACAAGAAGTTCTTATCAGGACGTACCTTCTATGAAAGTTTTTTAAGCGATAGCTTGCAAATGATGCTCTCATTGAACGCTCATGGAATATGCGTGCGAGGTGTGCTACACCCTAGAAAGATAAAAAAATAGTCTTTTCACTCTTTCGGGGAGTCTTCACATGCCACGTATATGACTCTCTATAAAGAGGCCTGTCAACTCTCTTTGGAGATCGCTATACTCTCTTCGAAGTGTTGTGCGACCCACAAGGGAGTTAACGTGTCTCTTTAAAGAGAGTCACATACGTGGCACGTCAAGACTCCCCGAAAGGAGTGTAGTCAATTTGGCTAACGTCTTAAAAAATTAACGCATCTTCGCATTTGTGGTGCCAAGCATGAGGAAATTGCGCCGCTGAGTGGCCTCTGTTTTTCTTTTTTTATTCTTTCTTACTTCATCTCATACTGGCAGGTTTCTAGCAGCGCGCGAACATAGGAAAATAGGACATAGTAGACAGAATGAGCACTGACTTACAATTGACCTTATTTCGCAAAGTGGCAAAACATATATATGCGGAAAAGGAAGATAAAAAGCAAACATACCATCCTAATAAAAGTGACTGCCATCTAAACACGTTGAACAGGTCCACCATTGCCTTAACGCCCGGCCAAGTATTCACGTTGTGTGATAATGCAACTGATGGGGAGCTTACGCAGTTTTCACTTAGTGAGTGAATTATTTGTGCTTCGATGATCTCGCGGTTTAACTCATCCCTGTGCCTTGCCTTTATCGCAAGCGATCGAAGAGGTGAGTGCGACTGCAGTCCCGCCAATGGATGCAAAGGTGCCCTTGTATCACATTATGTATACATTATTTCGATGCTTTCGCAGGCGGTCGCTTATGCACCTTTCGGATTGGCCGACATAAGCCTTCCCACGCGTCAGTGCGATCGGGTAGACGACTCCCACAGCGCATGGGATGTAGCACGACATATGCCCTACAGTGCAAGGGGCAGAGTATGCACGAGGTGTGTTAACCTGCTTGTATAGTCTCTGCAATTTTTCCGGCGAAGAAAAAACCAACAGAACGCTGGCGGCCTGGCCAATCTTTTTGAACCTGTGGGATACACCGTGAACATACGGTAGTACAACAGGCCGGCTCTTTTCGACACAGCTTTGCTTTACAGACTGTCGATATCTTTCTCTCTCTTTCTTCGATTCTGTTTCTTTCACTCTTTCTTTCTCTTCATGTTTTTGTCCTCTTTCTCTCTGTTTCCCTCTTTCTTTCTATGCTACACTTTACTCCCTCCCCTCCTCACCCTCACATCTCTCCCCCTCACCGGCAATTCCCTTTCGCATCCCTTGCTTTACTATACTGTACTATAAAATTGGCCGCGTATCTGCGTGCTTCGCTGCAAATGTCGTCGAAAGACGATAGTCTTTGGCCGGCCGTACTACATGAGTCTTGGTCTCATTCGCGGCCACCCATGATGATGTTGTCAAACCATTTCCGTCCTCGCATGATAAATGCAGTGGGTGTTTGTTTGAACAGATTTAATCTTACCGCATTATCACTGCTGGCATGCCATGTGTTCGTACTTCCACGACATGTCAGCAATGTTTGGGTCGCGCGCGTTACTGTATAGCATGGTAGTTTGCAAAGAAAACCGGCGGTGACCAACGCGACCGGCGGGGACGCTGGCCAGCCCGAACACGCGGTTTGGCGCGATGCGCTGAAGGCGAAGAAACGTCCGCACTCCACGAGTACTCTCCACAAACTCTCTTATTTACACGTCGCCTGGGTAAAAGGGGAATGCTACAGCGGCGCCCCCTGTCATTCGTACAATGCAATACTGAACCGAAACCGAAACATAACAGGAGCTTGTGCAGAGGGCACGGAGGAAGACAAGTTTCAGCGCAGCCGCATTTTCAGCGCAGCTTAAGAAACTAGGGGCTTTAAAATTGTGTACCTATGTATTTTCTATTAAAGGAACACACCACCTAATACTTACCTAATGATGTTGGTCCTCAGGTATGCATAATATTTACTTTTTGATCGACAACGTTCACAAGTAGGAACAGCCGTACCAGTTCAAGATGGGTGGGCGGTAAGCAAGTGGTTCAACTTTGGCCGGGTGGCTGAATCGAGTGACGTGCCGACAAACAGAAAGACAGATCGAAATTTCTGCATTTGAGTTCCCCAAGAAAAACTATCGTCTTTAAAAGACTGCTTTGCTCAGCTAGCGTGCCTGGATAGCCGTGTCGTTATGAGGCTCGCCTAAGGATCGTCACTACGGGGGTTTGTATTCCGCTTCGTGAGCAAATGTTTTCGCCAAGAATTTTTCTCTTTCTCTCTACTACTTTCCTTCTCACTCTCTGTAATCGTACTCTCGTCCATCCGAGTTATTGCATCCCACGCCCGAAAATAATCGCAGCGCGAGAGCGCGCGCCGGGCGCACATGTGTTCGGCGAGCGCGGAAGAAGAGGACGAAGAGAGCACGCGGGCCGCGTTGTTGCTCTACCCGCCCTAGAAAGGTGGAGGCCAATCATGATGATGATCGTATATGTGAACACGTAACGGCATAACTAAAAGCATAATAGCTCTGGTGTAAAAAAAAAAATTAGCCCAGGTTCACTGGCTTAACGTGGCTAAGGTTGGTGAAACCGCGAAGGGTTATCCGTCACTTCTTCTTGCCTGGTTTTTTAAAACTCCGGGTCCGATGCATGCCGTGCACGTCTGACATCAGCTTCTCCCCCTCTTCCTCATGTTAAAAAAATAGTGATATCTTCAAGCCTCCTGAACTTCTGTCATGTCTGATTTAAGTTGAAAGCATCACAGGCGTACGTAGCGCCATTCTCGCATTATAGACGAGTTGCAAAAGCTACAAGGCAGTTACAATAACTCTTAGAATCCTCGCGTTTAGCGGTCTGAGATAGTCCTTTTGAAGTTTGACTCGGTAAACCTATTATACTCCATATTTCGTGTTCGCGTTCCATTTGCCCTGAACTGCACATGCATGATGTAGCGTAACTGCAGACGAGTACTTCAGTCAGCAGGATTCAAGTGCTGCAGATGGGCTCATGTGGCCTTTTCGACTGTGACGACAGGTTCCCATGATCATTCGGAAAAAAGGGCGGCCATCAAGTCCTCACAAGCCAGGATACAGAGGCACAATGATTTGAATGACTTCATTCGTGTTCGTGTGCGCTAACCGCGACAGAAGACCCTGTCGATCCTTCGGTCCCGCTATTTTCATTTGACAAACAACACCAGAATTTTTGATGTGCCACAGCTACAGATTTGAATGGTCCCTGCTCTAGGGACCATTCAAGCACCCCGTCTTTCCCTCCTTTGTATCTCTCTCTTTCTCTGTTGTTCAAGATACAGTGCTTATTTGAAATGCATCTCTAACCATAATCTATAATTTAATTTTAGGCACTTATACCAACGAATTCATTCAGAATAAACTAGACTGCTAATAACACAAGAACACAGGCCTCACTCATCAAAAGCTGAAAAGCAAATCGTGTTAAGGCAGGCCGACATTAGATGAGTTGGCGAAAGCAGAAATGAAAACAGTCCTTCAACACTAAACCCTCATCCATTCGCGTTTCAATAATACATATTGATGCGCAAACAACCTACATCATAGCGCTCTTGGTAAAAGAGCGAAGTCCATATGGACTGACCTGTATAGCTGGTGGCGTTCCAAAAACCCTCCTCACCCACAAGAAGCCCTCCTCACGCCCAGCTGGCGCGCGCGCACCAAAGAAATAACTGTAGCGGAGCCTCATAACTTAGTAATGGTTTGCGCAGCGCCTTTTAGCTGGTCGTCCCCTTTGGCTTCTCCTGAAAGGACGCCGCTCGCGCTGAGAGCCCGTGCTTTGCCGTGACTGTCGCCATTACGTATTATCGATGAGTGCCGGCAAATAAACAGCTTAACAAATTGGTGGAGGTGCGGGGCTCCCATTCGATGCCCTTGGAGCTTCGATCCCGTACCCTGCCATCTACCATGCTTCAAGACGACGCCCAGAAAACGCCTCCTCACACACCGACCACATGTCCCGGTATCTCACGCATTCGCGATCCACCTATCATCACTGGCGCCGATGGCACCGACGTGGAGGACTAACACGCAATTTACGAGTGCGTGAGCGTACCGAACAAATGGGACGAAGCAGGCAAGTTGACCAACTTGGTATTCTACATCGCGGGAGTAGCAAGCTTGTGGTACAAGAACCACGCTTCGGAATTTGCGACATGGTCCGATTTCACGACCGCCGAACATCAACTTTTTTGGCCGCCCTGCAGTTCGTAAGCTGCAAGCAGAACAGCGCTTACGCGAACGTGCTCAGAACGCCTGTGAATCTTTCACAAGTTATATTTAAGACGCCCTTGACTTGTGTAAGAAAGCCAACGGAACCATGTCTGAGTCTGTCAAGATCCGGAAAGTAATGAAATGCATTGACGAAATGCATTAGAAGGGGTGTTTACTCCGCCGCTGCCGCTGCCAAAGTGCATTTTCATTTAAAAGTATGCATCTTTTAAATTGACGAAACCTAGTTGTTTTCATTATGGCTTCAATATGGCTGGCTTCGGTTTTCCAACCAAAAGTTTGCGAGGGAAAGCCAACATCTCGGGGTGATTCCCGCTCATGATGTTCGATATATCAAGTGTTTCCACCATTTTTCTTTGATGTAGCCGTAGATTAGCCTATAGGTTGATATTAAACAATTGCCGTGATCGGAAGTAGTGCGATATATAGGATAAGTCAATTTACCCGAGTTTGATATTGTCGGGTTCAACTATGCAAACAGCAGAGTGCAAGAATTTGGCTAGAAAGCAGCGATTATCCTTCTAAATTCTACAGCTGCTAACCGGTACAGGGTGTGCTATCCCAAAATAGAGGCATAAATAGCGTTCGAGCTGCAGTTAGTATAGATGCCACGCATGCAGAAGCATGATGTTCTGCGAGCGTGTGTTTTCTTGTTCATGGTTCTTTGATGCTTCTGTGTGCATTGTTGGGTATTGTACTTACCAGGGTAGTGATTTTAAATATTTAGCGCTTATTAGTGTAATAAGATGACGGCAGGCCGTCTCGCTTTTTAATTTGACATTTTTTAGTCTTGCAATATGATCAACTTGATGTGGCAATACACGCGGCACATATGAAAAAAAAAATGCCAGGCCTGCGCGGAAAGTGCAGCACAGTCACAGCGAAAGGTGGAAGAGCGGCATTTCTAGAGCCCGTTGTAAGATCTCTTGGGGTACTGATAAAAGTACACTTGCAATGTACCCACTACGCCATAAATAATAATTTTTGTGAAGTTGGGAAGCACCCACTACGCCATTAGTCATCATTCTGCGGAGAAGCGAGGTACCCGCTACACATCTGTGAGGTATTATGTGCACTTCGTTGTTGGGGCGGCTGACGACGATAAAAAATTATGGGAAAGCCCTTTGCAATGGTTTGGAAGCACTCAGCAGCCTATTCGTTGCGCCATTCGCATTGTGTGACGCCTGGTTGTTACTTTACTATTCTACGACGCTATATTACATATGTTAGTGTGGTTCCTTCCCCAAATGAAACTTTTATAGGACCTTTTTGCAAAGAAGTTTCAAGCACCGGCATGGTTTAAAACAACATTACCTGTTGGCAGGCGGGGTAGAACGATACGGTAATCACTGGACGTTGCACCAGAAAGGCCTGTTAAACCTCGGCTCGTAATCGATGCGGTGTTTCCACCTGAGTGCATATTCGACGTGGCGAACCACTCTTCTTGAATTCGTCACTCGTGAGTTTTATGATGTACTAACTCGAGTTAACAAAATATGCTTGTCTCCAGGAAAAAAGTTTCTTTTTTAAAATGCACACAGGTACACTTCCTGTGAAGACATGGCAAGGCAGAAAAGAATTTTTGTTCCCTGGGACGTAAATTGCACAGTGTGCAAAAAGCCGGAGACTATTGATCATTGTTTTATTGATAATTGCGATGCAGTCTTCTTTTGGGATGTTCTGCAGTGAACACTAAAAAAAGACTGAAATCAACCCTGCAAACATTAGGTACCTTGATGTTACAAAGGACAGGACGATACCATATGACCTAATCTTCCTCATTGCTCTGCATAGTCTCTGGAGAGCAAGACTGATTGGCAGAAATGCTGAGCCTCCGCGATAAAAAAAGCACATTTCCGAAACCAGTGATTCAAATACGCCGGATATATGAACGTTCTAGGGACGTTCTAGACTAGTTTTCTGTGTTTTAATTGTGTTTAAATATACCTTATTAATAATTTTGATAATATCACTCAAAGTGCAATGGTTTGCTTCCCAGTAATAAAGAAAAGAGAAGCACCGGCATTGGTCTGTGGAAGAACCCTGGCTCCCACGCGGAGAGCCGAGGTTCGAACCCCATTTATTCCCGGTTGTTTTTTATTACGTTCTTTTTTTTCCTGTTTCGTGCGATAGTGATTACGGACACCGACAGCGGCGGCGGGCAACTACGGCGCCAAAAACGGCCGCTGTTGTGATCTCATAACAACTTTCGCTGTAAAAGGCGTAAACCTCTTATTGTGTAATTGTCGTTTAGCAGCGTAAGTAGGATTACAAAGTTTCTAGTGCGGTTACTAACAACTCAGTAACAGATCAACAATATAAGTTAGTAGTGTTCACTAGTAGCGAATTTCAGAACCACCGCTTTTACTACGTGCAAGTGCTAAGAAGCTAGTGCTTCTTGGGACTAGTAAATGCCTATTACTTACTTAGCGAACATGCAAACCTTTTCTTTAGGAGATTGCGCAAAAACTATCTCCTCAATATATACTATTACAACTATAGTATGTATTGTCGCGGTGCAACGTGAACAAAGACAAGAACACCTCGCGGCAGCGAAACAGCCTGTTAAATAAGCTGAACCGAACAACGTTTTATTCGTATTTTTCTCTGTGAAAAACCTACTGGCCCACTAGCCGGTGTCTGGTAAACCTCCACATCGTCAATGTCATTTATATGTACACCTGTGTCAATATATATATATATATATATATATATATATATATGTGTGTGTGTGTGTGTGTGTGTGTGTGTGCGTGTGTGTGTGTGTGTTCTCTGTCTGCCCAGGCCCGTTATCAAACTAGGCCCCACCTCGGCCTCAAATGTGCCGTTGACGCAAGCTTGTGTTTCGAGTAGCAGTAGCCAAAATTTTCATTTGTGTATAAGCCTGACATGTTATGGGGTTTAGCTTTTACAAACCCCGACATCATTATGAGGCACGCCGTAATGGGTGACTCTGGTTTCGTTTTGACCACCCGGAGTTCTTTAAAGAGAACGATAGTATACGCACACGACTGCTTCGAATTTCACCCGTAGGGAAACCCGGTTGCCGTGGGTGGCAACCGAACCAACGGCTCTGAGCTTTTGGATGCAGCAACATGGCGGTCAAGCAACCATGCTGCGTAGTATGCTTCTCTAACGAATAGGTTAAGTTCACTGGAGGGTCCAGTGAGTATTCTGAATGTTCTGACCTTGCACCCCCCCGCGTCATTACCTTTTTAAGATATTCTCCTAAAATGACGACCTGTCGGTCAGTGTCAGTCACCCCCTTAGCTGACACCCCACATTCCTTTAGCTGACTTTCTCGCAATCCCCCGTCCATCAGCCCCCCCGACCCTCGTGAAAAATTCTGTATCCACGCCTCATAAAGAATATAGCCAGCTCCTCGCTGAAGGCTTCGCATGACAGCGATTCGCACAGTGGGTGACATTTGGATCATTTTCAGTTATTAGCGCAGAAGCCTTATATTCCCCATAAGCGAAAAATGGCCGTCGGTGTGAACCCGAACGATGTACAATGTCACGTGTTTACAGATGGCGTCAGGATGACTTCACTGATAAAGCCACAAATCCTCATGCAGTCACAGATCCCCATAAATTGTGACGGCATTATGGCGGCACATGACAAGGTGGCACATGACATGCCGTCGCATGGTCATCACATGGAATCCTCGTTTAGCCAAAGGTGGACCGATCACAGAGGCAATGGAACACCAGGTGAGGCACAGAAAAGTTCAGGGGTAGGGGGTGGATAAATGGTTAGTAAAATCGACTGCGAAAAAAAAGAAAGCGAATAAGATTGTTTTCGCCTACGACTCGTTTTAGGCGCGAAATTTTGAACACGAAACGAAGAATAGCGATATTACTGAGGGTGTTTCACCCTGATGAAATCTGTGAAAAAACATCAAAACGCGGAGTACCATATTTAACGGGATATTATGCCTTATATTTAGATGAATGAGTGACGAGCTACTGAAATAAAATGCTTTTTTTTTCTTAATGACAGCTGTGATCATTATGGTTCGGTATGAACCTACCGCTGGCGGTTCAGGACGAGGCGTTGGAGAAAGTGGAGGAATCGGCTAGCGCGAAAAGTAAAATGGTTCGTATCTTCAAACCAGCCATACAGTGCTCATGCAATGAAACATGGCTACGCTGTTTATGTATATATTGCTAAAATACACACAAACGTCGTCATCGCGGGATGGCGGTTGTAAACGTGAGCGTCAAGTGACAAATGCTAATGTTTGCTGAAGAAGTCCAGCTGGTAGAAAAAGTAATGCATCGTGGCATAGCTTCCAATAATATAGAGAAATCGACATCTAAAACCCCCGAATTCATTTTCTAGCTTTCTTTGTCCATGCTAAAGAAACTTCGACGTACTGACAGTGCGTCACGAAACTAGTTAGTTTCATCGATGCAAAGAGTATATGCGTACCAGACCGTTAGGCCGGTTAATTTTGGGTCATCGCGCACATAAGTTACAATTTTGCATTTACAAAAATCTCATCCCCTTTCCACCCCCCGCTCGCAAACATACACTACACACAGGTATATATATATGTATATATATATATATATATATATATCTGTGAGTTGATGTGTCTGCGATCTGCACAGTGACGGTTAGTCAAAGCGGCACAAACAGGATTCCGGGCTTAGAACGAAAACACACCAATCTTTCCTTTTAATGAGCCTTCAGTTCATTGTTATGTATGGTCATGTCCGCAGTTAATATATGACTGGAGAGTTACTTAGCAACGATATGATCGTGGCAGGCCAGCTGGATCGTTGTGGCAGCTTAATATAATTTTCTAATTACTGGAAATGTAATTTGCTCAGAAATGAATTTTTTATTAGTTTTCATGTTGATGCGATACATTATCGAATTGGATGGGCAAAGTTGAAGACTTTCGGTACGGCAAACTGCCTGTCTTAATATTTGTCGTCATATTTTAAATGAGTTTCGAAAATGACAAGGTTCACATCCAATTTGCGGTATATAAAGACCCTGTGTATAGGATATCAGCGTATCCAACCCTTTTTCGACAACGAAGGCCTCGTCTTCCACTTTCAAGTAAGTAAGCGCTGACGAAGTTTCTGAAATGCACTCCAAATGTGCGGCATGTATGTACTGTCCTAGATATTCGTTCCTACATTTATTGGTTCTCCCTGAAAACTAGTCTGAATACTTTACGGGTGCCTCTGCTTCTATGATAATACAGCAGATGATCGACCTTGTTTTGATCCTGTAGTGCCCAAAGACAGCTACACACCAAGAACAATTCAGTCTTATTGTTTCATGTTATCTCTATCCATAGAGAGTAGTTCGTATTAGAAACAAGAAATGAATATGTTCTTTGAATTGATTGAATACTCATATTATTTGTTAGTATGTGGTTTACTGAACTGTCGACAAGTGAGAACTCTCGCCAGCTTATCAAAAGCCAGCAAATTCAAGTTTACAGTCATCGAAGCAGAGTGGCACGTATGTTACGTCGGACTGTAATGGCGAAAGCCAGCGCCGGTGCTGCTGCGACTCAGTCGCCGATGTATTCCTGTCGGGCGCCTAATGAGGCTTAACCGCTGCATTGTTTTATGTCTTCCATAACCTCCTACCAATAGGGGCACTACCATAAAGCAGCTTTGCTTTGCATGTGGAAAAATTCTAGTCACCTTTTTTGATGAGGTCATTCTAAAAAGACAGGGCGTGCAAACACGGACACAAGAAAGAAGTCAGGACACCACAAACGCCGACTAACAACTGAATAGATGCACAACGGCGGAAAAGAAAGAAGGCAAGAAAACTCATCTGCGCATGCCCATGAAATCAAATTGCCCATGCACACAAACAAATTCTCTGTTTGCCGTACAAGTGTGGTGTATAAGGTTCCCTTCAGCTGCGGCCGCTTCTACGTAGGACAGACGGGCCGCTGCATTAACCAGAGATTATTAGAACATAAAAGATCTCTAACCAGAGGCTCATCTTCTAATCTATCGTTACAATGTCGGGAGTGTAAATACACGCCAAAATTCAATGAATGCGCGTCTGATGATTGAGGAATGGCCTATCGAGAATAATGTTAGCGCAGGCGTGAGCCAACCATCGATTAACTTGCATAAAGCTGAAATCAAATGCCTTAACAGTTATCTTTCGCGTAGGCCCCCATGCGTGCCGGATTGATAGGTTCGCCTATTGCATGGGCAGTGGGCATGCGGAGATAAGATTTCGTGCCTTCTTTCTTTTCCGCCGTTGTGAATCTATTCAGTTGTTAGTCGGCATACTTACCAACTAGCTCAGCAGACTGTTATTCTAAGCTTTTTGATGAGCTTTTCCTAGTTACCGAGAATAGTGTTCAGCTCGTACTTCTAGTTCATTTCGTTCACACCACCTTACCCTGTGTTTGGTTGGTTAATTTATGGCGTTTAAGGTCTAAAAGCGACTCGAATTATCAGATATGCCGTAGTGGATGGCTCCGTATAATTTTCGGCCTCCTGGGGTTCTTTACCGTGCAGTGAAACCCCACACTAGACGGCCTCTAGCGTTCCTCCTCCATCGATAATAATAATAACAATATCTGGGACTTAACGTCCTAAAACCGCGATATGATTATGAGAGATGCCGTGTGTAGGTCTCCGGAAATTTCGACCACCTGGGGTTCTTTAACGTACATCTAAATATAAGTACACGGGCCTCAAACATTTTCGCCTCCATCGAAAATGCAGCGCCATGCAGCGCCAGTCGAGCACTATAACCACTGGACCACCATGGCGGGGTCCTCCTCCATCGAAATACGACCGCCGTGGCTGGGATCGAACGGACTTAGCGTATTAGATATGAAACAGCATGCGTTGGCTTGATACTCGTGATCGTATTGTGGCGAAACTGCAGATGGCGTTTAAAGCTTAAATAAAACAAAACAAAACAAAGAGTAACCGAAAATACCTTTTTGCAACGTTTTGCAACGCTTTCCATCAAAATATTGGCGTTGCTACCGACGAATCACAATGTGGCCGCAGTATACTGCATGCAGTTATGATGATGTAACGTTATAATGTTGCAGTATTAAAGGAATTGAGCTGGGCTGGCCATGCAGTACGTTGGACTAGTGGTCACTTAGAGTGATGTTGTGTCCCAGCAGGTGAAAAGCGCAAACGAGAGCAGCAGAAAGTTAGATTGAGTGACGCAATAGGGAAATCTGGAGGCATTAAGGTAAATCAGATCGCGTAAGACGGGGCAGAACTGAGACCCTATGGAGAGGCCTTGTTACTTGGTCAAAAAGTGAGGTTTATGATGTCGATTATTATTACTGTGATGGTGACAATTGGCGTCAGAGGACAAAGGCGTGCAGTGCAAACCACTCGGTGGCGTAGGCTTTGTCATTCTTCGGGATTTTCCGTACTCGCACGAATCGTGCATTTCAGAAGACATGACTAAATGCAGTAATTTTCAATGAGCGCGTGAGAACCTACGCGCATTTGTCCACAAAAAAAGTGCCGTGGTTGAACACGGCGACATAAATCGAGCAGAGAGCGACTGAGCCTAAGCAGTCGTTTTGCGACCAAAGCGGCCATCTGCGGCCGGTCGCTTTGCGGCTAACTTGGTTGCGCGACCTGTACAAGCCACAGGAGTAAACGAGACTTAAACGTGACTGCTGAAAGCGAATGACGCCGCACACATACACAGAAGCACATGCGCATACGCGTGATTCCAGTGCCTATCTGTACCAGCTAAACGCAAATAAAATGTTAGTTACAACGCACCGGCGGCAGCACTTGAGCGCTGGGCATTTAGTAGCGTTGAAAGCACGAGCTTCCACTATGGCGCAGGAAACTCGCATGGGTGCATATATGGCATTGTATTTCTTGGCAAAAGGAACAAAGTATCACATACGTTATAACGCACATCATGTGTAGTATATCTATAAAAGTCAATAGAAGAGTTGTTTTGCTTTGAAACGTAACGCTACTGTTTTTCATTGCAGTCAACAAGATGAACCGCTTCCTGGGAATGGACCTCCTTGTAGCAGTGGCCGTTGCCATAGGTAATACAAAAATTAACTTGTCAGTAGTTGATCTGCGAGGCATATAACCTATGTGCTAAAACCCGACAACAGCTAGTACGACAAATTCCTTATAAATGGTTTCGACGGTGCATGCACACAAAAAAAGAAAAGATTGATAGCAAATGAGATGACAGGGGTTACATTGGCGAAAGTGGCGAAGAAAAAACGATCTGCTCATTGTTACATGCTATATGGGCGATAGTTATTGGCAACCACCCCCTATTTAAACGCGAGATAGTTGAAGATAACATTCTGCTGCAAACGCGTACACCAAGCAAGCCTTTTAGAACGCCTACCTACCAACCAGCTCAGCTCTCGCTTATGTTAAAGATCTCGCTTCGCAGAAATTCCGGTGGCGGGATCGGTGGCGTCGTCGTTGGTTGCCAGATAAAAATTGGCGTTGTCTGTGTGCGAAAACTAAGGATAGATCCAAAGAAATAAGCAATAAAAATGTTCGCTACATGTGACAATCTAAGCCAGACCTTCTGCGTGGCAAGACGCGTTCTACCACCGAGCTACGCCACTGCTTGAAATTCCTTCGTAAAAAAATCACAGCATATCCACGGAGTGAATGATGATGAGTGGGCGAAGCTGCGGAGGTTCATCGGTAAACCGTGAATCTTCCGTGAATTCTGCCCAGTACATCATCACCGACGTGAGATCGGGTGCGTTTATACTAAAGGTTCGATGAGAGTTATGACGACTTGCAGCTCACTTTAATTTTACATTTACGCTGTGAATTTTCATTGTTTAGAAAACCATTGCTTTAGAAAACATCTGGCGTCTTTCGTTAAGCAGCTGGCGTCTTTTCGTTTTGCTTTAGAAACATCTGGCGTCTTTTCGTTTTGCTTTTAGAAAACATCAGGCGTCTTTCGTTGGTTTATTTCATCATTCAACGGTGTTTTGAACAAAATTTTTATTGTTTAATCACGCACAGGAGAAATCTCACCAGGCACTACCTTGGAGGTAAACAATGGCTGCTAATGAGAATGAGAGACCGAAGAAGTCGGCTTTTAGCTAACACTTACACTTCTACTTCTACTAACGATTCCTACTGGAACATGCCAATGGCTGCTAATGGGGAATGAGAGACAGAAGAATTCGACTTTGTGTAAACGCGCACGCTGCGAATTTTTTATTGTTCAACAACGCACAGGAAAAATCTCCCACCGGCACCACCTTGGAGGTCAAGATCTGGTACTAGCGTTACGACTGGTTACGAACTACGACTACGAGGGACGAACGGGTGCCACTTTAAGGAGCTTCGCCCCTAAAACGCTACAAGAATGTCATGTATTGAAATGAGTCTCATTAGCGCATGTAATAATGTGTGGCAAAAGTGTAGAATCGGACGAGGCGCTAAAACCTAACTGCGCAAAGAGTGGGTGGTTTTAATCTATCCATCTATTACAAAGTGTGCAGCTGCGCGTGGCACATTACGGTCGGGCAGTGGGTTTTTAGCTAATTTCCACAGAAAACAGCTCCACTAACGTGAAATCTTGGAGGGACGAAGCATGCAGTTTGCGCCGTTGTTTCCCACAGCAAAATCACTGCTAATGGGCAATAAGAGACAAACGAAAAGATAGACACAGAGTCACGCAGTCCGCGTTTAGTTAAGGCGCACGCTGCGAATCTTTTTTCAACTACGCATAACAGAAATCTCCCACCAGCACTACATTGCAGGTCAAGATCCACTGCCTATATATACGGGGTGGCCGGCGAACCGTTGTGTAGCGCGAGCAGTCGGTTTTTTCAATAAAAAAAACTCGCTAGCAGAGGGTGCCTGCGTCGGCATTTTCTCTAGCGTTCTCGTTCCTTGCGAGCTGGTAGTTCAGCGTTCATCGCAGTAAGTGCGTTTGCATAGTCAACGCGCGCCGTTCGCTCTCTCTCGCCACACGGCGAGCGATGATGCGGTGACGCCTTGCGCTAAAGCAAATTGACCGTCACGACAGCAGGCGACGATGCACGCCGAGACGCTAAGGGGCGTCACCCATAAAATATCGTTAAATTGAGTGACATACGTTCAAGTCCAACGACACGTAGATGTGTTTATATGAGAAAGCTAAGTACAGGATGAAATGTGTCATTTATTTACACGGGGAAAGGATCGAAACGCGATATTTCATCTTCAACGGGACATTACAACTTTGATTTACATGGATGATTATTAGCATGCCGCATTAAGATGTATTAAAGCGCAGCTCTCAAAAGCCTCTTCGTGCGTTCGGCGACATCATTGTAAAAGAGCGAACGATATGTTAGCACAGTGTAGGATGAAAGGGAGTTCCGTTGGTTTCCGCAGGATCCAACGAACCCCACACAGCGAACGCGGAACCGAACGCATACAAATAATGAGAGTTATAGCATAGAACGCGCAAGGAAGAAAGCGGAGGAGGAGAGTAGCGAGTGATGAAACACAGACCTGCATGCGTGGCGGAGATGGAGCTATGGAGCAACGCGCTGTCGTTTCTTTTTTTTTTTCACCGATGACGTCATCAGGAAGGCGTGCCGTGGCATCTCGATAAACGAAAGGTGCGGTGAGCGTATCTGTCGATACCATAATTCCAAGCGAAGCGATGCATGAGCGGTGGTCTTCCGACGGCGACTGCTGTAAAACGCGCCCACGCATCAATGCAATGCGCCGCGTCCACAATGTAGTCACAATAGTCAGAGCGTTCTCCTAATCGTAGTACAAAAGAGCCTGAGCCAGTTCGTTGTGAAAGATGCTTGACGCAACCGGTGGCAGTGCCGCTGCTGCTCAGCGGGCTGCCCTAGCAGAGGCGCACCGACGCTGAAGCTAGAATCCAGAGGTTCCCACCGCCGAAGCAGCAGCTAGGCGCCGCGCCCAGCAGTACCCTGCCGTTGGCACTTCCGAAGAAGCTAATCATCGCCGCCGTAGACATGTACATGCACGTCTCTTTCAAATTCTTTTAACACGAAAATGTTTTATGCCGGTGTCCACCAAGACTTCAGTGATGTATTTCCGTCACGGAAAGGGCGTCGAAGAAAGGTACACGATCAGATGGCAAAGAAAAAAAGGTTCCGTCACCGGGCATCGAGCCCACGACCGCTCTGTCCGCAACAACAGATGCCGGGCACGCTATCCACTGTGACACGGTCACAGACTCCAGAGGCACTACAAACGCGCCTTTTACATCTATTAAGTCCCGGTCGGCGTGGTGCTGTTGCCCTCTGGGAGCGGTAAGGTAAAGTAATTCGTCATTACTATGGCCTCCGCGATTAGCATCTGCAACGCGTTACACGCCCGTCCCATTCGGCGCGTTTTCAATACAAGTTCAATTGTGTCAATACCTTAACACACCGCCACGTGGCGACATTGGCTCTAGCGTCGTAAAAGCGTCGGCCTCGCTCATAGCATCCAAGGATGATAGCATCACGTTAATCCAAACCAAAAATGGCTCTGCGACGCGCGCCTGCCACACCTGGGTGCAACACACGTTCCCCGCTCACGCGCTCGCCTCGCGAAAAGCCGCGGCCGGGCTATCGGGGCGGCACGACGCGCTTTGCGTTTCCCTCTAGTCCGGCTGTGGTGTTCAATCACATTTTAACATGCTGCGGGATGGCGACCAAGTTCTGCGTCCAACATGCAACGCGCTTCTGGCTATCACACCTCGTTCTCTGATTACGCTTTCACCGTTAACTACTACAGCTACCACAAGGGTTTGTTTAATCATTTAGCATGGACGTTAGTCGTCGGGATGGAGATGTACCACCAATCCCCAAAGTGGGTGCATACACGTTAAACGGTGCCATTAGCTGCCAGGCATCATATACATTGTGCCAACTCTCTTATATCAATGTACAGTAAACATTTAGTTATTTCTTTAAGGCGATGGTTTACTTTCGTGTTATTCCAATTCCTATGACGGAGGGATCAACCATGTTTTTTTTTATCATATATTGCGAAATCGAAACACATCAACAGCTAAGCTCATGTTTCGCATTACGGTGTATCGTAACTATCAGCGAACCTTTTCGTCTCTGTTTTACAGCTGTGATCGTCATGGTCCCGTATGAAGCCGCCTGCTTAGGAGGATTCGTCGGAGGAACTGATGGTATCGGCTTCCGCAAGAAGTGAAGTGCGGAACGTCCTGAAGACAGCATTTTTGTTGTTGCCATGCAAAGAAAGATGACTTTTAGCGAATAAAGCAAGGAAAGCAAACAAGAAGTTCTTATCAGGACGTACCTTCTATGAAAGTTTTTTAAGCGATAGCTTGCAAATGATGCTCTCATTGAACGCTCATGGAATATGCGTGCGAGGTGTGCTACACCCTAGAAAGATAAAAAAATAGTCTTTTCACTCTTTCGGGGAGTCTTCAATTGCCACGTATATGACTCTTTCAAGAGGCCTGTAAACACTCTTTGGAGATCGCTATACTCTCTTCGAAGGGTTGTGTGACCCACAAGGGAGTTAACGTGTCTCTTTAACGTCAAGACTCCCCAAACGGATTGTAGTCAATTTGGCTAACGTCTTAAAAAATTAACGCGGCTTCGCATTTGTGGTGCCAAGCATGAGGAAAGTGCGCCGCTGAGTGGCCTCTTGTTTTTCTTTTTTTTACTGTTTCTTACTTCTTCTCATACTGGCAGGTTTTTAGCAGCTCGCGAACATAGGAAAATTGGACATAGTAGACAGAAAGAGCACTGACTTCCAATTGACCTTATTTCGCTAAGTGAAAAAAACATATATATGCGGAAAAGGAAGGTAAAATGCGAACATACCATCCTACTCAAAGTGACTGTAATCAAAGCACGTGGAACAGGTCCAAGTATTCACGTTGTGTCATAATGCGACTGATGGGGAGCTTTCGCAGTTTTCACCAGGGCTGGGCAAAGATACTTTGAAACTGTATCGCGATACAAGATACTCAAGCAAGAAGTATTTGAGATACAGATACAAGATACTGCCGCAATAATTGTATCCGATACGATACTTGATAATGGTATCTTAAGATACTTAGATACATTTTCAAATTTCTTATTATAGATCCATATAATGTAGCAGCAAACGCCTATACACCAAAATGTCTGCTTGAAAATTTCTCAACTGTGACCTATTTTGTTTCACTTGAATGAAATGTCTGTTAGTATCGCAAAAGTTTTGCCCTTCGTGATCAAAGTACATAAGTTTCCTTTCAAAACAACTTAATGGGGATTGTTTTAGCTTCTTCACACGACAACTGTTTATACACTTCGCTGGCAGTGGTTCTTGCTTGTCGTTTTTGCAATTGATGGGAGTCGCTGCTCAGCTTGCCTTCGCACGACGGCGCAGATACCGGTGTGGACTTTTACCTTGTCCGTAAAAGACAGTTTGCAAAATATTGTATATCCGGACAGGTGTACAGCAGCAACAACGCTGGTAGCGACATTTTTTTTGTTTAAGATGAGGGGGGACGCATGGTGTATACGGGGTTTTTGACCGTTCGCTACAGGCCCGGCTGCCGGCACACATGACCGTCCCTGTCCCAGTTGTTATTATTTTCTGAAAAAGTATATTCGTGTGCTACACAGACATGACTGGTCTCAAGTCTTTCTTTCGAGAAGAACATGTGGTCACCATATGCTGAAACAGAACCGTGGGACAAAAACTCTATATTTCAGTAAGCATCCAAGGTTTCACTCGTTGTGCACATCGGTATCGATGTTTCTCGAATCCTGATTCCAAATTCCCTTCAGAAATGACCTATATATGAGATATGGGAAATTCTTCCTTTGAAATGGCAACGTCATTTTGTTCAAACTCTCTCTGACCCCACCATTTTCACTGTCCCGGCCCTTTGGGCTAAATTTCGCGACTGCGGCCCGCCGGCTATAAGCTGAGTTTGAGACCCCTGATATATACGTAGATGACGTAAAACTGCAATGAATTTCCATGTTCTACTTAGCTGCCGGCGTAAGGGATTCTTTGTTGATATACTCACTAACGTGCAATAATTTTCTTCAACGAGAAAACATGTGCAACACAGAAATGTTTCAGACGTATTGTATAGTTGCGCAAAGCGTAGCAGGACACCGACGCTATTCACGCTATTGCCGCTTATAGCTCCCATTACGTGGCGATTCGTAATACGAAAAATATTTAAAAAGGCCGAAAGCAGGAAAAAAATATAGGTAAAATAGAGAGGTGGTTGCGTATTAAACATTCACATTGAATGAGTACAGAAACACAGTACAGACGGCGCCCTTAATAGCTATGAGCATGAAGTATCGTCAACTTACCTGTTGAGACAATAGAAAATTCAGTGCCTATGGAAAATTGCCTGAAACGGCTCATTGGGACACTCATTAGTAAAACGGAGCATTCCGTAAAACAACGTTTCTCCAATCCCCTTCTTAACATCTTTAACATGGCTCCTAATGATTTTCATTATTATAATGCAAACTCAATTTTGCTGTTTTCTTAAGCTGTAAGCAGAATATTTTGTACTGTATACTCAAGGCACGCCCACATAATAATATACTAGATTTCGAAATCGCCTAGGCAACGTGTGAATGTGTAAACAGTAGTAGAAATAAAGCAGACAGAAGAATAAAGCAGAGATCTTATTTTGGGAGCGCGTTACAAAAGGCACACTGCAGTGACCACAAAACGGAAAACCAGTGCAGAGACCTTGGTAATGTATGTGATGCAAAACGACAGCTAAGAAAGCACTTGTGCTAATAATCAAATTATGATTTCATAAATTCTTTGAATAAATGTAGACGGAAGTGAAGAATACGGTACGCCAAGATATTTTGTGTTAGGTAAACGCTTGCTCCATTTGATCTAGCATCGGTACCAGCGGTGCTAGAGTCTTATTTGCAAATAAGTTAATTCATTGCATGCAAGTCAAATTTACATCCACGAGATCCTTCAAATCGCTGATATGTAAAACCCACGCGACGCAAAGCAACCCCAATCTTGCAAGCATCACATTTCGTTACGGAGAAAGACACAAGAGAAACTTCAATAACGACACTGTAACAACATCAGAATTTGCGCGATAAACGCCGCACGCAGAAGAGTACGCGGCGCAGGACAGTGGCTAAGAGGAAGTGTCGCGGCAGTGGCGCAACTAAAAAAAAAAGAAATCTGAAAAACAAAAGGTACATGGGCTGGGCGTAGACGTCCGCGTGCTTGTCCTCCTGATCCTCTACCCTCACAGGTTGACTCTGGCGTCAAAATAAAATAACATCCCTGCCTTTACACTTATTCAGATGGCTTAGTGGCACCAGTACCAGCTTGAGAAGCGGAGCTTGGCCAGCAATTATTGTTTCGCACGGTTGGGATGCGATAGAAGTATCTTGTATATTAAGATACAAGACACATTATCGAATGTATCGGAAATACAGATACAGATACTCGTCTTTCGAGACGTATCGCGATACCGAGACAAGATACCTAAGGAGTATCTAAGATAATATCTAAGATACATGTATCTTCGATACTGCCCAGCACTGGTTTTCACCTAGTGAGTGGGGTGAATTATTTCTGCTTCGATGACCTCGCGGGTAAACTAATCCCTGTGGTTTGCCTTTATCGCGCTTCGATCGAAGAGGGGAGTGCAACCGCAGTCCCGGCAGTGGATGCCAAGGTGCCCTTGTATCACATTATGCACATTATTTCGGTGCTCTCGCAGGCGGTCGTTTACGCACCTGCCGGTTTGACCGACATAAGCCTTCGCACACGTCAGTGGGATCGAGTAGACGACTCCCACTGCGCATGGGACGTAGCGTGACCTGTGCGCTACAGTGCAAGGGGCATAGTATTTACGAGGTGTATTTACGAGGCTTGCATGGTCTCGGCAATTTTGCCGGCGCAGAAAAAAACACCTGAATGCTGGCGGCCTGTCCAATCTCTTTTTAACCTGGGCGATAGATCGTGCACATACGGTAGTACAACAGGCCGGCTCTTTTCGACACTGCTTCGCTTTTCAGACTGTCGATATCTTTCTCTCTCTTTCATCGATTCTCTTTCTTTCAGTCTTTCTTTCTCTTGATGTTCTTGTCCTCTTTCTCTCTGTTTCTCTCTTTCTTTCTATGTTACACATTTCTCCCTCCCCTCCTCACGCTCACATCTCTCCCCCTTCACCCGCCATTCCCTTTCGCATCCTTTGCTATACTATACTGTACTATAAAAGGCTGCTTTGCTCAGCTAGCGTGCCTGGATAGCCGTTTCGTTATGAGGCTCGCCTAAGGATCGTCACTACGGGGGTTCGTATTCCGCTTCATGAGCAAATGCTATCGCCAAGAATTTTTCTCTTTCTCTCTACCACTTTCCTTCTCTCTCTCTGTAATCGTGCTATTGTCTATCCGAGTTATTGCATCCCACACCCGACAAATCAGCGCACTGCGAGAGGCGCACATGTCTTCGGCGAGCGAACTAGAAGACGAAGAAGAGGACGAAGAGAGCACGCGGGCCGAGTTGCTGCTCTGCCCGCCCTAGAAAGGTACAGGCCAATCATCATGATGATCGTATATGTGAAGACGTAACGGCATAACGAAAGGCATAATAGCTCCGCTGTGAAAAAAAATTCTCCCAAATTCAGTGGCTTAACGTGGATAAGGTTGGTGGAACCGCGAAGGGTTATCCGTCACTTCGTCTTGGCTGGTTTTTTAAACTCAGGGTCCGATGCATGCCATGCACGTCTGACCTCTGCTTCTCCCCCCTTCCTCATGTTAAAAAGTAGTGATCTCTCCAAGCCTCTGTCTTGTCCTGAACTCCTGTCATGTTTGGAATAATGTGAGAGCATCACAAGCGTAAGCAGTAGCGCCATTCTCGCATTATAGACGAGTTTGCAAAAAACTACAAGGCAGTTACAAACATTCTTGGAAACTATACGTTTAGCGGTCTGAAATAGTCCTCTCGAAATATGACTCGGTAAGCCTATTATGCACCGTATTTCGTGTTCGCGTTCCATTTGACCTGAACTGCACATGCATGATGTAGCGCAACTGCAGACGAGTACTTTAGTCAGCAGGATTCAAGTGCTGGAGATGGGCTCATATGGCCTTTTCAACTGTGACGAGAGGTTCCCATAATCATTCGGAAAAAAGGGCGATCATCAAGTCCTCACAAGCCACGCTACAGAGGCATAATGATTTGAATGACTTCACTCGTGTGCGCTAACCGCGACAGAAGAATTTATCGATCCTTCGGTCCCCCTATTTTCATTTGACAAACAACACCAGACTTTTGGATGTGCGACAGCTACAGAGATGAATGGTCCCTGCTCTAGAGACCATTCAAGCACCCCGTCTTTCCCTCATTTGTATCTCTCTCTTTCTTTGTTGTTCAAGATACAGTGCTTATGTGAAATGCATCTATATCCATAATCTATAATTTATTTTAGGCACTTATACCAACGAATTCATTCAGAATAAAACTAGGCTGCTAATAACATAAGAACACAGGCCTCACTCATCAAAAGCTGAAAAGCAAATCGTGTAACGGCAGGCCGACATTAGATGAGCTGGCGAAAGCAGAAATGAAAAAAGTCCTTCAACACTAAACCCTCATCCATTCGGGTTTCAATAATACAGATTGATGCGCAAACAACCTACATCATAGCGCTCTTGGTAAAAGAGCGAAGTCTATATTGACTGACCTGTATAGCTGGTGGCGTTCCAAAAGCCCTCCTCACCCACAAGAAGCCCACCTCAAGCCCAGCTCGCGCGCGCGCACCAAAGAAATAACCGTAGCGAAGCCTTGGAACTTAGTAATTGGTTGCGCTGTCGAGCGCCTTTTAGCTGGTCGTCCTCTTTGGCTTCTCCTGAAAGGACGCCGCTCGCGCTTAGAGCCCGTGCTTTGCCGTGACTGTCGCCATTACGTATTATCGATGAGTGCCGGTAAATAAACACCTTCACAAATTTGTGGAGGTGCGGGGCTCCCATTCGATGCCCTTGGAGCTTCGATCCCGTACCCTGCCATCTACCATGCTTCAAGACGCCGGCCAGCAAACGCCTCCTCACACACCGACCACATGTCCCGGTGTCCCACGCTTTCGCGATCCACCATTCTTCACTGGCGCCGATGGCACCGACGTGGAGGACTAACTCTCAATTTACGAGTGCGTGAGCGTACCCAACAAATGGGACGAAGCAGGCAAGTTGAGCAACTTGGTATTCTACCTCGCGGGAGTAGCAAGCTTGTGGTACAACAACCACGCTTCCAATTTTGCGACTTGGTCAGATTTCACGACCGCCGGCATCAACTTTTTTGGCCGCCCTGCAGTTCGTAAGCTGCAAGCAGAACAGCGCTAACGCGAACGAGCTGAGCACGCCAGTGAATCTTTCACAAGTTATATTTAAGACGTCCTCGAGTTGTGTAAGAAAGCCAACGGGACCATGTCTGAGTCTGTCAAGATCCGGAACGTAATGAAATGCATTGACGACGATGCCTTCACCGTGGTGCTCACCAAAAACACCACACACAGTGGCGGATGCCATAACGCTGTGCAAGAGCTACGAGGAGCTCCGCCGGCAGCGTTCGATGACCCACCGCTCTTCATCACGCGACGCAGAGCTTGCTAGCTTGGCGGCCATATGTGACCAGGCCACGTTGCTGGCAAAAGTCAAGTCATTCGTGCGCGAGGAAATCGCGCGCCAGTTTTCTCTGCTTTCCTTTGGCCACACGCCGCACATTCAACAGTCGTCGACTACCTTTCTTCCTGCCCTCCACCGTGCGATTAAGCAGGAAATTACGGAGGTCATGCCTGAGTACCACCAGGAACCTCTGGCTCCTGCGCCCGAGAGCACGGTGTAAGAGTAAGTTAGGTGATGACTGTGCTGCCGGCGCTGCGTGCAGATTGTGTTCGCTGCCTTGGCGGTTTCCTTTTGGCTGCGACAGGTTTGGCAAACACACGGGGGCTCATTGGGGAAAGGCGCCGATCCGCGCGTAGTAGGTTATTGCTGCGGAGCCTGGCTTGTTTGTTACGCTCGATATACGTATGTACATAGATGTGAATATATGAACTTGTACGGAGCGACACACGCTCCGTACAAGTCTTGCAATTCGGGACAAAACATTTCTTGCCCATTTCGTGCCGCAGCCAGCGACAAGGCCGCTAAAGGGTACTCAGCATCATACACAGCGTCGAGGTATACGTGCACTCAATCACAACACACGAATCAGCAAAACAAATGGACTGACAGGGCTCACAGGCACAGGGTAACGCACTTATAAATCGCAGAACGCCATGCACACAAAGCTTTCAGGAATATCTTTCTTCGCGTGCGAATTTCAGAATGAGCGCCGCGCGAGCCCCTGAGACCCCATTCTGTAGCGCCATCTCAACGCGCGCCGCGAAAACTACTGGACGCTCAAGGTCGTCGGCGAACACAATCTGGCCGCGCCCTCTCCTCAAGCGGAGCGGCCAGTGTAAGCGCCTAAGTTATACTTACACCAGGGCTGGGCAGAGAAACTCAGAAATGTATTCCGGAATAGAGATATCGAAATACATGAACTGGCAGCCTAAAATACAAATAATGTGACACATTTGCTTTTAACGTAACGGGATATTTCGGAGATACTTTTGCAATAAGACGAAAAAAGTATTCCGGAATACAGTTACAGCGATACAGATACTGGAATACTTTTTTATTTGAAGGATGCTCATACTGCGCAAAGACACTTATTTGTGCAGCATAATGTTGTAATTAAAGTTACAGTGCATCGAAACGTTCAGTTCATTTATTTATTACAGTACCCTCAACGCCATCAAGACATTGCAGGAGAGGGGTGGACAAAGTACATAATTAGCAATAATGACATAATTACAAGTATCAATTGCAATAAAAATACACTATTTCACAGAAACAGTAACAAGGATTGGACACCGAAATCGACATACTTGGCGAACAAACTAAGCTATGCTATAAATAGCGCACTTTAAGCAAATCACTCGAGTCACTAATGAACACCAGTGATTTGAGAAAAAGTATGCATTTACTTTGCACATAAGATCTGCTTTGCTGAGAAGGTTGCTGTGTGAGCATCTCAAATAGGCTGTCTTCTAACAGCGTCGGTTCAGCCTCAGCACAAGACTCACGAAAGAAAAAAAGTCTGTCTACCTCTGAAGGCGAGCACAAATTCGTTTTATAGTGAATAAATATCGCCTTCATAGCCGGATCGCCCTGCAGCGTGGCGATATCTCTTCTCGGGTTATCTAGATATCGAAACGCTTCCGCCCTCACTTGGGTTGTTCTGACTGTTCAGAATCCGAAGTCTGCCCCCATCTTCGGAATCCTAAGGCGTCTGACCCTGTCGGCTTCAATGAAGCTGTCACCACTACCGACGCTACCAGCACCCATTTCAGAAAGCCGCATCAGGCGGCTTCGGCGGTGGGGGAGCCTGCTACCACAAAAGACCGTTTCACGCATGTAATCAATTAGGAATGCACCCTGAAGCGCGTCAAAGATAGCCATCTTCTAGTCCCTTCCGCGCGACTACGGGAACTGCTTTTGGAAGTGCCGCCGCTTTGAGAACTGAATGCACGCGAAGCATTGCAAAGCCTGTTCCAAGGCGGTATCCGCGCGGGGGGTCGCGAAGTAATAGCTAGCGACCTGAAAAAAATTAGGCATGCTGCACTGACCTTGAGAGACAGCGACTTTCGTCGGCAGAGGCCGACAACACTGCCCCCGCGATTCTGCCGTCTGCGGCGTCGCGCGCTTTACCACATGGACCATTCTGTGCTTGAGCGGAAACCATCGTCGCCCTATCTGTCGGCCACCGGCGGCGCGCCTTTGCTTGTCTTGGCACAAAAAAGAAAAAAGAAACGCCATTCCCCTATTGGAAAGACGCCTCAACTCATTTCCGACACAAAAAACAATGTAACGAGATACCCATGCCCAGCATAGTATCGCGATACATGCGATACATCGTAAATGTATTTCACTACGGAGATACAAATACATTTTTCAAATGTATCTCGATACAGAAATACAGATACTCAAAAGTATCTCTGAAATACTATCGCGATACTCTTGTATCGCGATACTGCCCAGCCCTGACTTACACCATGCCCCAGAGTTACGCTGAAGTCTTCGCCAGGACGTCCGAAGGAATTCCTGCAGCTACCTCACTGTGTTACACCGAAGCGGGTGCGCCGGGTACGTATGCTGACGTCATCCCTAGGCCCCGACAGCAGCCCACCATGCAGTCATTTCAGTAGACGCCCCGTCAATCGCGTCCTGCGACATGGGTGGTTCCTGCCACAGCGAACCGATGGTGCACTCCCAACAACCGGCTCATCTGGTTTGCACACGGTTACGCTGGTCACGTCGCACGTTAGTGCCATCGCGTGCAGCCGCCTCGATTTGCGTCACCTGACACTAGTCAGTCCACCCGTGCATTCTGTGACCCACCTCCGCCCTTCTCACTGACGTCACGCCCAGCTCCATCTACTCGCCACTCCCTTTCTCCATGACGTCGCTCACTGTCACCGATGCGGACACGTTCGGTCGCACGAGAGCAGAAAAAGTAGTTGTCGCAGTCCAGGAGGCAAGGGCTGCGACGCTATCGACCTGTGAAAGCCCTCAGCGAAGCCTATCGAAGGTAATAGAAGTGTTTGTGGACGGTGTTCCCTCATCTGCCCTTATCAACACTGGAGCCCCTCGTATTCGTTCTGGACGCAAAACGTTGCTGCTTACTCCGAAAACAGACCATGCCACTTTCTGGGATGTCGCTGCGGGCCGCCACATCCCAGACTATTCATACTACAGCAGGATGAACTGCTCGCGTCGTCATTCATAATGTTGTGTACGACGTCTAGTTCATCATAATTGCTGCATGCTCTCGCGGCGTCATCCTGCGATGGGATTTTCTCTACCGCCATGACGCCGTAATTCATTGCGCACCAGCCAAAGTAGAACTCTCACCGTTCTCACATTTGACGCTGGCAGAAATTCCATTAGCATTGAGAAAGATCCTCGTCAAAGACGATACGAAAGATCCTCCTAACTCGTCAACGGCTGTGTCTGTCTACCGCGCCCGTCTTTCCGACACCATTCCACTCCTTTCGCCCTCTGACCGCGTTTTCACTGTGTAAGGGTTGCTGGTACCTTTCGCGACCGTGCAAGTCACTCAGGGCAGCACCGATATTTTTGTTACCAACCCATACCCGTACATTGTTACGTTGCTTCGAGGGAAATGTCTCGGCAAAGTGGAACCCGTCGAAGACGCACAAGTTGCGGACGCACCCGATGACTCGCACTGTGCCAGTTCCCGTACCATCAGTGCTGTTTCCACGTCTGATTGGTCACCTGCTGATATATTTGGTCCCTCCATTGCCGACAGCCTTCCGTCTGTGCGGCCTGTCAGCTTCTGTACCTTTTCGAAGAATTTCGTTCTTCTTTCGATGTCGGGCAAAGTGTTCTCGGATGCACGTGCCCTGTAACGCGTCGCAGCGACACTGGCGCCCAACCACCACTGCGGCAATGTCCATATCGCGTGTCTCCCGCAGAACGTTAGGCGATTAATGAGCTAGCCGATGCTTTGCTTGGACGCGCATGGGCGTCTTCGGACAGCGCATGGGCGTCTCCTGTTCTCGTTGCGAAGAAGGACGGTTCTGTGCGGTTTTGTGTGGACCACCGATGGCTCAACAAGATCGTCCGCAAGGATGTTTATGTAGTGCCGCGAATAGGCGACGCGATTGACAGCCTCCAAGGAGCCGAATTCTTTTCATGTATCGATTTGCGCTCGGGGTACTGGCAATACACATGGCTGATGACACTCGACCGAAGACAGCCTTTGGTATGCCCGACGGCTTGTACGAGTTCAACGTCATGCTGTTTGGTCTGTGTAATGCGCCCGCGACCTTCGAAGTCATGATGGCACCGTTTCGTGCAACTTGAAATGGCAGACGTGCTTGGCAGACGTGCAATGCCGGCCTCCGGCTGAATATGACGAAGTGCCGATTTGCAGCACTGCAGCTCACAATCCCAGGCTACGTCGTGTCCAAGGACGGAATTCTTTCCGATGCGGCGAAACTTGTGGCCGTGTCCGAATTTCCTAAGCCTACGTCCACCAAAAACTGCGCAGTTTCGTAGGACTGTGCGAAAAAGAGCGTCGTAAATGTGAGTGTGAAAAGTTTCGTAGGACTGTGTGAAAAAGTGCCTGGCGATCATCTGGGCCCTTACAAAGTTCTGACCTTATTTCTATGGTTGTCCATTTCATGTCGCCACGGGCCATAAGGCACTTTGCTGGCTGTCGTCATTGATGTATCCCTGAGGCCGTCTCGCCCGCTGGGCACTTCGCCTGCAAGACTACGACATCCGCATGCTGTACAGCAACGGACGCCAGCATGCTGACGCCGACACCCTCTCGCGCTCCCCCTTGCCTGACGATAACGCCCCCTGCTTAGTATCTTACATTGACGTATAGTGCTTGTGATGCGCACTACAAATTAACAGTTCGCGGAGAGAGTGCTTTGAACCGTAACTCAAGAAACTGTTGTGCCCACAATTACGACATAAGCAAACGAATAACTGTACACAATTGCAAAAGAAATGTTATTTAATTTGCTGTCAAGCAAATATTCCTAAAGAAGTCTCAACTATTTCGCAAATGCGCCGAATATACGAAATGTTTTTTTTTACCTTAATTAAACCAAACACAGTATTTAGGATGTCAGCATATAGTCACTGCGTCTCAGTGTTTTGTGAAAGGTTTGCATGACTTAAGTGTCTCAGTTTTAATCGCATTTCCTAGAAGTTTCCTATTTGTTCACATTTTGCAATGGTAGCCGAAGCTTTGCCAGTCACAGGAGAGTGAGCGTTCAAAAAAAAGTTCGTAGTGTTTGAGTTCAATGAAACAGTGACTATTTATTTATTTATTTACTTATTTATTTATTTATTTATTTATTTATTTATTTATTTATTTACAACAATAATGCTGCGGGAGACCAGGGGAAAAAAGGTGATCAATCAGCTTGAGGGTGTCCTGGCTACCCTACACGTACGTCAGCGTAAACAGTGGCTACAAACAACAACTACAATAACAAAAGCACACGTAATATATTGCACATGGCTCATTTCGAAGCAAGAAGGAAGCGTGCTTGCATAGACAACATAAAGAAACTCAAAAACTTTTACTTTGAGAACACAACGAAAACAAAAAGAAATAGAGGAAGACGTTTTGAAAGCAAGTTTATGGCAAGGATATTGTAGTAAGCAGTCTTCGAAGTTCTTTAAATCAGGTTTCTCTAATGCTAAAGAGCTGCTCTTTACTCATTCTGTTTAGCAATGCTGGTAGCGTGTGCCGAAGCATGTGTTTACCGTAATTAGTGCGACATTTCGTAATTTGCCCTTCCTCTGGTTTGCGTATATTGTACTTTATTAAGCTGTCCTGCAATCCTGCTAGAGTTTGTAGAGTGCTACTTTTTTCATTAAACTAGATTTATACTGGCGGCATAGGTTATAGTTAAAGATGTACTTTACCGGGTCAATGTTGTGTCTTATAAAGAGATCACTGGTGTGTGAGAGGTATGAAACCTTGCATGCTAATCGGACCACACGTTTTTGTAATACTGCGAGCTTGTCAATGTTTTCTTTTGTGGTAGTACCCTAGACTAGCAGTCCATAAATAAGTACCCGCACGAAAAGAGCGTTATACAGAAGCATATTGATGCTTGTAGGGCATTCGAAAGAAACGCGGCGCATCGCACCTATTGTATTGGATAATTTACTATTTAGGTGGTTTAAGTGGCCATCCCATGTGATGTGTTCATTGAAATAGACACCTAAAATTTTTGTTATTGCTACGAACTCAATTTCTGCGTTATTTAATGTTATGGGTGCTACTTGAATGGTCTTGTTCTGCGGTCGAAACAAGATTGTGTCAGTTTTGCTAATATTATTTTTAAGTGGTTCTGAGTTGTCCAGTAATTTATTTTCAATAGCGCTTCGTTACCTCTCTTAACTACGTTTCATCTTAGTTAAATATATGTTCCTCATACCCGTTCTGAAACGTAGTCCTATTAGATCAGGAGATGTTGCAGTGCCGAGCAATAAATTATAGTTTATATAGCAAATCAGAACAGGGATATTTAGTGACAGGATACGCGTTTGGGAACAAAGATATGCAGCGCATGGCATAAAAATCATGCCCTTACGCCTGCATAGCTATTGCTCTGAACAACCGTGCTTGCCTAACCGAACCTTAAGCTTAGCTTTCTCGTAGTACTTCACGTAAGCACCACTCTGCAGACAACGCTTACTAATAAGACGAGCATTCTCGTCTGCTACAGGAACTAACCACAGGTAATTCAAGCACATTCCGACTTGTCTGTCTCCAACCGTTTTCCTTCCAACTTAGGCAACTGAGGAGCACGCGCCCTCACGTGTAAAGCACCAGGTTGCAGTGCCGAAAGAACTGTGTTCAAAACCAGCCAGGTTGACGTACTGAACATACTATTCCTACATAAATGAGCCAATGCCTTTAAGCAAGGAAGATCAGCAAGGGTCGACGACTTCCACGGGTAGGTCGCCACGTACCGATGAGTCATTTAGTGTGTGACTATCGGACACATTTTTCGTCGTCTGACCTTCCTGCTGCTCGCCTCACTCAAATGTTGTTTGCGTCTACTAGCGGGAGCCTCCGGAGTACAACCTGTCGCGCGTAACCACGGACGTGGTGGGCCTCTTCTGGAGCAAGGGTGACCTGTTCGTGACGCCGAAGGAGGTGGACGAGCTGCGTTCTTCGCTGGGCGCTCGAGTCAGGCGGGACTCGAGCGCCTTCCTCATCGGTCTGGTGAACAGGAAGTACCTCTTCAGGAATCTAATCGACTTCCTGGGTGGATACCCGGCTGAACTTGAGCGGCCGGAAGAAGATATGGACACCACAACAAACGCTGTATATACGACACTCAATTCCTGAAATAAACGAAACATTATTGTTTTCATTTCTTTTTTGGCGTTTATTGGGATGACCGCATGTTACTTAGGACTCGGCGAAGGCTCTCGAGCGCGAAGCATACAAGGAGGGACTACGAATTTGTTATCCTACACTGCAAACGCAAACTAGCCGAATTGGGCGTTTTAAGGGCTACAATCCCCCTAATACTACATTCATCTGGACAGTACTCCCTTAGGGTGTAATGAAGTGGGTTTAATAAAGTTCTGCGTCCTCACTTCTACTTCGTTAAGAAATTATGTGGAAGAAAGGGGGTAAATTCACTATCTGACCCCATTCATCGAATTTAGTTCAAGAACAAAAAACTCCCATCTGATTTCCTCTGGCATGTTTTCTCTACTTTTTCCGAAGCTTTCCATAATGCCTTCAGTGCTGGCGGGCAAGTATGCAGCTGTGCGGGGGAAAGAAGTAAAAGAAAGAAATAAATAAACGAAGAAACTAAATGGCAAAGCCTGCGAACTCTCGATGTGGCCAATCGGCTCCGCACGCACACTCAGTATACGCTTGTGTATAACGAATTGGCTAGAAGCGGCATGCTTCAGCGCACTAAATAAAATCCCTTGCACAGATAGCCCAGAGAAAGAGATATACGCGACCCTCTGAACGGCTGCGGCATATGTTCGAGAAGAAGCGAGGGAGCACCTTTTGACCTTGGCGGCTGCAGCCTACTGCAGCCCGCCCCCGCCAGCTCAAAGGCAAGCCAGACGATGCGCTACCGAAGTGAAATGGGACGAAGCTTCGCGACGCATGCGCGCGCGAAGGAAAAAAAAGATAAAAAAAAGAAAGAAACGCGAGGAGAGAGTCGTTCCTGCGGCGGCGCGATTGTAGCTGGCTTGGCCTTGTGAACGCCACTTCTCAAGTGATCAGCTGTGTTGGTCGTGTGTGCGCGTTTTGTGCCTGTAGCCTCACTGTGTTCTCGCCGCTGGATGTGAAATGCGTGGTTTGACAACAGTGCAACATGCTGCGCTGCGAGTGCGATAATCGCGACGGCCTGTCGTCTCAAGCGAGCGTGCTGCTATGTATTACAAAGCAGATGATGGGCACCTTGCGTGTTCGGCACAGTCAGGAACAAAATGTCACAGTTTCGCCGCAACGGTGAAGCAATGAATGCGATAGCAATAAATTGCAATGTAACGCGAAGAACGGAAAGCAGCTCGAAGTTGCCAGCGTGTCGCTCGAGCACAAAAGATGCACGAAAAGAACGCACACAGAACGAGCGCGTACTAATGCGTCACAGCTCTACACTTGAAGCGCACTGCTCAAACATAAAGCAGGACGCACGAAACGAACGAACAGGTACACACAAGACGAGCGCGAACTAATTGTCACAGTTGGTACTTATTTCTGTTTGCACAGCGCGCTCCTTTCGCAAACGCGGTCGCTGTAGCTAGCGAAGCGAAGCACCCCACCGGCCGCCTCTTCTTTCCTCGAGATAAGCGCACGAAAGCGACCTGAAGAGCGAAGAGCAACGGCGTTCGCAGGAGCGGGGCAACGATCTTTAAAGCGCGCCACACGTGCTCACGTCGCACCATCTATGTCGCCACTAAGAAAGCATGCTGAATTACATGTTGTATATAAATAGCTCGCCGTTAGCAGACTGAAAGACGGTGCTGGCGTGGCCTAACGTCTAACGCGGCGGGCTGCAAAGCAAGAGGTCGCCAGTTCGATTCCGCGCGTCGGAAAGAATTTCTGAATCATTTTTCTTTGTGACTCTTCTATATATATACATACTTGTAAATATACGGTAAATGACGGCGACGGGACGGAGATTTTCCAGCCGGGAGTGTCCATATAATTGCTTTCACAATAAAATGGTACGTAATACTGATGTACTCTCTCTTTGCGAGCCCTTATCGTCGCTCATGCACCTGTAGATGACCTTCTGCACATTTCGTCGCTTGAAAAGTGCAATGAAAAGCAAAAAAAAGAAGAAAAGAAAATCGGCATGTCAAGCTTGCGAAATGCCCGCCAGCGCATCATGAGCGTGGCATGTAACCCATGCCGTACATTGCACGCATGTCATTCATTGCTTCCATGTTACCAGTTGTCATTTATGTGCGTTATACAGTCACGTCAGGCTATACCAATTTTGGTATGATGTCTAGTGAGAGAACCGGACGCGAGCGCACCAGGACCCATGCCGTAAATGACATACATGTCGTCATTTTCACGTTACCATACGTCATTTATGTTCGCGCACAATCACGTCACGCTATATCAATTTTGGTGTATGTCAAGCTAGCGAACCCGCCGCGAGCGCACCATGAGCGTGGCGTGTGTACATGACATGCATGTCATTATTTTCATGTTGCCAGCTGTCGTTTATAATGGTCGTACAGTCACACTGCACAATACCAATTTTGGTGTATATGAAGCAGGCGTAACGGCCACTAGCGCCCCCGAGACCATGTTGTGAAAATAACGCCATACATGACAAGCGTGTCATGATTTCCACGTTAGAAACTGTCGTTTATGTACGTCATACACTCTTGTGCTGCCGTACCTATTTTGGTAAATATCAAGTTAACGAAACAGTCGCAAGAGAACCAAGGGAGTGACGTGTACATCATGTCGTTAATGAAATGCATATCATGACTTTCAAGTTAAGACCTATCATTCATGTTCTTCATGCAGTCGTGTCATGCCATACGAATTTTGGCATACATCCCATTAACGAAACGACCACACGAGCAATGAGTCGTAGGCGGCTAGATAGATAGGTAGATTGATCAGCTCAAAGTCGGAGAAGTGTTTAAGAAATGCTTCGCATTTAAGTCGTTAAACTCAGATAGCAATGATGTGTGATGCATGTTTTTGAACTCCTGTGAATATCACTCATGCTTCACACGACCAGTCAATCGACCTACGAGTGCGCCCAGATAAAGTTGTTTGCACGATATAATTTTCTTGCCTGCGATAAAGCATGAATGAGGCATGATACTTTCAGGGAATATACACTAGAGCAAAAGGCCACGGTTATCACATTGTCACATGATGGAATGTGCATAAAGGACAACTTTGTTTTCTATTTATTCTTTTCTCCAACTTCATTTGTTTGTTTTAATCCTTCGTCATCGTGTCAATATGAGCACATGGACATGTGACAAGAGCGTGCGCTCTCATTTTACAACATCTATATTGGATGCAGTCAACTACCCTGGACATCTTTCTCCCGTCATGCAACTGTGAGAACCCACCGAAGCACAGATTATCAGGATGTGAAAATATTTTCGGCAACAATTTTGCATTGCGCACTCTGCCCGTCTCCTGAAATAGCATGTTAAGGTGCATAAGCACTGTACCTTGATACATATGCATCTAGGAACAGTGAAATAGCATATCAAGGTACATTAAAATCATTAGCTTGGATTTATTTCGCTAGAACAAATAAATCATGTTAAAGCTATACAATGACTGCCATATCATGTGACAGACATCTGCTAAGCGCAGTGTGTATTGTGAAGCACATGCGTTTTATGGTATTGAATGAATGTATAAATGTTTATTCCAGCAAAATACAGGAAATGGGCCTCAAGTGAAAAGTGACAATGGTGGCTTGAGAAGTGCACAAGGCCCAGTAGAGCAAAAAAAGAGGCAGAGCAGCAGAAGCGTGTGCACGTTCTAAGGCAAAACATATACGCATACAAAAAAATTCGGCAGATCCCACGTACCGTGGGAGTCGATGTTATGCGAAGCATGCGGCAGGTAGGTGACCGTGGCGTAACTTTTTTTATTGAGCGACTGGTTACAAAATGACGCTAAAGACTTGTATATAATTTATACGCACACATATATATATGTTGAAGAGCTGCATATGTGTTATATAAGCAGTTGTTTACGGTTGGGTAACGCTGCCAATGACAACGTGGGTATTACCAACACCAGAAGCGGTAAGCTGATATGTAGTGCTTATACGTGTCCCGAGAACGCACGCGCGTTTCACGAACCCGTGTCCATGTGTGCAAGAAGTTCTTGACAGTTCTTGAACAAGGGCATCATCACCGTGATCAGTGAGCACCAGCAGCTGGTCATGACTTGTTATAGGATCCGGTCGTGATCGTGGTGAAGAGGGGTCCATGTGTATTGAAGTATGTGGTATAGTAGAGCTGTTGGAATTCGTAGATGCCTGGGTTATTTTGTCGACAAATTGTCTGTCGACAGAGCCGGCGACATCTCAAAACCTGAAGCCACCTTTCGCGTTGGTGAGGCATAGGCCGTCGAGGCTGGTAGGCCTGGATAGTGCTACGTAGACCAACATCAGTGGATGGTGTTTGTCCTATTTGTAGACTACCTGGGCGTATGTGGCCTACGTAGCGTAGTCTACAAATGGCTGTCAATCAATCTTACATCATCCTCGGCCAGCATGAGGCCATCGCCCAGCCTCTTAAGAATCGAAGAGGACACTTCATCGTTCTGGTGGACGAAGTGCACTTTACGATGCGGTGATGTGGATATCATATGTAACTTTCGTTAATATATTCCTCCGGGGTCGAGCAATGCTTCAATATAGCTTGCTGAATCATAGGAATACAAACGTAGTGTTTATTAGACTGCTATATAATCGGAGCCAACACTGGAATTGCAGACGTCAGTCTGATATGACGCCCGTATCGTAGGAGTACACATCGTAGGAGTATCATGTAGTGTTTATTGCTTTCTTGTAAAATTAGATAGCCAGCACCACACCCACAATTGACGTTGCACCGATATTACGCCTGCGTAGGCTGTTTTTCCAAACCCATAGACCTGGCGTGGCTCAGTGGTAGAATACCTGATTGCCACGCAGAATGCTTGGGTTCGATTCCTGCTGAGATCCTAATTTTCATTATTTCCATTCGTTGAGTCAATGCTGCCGATGTTGGTTTTACTTAACTCTCTAGCATTTAAGTTACCAATGTCTGTTCTCGCCGTTCCTGGGTAGACATGAACTGTCAATCACCTGTGGCGCATACCCGTACACCGCGGCCCGTGGTAAACGGGTATGTGCCACACGTGTCTAGTGGAAAGGGTTTGACGACGTATGCGACAGGATTTTAATGTTATTTATGTCATGACCCGGCAGTCATATTCCTCAAATCCTCTTACCCTTCCATGCAAATTTTGGTCTACACCAAGTTAAGGAGGCGATCATGAGAGCACCCAGACGTAGGCGGCTAGATAGATAGATAGATAGATAGATAGATATATAGATACGTAGATAGAAACGCTCAAAGTGCCAGAGGTTCGCTAAGAAATGCTTCACATTTAAAAGAAACAGGAAAGGCAAAGCAGAAGAAACGTGCACATTGAAAGGAAAAACACCTACGCCATCTGCAAAGCGACAAAATCGAAAAAGGTGAACATTTACGCTAGTGAAAGCAATGAAAATCAGAAAACAGTAAAAACAGAAAAGAAGGAACGGTCATTCAACGGCATGGAAGGAATGCAGCTGCATTGGTCACATATCAACAGTGGAATTTACCAAGGTTACATGTGCATATTCTTAGCCATTAGGAGGTGTGCAAGGCTAATTTAATCGCATTGACATAAGTCAGCTGTTGAGTATGTCGAACCAGATGGTTGAATCATCTTGTTTATTCCCTCTCGTTAATTTGCTATTTTGCATTATGTTGCCATAGTGTTCAAGGTCAATACATAATATCATGACTGTTGACACAATTTGACAAGGTGAAAGCGCTGTTATTGTGCCCAGGCCTTAGTTTGTCCTGATTAGAAATGCGCTGTTTATTTTTGCCATGGTTCAGTGCCAAGTTGCCCAATCTTCACTCCTAAACAGAGTAGGTGTGGTTGATCAAGACCTTTCTAACATTCACAACCCTTTTAAAGTGTACTAATAATGATAACTTTACTGACATCAAACACTACCCAGATAATGGTAAACATGACAAGTGTACACTTCTGGTGGTGTTTCGCATTTTTTACGTCTGTCTGTTTTTCGCCCTGTGCACACTAAGTGAAAAGCTCACAAGGAAATACTCAGCAGCCTCTTAATTTTGTATTTATTTGGTGTTTGGCAAAATGTATGCAATAAGGGTAGTCAAGTACGAATCTTCGGTAAGGCATTCATTTTTATGTATACAGAAATCTTAGTGGACTTCTTTTTTGTGTAATTTTCAGAAATATATTTCTGGCAAAGCAGCAAGTGTTGTTTGCCCACCAGTCTGTGTTCAAGACAAGTGTATTGTGGGCATGAGTGTCGGCAGGTTTTTGTCTTGGGGGTGCAAGGCGGCGTAACGTGTCGGCCTGGTGAGCACGAGAGCATTGGTGCAGCTTGGGTGTGGTCAAGTGCTGGTGTGTTTGAGGGGGGCAGGTGCCCTTTGTGCAAACCCCTGCCGACACCCACGACTGTGGGAGCACCCTGATGTGCCTCACTTTACACTATGTCGAACAGCTCGTATATTTTACAACATTTGGGCCAACACTGGTGTTGATGCAGAGTGTTATGCGCCATACTGCGTGCAACCTTTCTGATATCGTGTGCATTTGAAAATTTCCCATTGTTTAAAGAGACGCTGAGTGGACCCAGTGTTATTCAGCAAACATGAGTCTTAACAGGGGCAGTTGGTCGAGTTGGTGCATATTCATAGTTAAAGCGGGTGCAAAAAAATCACTGCACAGAGAAATAAAGGGGACAGGAGGATGCGCTACTAGCACCTGAAGTTTAATCGAAACCACAGAAAGATGACAGAGTAGGAAAAAATTACAAGGCTAAACAATCACACATCCACATATTAATGAAGGGGGCAGACAGGAAAATGCGCTACTAGCAACTGAAGTATAATCAAAGCCACAGAAAGATATAAACACACATGTCTAAAAATGCCAAGCACATGTTCAACTTCAGTTGTTAGTAGTGTGTCGTTCAGTCCCCTTTGTTGCTATGTGTTGTGATTTCGTTTTCACGTTTTCCTTACCATTTAACTCAACTTCTGACTGTTTAACGGCCTCTATACATGTGTGGTCAATTTTTATTCATCCTCATGGCATATCAAGTCCTAGGATCCAATGTACAAAGCGACCAGTCACTATTTATAGGAATATTTTTTATTTAGTGCATGTGATTGCCTAATTCCAATTTGACGTTGCAGCCATGGTGCTTGGATTATTTTCAATATGGTAATTATGTATAAGCCATCAAGTGAGGAATTAAGGATGAACTTTTGAGCTACAGATGACACTAGCTGGCATAAAAAAATTGAAACATAGCTGTACTTGTTATGCATATTAGAAATATTGGTACATTGAAGTCATGTGATTATGCCGACAAGTTCCCAAGCACACTTCCAGAAATTTACGATGGCTTCCAGGTATCTGTGAGTAAATATGTACAGCAACATATGAAGGCAGTATTGTATTTTGTGGGCATTGCTGAATGATTTTATGCATCTTGGTAAGTGGGCCTACAGTCAACACCACAGGTCTATTTTGGGTTTTTTTGTGGGAAACTCAACTACAAAATTATGTGTTCATGTTTTGATGCAACAGGGCAAACCAATGCAATAAAAAACTGTACAACTACCTGCCTGCTAGCCTGTCTGCTAGTGATGCTAGCCTTATTGTACTAATTTAGTTGCTTCGTGTGTAGGCTGACACCAAGTTCCTTGGGTAGCTCATTTTTTTGGATTGTACTTATATACGGCATGGTGAAGTACACACGTTAGTGTGCATCATGATGAGATTTTACACCCTACTTTCGTATTGCTTTACTGCTGTGAATTATGTATAGTGCTTAGGCTGCACTGCATATGTTGTAACACGTGTTCAGTTTTGGTAGTAGGTTCTGTGCACGAGGATGGAAATATATACCTATATCCTTACATTGACACGAGAACTGCTGCTGTTTTGATTATAATAAAATGTTGCAACCACTGTTTGTTGTAACAATTGAAGTATGACTACTTCTCGTGCATGCAAATAGAAGAAATTAATTTGTGCTTGCAAAAAAATTGCTGAAACACTGCCTGCTGAATGTAACTGCTTGTGTTTTATTACCAAACACATTGAACGGATGATTCACAGATTATGACACATTGTAGAAGATAGGCAGCAGAAAGTTACACAGAAAGTCATCACTGTGTTCTAACGCAGATTGGGTGATCTTTTATCAATAGTAGCATAATTGAAGGTGGCTGTTGTACATGGTGTGCAGGTGGTCGAGGGAGTGCACATATCATAGAGTTTTTCCAGTTTTCTGCATTATTGCTACAGACCTCGCGTTTCTGTGTTACGATGGTGAAATTCCTGATTGCAAACAAGCCACCCTCTGTGCTGCTGTGATGAAGTAATTCAACAGAACCATATTTTCTCAAGAACAGCTGTTCCATTGAGGAAGAGGGTAATGCTTTTTTAATGAGTACTGCATCATTTGCCTGAGGGGAGGGCCAAGTACACATGGACGTTCAGAAGAGAGAAGTGCAAGTACATTAACTTTTTTGTTTTGTGGGAGACCAGTCACTGGTAAACTGGGGAGGTTGTCCTTGACCTTGAGGCACGCGTTAAGCATTCGCTTTAAAACGGTGGCGTGATGCTTAACAATAAAATCTAATTAGTGAGAAATGTAGGTAGTATCCGAGTATGAAAGCAAATAAATACTGAATAAGCGTTATAGAGAATCACTGAATGCCGCGCTAAAGCGTGCATTGCGAATAAGCGCTAATTGCGGAAATAGATTAGCGTTCAGCTGCTCAGAAGGCGCTGCTGCCCCTGCGTGCAGCTCGTGACTGTACACGCGCATTCAACGCACTTTATGTAGGCGCGTTACACTTTCCTTGTAACTCTCCAATTTTCTACGTGTGTAATTTTCATATGCGAACGCAGGCGGTCTTCGAACAGCTCAGAACACGCTGCTGCTTCTAGATGCGTTCAGCTCGCGTCGGCAGAAATAACGAGAATTGCTCCACAGCATGCGCTCATGGAATATACATACGTTCGGTCATCTAAAGATACCTTTGTCGCGCTGGTATTCACAAATTTCGGGCGAGCGATGCATTGTCGATATATGAAAAAGCACTCGAGAGGGTACAAGTTTATCATTTTTCTAGCGGCACGACACGACGAACCGACGAATTCGGAGCTGAAGGTGTTTACGTCGGCCTGCATGACGCCCCAAAAATTAGGTATCGACCTTACTAAAGCGCAAACACACGATGATGGTACAAGAATAGAAGTTCGGAGTTCCGCGGATGGTTTACCAGCCGCTGTGTACATACATTGGTGCATATATAAGCCCACGAAAAGAGCACGCGAGCAAGTGGTGGCGCTGTAGTGTAATGGTTATGGTGTTTGCTTGCAGTGCGTGTGGTCGCGAGTTCGATTCGTGTGTTGTGCGTACTTGTATGTATATGTCATCACTGTGCATAAATACATTGATGTCCATTTTCTAATATGTCCTAGTGAAAAATATTAGCAGAAATTGTTCGTGAAATTCTAATATAGTGCTTGCAAAAAATTTTTTCTTGCGACCGCTCCGGGGCCTCCTATAAAAGGAGGATTTAGAAGCTCTTAAAAGAAGCAGAAAAACTCCCAATGCGCTCAGTTCAAGCCCCCAAAATGAGTTCAATAGAAACACCAAAAGCAACTTGTAAAGACTGTGTTAGTTCCATGCAATCACTCCCTTCACAAAGGATGTAAATAAAACCTCCCTTTGAAGGGGGTTTTGCGTAGTACATTTAGGATGCACGGTATGCGTCGAGCCCGAAACTCCCTAAAAGGCTCAAACCCGTTTGCAGTGTAGTGTGAGCGTTTCGAAGTGTTTTAGGAGGGAGCGATCAGCATACAAAAAAATGAAACTCGCAGTTTAAATAAATTGTATAGCGTAGTATATGGTTGGACTGCAAAGGTTGCGCGCACCAATTCAAGCGAACACCTTAACACGAACGCGTTCTTCTGTACGGGTCATTGCTTGTGTGCGTATAAGCTAAGAAGCGTAGTGGTACATTATAAGGAAACGTAATATCAACTAATCCTTTTGTAAAGGCTAAAGTAAAGACAGAATAACCGTACGTTTTTTTTGTAGATGGGGACAGGGGTGAATAGTCGACGAATGAGATAAGGCTGCTTCAACAGCAGGCTAATAGTTATAGCCTCTCAGGTGTGCGCTGCATTTCAAGGTGTCCTGAAGGCATGCTGAAGGAGGACATCGTTTATGCTTGGGGGTGCATTGGAGTATTTCGTATATTTGGAGCACTCATAAAGTGCTCCAAGGCGACCCCAGAGACAAATGACGTCCTCCGTAATTGCAATCCTTAAATACTGGTGGAAGATACTCTTTAAGAACGAGCCCAGAAATTCATTGAGGCTTTGCTGAAGAAAATGTATTCACGTGTATATTTACTATTCTCTTCAGTCAGTAACCACCCCTTTCCCATATCCTTGTTGCATGAGTCGCAGCGATTCTCATTGGAATGCTCACTTAAATAATGTTCTCGCATACGATTCCCGTATGCTTTGAAGGGATGCATATAATGGCTTCCGGTAGGGTAGCTAACTGGAAGTTTTTCTGGTAAACCTCTTTTCCTTCTCCTTTCATGTTTCATTCCTCTTTGTAGAGATGTGAGCCAAGGGCTAATGTGTGGCCGCATCGCCATGATCCTTCCCTCGCGGGGCTAGGATAGTCGTCCGCCGGATAAACAAACAAAGTCTTTTAACTAACTAACTAAACAAGCTGATTAGTTCAGCTTTCTACTTTGGTTCCGCCGCGTTTTTGCCTGCCTACATTTGGATAAGTTTTGAACATCAAAGATACGTGGAACATTTTTTATAATGGCTGACGACCAGTGCTGAACCCGAGTTCCTATGCGAGCCAATGATTAGAAAGCCCATTTACGCGGTATGTTCTATCAGAAATTTCATTTTTTGCTCTGTGTGCTTTAGTGTGCGTAAAGTCGTATTTCTTCACATGGCAACAAAAATATCGCTGGCTTCAAGATTCACAGCAGTTCACTTCTTGCGAAAGCCTATTCCTCTAGTTCCTCCAACGCTCAACCAATTACTCCCCCAGATCTACTCCCCCATGTGCGCCTTTCTGTGTCTCTTCGTTCTTCGTGTAAGACATTTTAACACGAAAATGTTTTATGCCGGAGTCCACGAAGATTTCAATGACGTATTTCCGCCACGGAAATGACGTCGAAAAAAAGTACACGATCAGATGGCAAAGAAAAAAAGGTTCCGTCCCCGGCTATGGAACCCACGGCGATCGGTCCGCAACAACAGATGCCGGGCATGCTATCCACTGCGCCACGGTCATGGACTCTAGAGTCTTTACAAACGCGCCTTTTATATCTACCACTCTTCCGGTCGGCGGGGTGGTGTTGCCCTCTGGGAGCGGTAAGGTGAAGTAATTCGTCATTACTATGGCCTCCGCGATTAGCACCTGCAATGCGTTACATGTCCGTCCCATTCCGCGCGTTTTCAATAGAAGTTCAATTTTGTCAATTGCTTAACAGACCGCGAGGTAGCGACATTGACCCAAGCGTCCTAAAAGCGCCGGCTTCGCTCATAGCATCACACTAATCCAAACCAAAAATAGCTCTGCGACGCGCGCCTGCCTCAAATGGTTGTAACACCGCGTTCCCCGCTCACGCGCTCGCTCCAAAAAGAATTCGCGGCCGGACTACCGGGGCAGCACGAGGCGCTTTGCGTTTCTCTCTAGTCCGGCCATGGTGTTCAATCACATTTTAACATGCCGCGGGATGGCGACCAAGTTCTGAGTCCAATATGCGACGCTATTATAGCTATCACACCTCGTTCTTTGATTACGCTTTCACCGTCAACTACTACAGCTACCACAAAGGTTTGTTTAATCATTTAACATGGACGTTGGTCGTCAGTATGGAGATGTACCACCAATCATCAAAGTGGGTGCATACACGTTGAACGGTGCCATTTGCTGCCAGACATCAATATACATTGTGCAAACTCTCTTATACCAATGCACAGGAAACATTCAGTTACTTCTGTAAGGGCACGCTTTACTTTCGTGTTACTCCGATTCCTATGACGGGGCGATCAACCATGTTTTTTTCGCTCAAGAAACAGTACACTCTTAAAAAAAGAGAGTGAAAAGAGAGTCATGGCTGGTTGACTCCCATTACGGCAGCCGATGACCTCCTTTTTTCCTAAGGGGAGTCACAATACTATGGTCGGCACTCCTGAATGAAATAGATGACTCCCTTCCTCCAAGGGAGTCACCATCGTAACACATACAGGGTGTTTTTTTTAGAGAAAGCTTCACTAGCTGCGACGAAGATACAGTTGGCTGCTTTGGCTTGTGCAAAAAAGATTTACCGAAAACTATCGGTCGAGAATATATAGCACGCGATCGTGAAATGCGGAATTACGCGCGCATTGTTTCATGTATTAATTCACAATATTGCTACCTGTGATGACCGGCAGCGTTGAGTCCACGACGATCGGATGCGAGAAGTCAGAGAGAGTTCTGGCACAACTGCGATGTCGGCGGTGTTGCAGCGCTGGTGTTTCCGGGAGGCTAGTGCTTGAAGCCGATCTCGGGCAGGTTGAGCTTACTCGAGATTCAAGTACCGATGCCTACGTTACAGACGTTAATTTCCGTCACAACTAGACGAATGGCTATGTTTAGGTGGCCAGCCGATACCGAGCCACAACCACTTAAGGGATACTTCTTGATCTCCTACTACACCATGTTGGTCAGCAACTAGACTGCTTAGCAAGGCGAAATCCTGCGCTTAAATCGACCTCCTTGTCCCCTGATTCTCGTCCTGGGGGAAAAGAGACCTCTACATGGGTCCAATCATGCACGTTTCATTGTTAGAAACTCCACCCTAAAAATATATTGACCACGTCCCTTTTTAATTAGGAGAGGGTCCTCAACTGAGCGAGAGTGACAACCTGTTGGGGTTCTCTCATACGGCTTGTCCACAAGCAGTTTTGCCCGTAGGAATGGTCAGTTTCCTTGGTTTCAGCCGGTGCGTCTTGCAGTCTACAGCTGGTTCGGGGTGCATCGCGGCCTTTGACGACGCTGCCGACGCCGCCGTAGGTACAAAGGATCAAACATCGGCGATTAACGCTTGAAGAACACCCCATTCAGTGCTTCCCTGCACTAAAGGCCAGTCTTTTCATGAGCGAACGGTTCCACCGGTCAGCGGGGGAGTGCGGCGCCCGTCAATTTGCCGTTACGCCGGTTCGCAAAAATGGCAGTCCGTGACAGCATGTATGCAAGCAAACAAACAAGTCGCCCGACATTCCGATCTTCTTGTTACTGTTCGCACATTCTGCTTGCTGGATAGTTTCCTCGTAATTGCGAAAGAATAGAAGGGTTGAAGCTTGGGCTAGCTGGGTTTAGCTTTTAATCGACTCTTGAAACATAGAGGGAAGTTTAAACGAGGAAGTTTTTCCTTCTCGGCAACTTGCGAAATTCTGTGAGGACTTGTTCTGGGGTCACTTGAAGTTCTCGATGGATGCTGAGCAGTGCTAGTCCGGTCAATCTGTCGTTGTTCATATGATTTCGAAGGTAGCTCTTCAGCCTTCTCAGTGTGGAAAAAGTCCGTTCCGGGGTCGACGTCGACGCGGGTAAAGTCGCCAGGATAGAAAGTAGGCTGTGGATGTTCGGAAAAAAGTCGCGGTTGCACATCTCTAAGGCCTGTAAAGCACAAGCTGGGCGATTCTTTTCTTCGATCTGGCAGCATTTGTTCACCCACAGTGTGAACTCTGCTTCGATGACATTAGCCGAAGGAATGTCGCCAAGGTAAAACTGCACTGCATCATCAATATCAGAAAGGCTAGCCGATGCGCAGAATTTCGGCAGCAGCATGTTAAGGCCAACCACGACCTTCTTATGGGCATCGAACCGGTCTCTTAATTGATTTTCGAAGTCAGCCAGCAAAGGCAAATACACATTCCTCCGGTAGTACTCTTCGGGAGTAGCAGAAGGTACGTTGCTTCTTTGCATCTGCCTTACAGTGATGCGTGGTAGGGCCATCTCAACATTTGTGATCTTCAGCAAAGAGAGCGACTTCAGAAAAATCTTATTAAATTCCGTTTCCGCACTAGCCCTTTTTGTGGAAAGAACGTCTGTAACATTCTTTACGTGATCGCACGCTTGAGCCAAGTCACAGTCAATTTTTTGAAGAAACTTGCAAAGTGGCAGTGTCAAAGAGAAGAGGTCGCTACAGATCTGAAGCGAAATGACAAACTCGGGCTTCGTAATGGCATTGAGCAGTTGAGAAGCTTTTGATGAAGTATCAGATGACGCGGCCTCTTCTTCCAAATATTCGAGGAATTGTACAATAGGCACGTACAGTTCAAGGAAACGCTGAAGTGCATCGTGACTCTCTACCCACCTTGTTTGGCAAAAGGAGAGAACTGATTTTCTTTTTTCTTGTGTTAAATCTTCTACTTTGTCTCGCAGTTGGTTCGTCCTCTGTGGCGAAGCTCTCACAAACGTACAGGTTCAGGATACATTTCCCAAACAGTTGCGGATGCTGGGGAGTTTGCATGCGTGAAGCAGAGCAAGGTTCAACGAGTGGGCGCTACAATGCACGTACAACGCTTTGGGCGCTGTTTGACGAATGAAGGCATAAACACCGTTAAGGTGGCCGCTCATTGATGCCGCGCCGTCGTATCCTTGCCCGCAAAGTAGGTTCAGGTCAAAGCCATGACCTCTAAGGCTGTTCAGGATTGTGCTCGCCAGCGCCTTGCCAGTGAGATCGTACACGGGAACGAAATCTACAAAATCTTCTTTAAGTATGGGCACTCCCGACGTGTCGTGTCCAACGTACCTTACACATAGGGAACGTGTGGGCGGCGCGAGATATATCAGTGGCCTCGTCAGCTAGAACTGAAAAACACGAACCTGAGTTGACGTTTTCAACTATCTTTCTTTGTATGATTTTACCACAGAGGGTGATCAACTCATTTTGAATTTTTGGGCTCGTGTACAGCGCATTCGCCGGAGATGTTTCCATGTGAGCTCTCAAGGCGGCATCTCCACATTTTGCTCTCATCCTAAGCAGTGCGCGGAAATTTCCATCATTTTTGAATGACAGCACTTCAGACATATTTATCGGACCAGAGTCGTCTGTGCCGCGAAGCGGTACTTCTGGCCTGCCACAGAATAGGATTGTTTCTGTTACTGGCAGCAAGTTCTTGCGGTTTTCTTCCGCCTGCTTTTTAAGGCCGTGGTCAAGTTGTGTTAAGATGTCATGCTGTGAGCGGGACCGGACTGCTAAAAAGTTTTCCGATAGCGTTGTTGAGATGGCGTGATAACTGCTGGATGCGTGGCTCTTAAAGGCGTCCATGGCTTTCTTGTAATTGGTGAACTCCTTAGTTACAAAACAGCCCAAGCGCTGGTGCTCCCCTTTTCCTGCACACTCGCTTGCGAAGACTACGCAATATTTGCATAATGCTCCTTGAAGCTTCTCTGAATAAACAAGCCATGGGTAACGATCTACCCAGTGAGGCTGGAACTTCAGATTCCTTTTTCCTGTGGCTGGATAATCATAGTTAGCCGGAGGGGTCCACGGATTGAGCAGCAGCTTCTCCGTCGTCTCTGGATCATTTACATTATTGCTTTTCGAGACAAACAGTTCCAAGTCGAAAATATTCGCACTCGTCGCACAGAGGGGAGGCGAACCAGAATGTGTAGGTGCCATGCCACTCACCTTCCTTGGGCATTGCCCAGTGGTAAAGGCGTCACTTTGCCCAGCGTTGACTGTAGAACAAAGGTCACTTGGAGTTGCACTGCGGCCACCATCATTTCCCGGCGGCGCATGGGTGTCCTGCTTGTGTTCGTTCTCAGGTGATTCATATAAACCGGTGCATTCTCCTGAGTCGCTACAGAAGTTCGGACGCGCTTGGCTTTCCACCAGTGCTGAGGAGGGCGAAGTTTTATCCTTCGAAGGAGGCGGTTCTTCTCCGTCCGCTTCATCGGTTCGAACTTTCTTGAAGTAAGACGCAAGACGCCTTTGCTTCGTTGTTGCAGAGTGTCTTTTCATTTTGCTGCCGCAATCCTGTGCACGCACACAGAAGTGGCCAGTGGCTCCAAAAAGACGTTTGCGACTGCTTCGACTGCCTGGCGTGAACGGCAGGCGATGTTTTCTTCCTCTCTTATCCACTTTACAGTGGCTAGAATGTAGAAGTGTGATGAACGCGCCGGCTCCCGCGTGGCGCATGTGTTTTCTGAACGCCGCTACAGCTGGTGTGCATGCAGGCCCATTATTGTATTCCAGCTGCAGCAAACTGGATTAACGCTACTTAAAGACCTTTTCACAAGAGACTCCATGGGCACTGCATACTCCCCTTAATATACGTGAACCCCCAAGAATGCACTGCCGAGACATTTGCACTCCCGTGGTACAGTCCAGAAAGGAGGTGTTGCTCCGTTCCTGTGAAAAAGTCACCTTTTCACAGACGGCTCCCTGGGCGCCTCCATAATTCTCTCTGGGCGGCGCTAATTAAATAGCCGTGACCCCCCAAAAATGCACTTTGTAGGCTGTGACGTCAGCCTCTGTACTCCCGCGCGCAGCCCAGCTTGGCGGCGTTTTTTCTCTCCTGTGAAAGTTGACCGCTGGTGCCGGATTGTGTGCCGTCTGTATCGTCGCTTTGTGCGCTTTGTAGGGAGGCGCATATACCTTCTGTGTACAGAAGAGGTAGATTTCCTTGCGTGCGGTTAAGGTTGTTCGAAGTTGCTCGGATATGCCAGTCTTTCAGTAGGTGTCATCTTCGATGATTCGTTTCGGTGGCGAGGACTACAGTTTGAGAAAAGTTTACCCTGCAGCCTGCGTCCTCGGAACGCGCCGCTGAGTTTTTCCGCTTAGGGGTTTCGTTCCCTGGCAAATTTGCGCACGTCGTGTTGGTGTTGCCGTTGCTGTCGAACTGTTTACCTTCACAGAAGGAGACGCGCTTTTCGTAGGAACCCAAAGCCGACACGTGCGGTCCGCACAGACGGATAACTTCTCCAGCGGCAATGCACAAGGAAAGCCTCTGGAATCAATAAAGGAGCTGCTACGGGGTGAAAGACGAAAAAAAAAAAGACTCGAAGGAACGCGAGGGCGAAGTGCAAAGCTGTACAAATAGGGCAGGTGCGCGTGCGGGGGAGGGAGCGCTGAGGTGTTCTGGTAAAAGGGTAGGTTTGAAGAAAGGAAGAAGAGGGAATCAACGCCAGGAAAGTTGCAGTGTAACTTTGGCAGCTGGTGGTCGCTGTGAAGGCGTGTAAATATTTTATTATCACCCGAAAAGTTAAAGCATCAAAAAAATTTCGGGGGGGGGGTCAGAACCCCCTCAACCCCCCCTAGTTACGGGCCTGCTATCGTTTGTTAGTTTTGTATAGTTTGTAATATTTCTCTCCTGTACGCTGATTTATTGATTTTATATGTATTTTGGTTAGTTGTATTAGGTGTTGTACTACATTCCCTGTGCTGCAATATCCCTAGAGTAAAGTTTTTGTTTTGTTTTCACACGTCTCTGATCTCTTCACTGTCTCTGCTTACGTACGGAACGAACTAACCTGCTGTCATCCCGTCGCCGACTTCGCGCTGGCGACGCTGGTGGCAGCTTGTAACAGTGGTATAGATGCTCTATCAGAGAACACCCATACATTTAAAGAAGGGAAGCTGTACCTTTGACAGTGTTACGGAAATAAGGGTAGCGGTGGCGTTATGAACAAAAGTAGCCGACCAAGAGATGCCGTTGTACAACAGCAAACGGAAATGAGTTTTCTGCCATATGGCTGCGTTTCTCGTTTTTGGTTGCTGTGCAGTGCGCTTCGGTTGCCCGTGCTCGTACAAAAGAAACAAATGTATATGCCACGTTTTGTTCACTTACCGAGCCCTGCGAGTGTCGTAATGAATCTTCTGAACTGCCTTTCGTGCGTATTCCGTGCCCCAACTGTGTGAAATGCTACAAAGGTGCCAGGAGATGCCAATGCCTCAACTGGCATTAACGCACACAACATCGGCGATTGTAACCTTGATATTGTTTTATTACATATTGATAAATCGCTACAAAATAAAATACACCACTGAGCGCTCACACAAGCAAACAACGGACGAGCAAGAAGACCTGAGCTACGAGACGTATGTGTACGCTCGTGAACGCTATAATTATTTCCCTACTTCCACGTGCCAATTTTAAGCAGCTTCTTTGGGACATCACCTGGCCGGTAGCCTTGCGGAGAGAATACGACAACTGGCAGCGTAAAACTTAGTGGCTGGCAAAACTCACTTCTCTCGACCTTTTGACTTCACATTGTGAAACCACCCGAATCCGTATTTTCCAAACTACTGGCTTGTTGCTTGAAAAGTTTAGCATAGCAGGTAAGGTGCCACGCTGGTAAATCCGAGGACGTGGGTGTGAATTCCCTCCACAATGGCCGCATTTTTTTTGTTTTATCGCCTAGGAAAACTTGGCGACAAAACAGATGCGGCCGCCATGACGGGCATTTCGGTGGGGTGCGGAAACCGAAAACACGTGTACTTTGATTAAGGTGCCCATTAAAGAACCCCAGGTGTTCAAAACTGAGGCGGAGTGCCCACCATGATGCGCGTCATAATAGCATTGTGGTTTCAGCACGTAATTCTCCAAAAAGAATGAATATATTAAATTTCTATGGATTCAAAACTATTTTAACTGGTGGAGCGAACCTATTATATATTCGCCCTGGATGAAAAATTATCCTAACGTCTAGTTTCTCTCTGCAGAGGTAATCGGCTCAGTTGTGTCCAAAAAGGCAAGTAATGGCTCGGTGTAGCACAAAATTTGGTTCAGCTGGCAACTGACTGCAGACAAGTGGCCTGGGAAAATTCCAACCTTTCTTGGTAAAGAGCCCACTTGTAAAGAGCCCACGAGGGGAGGGGGGGCGAAGGTTCATCGCGGTGCCCCCCCCCTCCCTATTAAGACAATGTATGGGGCAGCCTCTGTGCCACTCTCTTCCTAGCTGATTAGGGGGGCAGCCATCCCCCTGCCCCCCCCCCCTCTGCGCATGCCTATGATTACAAACACTTCATGGTCACAACAATACTGTAGCACATATCAGTGCATTGCTTATAAACACATGGACAACAACTAAAATTGTACAACCTAGTCATGAGCTCCTTGGATTGCTTATCCTTTTTGCTTAGAACAATTATTACGCAGCCCTATATGAGCACAAAAACAATAGTCTTGAACTGCTCAGTCAATTTTCGCAGCAGACTTCCAAGCCTTCGCCTGGCTTAATTCTTTTTCTTTTAATTCCAAATACCACAGAATCCTAATATATACAAACATTTGCAGAAACAGCTTGCGACAGTGAGCAATGCAAAATGGGCCATTAGTGACCTCCATCATAATATACGAAGCAGTTTCTCTGACTCCCCTCTCATGTGTGCTACAGCACCTATTTGAATAGATAATGCTTTTTCCAATTTTCTGACAAAATTGAAAGCTGCTTCTGTGGGCATGTTAAATTACCTAGAGTCTTGTCCTGCAGCTCCACTGCTTTCAACATCATGAAGCTTTGGTTTGGTGAAGACAAATATTGGCTTTTGTCTTTCAAGAGATCTTTGCACTGTGAGCATGGCGCCTTTTTCAGAAATGCTTGCACTAGGTATCCTGACACGTAACAAACTATGTTTGATTCAAGTACATCTGCTAGTTCTTCGGTGCCTTTGGTGTCTGGAAGGTTTGAGCCGAAGGCGTAGGCCACAGTAGGACTTTCTTGATCGAGTCTTAATTTCTTTAGCTCAGTTAGAAGAACAGCCTTATCTGCTTCGCTGTTGCTGCCATCTGAAAGCAAACCAAATTAAATCAAATCAAGTTTTTTATTTCTGTGTACAGCGAACACTGTATACCGAGGAAATTGGGCTAAAGGTGTGTTAATACACCTGACGAGGGCCCAACTTCCCTTTGGTAGTTCAGGCAAATGTTGCAGCATGAATTTCACAAAAGTGTTACACAGTGATGATACAATATTATACAATGTTATAAAATGTGTCAGTTATACAATGCATAAAGTCACTGCCTTGAATCAAAGTATTTACCATGCTAAACGCAACAATAACAAATACAAAATAAAGTACATCCCAATCAGTCACCTGTGCATAACTGTAGTTTAAGACATCAATGAATAGCTGGTAAATATTTATTGGACATAAACGATCATGACAAAACTACCTAAAGAAGACAAGACAAGATTATAAAGCTTTTTCTGCATTTCTGCTAACAGCAAACTGTTTAGCACATTTGAAGGAATGTAACAGTTTGAATATTCCCTTATTAGAAAATCAATTTGTGGATAAACATTCAAGGTACGAGGTATGAAAACCGAAAGTTCCTGAAGGCCATAATTTGTTCGTGTAGTATGGAAGTCATAGTGTATATGTCGAAAATCGAACGCTTGAAGAGCTTCCCGACAATGATATGCCTGAGATCGGCAGTGAACTGAAATGTGTTTGGAGTCTCATTACAACCGTGCTGCTGCCGAATGATCCCAGGCAAGTTCTCTAAGGTATACTGACTCCGACGACGAGCGAGCAAAAATTTGAAGTTATAGGATTCCTACAGATCTGTCCACAGCATACAAACAGCTTTAATCGCCACCTGCCAGCCCTGAATGGTTCTTGGTTGCCTACCCAGGCAGCACACAACGTCGGATCGATATTGGTTTTGCGGCGGCTGTGCGCGGCCCCACCTCGGGCCAGCATTGCCAGCCTGGCGCCGATATCGGCGGAGCCGTAGACTGTCGCCGGCAAAATTGGTCCGATTTTGCCTCCTTTCATCTGATGTTGGGCTTTCACCGGCAACATTGGCCCGTGTATTCCGGCGTTCTGCCGTCTTTCCGCCGATATCGCCTTAGCCGATTTCTTTCACCGGCAACATTGGGCCGAGTTTGCCGGCGTTTTGCTGTCCTCCCGCCGATATCGGCTTAGCCGATGGCTTTCACCGGCAACATCAGACCGAATTAGCCGCCGTTTTGCCGTACTTTCGCCGACATCGGCCGAGCCGATGGTTTTCACCGGCAACATTGGGCTGAGCATGCCGTCATTTCGCCGTGCTTCAGCTGACATCGGCGGAGCCGATGTCTTATCGACGATGTTGGAACTTTCTTGTCTCCCTTCAGACAGTTATACATGCCCTGTTGAGAACGTCCTCCTGCGTCGCGGCGCTCCAAAAGTCGTCACCGACAGAGGTACGGCTTTTACGGCAGAGCTAACGCAAACCATCTTGAAATAGAGCCACATAAATCACCGACGGACATCACTCGCAGGAGAATGGCCTCACCGAGCGGCTCAATGAAACCCTCGCCGGCATGCTGGCAATGTACTGTACGTCGAACACATGACATGGGACGCCATAATATCTTCCGCACATAACCTGAAGTTAACACGGCAGTGCAAGAGACGGCGCACATATGACGCCGTTCAATCTAGTTCACGGAAGCCCCTCATCGACGCTGGACGCCGTGTTGCCGGCCGTCAGTGACGAGAATAACCTCGACGTTGCGCTCTACCTTCAGCCCGCCGAAGAAGCCCGGCAGCTCGGCCGCCTAGGATACAATCGTAATGCAATAGAACATTAGGAGCTTGAATATTTGTAGCTTACGCTGCAGAATTTTACTACGTGGATTGCTGTACTAGCACAAATAACAAAGTTCAAATATTGTACCGTGCTAATGCCGCACGTACGACTGGGGGCGCGAAGTATCGCGGACTGAATAGCTTGCATTCTCTTATTTGTTTCTGCTATGACATTGACTAAGCACTATCACTAGCACAGTCACTTTTCTAACAAAAAAGGTGGTCTTTAGAAGAATAACTGACTCAAATTAAATGGCCACTTCGTTGACCAGTTGTTCAACGCTATCGAAAATGTTGAAACGTTATAACACATACCATTAACTTCATGGGCCGAATTCGAAGTACTTCTGTTTTGTAAATGTTTTTGCCACTGGTCGGCCGACTTCACTAATGTATCCAGCATCAAAATTCACCCAAACATTACCGCACGAATGCTTTTAGCGGAAGAAGTTTTATGTGAATACTAATTCTGTGCATAAATCGACCCTGTCATCATATTTATAGCGCTATATCCTTTCAGCCGCTGAATGTGTGTTTACACAAAATTACTCACGGGCGTGTTTGGGTCAAGCGTAACAAGCGCATTTGCTTCAGTAATGTCACATAATTTTACTGTATGAACATAGTAAAAAGCTCAGCATGGCGAAGTGAAGACACGTTTTGTCATTTGAATCTTTCCAAATCGACTAGCCCGCTGACCATCTTTAACGAACTGACAAACACGTGTTTGCCACGTGTTTAACAGTTCGTATTTGCACTTCGTTGCCGTCCATTTTGTGACATACATACCTTTTTCAAGTAAAAATATCGCTCAACGATTGCTTCCCACGTGCGTTCGGAAACAGTCGCATAAAAGTATTCATCATCATCATCATCATCAGCCTGTCTACGCCCACTGCAGGGCAAAGGCCTCTCCCGTGTTCCGCCAATCAACCCGGTCCTGTGCTTTCTGCTGCCACGTTATACCTGCAAACTTCTTAATCTCATCTACCCACCTAATTTTTTGTCTCCCCCTCACGCGTTTGCCATCTCTTGGAATCCAGTCAGTTACCCTTAATGACCACCGGTTATCCTGCCGACGTGCTACGTGCCCGGCCCATATCCATTTCTTCTTCTTGATTTCAACTATGATGTCCTTAACTCCCGTTTGTTCCCTAACCCACTCTGCTCTCTTCCTGTCTCTTAAGGTTACACCTATCATTTTCCTTTCCATCGCTCGCTCCGTCGTCCTCAATTTAGGTTGAACCCTCTTTGTAAGTCTCCAGGTTTCTGCTCCGTAGGTAAGCACCGGTAAGATGCAGCTGTTATATACCTTCCTCTTGAGGGATAGTGGTAGATTACCATTCATGATTTGATATTGCTTGCCGAATGAGCCCCAACCCATCCTTATTCTTCCAGTTATTTCACTGTCATGGTTCGGCTCCGCGGTGACTACCTGTCCTAAGTAGACGTACTCCTTTACAACTTCCAGTGTCTCGCCACCTATCGGAAAGCACTGTTCTCTGCCAAAATTGTTCCACATTACTTTAGTTTTAGGCATATTAATTTTCAGACCTACTCTTCTACTTTCCCTATTCAGTTCAGTAATCATGAGCTGTAATTCGTCTCCCGCGTTACTCATCAATGCAATGTCATCAGCGAATCGTAGGTTACTGAGATACTCTCCATAAACTCTTATCCCTAACTCTTCCCAATCTAGGTCCCTGAAAACCTCCTGTAAACATGCGGTGAATAACATTGGAGAGATCGTGTCTCCCTGCCGTACGCCCTTCTTTATTGGGATTCTGTCGCTTTCTTTATGGAGGACTATAGTGGCTGTGGATCCGCTGTAGATTTCTTCCATTATGTTTATACAGGCTTCGTCGATGCCTTGATTCCGCAGTGCCTGCATGACTGCTGATGTCTCCACCGAATCAAATGCCTTCTCGTAATCTATGAAGGCTATGTATAGGGGTTGGTTGTATTCCGCGCATTTCTCTATCACCTGATTGATAGTATGAATATGGTCTATTGTTGAGAATCCTGGGCGAAATCCTGCCTGGTCCCTTGGTTGATTGAACTCTAATGTCGTATTAATTCTGTTAGCAATTACTTTTGTAAATAGCTTGTAGACAACGGACAGTAAGCTTATAGGCCTGTAATTTTGCAGGTCCTTGACGTCCCCTTTCTTATGGATCAAGATGATGTTGGCATTCTTCCAAGATTCTGGTATCCTCCCCGTCCAGAGGCACTTCCTACACAGGGTGGCCAGTTTCTCTAACATAATCTCTCCACCGTCTTTCAACAGGTCTGATGTTACCTGATCCTCACCAGCTGCTTTGCCTCTTTGCATTCCCTTTAGGGCTTTCTTTACTTCTCCTGTCAATACTGGTGGGATGTCAGATTCCTCGGCGCTATTACTCCTTCTTACGTTATCATCCTGAATGCCTCGGCTGCTGTACAGATCTCTGTAGAACTCTTCCGCTACCTCAACTATTCTATCCATATTGTTTGTGACCTTGCCTTCTTGTCCCTTAATGCATACATCTGATTTTTGCCTATGCACAGTTTTGTCTTCATAGCTTTGAGGCTTCTTCCGTTCTTTAGAGCGTGCTCAATTCTCTCCATATTATACTTTTTATGTCGGCTACTTTACGCCTATTGATTAACTTCGAAAGCTCCGCCAGATATATTTTCTCTGTTGCATTTGAGGCTTTCATAGCTTGACGTTTCTTAATGAGGTTTTGCGCCTCTTGGGACAGCTTACCAGTGTCCTGCCTAACGACGGTACCCCCGACTTCCACTGCACACTCCTTGATGATACTAGTCAGATTATCATTTATTGCGTCAACGCTAAGGTCGGTTTCCTCAGTTAAAGCCGCGTACCTATTTTGAAGTGAAACTCTGAATTCCTGAACTTTCCCTCTCAGAGCTAGTTCATTAATCGGCTTCTTGCGTATCCGTTTCTGCCGTTCCTTCCTCACGTCAAGTTTACAGATCTTACCATTCTATGGTCACTGCATCGGATCTTGTTAACTACTTTCACATCCTGTACAATGCCCGGGTGGCCGCACATTATGAAGTCTATTTCATTTTTAGATTCGAACAAGTGAAATACAATGCAAAATGCGGCACCAACGTGGTGCACGCAAAGTTTTCATGTAGCGCCATGTGGCAACATGTGATGCATTGAAAATTCGACGAACGCCTTTTTCAAACGGCATGCCCATCGACATCATGCTGGGGGGATCGCACACCATTGTGGTAGGCTGAGCCGTGCTTTCAAGAAGGGAGAATTCGATTTTTTTTGTCTGCTTCAACCTCTACCCCCCCTCCCTTCCTTCCCCTCGTTCAACGTCATTGTCGCGAAACTCGCTTGACCAGGCAGGGTAGGGTAGCCGTCCCGACGGAGGGGCAATCGTAGCTGCGGGAGCAGGTTTTTTTCACTCCGACCAGCAGAATTCTTCAAGAAGTGCGGTGTGTGGACATGTCTGGTGGAAAGTCAAAATCGTGCACGAGACGGATACGCCGCAGGATTCCGGCATTGTTTTGGCAGAGATCACCGCAGCGAGAAAGCAGTGACCCCCTGCTTCCATGTTGAACTCGCTCACCCCATACAAGGCCACGTGTTCACTACTGTTACGTGTCATCAGATCTTTGTTCTCTTTTTATAGCGTATTTTCTATTGACCATCGTGTTTTGTGTATTCTGATATGGTGCGCTTGCATTTTTATTCGCTCGTGTTTTTAGCGATCCAACGGGCACACGTGAGTGGTTTTTATGCACGATTCCTTTCAGTTACAATCTTACCTTTAGATTAGGAATGCGTGCGTGTCTACCTTGTTCAGAGGTAGAGTTCATGGGATCTTGTGGTACCGCTCGCAATGTTTTTCGCGTCGCGTGCAGCAGTTTATCCATCTTTTTGACCCTTAGGTTATCACTGAAAAAAATTGCAATTTCCGCTTAAAGAATAACGCTAATTTAATTGCCAGTCATGTGTTGCGAATGCCTACCGTTCCTTGGTGAATTTATTAAACGTCGGGGGGGGGGGGTGCTCCTCTGCTCGTAATTAGCTGACGCGTATACACAATCTTCTAGTCTAGTTGCCACTCTTAATCTCGCTTTTTCGGCAAGCCGCCTAACATTATCTTTCTTTTCTTCGGGTCCGTCTTTAATCCTACTTTAATGCTCCCTCCGTTTACATCTCCAGAATTTTTTTCGTGATTCGGCACCGTCGTAACGCAAGTAGCTAAGATATTCTTCGTTAATCCTTATTACTATTTTTGCCCGTTCTAGTTCTTTCAATATTTATAGTGAATGTGCCGCGCATAACGTAACTCTTCGCATAGGCGTGCACACAGTGGGGCAGGGGGGCGGCCGGCCCCCGTAGTCACCTAAGAAGAGGTGGGCGCAAGGTCTGCCAAACACATTGACTTAATAGGGAGGGGGGGCGCCGCGATGAACCTTCGCCCCCCCCCCCTCTGAAGGGGAATCCTGCTCACGCCTATGATTTCGCGCCTGACCTCATTCTCGATCAGAATTGTCCTGCTTTTTTTGAGGAATACGGTGGCTGTGTGGTTGTTTTAGATGTTGGCGACGGTATCTATAGATGTCTAGGTATTCCTTTATGGCATAATTATTCCGGAACTGCTGGCGTGTGTTCATACCTGTGAATAAATTTGTGTTTATCACATTGCAAATGTGCTGCTCCTTAATTTGGTAGAACATTAAATGCTATGAGTGCTTCTATTGCTAGATAGACACTGTTGCTGAGCACCTGAGAGGCCCACTTTTCTTTCATGTTACCACATGCATTTTCATAGATGTGCTCTCAAGTGAATTTGGTTAGGTATTTTTGTTTCAGTTGATGTGTTTGATTCATACAAAGTCTTAATATGCGCCCAGGAAGCAACCTTATCACCAATAGAAATATTATGCTTCCTCAGAATGTTCCTCATACATTTCAACAGGTGGGGGATGTCACAAATTAAGGAGATCTTCTCCTTATCAGTAATAAAGAAAGGACTGTCAGGGCTCACACCCAGTGTCCTTGCAATAACGCAATTGCTGCTACCCTGGTCACAAACCAATGCTTTGACGAAGAGGCCACATGCCTTTAGCTCAATGATTAGCTTTTTCAATTACAATAAATGGGGCGCCGTGCGAACTGTCCCCTCTCCTGTCAACAAGGCTACTGGCTGTATCCATTTCTTTGCTATCCGAGAGACCAACACAAGTGCTGCAGTTTCCGCTTTGCAATTTGTTTTAAATGCGAAGCATTTCTTAGCGAACCTCTGACACTTTGAGCGTTTCTATCTACGTATCTATCTATCTATCTATCTAGCCGCCTACGTCTGGGTGCTCTCATGATCGCCTCCTTAACTTGGTGTAGACCAAAATTGGCGTGGGAGGGTAAGAGGATTTCACGAATATGATTGTCGGGACATGACATGAATAACGTGAAAATCCTGTCGCGTGCGTCGTCAAACCCTTTCCACTGGACACGTGTGGCACATACCCGTTTACCACGCGCCGAGGTGTACGGGTATGCGCCACAGGTGATTGAGTTTATATCTACCCAGGAACGACGAGAACAGACAATGGTAACTTAAATGCTAGAGCGTTAAGGAAAACGAACATCGGCAGCGTTGACTCGACGAATGGAAAGAATGAAAATTAGGATTCCAGCAGGAATCGAACCCAAGCATTCTGCGTGGCAATCAGGCATTCTACCACTGAGCCATGCCACATCTACCAACTGGTTTGGAAAAACAGCCTACGCAGGCGTAATATCCGGGCAATGCCAATCGTGGTTGTGGTCCTTGCTATCTAATTTTACAAGAAAGCAATAAACACCACATGATACTCCTACGACGTGTACTCCTACGATACAGGTGTCATATCAGATAAACGTCTGTGGTTCCAGTGTTGGCTCCACTTTTATAGCAGTCTAATAAACTTTACGTTTGTATTCCTGATTCAGCAAGCTATATTGAAGCATGCTCGACCCCGGAGGAATACATTAGCGAAAGTTCCATATGATATCCACATGACCGTACTGTAAAGTGCACTTCGTCCGCTTGAAAGACGCAGTGTCCTGTTCATTTCTTACGAGGCTGGGCGATGGCCTCATGCTGACCGAAGATGATGCCAGATTGATGGACAGCCGCTTTGTAGACTAGGCTACGTAGGCCACATACGCCCAGGTAGTCTACGATTACGACAAGCACTATCCACTGATGTTTTTCTACGTAGCACTATCCTGGCCTACCAGCCTCGACGGCCTATACCTCACCAACGCGAAGGGTGGCTTCAGGTTCCGACATGTCGCCGGCTCTATCGACAGGCAATTTGTCGACGAAATGACCGGGGCATCCACGATTTCCAACAGCTCTACTGTACCACTTACTTCACTACACATGGACCCCTCGTCACCATGCTCACGACCGGATCCTATACCAGTCATGACCGGCTGCTGGTGCTCACTGATAATGGTGATGACGCCCTTGTTCAACAACTGTCAAGATCTTCTTCTACACATGCTCAAGGGTTCGTAAAACGTGCGTGCGTTCTCAGGACAAGCACTACACTGTAAAAAAATTTTTGTCAAAATGACGGGAAATATCCTGGCAGCTCTATTTCCAAGCATATGGCCGTCAAAATGATGGCAGGCCGTCATTTTCAAATGATGGTAATATTTTATCATTTTGATGTCTTTCCCGTCAATTCAAAATACAAGCAAACCGTCAAATTGATAAAATGTAACAATCAAAATAACTGAAGGTCGTCATTTGCAAATGACGGTGTTCTTTCATTTTGACGTCTTTTTCGTGAACTCAAAACACAACCGACCTTTCAGATTGATAACATTTCACCGTCATTTGCAAATGACGGTGTTCTTTCATTTTGACATCTTTTTCGTGAACTCAAAATACAACCGACCTGTACGTCTTTTTGTCAATGCTATTATCAGACCATCAATGTAGCATTTTCTCTGCGAGGTGACAAGAGACTCTCAACATGAAATGCAGCTGCATTGTTAGTATGATGGCCCAAGAGATCAAGTGCATTCTGTGTCACTATGAACTGTAGAGTGGTCTACCTCACCATGCGACCATCACTCGACATGGGTAGTACCTAATAAAATATGCAACGAAAGCTTTTGTCAATACTTGCACATTTATTATTCAAAGCGCTTTGATAAGGCTGAGCACCCTTGGTCCTATTCCGCTGCCTTTTCCTTTACCCCGCCTTTTGGTCCGGTTGATCTGTCCAATGTACCTGGAGTAAACAAAAAGAGAATGACAGAATAAATCCATGCGCCATAAACTATGCCAATCACATATTCGGGTTTCAGATGTGAAACGCCGGAAATGTATAAACTATGCTGCACTGTGTGAGAGACACTGTATGATGAAATCAAAGGTCACCAGATAGAAATGCTGAGCAGCAAATGTGACCATATGTGTCGCATGCTGAACTAGCTACATGTATATGCTCTGATGCATAATGTTCCCAAGTAAGCATGGAGTGTAACAACAAATATGAAATGTAAAAAGAGCCCACAGTTCCACAAACAACCTGCGTATTATTTGTAGTAACAGAAATAGCTGCTCATAATGTAGAGGGATAAACACATACTCTAAACCGTAATTCTGCAAGGTCATTTTGCTTCATTTCAGGCGCTCTGCCATGAATCGCATCTAGACCACTAAGTTCCAGTATAGGCTACATGTGCACTTGTGGCAGCCGTCCACTTTTACAAACCTTATTATCAGGCCCTGAAATTTGTTAAACATCAACACTGGTGAAATCTTGACCTGCACTGCTACGTGCTGCAAGATCTTCCTCACATTGTGCCACACTCTGTCTTGGGCACACAATGCTGCCATGAAAGTGACTTACATCAGACGTGAATGATTTTGCACTTGAAAACACTTTTTTACAGTTCACAAAACAACAGGCAGTGGCAACACTAGAAGAAATATGCTTCTTAACGTGCCCAACATCTTTTAAAAAAAAACAAGAAAACTTGACATCACGAAATATATGAGGACATCTAAATTCTTGTCCAGATGACACAGGAGCAACATCATCTCCAACATGACTGCATGAAACATGCACACGCAGTGCATTAAATGTTTTGAAATGTTTCGAGCAGCCCTGATTTACACATGCTACATTAACATTATGAACATTTGAATGAACTCTGTAGTGTCTCTCATATTTGTACAAGTTCTGCACTGCAGTCTCGCAAATGTGACAAGAAATCATGACATTGAGATGTGTTTCCATGAAATATACTTTAGAAGTATGCGCCTATGAGCTAACTTCGTTGACGAGGCAATATGTTGCAGCTGTGGCTTGGGTGCATGGGGTGAGTAGGCCTGCACATTAAATTTGAGGTATTAGTTCAGAGGACCCTATTTAGGGTCTGATTTGTCTTTACAAACGACACACGTCTCCTCAGAAATTTTAAAACACGGAGACAATAAATTCCAGATATTCAATACATACGTCGCTTCGCGGAGCGTTAAAGTTGCAGTGACATCCACGGCCAAGTATGCTTGAGGTTGATATACAGCTATGCCAGAAGGCTTATGCGCTGACAGTGGGGCAATACGTCGCAGCTGTGGCGTGGGTGCATGTAGCCAGTTGGCCTGCACATTAAACTTGAGGTACTAATTCAGAAGACCCCATTTAGGGTCTGGTCTTTCTTTACAAATGACACACACATGTCCTCAGCAATGTTAAAACACGCAGAAAAAAAAATTCAGAGATACTGAGTACATACCTCGCTTGGTCGAGTGCCAAAGTTGCAGTGATATCCACGGCCAAATATGATTGAGGTTGACCTTTCAGACCTGTCCTGTGAACCTGAAATGATTGGAGCGATTAGCAGTCGGTCAATCACATCAATTCGATAGTTACATGAAGTAACTTGCATACTAACTTGCAAGCACTTGACAAATCCCTTAGCCTCCTCCTCACCCTGCTATGTTTTAAATCCTTACACATGTCGAGAACATTGCAATTTAATCCAGTTTCTCCATTTTTATGCAGTGACAGCTGCTCGTTTGATAGGCGGTACTTTTAAATTTTCTATGAAAAAATTCAAAGCCGGGGCACGCGCGTGGATGCTCTTCGTGTAGTGCCTCTCAATACAAACTCCGTCTTTCACGTCTTGGTCTTTTTTTTTTCGCAATGCTTCAGCGCTCCCGTTCAGTGGCGTAGCCAGGGGGTGGCACACCGGGCCCGTGCCCTCCCCGAAGTTCTTTTGCATACAGAGCGAAAAATGACCATTTCAAGGAGGTGCCCCCAACCCCCGAAATGAAGGCAGTGCGCTCCCCCCCCCCCCTCCCCTACCCCTGAAAAAATTTCTGGCTACGCCCCTGCTCCCGGTTGCATGTTACAAGGTCACTTTCGATTGCGATTCGTGAATCGGAATAGAGCTGGCCAATCGCTATCGGATACCAACGTCTGCATCCTTTGCCGGGAAACGATCAAGAAACAGAGAGAGTAAATTGCACAAGAGATGCAGTTTTAAGCCACACTACAAGACAAAAAAAAACTATTAATTTATAGTTGACGTATACTTTTACGAATTAGCGACTATAGCATCCACATTATGCAAGTCGTCAGAGTTGCAGATGATCATGATCAGCATTAGCGCATGTATACCAACGAACATATGAAAATCAAAAAGAAACATGCAACTAAATAAAGTCTTATACTAATTGAGGACCCTATTGAGCATTTTTTTCAGGTGCTCTGAACGTACTCGGCCGTACATGGCGCACTAGAGTTCCTCCACTCGATCCCAGTCCTCGCACCATTAACCACTTTCAATCGCCATCGAAAGTGCGCGAAAAGGGCACTCTACTCAAAAACGCGCGCCAATATTCCTCGTACGTTTGAGTTTTTTTCTTTTTTAACTGGAACAGTTTTATTCATTTTTTTTTCTTCTTTTATCACACGAGATGCTAGCTGACGCTTGAAATTGCTGCACGTGGTTCAGCCTCGGCGCGAAAGCACATCGCTCGAATGCATACGTGCATACCGCAAAAAGCAGAACAGACGCGCGATGGGAGTCGCCTCCACAACGCGCGAGAACTAGAGCTTACTTCTTTGCTACACGCAAACGAAGTGCCTTGTTAAACCGTGCCCAGCCGAAGGTGTAAACAGACGAAAGTAGTATATAAGTAGAACAGTACACTCACCTTTACCCGTGCACTCGAGTTGAGGCTGCAGCTCCAAAGCACACACGCGCGTTGCACAGGCACTCGCACGCCACGCAAAAAAAAAAGACAAAATGGCGCACCAAACCGACACGGAAGAAGCACGCACAAAGATCAGAGAAACACGTTTGTACCGGCGTACCGGCAGTACCCCCTCCCTCGGCTCTTTTTCTCTCTCTCTGGCGCGGTTGCGGCTCTGCCTCTGCCGCTCTGCCTCCTCCACTCTTTCTCCTGGAGAGGTAACCGCTGAGAGAGCGACGTGTCACGTGACGTACGGTGCCAACCGAGACGCGCTGGAACTTTCTCTCTCTTTTTTCTCTCGTCTCTCTTTCTCTCCGCTCGCTCGTTGACAAGAGAGTCGCCGTCTTTCCCGTTTGACGCCGACGGCTCGTCAAAATAGATGGAGAGATCGCTGTCAAAATGATGGCTCGTTTTAACAGTGTACATATCAGCTTACCGCTTCTGGTGTCGGTAATACCCACGTTGCCATTGGCAGCGTTACCCATCCGTAAACAACTGGTTATATAACACATATGAGGCTTTTCAACATATATGAGTGCGTATAAAATTTATACAAATCTTTACCGTCATTTTGTAACGTGTCACTTAGTAAAAACAAATTACGCCACAGTCCCCTTGCCGCCGCATGCTTCGCATTACATGGACTCCCGCGGTACGCGGGATCTGCCGAATTTTTTTCTCTGGCATTATAAACATATCCTTGTAGGATGTCTTCCTTAGGGTCATACTGCAGATTTCTTTTTAATGAAATTTTGTCGAAAATCAGGCAGCAAGCTCCGTCTTGAATTTCCCAATTTTGTTTGCTTTTTGCTTGAGTAACTCGTGAATCTGAGGCAGAACACCTGTCTTTATATTTACGGCCGACAGCCACGTCCTTCAGGACTTTACTGTGGGAAGACTTAGTACTAGTCGTGTGCGAATATTCGAGTTTCGAATTCGAATCGAATACTACCTAATCGAATAATTCGATTCGACTTTCGAATAGGTAGTATTCAAACCTTCTAATAATTCGACAGAACTAATATCTAAAACAGGACAGAGGCCAATGGTGCAACTTGGTGAAAGTGGGGTGGCTAAAACTAACGCTAACGTCGTTACAATAGGCCTTTCGTTAATACTTTCACCGATTTCCTGGTTCGAAAATGAGCGCATGTTTACTTTAGAGGAGAATTATGTTATTTCAGCACGGAAAAAGCAAAGGAAAGTCAAGAAAAGGGGCAAGCCCTTCTGAACTTCGCTTCCAGACTTCTTGTATATTTCGGCCGCATATGCCGCAAGGGCCGTAAAAGATCCCGACTTTGACCTGCGAAACCCTTGATGATTGGTTTCAGATGCGAAAATTTGTTCACGCTGAGCAGTGCCACGGCTGCACTGACCACTCGTTCAGAAACTCCGTTCTATCAGAAACTCCCGTCGTTTCGGCGTGCAATCAAAACGCTGCTGTGAACGGGCGAAGATTTTCGGGCCCAGAGCACTCATGGTGATGGAGCACAATACCGTGACCATTGTCAGATGAGTTGTATTGCACGGCCATAGGAAATAAAAAGCTTTTTACTGTACCACCCTCTGTTACCCATTAGGAAGTTAAAAATAGGCTGCTGACTAGTATGCTGCCTCTTCTGTCAAGATGGTTGCACGCCCATAAAAGCTGTAAAAAGAAAAAAAAAAGACTCCCGAACAAGCGCGCAAGCGGTCACCACGCCATAGCTTCCTAGATTTTTTTGTCTTGCCGTAACTGGCGGTACACGCTTCATTACTATTCGATATTTGCGGCCACTATTCGGTACTATTCAATTCGAGATGAAATTTCACTATTCGCACACCCCTACTTAGTACCTTTGATGGATATGTATATGCCTCAGGGCTTGTAAAATAAAGACTGAGGACAAACTGTCTAAGTTGCATCGGCCACCGTCTCCCATTTTGTTCAGTGGCTGCAGATTCATTTGCACTCTTAGAATTTCCAAAAAGTCCTTCTTTAGATACCTGCCTTCTTCAAGAAAAAGCTGCGCACAAGATGCAATTGGTCTCTTGGGCTTTTTAAATCTTCCAACAATTTGATGGAGGTGGGAGTTCTTGTCGCAGTAGTACTGAAGCCTCTTCATAGAGCGTGGAGTGAGCACCTTCTGAGTCTTGGTCCTGGTTGTAGGGGTTCTTGGAAAATCAAAAAGCCACATCACTAATGTTAAGTCTAAGCAAGAGGCTTTAAAACTTACACATTGTTTAAATGGTTTGCTAAGTTTGGTGCAATAGAAACACATACATTTGTATTTTAATGCGACGCCTTATTACCTGGAATTTTGTGTGCATTCTTTACGAAATTTGCAAGCTATGCCCGAATTGAAATACCAGGTCAGGCTAGTGTAAAAGGCTAATTTGGTATTTTTGCATGTTATGACAAAAAAATAAACATAGGAAAAATGTATTTTTTGTCATACAGCCACGTATATGACTGGTCAAAAGTAGGCACGCACCCAGTGGCAGATAGTAAAACGCTAAAACAAAACTGCATTTATTTAATGAAAGCATCCATTTAATGTAATTAGCTGTATCATTCACCAGTTGTAGTGCCAATATTTATATACTGGGGATGTAGGCGGGAATATTTCCTTTTTGTTTTGTAGAACGAAGGCACACTTACGGGAATTACTATGTATTCTTGCATTATTCTTGCTTTAATAATAAGAAGAAAACGTACTCTGTGTAGTTGGTGCTGTTGGCAACGACTCTTGTGCCCCCTGGGATGCTTGCTCTTGTGTTGGTGGAGAGATATTGAGGGGCACTGGAAAAGAATGCTGTATATCACTATACAAATTTAAGCAGGAGCAATGGCATGGTGCTTTATTTTTGGAAAGCTCCCACTTGCTGGTCTCACGCCTTGATGCTGACAGTTTTGAAGAGAAGTCGGAGGAATCGTGGTATTCTGAAAGGACACATCATTACATTAATTCTATATCCGCTTTAGAAAAAAAACACATCACATGAAATACACACTTTCAATGAAGTAAACATGAAACTTACCATGTATGGAAGCAGCGAAACGATACTTCGACACTTGTTACATAAGAAATGTTATTCGCGAAACCACTGCCGTTGCAGGGTGGAGGGTATAAAATACTCATCAGGCAAACTTTGTCACAACATTTAGATTTTATAGTGACTATGACACCAAGAAAAAAGATAAGAGTTTCTGAACAATTTCGACAGTCCCAAACACACACACCCCTACATTCTGGCGAGATGGGTCTGAGATCTCAATATCGGTGGAGGGGTATAAGACCCTCAGAGACCCCATTAACTTTAAGTTCCCTTGACTTTAAGCACTGCTGATGATAATCTAAATGTTTAACACAATCTAATCATTCATGGAGAACCCCAAAGCACTTTAACGTTCTCTTTCACCTAATGCGATTAGCATTACGTTCAATAATCACCGCTGTTCGCGCCCCTCGCGGATATAAAATCTCTTTTAAAAAACTTGTGGTCGATTATTAGAAACGCTGCACGCATAGCCACTTCAAATTGCCTAGGCGTCCTATTGCAAATCACGCACAATCCCTTTAGGTACAGTACACCGAAATCACAAAACAGACGTGTCGCGTGTGCAAGTTACACGGCAATGCAAAGCTGACACAGAACAATACATGGTTTATGTATTCGTCATTATATCAATATATGAGTTGATGAAAAAATACGTCAAAGAAACGACGACGCACCATTGAACAAGACCATAACTGACGCGCCGGTTTACCTGTTTACCGTGCACAATCAACAGATCGGCTACATGAAAGCGTCAATTCAGTGGCTCATAATTCAGTGGCATGCGCAAAGCAATTTCTTAAAGTGGAAAATTTGGATGGTTGAGCGCCCCTAGCAGGAAAAATGCAAAGTAAGATAGCCGACCGCTAAAACAGGAATCAGTAGCTCCACTCTGCGCTTATCAATAGAACTCGCCGCGGTGGATTTTTTCGTCCTCTGCGGCGACAGCTACAACTTGAGATTTTCCGGGGCCTGGTTCTATGGCTAGACAGCATTGTTTCTGATCCGTCTCGTTGGGGTCGTTCTTTAGTCCGCCAGAGTAATGCGTGTCGTCAGGCTTCATTGCAAGTGATCGTTTTGCGCCACTTTCTTTCCGTGCTACGCATTCGTAGCGTAATATCGTGTCATCGGCTCGCTCTTGCCGTGACTGGCTGATCTTTTTGCGGGACTTTCTTTCCGTGCTATGCATGCTATGCATTCGTCGCGTAGTATCGTGTCGTCGGCTCGCTCTTGCCGTGACTGGCTGAAGCAGTGTCACTCGGTGTTTGTGAAAAGCAGCCTCCGGAGGGAGAAACCCCTGTACTAAGCTTCGTTTCGTCGTGAACTTGCCTGAGCAAGATGGCAGCGCATGACGCAGTGGCACCGACAAACGAAGCCTGTGGACGACGCTCCTACGATCGTTATAGGTTTCAGGTGTGTTCTGCCAGCGTCTGCCTACGACTATTTTTTTCGCTTCTCGCGTAGCTTTGCCGCTTGTCTTTCCGATTTTCCGGTTGCACGGATTTTGCTATTTTCTATAGCTTGGCAACCACTAAATCCACACTGGACTATCCAGTAACGGGTAAAACGGAGTGGCGCGCGCCAATATTGTGTTTCCTTGTTCCCTATGCCAGAGAAACATGAAATTGAGAGTTCAATTCGCGCTGCAAGCCGATTGTGGTGACACGTAGAGCGACATTGCACCGTTTTTGAAGAGTAAGTAAGCTCAGCTAATCAAAATCAATCTAATGCACCAGGCCTCAACATGCCTGATATTTAGAACATGATTTTGGCTCCTGAAATTCTAGAATTTACTGTTTCTTTCCTTTACTTCTCAAACACTGAAACACTTTTATTACGTATATACTCGCTGCATATTCGAACTTCTCCCCGTGTGTGTTTACGTACGTGCGTGTATGTGCGTGCGTGCCTGCTATGAAACTTTGCTGTAATAGGTTTTGTAGCATGGCTTCCTTTGATTGAAAGAGTGGTGGCTTGATGTTATCATACTAAAAATTATCATGCAACGAAGGAAAATGTGAGTTCACGTCAAATTTGTTTTTGCCACAAACTGCATACGACCATAAGCTCATCCTCCTGTGATCCTTGCTTTGTCTAACGTGGTGTGGTGTTAGTACCCAAGAGTAAATACAACTCCAGCTAGTAATAATGGGAGTGAATATACTGCTCAAACGCTATGTTGCGTGGATAATGGATGCCTTCGTTATTACACCACCCGTGGTTCAGTTAAATTTTAGTTTCAACACAAAGATGCAGTGTACAGTGATGTTGTGGGCAGTGGAAGAAAGTCCTTTAAAATAGGCTTGGAAGCGTTACGCTGCTAAGCCCAAGGACGCGGGCTCGCTTCCTGACCCCGGCAGCTGCATTTAGATGAGGGCGAAATACAGAAACTTCAATGCGCTTTGATTTGTGCTTGTTGAAGAGCTCAAGGTAGTTAAAATTAATCCGTCGTCTCCCACTATGTAGCACCGATTAATCATATCGTGGCTTTCGCTCATAAACCTCTACCAATTATTACTTCGTCAACACACCTCGAAATTTCCCTGTATCATACTTCAATTTTATCCGCCATCGTCTGCAATGAATATTCAGCACTTTTTCTAGCAAGATACCAATTTTGACATTCTTTTACAATTCACCTTAGTTGACCCAATTTCGCACCATAAGCAGCTGTTGTTATTAATGTGTATGCAAGCCACTTCAGCACTGTTCATTGTTTTTTGACCGCTTCTCATCACCTCATTTGTTTTAAGTACATGGTGTGCAGCTTACTGTGTTGTAGCAGGCTCCGGCGGCTGCATTTTCGATGGAGGCGAAAATGGTTGATGCCAGTGTACTTAGATTTAGGTGCACGTTAAAAAAAACCCAGGTGGTCGGAATTTCCGGAGCCCTCCACTACGGCGTCTCTCATAATCACATCGTGGTTTCAGGATGCTAAACCCCGGATATTATTATTATTAGCTCGCGTGCTGCACAGTTTGCCCTACTTTGCTCCCAACCCTATCTATTGTTCAATGCTGGCTGGTGGGTTGTCCTTCCCGACAAATGGAAAAACTAGACCTTTGCCTGTTGATATAGATCTGAAGAAAAGAGGGTGCGTTAGCCTTTAGAATAGCTGCACCTTCGCGCAGCAGTTCTGAAGCCACACACTAGAAAGGCATGCTCACAGTGACGCGACAGAAAGAAGGCAGTGAAGGCAAGCCTAGTCTTGTCGTATATTCGCCATATTGCGTGTAGCTGTATGCACATTTTGCCGTTTCCTTCTTCGTTAAAATAATAATAATGTTTGAGGTTTAACACCCTAAAAGCACGATATGATTAAGGGACGGCGTAGTGGAGGGCTCCGGGAATTTCAGCCAATTGCGGTTCTTTAACGTGCACGTAAATCTAAGTAAAGGGGCCTCAAACATTTTCGCCTACATCGAAAATGTAGCCGCCGCGGTCCGGATTCGATCCCGCGATCTTCGGGTCTTCGTTAGAATACTGCTGCCATGTCATACAGGGTTGTTATTTTAGCCAATACATATCTTTTACGAAAAATTCTATGACAGTCACGCTCCAGTCGTTTTTGCATACGTTCGAGGTGGAAATATCTTACTGCAACTAAAATTAGATTGATGAGGTTGATTAACAAAAGCTCGTTAACTAACCTTTGTGTATTGACTTGTGGGCAGTTGTTTATATTAGAAATTTGTAGTGCGTGCCAATTTATGGCGTACCCATTTTTCAGAAATCATGAAGGTGTTACGTAACTGCAGAAATTGTGAAATTTTTAGGGCTAAATCAAAAGTGATAGCGCCCGGCACACATAAAACGCGGCTTTTCTGTTACATCAGACCGGAAATACCCGTGACAAGCAAGGGAAGAAATTTGAATGAAGGTGCGTCGTGGTCGCATCTTTTCGTGAAAACCGCAAGTCCTCTCACTTGCGCCGGCGGATCGCCTTAATTTTGCGCGTAGTGTTAGGTGCTTATCTGTTTCCTTCGAGATGCGCGCACCAAAAACCTCAAATCCGCAACATCAGCCTTTTCATTCTATGTCTATATTTTAAGAATGAAACAGATATGTACCACATATCGCACCTATATAATAAGCTGTTGTGTATTTCGGAATGCTTGCAGACTTTCCTGATCATATTCTGCTTCGGCGCACCTTCATTAAACTTTCATCACCTCCTTTTGACATGTAGCTCAGAACTTATGTAAGAGAGAGGCCACGTTTCCTGCGCGTCAGGCGCTATCAGTTTCCATTTCGTCCTTGAAATTCGACGATGAATATCTCGAATTACGTGTAACTTTCGCAATTAAAAAAATGTGTATGCCATAAATTGGCACGCACTACAACTTTCTAATATAAACAACTGCCCGAAGTCAACAATCAAAAGTTAATTAACGAGTTTTTGTTAAATAATCTCTTCAGTAAGATTTTAGTTGCGGCAAACTATTTCCGCCTTGACATAGAGTACGTGGGCAAAAACTTCTTAACGGTGACTATTATACAACTTTGATAAAAATATGTATTGCCTAAAAAATGCCTTTTTGATTGTACGGAGGTTATGCAGTGGAAACAGTTGCAGCTGGCTAAGAGACTAACAGACCCTCCATGTGCAGAAAAGTTAATGAGTATCCCCACTTTTGTTCATTGTCATGATACTTCATGGAAATTTGTGCATGAGCGCTGCCTTTATCAGAATAAGAGGTGATGGAACTGTCTGTCATCATGTGTTTGTATTTCTGCTCTTGAATATTTCAGGTTGCTTCAAGACTGCACATTGAAGCTCTGCAGCTGCACTTGGCCAGGCAGCCTCCTTGGAAACTTCGTGTCTCGAGAAGAGAAGACATATCCAAGAATTTGGAATAGCCACGCATAAGGTCTCGTCTTGAGTGGCCCCGAAACAGTGCAACCTGCTGTCCTTTTCGCCAGAATGCCACCTGACATAGTCTGGGAACACGACACTGCCAAGCTCACGCGCGCAAGCTGTGTCACCTATTGGAGTCCTGTATCTCAGAACACTACATGAGAATGCTGTACTGCATGAGAACTACACATGTTGCATGTTTTGCGCTGTATGCCACATAAAATGTGTAATGGAAGTCACAAAGAAGTGTTTGATGGTTGGCCATTGATTTCAATTCATGAAACCTGACTGCTGGCTATGCCAGGTCTAGTACATTGAGGCATTTGACTGTAGTGAACGATATTAGTGAAACTATTGCTTTGCAGATCTCACTTATTCTGACGGTTTTGTGTTTCGCAGTATTTCAGGAGGTGTTTCTGTATTTCAGTTCTGTACAGAACTCTCTACGACCGCTAATTATATTGTTTAACACCGCCAATATATATATGTCTAACAATGGTGGAAAGGTGGCCAAGGACTACACAATACTTGCAAGACGTTCTGCCTGTAGTTTCGGGGCTTATTGATAAAACAATAGCTTGTCATTACAACGTGCACATGTATGAAATGGCATGTAGTGTCTGAAACCCGATTGAGAGAATAATTTTTCGAATGACAGAAATTTCAGCTTGTTCATAGCAATTCATTGTAGAATGACGGCATGCCGACATGAAAGAGAAAAGATACAGACAAGCCAAACGCGAGCGTTTGAGCTGTCTTCATCTCTTGTCTTTCCGTGTTACATGCCTTACTTTCTTCTGGAAAAAACCATTCTGGTGTTTTGCGCGGGGCATGGCAATTATTGTGAGACTCATCTATACAAACTTTGAGTAGTATCTTATTTCCCGCAAGGCAATCGAGTGCAGCACTTTAAAGTTGCTACAAAACCTTTTCCCGGCTCTCATGTATCCACCACTGTGTTCCTCTTTCAGTAATTTATTAATCATTCGACAACCCCGGTGGAAGCGTCTTGTCGAGTAACAAAAGGTTGTGCCGCCCAACTTAATTTCGTTGATTGTCAGATAAAAAACCTATTCACTGTGCGTTAAACCTTCTTTTCAAATTCTTGATCAATTTCTATAAAACTTCATTAGTTTATGTGTATTTATATACTGATTTTGAATATGCAATTATTTTTCTACTAGTATATCTCGATTTAAATATATCAAACATTTCATGTGCCATGTCAGGCGCAACATGTTTTCGTAACCTGAACGAGTTACAAAGTAAGCATATCGCAATAACATGAAAAGAGGACTGTATGCTACAAAACCAGGATGCATGTTCTAAATCCACTTAACAAAAGTTATACTATGCTGAACATCGACGAGTAAGTGTATGTCTAGCTGGTTCTTCGCTCACGAGAGTTCAGTATTACATAACTTTTAACTCAAACGGGTTGAAAACAAGGTTTCGTAGGCGGGCTAGCGGGTTCATGAACATTATGACAGAACAGCGCAGTAAACTTGTTTAAAACTGTTGCATACTGTTAAATGCGAAGCATTTCTTAGCGAACTTCTGCGACTTTGACCGTATCTATCTATCTATCTATCTATCTATCTATCTATCTATCTATCTATCTATCTATCTATCTATCTATCTATCTATCTATCTATCTATCTATCTATCTATCTATCTAGCCGCCTACGACTTCGTGCTCTCCTGGTCGCTTGGTTAATCGAATGTGCACCAAAATTGGTATGGCGTAACATGACTGTATGACGAACATAAATGACAAGTGTTAACATGAAAATCATGACACGCATGTCATGTACAGCATGACTTACGTGCCACGCTCATGGTGCGCTGGCGGCCGTATCGCTAGCTTTATATACACCAAAATTGGCATCTTGCGATGTGACCGTACATGTACCGACGCACGTATGTAATGTACAGCATGACATACGTGCGACGCTCATGGGGCGCTGGCTGCCGTTTCGCTAGATTGATATACACCAATATTGGTCTCTTCCGACGTGACCGTGTGACGAACATAGATAACACGAGTTATCATGAAAATCATGACACGCATGTCATGTACAGCATGACTTACGTGCCACGCTCATGGTGCGCTGGCGGCCGTTTCTCTAGCTTGATATACACCAATATTGGTCTCTTCCGACGTGACCGTGTGACGAAGATAAATAACACGAGTTATCATGAAAATCATGACACGCATGTCATGTACAGCATGACTTACGTGCCACGCTCATGGGGCGCTGGCGGCCGTTCGCTAGATTGATATACACCAAAATTGGTATCTTACGACGTGACCGTGTGACGAACATAAATAACACGAGTTATCATGAAAATCATGACACGCATGTCATGTACAGCATGACTTACGTGCCACGCTCACGGTGCGCTGGCGGCCGTTTCGCTAGCTTGATATACACCAATATTGGTCTCTTCCGACGTGACCGTGTGACGAACATAAATAACACGAGTTATCATGAAAATCATGACACGCATGTCATGTACAGCATGACTTACGTGCCACGCTCAAGGTGCGCTGGCGGCCGTTTCGCTAGATTGATATGCACCGAAATTGGTTTCTTGCGTCGTGACCGTGAGACGAACATAAATAACACGAGTGATCATGGAAATCATGACACGCATGTCATGTACAGCATGACTTACGTGCCACGATCATGGTGCGCTGGCGGCCGTTTCGCTAGCTTGATATACACCAATATTGGTCTCTTCCGACGTGACCGTGTGACGAACATAAATAACACGAGTTATCATGAAAATCATGACACGCATGTCATGTACAGCATGACTTACGTGCCACGCTCATGGGGCGCTGGCGGCCGTTTCGCTAGATTGATATGCACCGAAATTGGTTTCTTCCGTCGTGACCGTGTGACGACATTAAATAACACGAGTTATCATGAAAATCATGACACGCATGTCATGTACAGCATGACTTACGTGCCACGCTCATGGTGCGCTGGCGGCCGTTTCGCTAGCTTGATATACACCAATATTTGTCTCTTCCGACGTGACCGTGTGACGAACATAAATAACACGAGTTATCATGAAAATCATGACACGCATGTCATGTACAGCATGACTTACGTGCCACGCTCATGGTGCGCTGGCGGCCGTTTCGCTAGCTTGATATACACCAATATTTGTCTCTTCCGACGTGACCGTGTGACGAACATAAATAACACGAGTTATCATGAAAATCATGACACGCATGTCATGTACAGCATGACTTACGTGCCACGCTCATGGGGCGCTGGCGGCCGTTTCGCTAGATTGATATACACCAAAATTGGTATCTTGCGACGTGACCGTGGGACGAACATAAATAACACAAGTTATCATGAAAATCATGACAATCATGTCATGTACAGCATGACTTACGTGCCACGCTCATGGGGTGCTGGCGGCCGTTTCGCTAGATTGATATACACCAATATTGGTATCTTCCGACGTGACCGTGTGACGAACATAAATAATACGAGTTATCATCAAAATCATGACACGCATGTCATGTACAGCATGACTTACGTGCCACGCTCATGGGGCGCTGGCGGCCGTTTCGCTAGATTGATATGCACCGAAATTGGTATCTTGTGACGTGACTGTGTGACGAACATAAATAACACGAGTTATCATGAAAATCATGACACGCATGTCATGTACAGCATGACTTACGTGCCACGCTCATGGGCGCTGGCGGCCGTTTCGCTAGATTGATATACACCAAAATTGGTATTTTCCGACGTGACCGTGTGACGAACAGAAATAACACGAGTTATCATGAAAATCATGAAAAGCATGTCATGTACAGCATGACTTACGTGCCACGCTCATGGGGCGCTGGCGGCCGTTTCGCTAGATTGATATACACCAAAATTGGTATCTTGCGACGAGACCGTGTGACGAACGTAAATAACACGAGTTATCATGAAGATCATGACACGCATGTCATGTACAGCATGACTTACGTGCCACGCTCATCGGGCGCTGGCGGCCGTTTCGCTAGCTTGATATACACAAAAATTGGTATCTTGCGACGTGACTGTGACGAACATAAATAACACGAGTTAACATGAAAGTCATGACATACATGTCATGCACAGCATGACTTACGTGCCACGCTCATGGTGCCCTGGCGGCCGTTTCTCTAGGTTGATCGACCCCCAACTTGGTATTGCGCGACGTTACTGTGTGACGGACATAAATAATCGGAGTTAACATGAAAATCATGACACGCATTTTCCTCAATGACATACTAGTCGATGTATGCAGCTCTTTGCTGGCTGCTTCGCATTACATCGATTCCCACAATGCGTGGAATCTGCCGGCTTTTTTTTATCCCGTATTATAGCGATATGTTGATTCACTTTGTAACTCTCCAAGTTTGGAAAGGCTTGCTCATCAAGACACATCAAATTTTTATGTGTTAAAACTGCGTTTTCTTCGAGAAAGATAATTGCATATTTGAAATCGCCACATAAATAGACCTAAACTCAGCAAGTTTTGTCAATATCGACCATGAAAAAAAATAAACGCATTATTTGTTGCAGAGTGCCTCCTCGAGTACCACGAAGTCGTCACACTGACTCCTGCCAGAAGAGTCAAGTACACCACTGTCCTTAAGGACAACGGCGTCAAAGGAACCCTCGAGTGGGGGTCAACGTTATCATTTAAGAGGGGTCACCCTGACTACCTAGAGGTACTAGCGGGAAACAAGGGGTAGTCGCGTGGAATCCTGCGTTGGGAGTAATACATACTCTCTCTGCTTATGAAGAAGAGAGTCGTTGATCTGAAGAACGAAGGGAGTCGTCTGACACCCCAAAAGTCATGTGTAGCAATGCGACTACCATACAAAGGTAGTCAGTACAGAAACCGTTTTTTTAACCGTGTAGAGGTGCGTCTACTTCTGATTGATTGCAAGTAGAACGCACTGCGTCGTTAGCCCAGGTCAGTTCCTTTAAGACTTCAATATTAAATCCTTGCAACGTTCTAATTACATGCGGTATTGCGCGGTGACATTATGAGCCGTTGGTACTAGCGCCAATATTTCAGTGTTCTTCACTGTGACAATGCGTTTGTGGTGACTGTGCTGAATCGGAAATATAGTTTCAATTGAAACATAATACGCAACTTTGTCACCATATGACCGCGTGACTTGAAACTGTGGCCTCTAGCGATCCCATACTCCTACAAAGCCCGTCAGCGAGGCGGGCAGGGTACACGAATTAGAACTGGCACAGAACAAGCGGGAGAATGACTCTCCATAACCGGGGAAAGCCGCTCAAACGGGGAATAAAGCCTTTTCACGAAATGTGTAAGCCCGTGCGATCAGTAGTGCCGCTATTAAGTGGAGATTATGCGAAAAAAAAAGAAAAACAAATCAGCGCGTAAGAGGCAACTAAAATACTTCGGCTACTGAGACACATGCAGAGATTCCGTTGTGGCACTCTCCTTTATTGTCCAAGGCAGCATATGGGCCTACTCTTTTTTGACAACTCTAAACGTGCATTTGCTACGTTTTGATAAGCTGGCGAGAGTGCTCACTTGTAGAGAGTTCAGCGACGCTACAACAAAAAAAGGTCTTATTTATAAGTTACACTTTAAATAGCGTGTTCTTTTTTTTGTACAGAGTACTCGCCGGGGAACAAATATATGGAAACAAGAATTATGATTGTTCCAACTCTCTGCTCACCTGTGAATGTTGGACAAACTAAGATTCCACATGCGCAGTCGTTATATACGACAAAGCGGACGTGAAGCGTATTCATTTCAGAGCTCTCAAAAAAACAATGCCACGAAAAATAATTGGACAGGTCATTTTCCGAACTGAAACATTTTGATTTATAATGCCCATCCAGTTTCTTAGTCAATTTCATTAGTATGAAGAATAATAAAAATAGGTACTTAACTCTGAACCAATTACGCTAGCCATAATTACAAAAATCCAATTAGTTGCCTAAAACATCGGCCTGCTATGCCACGTGCATACCTCGTTAAGTGACCCTTCAACCACATGTGTCCTGCAGAAATGATCCTATGAAATGGTCAACTGAAATCTCATTAAAATAGAAGACTGGGGAATGGCAAGAATTCTTTTCTACATGCTTCCATTTGGCGTCGAAATAGGGTACAGGTGAAGACTGTCACAAGGTCTATCTATCTATCTATCTATCTATCTATCTATCTATCTATCTATCTATCTATCTATCTATCTATCTATCTATCTATCTATCTATCTATCTATCTATCTATCTATCTATCTATCTATCTATCTATCTATCTATCTATCTATCTATCTACAATATGTTGTCGTGTGTGTTTCTTTTATGTCAAGCCGTACTTTGGGGTTAGGTAGAGAAGCTCGCGATCGCCTTCGATTAACCTGCCCGAAAGATTTGGTACGTCGGCCGAAGCTGAGCTGTTGGACAAATAAATAGATATCGGCGAAGATGTGTTTGTCCTTGTAAAATACAACTGAATCTTTATAGGTCGAAGCTCGTCATGTAACAAAGTTCTCATTTCAAGCTTGCATTTTCATTTAAACGTATGCATCTTATGAATTGACGAAACCTAGTTGTGTCATTATGGCTTCAATATGGCTGGCTTCGGTTTTCCAGCCAAAAGTTTGCGAGGGAAAGACAACATCTCCGGGTGATTCCCGCTCACGATGTGCGATATATCAAATGTTTCGACCACTTTTCTTTGATGTAGCCGTAGACTAGCCTATAGGTTGATATTAAACAATTGCCATGATCGGAAGTAGTGCGATATATAGGATAATTCAATTTACCCGAGTTTGATATTGTCGGGTTCAACTATGCAAACAGCACAGTGCAAGAATTTGGCTAGAAAGCAGCGATTATCCTTCTAAATTCTACAGCTACTAACCGGTACAGGGTGTGCTATCCCAAAATAGAGGCATAAATAGCGTTCGAGCTGCAGTTAGTGCAGATGCCGCGCATGCAGAAGTATGATGTTCTGCGAACGTGTGTTTTCTTGTTGAGGGTTCTTTGATGCTTCTGTGTGCCTTGTTGGGTATTGTATTTACCAGGGTAGTGATTTTAAATATTTAGCGCTTGTTAGTGTGATAAGATGATGGCAGGCCGTCTCGCTTTTTAATTTGACATTTTTTAGTCTTGCAATATGATCAACTTGATGTGGCAATACACACGGCACATGTGAAAAAAAAAACGCCAGGCCTGCGCGGAAAGTACAGCACAGTCACAGCGAAAGGTGGAAGAGCGGCATTTCTAGAGCCCTTGTAAGATCTCTTGGGGCTACTGATACAAGTACACTTGCAATGTACCCACTACGCCATAAATAATAATTTTTGTGAAGTTGGGAAGCACCCACTATGCGATTAGTCATTATTCTGCGGAGAAGCGAGGTACCCGCTACACATCTGTAAGGCATTATGTGCACTTCGTTGTTGAGGCGCTTGACGACGATAAAAAATTTTGGGAAAGCCCTTTGTAATAGGTTGGAAGCATTCAACAGCCCATTCGTTGCGCCATTCGCATTGTGTGACGCCTGGTTGTTACTTTGCTCTTCTACGACGCTATATTACATATGTTAGTGTGGTTCCTTCCCCAAATGAAACTTCTATAGGACCTTTTTGCAAACAAGTTTCGAGCACCGGCATGGTTTAAACCAACATTACCTGTGGGCAGGCGGGGCAGAACGATAGGGTAATCACTGGACGTTGCATCAGAAAGGCTTGTTAAACCTCGGCTCGTAATCGATGCGGTGTTTCCACCTGAGTGCATATTCGACGTGGCGAACCACTCTTCTTGAAATCGTCACTCGTGAGTTTTATAATGTACTAAGTCGAGTTAACAAAATATGCTTGTCTCCAGGAAAAAAGTCTTTTTTTTTTTAAATGCACACAGGTACACTTCCTGTGAAGACGTGGCAAGGCAGAAAAGAATTTTTTGTTCCCTGGGACGTAAATTGCACAGTGTGCAAAAAGCCGGAGACTATTGATCATTGTTTTATTGATAATTGCAATGCAGTCTTCTTTTGGGATGTTCTGCAGTGAACACTAAAAAAAGACTGAAATCAACCCTGTAAACATTAGGTACCTTGATGTTACAAAGGACAGGACGATACCATATGACCTAATCTTTCTCATTGCTCTGCATAGTCTCTGGAGAGCAAGACTGATTGGCAGAAATGCTGAGCCTCCGAGATAAAAAAAGGCATATTTCCGAAACCAGTGATTCAAATACGCCGGATATATGAACTTTATAGGGACGTTCTAGACTAGTTTTCTGTGTTTTAATTGTGTTTAAATATGCCTTATTATTAATTTTGATAATATCACTCAAAGTGCAACGGTTTGCTTCCCAGTAATAAAGAAAAGAGAAGCACCGGCATTGGTCTGTGGAAGAACCCTGGGCTCCCACGCGGAGAGCTGAGGTTCGTACCCCATTTATTCCCGGTTGTTTTTTATTACGTTCTTTTTTTCTGTTTCGTGCGATAGTGATTACGGACAGCGGCAGAGGCGGCGGGCAACAACGGCGCCAGAAACGGCCGCTGTTCTGGTCTCATAACAACTTTCGCTGTAAAAGGCGTAAACCTCCTATTGTGCAATTGTCGTTTAGCAGCGTAAGTAGGATTACCAAGTTTCTAGTGCGGTTACTAAGAACTCAGTAACAGATCAACAATAAGTTAGTATTGTTCACTAGTAGCGAATTTCAGAACCACCGCTTTTACTACGTGCAAGTGCTAAGAAGCTAGTGCTTCTTGGGACTAGTAAATGCCTATTACTTACTTAGCGAACATGCAAACCTTTTCTTTAGGAGATTGCGCAAAAACTATCTCCTCAATATATACTATTACAACTATAGTATGTATTGTCGCGGTGCAACGTGAACAAAGACAAGAACACCTCGCGGCAGCGAAACAGCCTGTTCAAATAAGCTGAACCGAACAACGTTTTATTCATATTTTTCTCTGTGAAAAACCTACTGTCCCACTAGCCGGTGTCTGGTAAACCTCCACATCGTCAATGTCATTTATATGTACACCTGTGTCAATATATATATATATATATATATATATATATATATATATATATATATATATATATATATATATATATATATATGTGTGTGTGTGTGTGTGTGTGTGTGTGTGTGTGTGTGTGTGTGTGTGTGTGTGTGTGTGTGTGTGTGTGTGTGTGTGTGTGTATTCTCTGTCTGCCCAGGCCCGTTATCAAACTAGGCCCCACCTCGGCCTCAAACGTGCCGTTGACGCAAGCTTGTGTTTCGAGTAGCAGTAGCCAAAATTTTCATTTGTGTATAAGCCTGACATGTTATGGGGTTTAGCTTTTACAAACCGCGACATCATTATAAGGGACGCCGTAATGGGTGACTCTGGTTTCGTTTTGACCACCCGGAGTTCTTTAAAGAGAACGATAGTATACGCACACGACTGTTTCGAATTTCAACCGTAGGGAAACCCGGTTGCCGTGGGTGGCAATCGAAGCAATGACTCCCCCCCCCCCCCCCGCGGCATTACCTTTTTAAGATATTCCCCTAAAATGACGACCTGTCGGTCAGTGTCAGTCACCCCCTTAGCTGACACCCCACTTTCCTTTAGCTGACTTTCTCCTAATCCCCCCTCCATCACCCTCCCCCGCCCCTCGTGAAAAATTCTGTATCCGCGCCTCCTAAAGAATATAGACAGCTCCTCGCTGACGGCTTCGCATGACAGCAATTCGCACAGTGGGTGACATTTGCATCAGTTTCAATTATTAACGCAGAAGCCTTATATTCCCCATAAGCGAAATATGGCCGTCGGTGTGAACCCGAACGATGTACAATGTCACGTGTTTACAGATGGCGTCAGGATGACATCACTCATAAAGCCACAAATCCTCATGCAGTCACAGATCCCCAAAATTTGCGACGGCATTATGGTGGCACATGACATGGCGGCACATGACATGCCGTCGCATGATGGCGTCATCACATGGAATCCTCGTTTAGCCAAAGGTGGACCGATCACAGAGGCAATGGAACACCAGGTGAGGCACAGAAAAGTTCAGGGGTAGGGGGTGGATAAATGGTTAGTAAAATCGACTGCGAAAAGAAAGAAAGCGAATAAGATTGTTTTCGCCTACGACTCGTTTTAGGCGCGAAATTTTGAACACGAAACGAAGAATAGCGATATTACTGAGGGTGTTTCACCCTGATGAAATCTGTGAAAAAACATCAAAACGCGGAGTACCATATTTAACGGGATATTATGCCTTATATTTAGATGAATGAGTGTCGAGCTACTGAATTAAAATGCTTTTTTTTCTTAATGACAGCTGTGATCATTATGGTTCGGTATGAACCTAGCGCTGGCGGTTCAGGACGAGGCGTTGGAGGAAGTGGAGGAATGGGCTAGCGCGAAAAGTAAAATGGTTCGTATCTTCAAACCAGCCATACATTGCTCATGCAATGAAACATGGCTACGCTGTTTATGTATATATTGCTAAAATGCACACAAACGTCGTCATCGCGGGATGGCGGTTGTAAACGGGAGCGTCAAGTGGCAAATGCTAATGTTCGCTGAAGAAGTCCAGCTGGTAAAAAAAGTAATGCATCGTGGCATGGCTTCCAATAATATAGAGAAATCGACATCTAAAACTCCCGAATTCATTTTCTATATAGCTTTCTTTGTCCATGCTAAAGAAACTTCGATGTATTGACAGTGCGTCACGAAACTAGTTAGTTTCATCGATGCAAAGAGTATATGCGTACCAAACAGTTAGGCCGGTTAATTTTGGGTCATCGCGCACATAAGTTACAATTTTGCATTTACAAAAATCTCATCCCCTTTCCACCCCCCCGCTCGCAAACATACACTATACACAGGTGTATATATATGTATATATATATACATACATATATATATATATATACATGCGAAGTTTTCTTGGATTCAGCACACCAATTCTACAAAGCAGAGGAGGTGCAAAACAGAAAATTTTGTACGTCTCAGCCGGGGCCCGGCCTTTATCAGGAAACGCACGATACAGAAATGCCATTCCTGTACCGTGTGTTCCCTGATGATGACCAATCCCCGGCTGAAACATTGGAAAAATAAAAAGTTTTCGTCTGGCACGTCCTCGACTTCGTAGTGTATATATATATATATATATATATATATATATATATATATATATATATATATATATATATATATATATATATATATATATATATATATATATATATATATATATGTATATCTGTGAGTTGATGTGTCTGCGATCTGCACAGTGACGGTTAGTCAAAGCGGCACAAACAGGATTCCGGGCTTAGAACGAAAACACACCAATCTTTCCTTTTAATGAGCCTTCAGTTCATTGGCATGTATGGTCATGTCCACAGCTAACATATGACTGGAGAGTTATTTAGTAACGATATGATCGTGGCAGGCCAGCTGGATCTTTGTGGCAGCTTAATATAATTTTTTAATTACTGGAAATGTAATTTGCTCAGAAATGAATTTTTTATTAGTTTTCATGTTGATGCGATAAATTATCGAATTGGATGGGCAAAGTTGAAGACTTTCGGTACGGCAGACTGCCTGTCTTATTATTTGTCGTCATATTTTAAATCAGTTTAGAAAATGACAAGGTTCACATCCAATTTGCGGTATATAAAGACCCTGCGTATGGGATATCAGCGTATCCAGCCGTTTTTTGAGAACGAAGGCCCCGTCTTCTACTTTCAAGTAAGTAAACGCTGACAAAGTTTCTGAAATGCACTCCAAATGTGCGGCATGTATGTACTTTCCTAGATATTCGTTCCTACATTTATTGGTTCTCCCTCAAAACTAGTCTGAATACTTTACGGATGCCTCTGCTTCTATGATAATACAGCAGATGATCGACCTTGTTTTGATCCTGTAGTGCCCAAAGACAGCTACACACCAAGAACAATTCAGTCTTATTGTTTCATGTTATCTCTATCCATAGAGAGTAGTTCGTATTAGAAACAAGAAATGAATATGTTCTTTGAATTGATTGAATACTCATAGTATTTATTAGTATGTGGTTTACTGAACTGTCGACAAGTGAGAACTCTCGCCAGCTTATCAAAAGCCAGCAAATTCAAGTTTACAGTCATCGAAACAGAGTGGCACGTATGTTACGTCGCACTGTAATGGCGAAAGCCAGCGCCGGTGCTGCTGAGACTCAGTCGCCGATGTATTCCTATCAGGCGCCTAGTGAGGCTTAACCGCTGCATTGTTTTATTTCTTGCATAACCTCCTACCAATAGGGGCACTACCATAAAGCAGCTTTGCTTTGCATGTGGAAAAATTCTAGTCACCTTTTTTGATGAGCTCATTCTAAAAAGACAGGGCGTGCAAACACGGACGCAAGAAAGAAGCCAGGACACCACAAACGCCGACTAACAACTGAATAGACGCACAACGGCGGAGAAGAAAGAAGGCAAGAAAACTCATCTGCGCATGCCCATGAAATCAAATTGCCCATGCACACAAACAAATTCTCTGTTTGTCGTACGAGTGTGGTGTATAAAGTTCCTTCCAGCTGCGGCCGCTTCTACGTAGGACAGACGGGCCGCTGCATTAACCAGAGATTATTAGAACATAAAAGATCTCTAACCAGAGGCTCATCTTCTAATCTATCGTTACAATGTCGGGAGTGTAAATACACGCCAAAATTCAATGAATGCGCGTCTGATGATTGAGGAATGGCATATCGAGAATAGTGTTAGCGCAGGCGTGAGCCAACCATCGATGAACTTGCACAAAGCTGAAATCAAATGCCTTAACAGTTGTCTTTCGCGTAGGCCCCCATGCGTGCCGGATTGATAGGTTCGCCTATTGCATGGGCAATGGGCATGCGCAGATAAGATTTCGTGCCTTCTTTCTTTTCCGCCGTTGTGCATCTATTCAGTTGTTAGTCGGCATACTTACCAACTAGCTCAGCAGTCTGTTATTCTAAGCTTTTTGATGAGCTTTTCCTAGTTACCGAGAATAGTGTTCAGCTCGTACTTCTAGTTCATTTCGTTCACACCTCCTTACCCTGTGTTTGTTTGGTTAATTTATGGCGTTTAAGGTCTAAAAGCGAGTCGAATTATCAGATATGCCGTAGTGGATGGCTCCGTATAATTTTCGGCCCCCTGGGGTTCTTTACCGTGGAGTGAAACCCCACACTAGACGGCCTTTAGCGTTCCTCCTGCATCGATAATAATAATAACAATATCTGGGACTTAACGTCCCAAAACCACGCTATGATTATGAGAGACGCCATGTGTAGGGCTCCGGAAATTTCGACCACCTGGGGTTCTTTAACCTACATCTAAATATAAGTACACGGGCCTCAAACGTTTTCGCCTCCATCGAAAATGCAGCGCCATGCAGCGCCAGTCGAGCGCTATAACCACTGGACCACCATGGCGGGGTCCTCCTCCATCGAAATACGACCGCCGTGGCTGGGATCGAACGGACTTAGCGTATTGGATATGAAACAGCCTGTGTTGGCTTGATCCTCGTGATCTTATTGTGGCGAAACTGCAGATGGCGTGTAAAGCTTAAACAAAACAAAACAAAACAAAACAAGAGAAAGAGTAACCGAAAAAACCTTTTTGCAACGTTTTGCAACGCTTTCCATCAAAATATTGGAGCTGCTACCGACGAATAACAATTTGGGCGCAGTATACTGCATGCAGTTATGATGATGTAACGTTATAATGTTGCAGTATTAAAAGAATTGAGCTGGGCTGGCCATGCAGTACGTTGGACTAGTGGTCACTTAGAGTGATGTTACGTGTCCCAGCAGGTGAAAAGCGCAAACGAGAGCAGTAGAAAGTTAGATTGAGTGACGCAATGGGGAAATCTGCCGGCATTAAGTTAAATCAGATCGCGTAAGACGGGGCAGAACGGAGACCCTATGAAGAGGCCTTGTGCCTTGGTCAAAAAGTGAGGTTTATGCTGTCGATTATTATTACTGTGATGGTGACAAATGGCGCTAGAGAAAAAAGGCGTGCAGGGCAAACCACTCGGTGGCGTAGGCTTTGTCATTCTTCGGGCTTTTGCGTACTCGCAGGAATCGTGCATTTCTGAAGACATGACTAATTGCAGTAATTTTCAATGAGCGCGTGAAAACCTACGCGCATTTGTCCACAAAAAAAGTGCCGTGGTTGAACACGGTTAAACCAAGCTTGTCGACCGATATCAGCAACTAGCGCGGAAAGCATGCCGCGGCGGTGTCACGCGCGTCGTCACCGCCATGAGGCAAGCAGCACCACGCTGTTCGCGATTCTCTTCCCATTGCCGGCGTGGTGGTCACATGACAGCAGTTGAGGTCTCGAGGTGCGCGAGCCCGCCGGCGCACTGCTCTCGCCGACCGACAGGGAGGGGTGCGCTGGAGAGGAGAACAAATCGACATTGCGCATGTCCGTTGCTATGGCCACGCACGTGCGAGAGAGCTCATGTTGAAGGCCGAACGCATACGCAAGAACATTTTCTGCGATTGTACCGGGACGAGTAGAGCTATCCCCTAAAGGCTCAGTCACACCTGCAACTAGCACCAGCCGCGCGACAATTTGCGACTGGCAGCCAAAAAGCGTTTCTACGCGACCGACATTCTCGACACCCAGTATTCTAGTCTGCTCGCACTGCTCTTGCCCCGTAAAATAAGATGACGTCCTGTTCCTGCACATCTGATTGGTTGAGAGGCTTGCGACTGCTGTCAGGCGACTGATAAATCGAGCAGAGAGCGCCTGAGCCTAAGCAGTCGTTTTGAGACCGAAGCTGCCATCTGCGGCAGGGAGCTTTGCGGCTAACTTGGTTGCGCGACCTGTACTAGTCGCAGGTGTAAACGAGCCTTAAAAGTGACTGCTGAAAGCGAATGACGTCGCACACATAAACAGAAGCAGATGCACACACGCGTAATTCCCTAGCTTATCTGTACCAGCTAAACGCAAATAAAATGCTAGTTAAACCGCACCAGCGGCAGCACTTGAGCGCTGGGCATTTCGTAGCGTTCAAAGCATGAGCTTCCACTATGGCGCAGGAAACTCGCATGGGTGCATATATGGCATCGTATTTCTTGGCAAAAGCAATAAAGTTTCACACACGTTATAACGCACTTCATCTGTAGTATATCTATACAAGTGAATAGAAGAGTTATTGTGCTTTGAAACGTAACGCTACTGTTTTCCATTGCAGTCAACAAGATGAACCGCTTCCTGGGAATGGACCTCCTTGTAGCAGTGGCCGTTGCCATAGGTAATACAAAAATTAACTTGTCAGTAGTTGATTTGCAAGGCATATAACCTATGTGCTAAAACCTGACAACAGCTAGCACGACAAATTCCTTCTAAATGGTTTCGACGGCGCATGCACACAAAAAAAGAAAAGATTGATAGCAAATGAGATGACAGGGGTTACATTGGCGAAAGTGGCGAAGAAAAAACGATCTGCTCATTGTTACATGCTATATGGGCGATAGTTATTGGCAACCACCCCCTATTTAAACGCGAGAGAGTTAAAGATCTCATTCTGCTGCAAACACGTACACAAGCAAGCCTTTTAGAACGCCTACCTACCAACCAGCTCAGCTCTCGCTTATGTTAAAATCTCGTTTCACAGAAATTCCGGTGTCGGGGGGATCGGTGGCGTCGTCGTTGGTTGTCAGATAAAAATTGGCGTTGTCTGTGTGCGAAAAATGAGGATAGATCCAAAGAAATAAGCAATAAAAATGTTCGCTGCATGTGACAATCTAAACCAGACCTTCTGCGTGGCAAGACGGGTTCTACCACCGAGCTACGCCCACTGCTCGAAATTCCTTCGCAAAAAACGCTACAAGAATGTCATGTATTGAAATGAGTCTCATTAACACATGTAATAATGTGTGGCAAAAGTGTAGAATCGGACGAGGCGCCAAAACCTAACTGCGCAAAGAGTGGGTGGTTTTAATCTATCTATCTATTACAAAGTGTGCAGCTGCGCGTGGCACAAAATGGTCGTGCAGTGGGTTTTTAGCTAATTTCCAAAGAAAACAGCTCCACTAACGTGAAATCTTGGAGGGACGAAGCATGCAGTTTGCGCCGGTGTTTCCCACAGCAAAATCACTGCTAATGGGCAATGAGAAACAAATGAAAGATTATACACAGAGACCCGCAGTCCGCTTTCAGTTAACGCGCACGCTGCGAATCTTTATTCAACTACGCTTAACAGAAATCTCCCAGCAGCACTACATTGCAGGTCAAGATCCACTGCCTATATATACGGGGTGGCCGGTGAACGGTTGTGCAGTCGGTTTTTTCAATAAAAAAACTCGCTAGCAGAGGGTGCCTGCGTCGGCGTTTTCTCTCGCGTTCTCGTTCCTTGCGAGCTGGTAGTTCAGCGTTCATCGCAGTAAGTGCGTTTGCATAGTCAACGCGCGCCGTTCGCTCTCTCTCACCACACGGCGAGCGATGAGGCGGTGACGCCTTGCGCTAAAGCAAATTGACCGTCACGACAGCAGGCGACGATGCACGCCGAGACGCTAAGGGGCTTCACCCATAAAATATCGTTAAATTGAGTGACATACGTTCAAGTCCAACGACACGTAGATGTGTTTATATGAGAAAGCTAAGTACAGGATGAAATGTGTCATTTATTTACACGGGGAAAGGATCGAAACTCGATATTTCATCTTCAACGAGACATTACAACTTTGATTTACATGGATGATTATTAGCATGCCGCATTAAGATGTTTTAAAGCGCAGCTCTCAAAAGCCTCTTCGGGTGTTCGGCGCCATCATTGTAAAAGAGCGAACGATATGTTGGCACAGTGTAGGATGAAAGGGAGTTCCGTTGGTTTCCGCAGGATCCAACGAACGCCACACAGCGAACGCGGAACCGAACACATACAAATAATGAGAGTTATAGCATAGAACGCGCAAGGAAGAAAGCGGAGGAGGAGAGTAGCGAGTGATGAAACACAGAGCTGCATGAGTGGCGGAGATGGATCTATGGAGCAACGCGCTGTCGTTTCTTTTTTTTTTTCACCGATTACGTCATCAGGAAGGTGTGCCGTGGCATCTCGATAAACGAAAGGTGCCGTGAGCATATCTGTCGATACAATAATTCCAAGCGAAGCGATGCATGAGCGGTGGTCTTCCGGCGGCGACTGCTGTAAAACGCGCCCACGCATCAATGCAATGTGCCGCGCCCACAATGTAGTCACAATAGTCACAGCGTTCTCCTAATCGTAGTACAAAAGAGCCTCAGCCAGTTCTTTGTTAAAGATGCTTGACGCAACCGGTGGCAGTGCCGCTGCTGCTCAGAGGGCTGCCCTAGCAGAGGCGCACCGACGCTGAAGCTAGAATCCAGAGGTTCCCACCGCCGAAGCAGCAGCTATGCGCCGCGCCCAGCAGTACCCTGCCGTTGGCACTTCCGAAGAAGCTAATCATCGCCGCCGTAGACATGTACATGCACGTCTCTTTGAAATTCTTTTAACACGAAAATGTTTTATGCCGGGGTCCACGAAGACTTCAGTGACGTATTTCCGTCACGGAAAGGACGTCGAAAAAAGATACACGATCAGATGGCAAAGAAAAAAAGGTTCCATCACCGGGCATCGAGCCCATGACCGCTCGGTCCACAACAACAGATGCCGGGCACGCTATCCACTGCGACACGGTCACAGACACCAGAGGCATTACAAACGCGCCTTTTATATCTATTAACTCCCGGTCGGCGTGGTGCTGTTGCCCTCTGGGAGCGGTAAGGTAACGTAATTCGTCATTACTATGGCCTCCGCGATAAGCATCTGCAACGCGTTACACGCCCGTCCCGTTCGGCGCGTTTTCAATAGAAGTTCAATTGTGTCAATACCTTAACACACTGCGAGGTGGCGACATTGGCCCTAGCGTCGTAAAAGCGTCGGCCTCGCTCATAGCATCCAAGGATGATAGCATCACGCTAATCCAAACCAAAAATAGCTCTGCGACGCGCGCCTGCCACACCTGGATGTAACACCACGTTCCCCGCTCACGCGCTCGCCTCGCGAAAAGTCGCGGCCGGGCTACCGGCGCGGCACGACGCGCTTTGCTTTTCCCTCTAGTCCGGCTGTGGTGTTTAACATGCCGCCGGATGGCGACCAAGTTCTGCGTCCAACATGCAACGCGCTTCTGGCTATCACACCTCGTTCTCTGATTACGCTTTCACTGTTAACTACTACAGCTACCACAAGGGTTTGTTTAATCATTTAGCAGGGACGTTAGTCGTCGGGATGGAGATGTACCACCAATCACCAAAGTGGGTGCCTACACGTTAAACGGTGCCATTAGCTGCCAGACATCGATATACATTGTGCCAACTCTCTTATATCAATGTACAGTAAACATTAATTATTTCTTTAAGGCGATGGTTTACTTTCGTGTTATTCCAATTCCTATGACGGAGGGATAAACCATGTTTTTTTATCATATATTGCGAAATCGAAACACATCAACAGCTAAGCTCATGTTTCGCATTACGGTGTATCGTAACTATGAGCGAACCTTTTCGTCTCTGCTTTACAGCTGTGATCATCATGGTCCCATATGAAGCCGCCTGCTTAGGAGGATTCGTCGGAGGAACTGATGGTATCGGCTTCCGCAAGAAGTGAAGCGCGGAACGTCCTGAAGACATTTTTGTTGTTGCCATGCAAAGGAAGATGACTTTTAGCCAATAAAGCAAGGAAAGCAAACAAGAAGTTCTTAGCAGGTCGTACCTTCTATGAAATTTTGTAAGCGATAGCTTGCAAATGATGCTCTTATTCAACCCTCATGGAATATGCGTGCGAGGTATGCTACACTCTAAAAAAGATTAAAAAATGGTCTTTTCACTCTTGCGGGGAGTCTTGACTTGCCACGTATATGACTCTTTCAAGAGGCCTCTCAACTCTCTTTGGAGATCGCTATGCTCTCTTCGAAGGGTTGTGTGACCCACAAGGGAGTTAACGTGTCTCTTTAAAGAGAGTCACATACGTGGCACGTCAAGACTCCCCGAAAGGAGTGTAGTCAATTTGGCTAACGTCTTATAAAATTAACGCATCTTCGCATTTGTGGTGCCAAGCATGAGGAAAGTGCGCCGCTGTGTGGCCTCTGTTTTTCTTTTTTTACTCTTCCTTACTTCATCTCATACTGGCAGGTTTTTAGCAGCGCGCGCACATAGGAAAATTGGACATAGTAGACAGAAAGAGCACTGACTTCCAATTGACCTTATTTCGCAAAGTGGCAAAACATATATATGCGGAAAAGGAAGATAAAAAGCAAACATACCATCCTAATAAAAGTGACTGCCATCTAAACACGTTGAACAGGTCCACCATTGCCTTAACGCCCGGCCAAGTATTCACGTTGTGTGATAATGCAACTGATGGGGAGCTTACGCAGTTTTCACTTAGTGAGTGAATTATTTCTGCTTCGATGATCTCGCGGTTTAACTCATCCCTGTGCCTTGCCTTTATCGCAAGCGATAGAAGAGGTGAGTGCGACTGCAGTCCCGCCAATGGATGCAAAGGTGCCCTTGTATCACATTATGTATACATTATTTCGATGCTTTCGCAGGCGGTCGCTTATGCACCTTTCGGATTGGCCGACATAAGCCTTCCCACGCGTCAGTGCGATCGGGTAGACGACTCCCACAGCGCATGGGATGTAGCACGACATGTGCCCTACAGTGCAAAGGGCAGAGTATGCACGAGGTGTGTTAACCTGCTTGTATAGTCTCTGCAATTTTTCCGGCGAAGAAAAAACCAACAGAACGCTGGCGGCCTGGCCAATCTTTTTTAACCTGTGGGATACTCCGTGAACATACGGTAGTACAACAGGCCGGCTCTTTTCGACACAGCTCCGCTTTTCAGACTGTCGATATCTTTCTCTCTCTTTGTTCGAATCTGTTTCTTTCACTCTTTCTTTCTCTTCATGTTTTTGTCCTCTTTCTCTCTGTTTCTCTCTTTCTTTCTTTGCTACACTTTACTCCCTCCCCTCCTCACCCTCACATCTCTCCCCCTCCCTCCCCTCCTCACCCTCACATCTCTCCCCCTCCCTTTCGCATCCCTTGCTTTACTATACTGTACTATAACATTGGCCGCGTATCTGCGTGCTTCGCTGCAAATGTCGTCGAAAGACGATAGTCTTTGGCCGGCCATACTACATGAGTCTTGGTCTCATTCGCGGCCACCCATGATGCTGTTGTCAAACCATTTCCGTCCTCGCATGATAAATGCAGTGGGTGTTTGTTTGAACAGATTTAATTTTACCGCATTATCACTGCTGGCATGCCATGTGTTCGTACTTCCACGACATGTCAGCAATGTTTGGGTCGCGCGCGTTACTGTATAGCATGGTAGTTTGCAAAGAAAACCGGCGGTGACCAACGCGACCGGCGGGGACGCTGGCCAGCCCGAACACGCGGTTTGGCGCGATGCGCTGAAGGAGAAGAAACGTCCGCACTCCACGAGTACTCTCCACAAACTCTCTTATTTACACGTCGCCTGGGTAAAAGGGGAATGCTACAGCGGCGCCCCCTGTCATTCGTACAATGCAATACTGAACCGAAACCGAAACATAACAGGAGCTTGTGCAGAGGGCACGGAGGAAGACAAGTTTCAGCGTAGTCGCATTTTCAGCGCAGCTTAAGAAACTAGGGTCTTTAAAATTGCGTAGCTATGTATTTTCTATTAAAGGAACACACCACCTAATACTTACCTAATGACGTTGGGCCTCAGATATGCATAATATTTACTTTTTGATCGACAACGTTCAAAAGTAGGAACAGCCGTACCAGTTCAAGATCGGTGGGCGGTAAGCAAGTGGTTCAACTTTGGCCGGGTGGCTGAATCGTGTGACGTGCCGACAAACAGAAAGACAGATCGAAATTTCTGCGTTTAAGTTCCCCAAGAAAGACTATCGTCTTTAAAAGGCTGCTTTGCTCAGCTAGCGTGCCTGGATAGCCGTGTCGTTATGAGGCTCGCCTAAGGATCGTCACTACGGGGGTTTGTATTCCGCTTCGTGAGCAAATGTTTTCGCCAAGAATTTTTCTCTTTCTCTCTACTACTTTCCTTCTCACTCTCTGTAATCGTACTCTCGTCCATCCGAGTTATGGCATCCCACGCCCGAAAATAATCGCAGCGCGAGAGCGCGCGCCGGGCGCACATGTGTTCGGCGAGCGCAGAAGAAGAGGACGAAGAGAGCACGCGGGCCGCGTTGTTGCTCTACCCGCCCTAGAAAGGTGGAGGCCAATCATGATGATGATCGTATATGTGAACACGTAACGGCATAACTAAAAGCATAATAGCTCTGGTGTAAAAAAAAATAGCCCAGGTTCACTGGCTTAACGTGGCTAAGGTTGGTGAAACCGCGAAGGGCTATCCGTCACTTCGTCTTGCCTGGTTTTTTAAAACTCCGGGTCCGATGCATGCCGTGCACGTCTGACATCAGCTTCTCCCCCTCTTCCTCATGTTAAAAAATAGTGATCTCTTCAAGCCTCCTGAACTTCTGTCATGTCTGAATTAAGTTGATAGCATCACAGGCGTACGTAGCGCCATTCTCGCATTATAGACGAGTTGCAAAAGCTACAAGGCAGTTACAATAACTCTTAGAATCCTCACGTTTAGCGGTCTGAGATAGTCCTTTTGAAGTTTGACTCGGTAAACCTATTATACTCCATATTTCGTGTTCGCGTTCCATTTGCCCTGAACTGCACATGCATGATGTAGCGTAACTGCAGACGAGTACTTCAGTCAGCAGGATTCAAGTGCTGCAGATGGGCTCATATGGCCTTTTCGACTGTGACGACAGGTTCCCATGATCATTCGGAAAAAAGGGCGGTCATCAAGTCCTCACAAGCCAGGATACAGAGGCACAATGATTTGAATGACTTCATTCGTGTTCGTGTGCGCTAACCGCGACAGAAGACCCTGTCGTTCCTTCGGTCCCGCTATTTCATTTGACAAACAACACCAGAATTTTTGATGTGCCACAGCTACAGATTTGAATGGTCCCTGCTCTAGGGACCATTCAAGTACCCCGTCTTTCCCTCCTTTGTATCTCTCGCTTTCTCTGTTGTTCAAGATACAGTGCTTATTTGAAATGCATCTCTAACCATAATCTATAATTTAATTTTAGGCACTTATACCAACGAATTCATTCAGAATAAACTAGGCTGCTAATAACACAAGAACACAGGCCTCACTCATCAAAAGCTGAAAAGCAAATCGTGTTAAGGCAGGCCGACATTAGATGAGTTGGCGAAAGCAGAAATGAAAACAGTCCTTCAACACTAAACCCTCATTCATTCACGTTTCAATAATGCAGACTGATGCGCAAACAACCAACATCATAGCGCTCTTGGTAAAAGAGCGAAGTCCATATTGACTTACCTGTATAGCTGGTGGCGTTCCAAAAACCCTCCTCACCCACAAGAAGTCCTCCTCACGCCCAACTGGCGCGCGCGCACCAAAGAAATAACTGCAGCGGAGCCTAGGAACTTAGTAATGGGTTGCGCAGCGCCTTTTAGCTGGTCGTCCCCTTTGGCTTCTCCTGAAAGGACGCCGCTCGCGCTGAGAGCCCGTGCTTTGCCGCGACTGTCGCCATTACGTATTATCGATGAGTGCCGGCAAATAAACACCTTAACAAATTGGTGGAGGTGCGGGGCTCCCGTTCGATGCCCTTGGAGCTTCGATCCCGTACCCTGCCATCTACCATGCTTCAAGACGACGCCCAGCAAACGCCTCCTCACACACCGACCACATGTCCCGGTATCTCACGCATTCGCGATCCACCTATCATCACTGGCGTCGATGGCACCGACGTGGAGGACTAACTCGCAATTTACGAGTGCGTGAGCGTACCGAACAAATGGGACGAACAGGCAAGTTGACCAACTTGGTATTCTACATCGCGGGAGTAGCAAGCTTGTGGTACAAGAACCACGCTTCGGAATTTGCGACTTGGTCCGATTTCACGACCGCCGACATCAACTTTTTTGGCCGCCCTGCAGTTTGTAAGCTGCAAGCAGAACAGCGCTTACGCGAACGTGCTCAGAACGCCTGTGAATTTTTCACAAGTTATATTTGGGACGCCCTTGACTTGTGCAAGAAAGCCAACGAAACCATGTCTGAGTCTGTCAAGATGCGGAAAGTAATGAAATGCATTGACGACGACGCCTTCACCATGCTGCTCGCCAGGGCTGGGCAAAGATACTTTGAAATTGTATCGCGATACGATACAAGGTACTCAAGCAAGAAGTATTTGAGATAGAGATACAAGATACTGCAACAGTGATTGTATCCGATACGAAACATTCCAATTGTATATTAAGATACTTAATACATTCTCAAATTTGTTCATATATATATCTATATAATGCAGTATTAAACGCCTACGCACATAAACCTTCGCTTGAAAATTTATTACCTGCGATAAAGTGTGTTTCATTTGAATGAGAACTTTGTTAGTATCTCAAAAGTTTCGAACTTCTTGTTCAGGGTACATCTTTGTAATTCCGAAACAACATATTGGCTTTGTTTTAGCTGCTTAACATGATAGCTCTTTATACATTTCGCTGATAGCGGTCCTTGCTAATAGCTTTTGTAATAGATGGGAGTCGCTGCTCTGCTTGCTGACCAGCGAGCGGGTGATCAACTAACCATATGAACTTCAGTAAGCAACCTCCGCACGATGGTGCAAATACCGCTTTGGAGTTTTCCTTGCCGGTAAACATATTACGGTTTTCGCAATAAGGGATCACCGAACAGGTTTACGTCACCAAGAACAAGAGCAGTCGAGAACCGTTTCAGACGTATTGTATAGTTGCGCAAAGCGCTGCAGGACACCGCCGCTATTCAGACTATTATCGCTTATAGATCCGATTACCTGATGATTAGCAACAGTAAAAGAATTTAGGGAAGCCTAAGCAACGAAAACAAATATATCTAAGTATAAAGTAGAAAAGCGGTTCCGTATCAAACACAGCGAATAAGTATAGAAACACGATGCAGGAAGCACCCCCAAGAGCTAATAATAACTGTTGCGTTTTACGTCGAAAAACCACAGTATGATTATGAAAGACGTTGTATGGAGGGCTTCGCAGACTTTGACCATCTGGGGTTCTAAAACCTACACATAGGCACACGGGCCTCTACCATTTTCCCTTCATCGAAATACGGCTACCGGAACTTCGGGCCAGCACTCAAGTGCCATAAACATTGGACCACCGCGGATGGTAACCCCTAAAAGCTACGACAATTGAGTTCAGTGCCCATGGAAAATGGCGTACGTAAAACGACTCTTTGGGACGCTCATTAGAAAAATGGAGCATTTTTATAACACTGTTTCTCCAATAGCTTTGCGAAAAGTCAATTTTGCTATTTTACGTAGCAGTAAGCAGAATTATCATTACTGTACAATCCAGGCGCGCCCAGATTATTATATATTTGTTCTCAACATCACCTTTACATAACAGTAAATTCAAGTGGAATATAAGTATTTAAACTTATATACCAGTTGAAGAAGAACAGTAGCAGAAATGACGGAGACAGTTAAAACTAGGAATGAAGCAGAGAGAGAGCTTACCTTGGCAGCACGTTAAAGGCATATTGTAGTAAGCAGACCGGCGAAAAAACAAACAATATAGAGATATAGGTAATGTATGGGATGGAAAAGAAGGACAGCTAAGAACGAACTTCTGCTAACAATCAACTTACAATTTTAAAACTCTCTGAATAAAAGAAAAACAGACATACGCCAAGATAGCGTCTGTTAGTTGAATGCTTGTTCTGTTAAATCCAGCGTCGATACCGTTGGTGCTATAACTGTCAGAATTTTATTTGCATATAAGTCAATCTCATTGCATGTAACGCAAACTTACATCCACAAGATCCTTGAAATCGCCAATGTGTGAAAGCCACGAGAGGCAAAGCAACCCGCCATTCTTGCATTCCTCAAACTTCGTAACGAAGCACCACACAAGCGGAACTTCCATAATGACTCTTCAGCGTTATCAGCATGGGTGCGCAAGGCGCCGCACGCATTCTGGTACGCGGCACAGGAGAGTGGCTAAGTGCCAAGTGTAATGGCACTGACAAAACATAAAAAAAATAAAATAAACGATTAAACGAAAATTCCGCTGGGCGCAGACAATCGCGCGCCTGTCTGTCGAGACGACGCGAGCGCCATCTATTAATTCTGCTCAACCAATATATACGGACGGTCAGACCTTATCGCCTATCCTCGCTGGAAAACTCTTGCGTAAAGATAAAATAATGTCGCTGCCTTGAGTATAATTCTGGTGACTTAGTGGCAGCAGTATCAGCTTGAGAAATGGAGCTCGGCCAACGTTACTGCTTCGCACGGTGGCGGTGCGACCACAGTATCTTCAATGTATCGGAAATACAGATACAGATAGTTGTTTCGCGAGACGTATCGCGATACAGATACAAGATACATAAAGAGTATCTAAGATAGTATCTAAGATACAAGTATCTTCGATACTGCCCAGCGTTCCTGCTCGCCGAAAATCCTGCCACAGTGGCCGAGGTCATAACGCTGTGCAAGAGCTACGACGAGCTCTGCCGGCAGCGTTCGATGACCCACCGCTCTTCATCACGCGACGCAGAGCTTGTTGACTTGGCGGCGATATCTGACCAGGTCGCGTTGCTGGCTGCAGTCATGTCATTCGTGCGCGAGGAAATCGCACGCCAGTTCTCTCTCCTTGCCGTTGGCTACCCGCCGCACATTCAACAGTCGTCGACTACCCTTCTTCCTGCCCTCGACCGAGCGATTTAGCAGGAAATTGAGGAGGTCAGTGCCTGAGTACCACCAGCAACATCTGGCTCCTGCCCCCCAAAGTTACGCTCAAGTCTTCGCCAGGACGTTCGAAGGAATTCCTGCGGCTGCCCCACTGTGTTACACCGAAGCCGCCGCTAGACCTCCGTCCTTCGAAGCGGGTGCGCCGGCTACTTATGCTGACGTCATCCCTAGGCCCCAACTGCAGCCCACCATGCAGTCATTTAAGTAGCCGCCCCGTCAATCGTGTCCTGACACATGGGTGGGACATGCCACAGCGAACCGATGGTGCACACCCAACAACCTGCTCATCTGGTTTGCACACGGTTACGCTGGTCACGTGGCACGTTAGTGCCATCGCGTGCAGCCGCCTCGAGTCGCGTCACCTGTCGCCAGTCAGTCCACCCGTTCATTCTGTGACCCACCTCCGCCCTTGTCACCGACGTCACGCTCAGTTCCATCTACTCGCCGCTCTCTGTCTCCATGACGTCGCTCACTGTTACCCATGCGGAGACGTTCGGTCGCACGAGAGCAGAAAAAGTAGTAGTCGCAGTCCAGGAGGCAAGGGCTGCGACGCTATCTACCTGTGAAAGCCCTCAGCGAAGTCTATCGAATGTAACAGAAGTGTTTCTGGACGGTGTTCTCTCATCTGCCCTTATACACTTGAGCCCCCGTATTCGTTCTGGACGCAAAACGGTGCTGCTTACGCCGAAAACGGACCATGCCACTTTCTGGGATGTCGCTCCGGGCCGCCACATCCCAGAGTATTCATCCCACAGCAGTATGCATTGCTCGCGTCGTCATTCAGGACGTTCTGTACGACGTTCATCATAATTGCTGCATGCTCTCACGACGTCGCCCTGTGATGGAATTTTCTCCAGCGCCACGACGCCGTAATTCATTGCGCGCCAGCCAAAGTCGAACTCTCACCGTTCTCACATCTGACGCCGGCAGAGAGCCCATCGGCATTGAGAAAGACCCTCGTCAAAGACGATACGAAAGATCCTTTAAACTCGTCAACGGTTGTGTCTGTCTACTGCGCCCGTCTTTCCAACACCATTGCACTCCTTTCGTCCTCTGACCGAGTTTTGCACTATTGGCCGCGAGATCGAGCGGAGTCGCCACCTGGCGGCTACTGGCTGAAGCGCGCCTAGTGTGGATTGCTCCCTGCGTCGTCTGCTAGCCACGCCGTGTTTGCATGTGCGCGTACGTCCTGCCTGTTCTCAAAGGGCGGTTCGTTCTGTTATGTTAGCGCGATTTTAACTGCTCGTACGTATACCTAACATGGTGTACAGAAGCAAATGGGCTTGCTCACTGCATGCGCATTATAATGAGATCAGTGAGTGCGACTTTCTAGAGGACTGTGTATTGGTGTCGTACCCTTCGTTCGCCAAAATCACTTCAGTGTTGGTGCCGCTTTCTGGTTCAAGCGCACCATTAAGCGCGCTTGGCATAGTCCCAAACATGAGGAACAATAAATAGTGTGTGAATGCAGCGTTTCAGCGACTCGGTGGTAAACAAAAACGAGGCTCGTGCACTTTCGCTTTGTTGTTAGGTGTATAACGGCGGCACTCCAGTTCATGATGAGCTTTAGTTGTGCTGAAGATGTCCTTTTATTGTACGGTCGTGGTCCCGCTACAGCGAAATATTTCTATCAAGTGAAGTCTGAGTCTTCTGTACTCAAACTGTCCCTGAAAAAAAAACAGACAATGGAACAACACGACAGTGATAAAACGGAGTTGCAGCGCGCAATTTGAACTTGGAGCGAAATTTATGCAGAACCACCCGTGTGCTTAGCCAGACGGCGTGCCTTACATTTATGTCGTACAATTTCACGCAATACCTCATTCCTTTCTTTTTTTTAACATTATCTTGAGCGTTTGTGTGTTGTTATAAATTGATCGAAGTCAGCGGACACTATTACTTTGAAAAAAAAAAAGACACTTATTCCATAAAATAACCGGACCTTCGTTGCATCACTGTCGTGTACTTAATCGATGAAAGCTCTGTGCTCAACTCTTACCTGCGATATGCGTATTCGTGTGAACAGTGCTATTGAACTCATTGCACAGGAATATGGGCTGGTGTACAAATGAACAAGAAGTAAACACTTAAGTAGTTCAGTCGTGCTACAGCAGTGCGTAATACACAGAACACAAGCGAAACACGTACAAAGAAAACAACAAGAAACGTCATATATGGCGTAAGCGCAGACAGTCATCCAGAGCGCGCATCCCTTTCATCGGCAGATTGCGCTTCTCTCACTAGTAATAGGAACGTTGGATGATCTTGGTGCATCGATTCAACAATGAGGAGTGTATATATTACCAGTAAGCAGCAATCAACGCATTTTATTCGCCGACAATCGGCTGAAACTGCTCACAACGAAGCGCCGCTGTGTGCATTTGTATACGCGCCTCCGACCGCCTGTCCACACTAACGTGGCGACGCTGCTGCCACCTATAGGTCGATCTCGCGGCCACTATAAAAGGGTTGCTGGTACCCTTCGTGACCGTGAAAGTCACTAAGGGCAGCACCGCTATTTTTGTTACCAACCCATCCCCGTACATTGTTACGTTGATTCGAGGGGTATGTCTCGGCAGAGTGGAAGCCCTCGAAGACGCACAAGTTCTGGACGCACCCGACGACTCGCGCTGTGCCAGTTCCCGTACCATCAGTGCTGTTTCCACGTCTGATTGGTCATATCCGCTGGTGTATTTGGTCCCTCCATCGCTGACAACGTTGCGTCTGTACAGCGTCCCAGCTTGTGTAGCTTTTGGAAGAATTTCGTTCTTCTTTCGATGTCGGGCAAAGTTCTCTCGGATGCACGTGCGCTGTAACGCGTCGCATCGACACTGGTGCCCAAGCACCACTGTGGCAACGTCCATATCCGGTGTCTCCCGCAGAAGGTTAGGCGATTAATGAGCTAGCCGACGCTTTGCTTCGACGCGATATAATTCGGCCTTCGGACAGCCCATGGGCGTCTCCTGTTCTCGTTGCGAAGAAGGACGGTGCTGTGTCGTTTTATGTGGACTACCGACGGCTCAACAAGATCGTCTGCAAGGATGTTTATCTAGTGCAGCGAATAGGCGACGCGATTGACAGCCTCCAAGGAGCCGAATTCTTTTCATCTCTCGATTTGCGCTCGGGGTACTGACGATACCCATGGCTGATGACACTCGACCGAAGACAGCCTTTGGCATGCCCGACGGCTTGTACGAGTTCAACGTCATGCTGTTTGGTCTGTGTAATGCGCCCGCGACCTTCGAGCGCATGATGGACACCATTTCGCGCAACTTGAAATAGCAGACGTGCTTGTGTTACCTGGACGAAGTCGTCGATTTCGCCCCGGACTTCACGCATCTCCAACGTCTGAGGCATGTTTGGACGCGTTCAAGCAATGCCGGCCTCCGGCTGAATCTGACGAAGTGCCGATTTCCAGCACGGCAGCTCACAATCCCAGGCTACGTCGTGTCCAAGGACGGAATTCTTTCCGATCCGGTCAAACTTTGAGCCGTGGCCAAATTTCCTAAACCTACGTCCGCCGAAAAACGGCGCAGCTTCGTAGGACTGTGGGAGAAAGAGCGTCATAAATGTGTGAAAAAATTCGTAGGACTGTGTAAAAGAGTGCCTGGCGATGATCTGGGCCCTTACAAAGTTCTGACCTTATTGTATGGTCGCCCATTTCATGTTGTCACCGACCATCATGCACTGTGCTGGCTGTCGTCATTGAAGGATCCCCGAGGCCGCCTCGCTCGCTGGGCACTTCGCCTGCAAGACTACGACATCCGCATGCTGTACAGCAACGGACGCCAGCATGCTGACGCCGACGCCCTCTGCCGCTCCCCCTTGCGTGACGACAATGCACCCTTCCCAGTATCTTACATTTGTGCTTCTTCCATCGTAGCTCACCCCATCGCTACCGAACAGCGCAAGGAAAAATGAATCGCCTCGCCGATCGACGTTCACACTGATTCGTCGGCAACACCATCCACTAGCGCGTTGCTTCGTCAAGCCCACCATTTCGCCATTCGTGGCGACCTATTGCACCGACGCAGTCGTTGTGTGCGTCACTTTTTCTCCTTGTCCGGCGTCTTTTTGACTGGTTTTTGCCTCAACGTCATGTACCAACTGACCCAGACTTCGACGTTATTGCATTTACAACGCCGACAGCCGCCAGTGGCTACTTGTAATACGCCACCGTCTGAGGTCCGAAATATGCGAGTCCTCTCATTCTGGTCCGCAATGCGCGAATTTTTGGGCATCCAAAACTTACAACCGTATTAGAAAACGATACTTCTGGCGAGGAATGTACCGCTACGTGCAAAAGTTCGTTCGCTCCTGCCTCGATTGCTAACGCCAAAAACCTTCAACACACGTGTTGCCAGCCGGTCTACAGCCATCACCTTGCCCTAACCATCCGTTTGGGCGCGTGGGCATTGATTTGTATGGATCAGTTCCTCTGACATCAGCTGGTAACCACTGGGTCATCGTCGCTGTGTACCATCTAACGCGATACGCCGAAACCGCCGTCCTTCCTGCAGCGGCAGCGCGCGATGTTGCCTCCTTCCTGCTACATGGATTCATACTGCGTCACGGTCCGCCCCAGGAGCTTCTCAGCGATCGAGGCCGTGTCTTCTTGTCGGAAGTCATCGAAGCCATTCTCAAAAACTGCCATTCTGTCCACCGAAAAACTACTGCTTACTACCCGCAGACGAATGACCTAACCGAATGCTTTAATCGCACGCTCGGCGGCATGCTCTCAATGTACGTCACCACCGATCACACGAATTGGGATGCTATTCTGCCCTTCGTCACCAACGCCTATAACACAGCCCGTCAGAGCACTACTTGTTTTTCACCCTTCTTACTCTGCAGAAGGCACCCGTCGCACACCATCGGCACGGTACTTCCATACAAGCCGGATCCATCTTAGTGCGCGCCTATTTCTGACACAGACAGGCTTGCTGAAGAGTGTCGGCAGCTTTCCAAGATCTTTACGACACGTGAAAAAGAGTGGCAGAAGAGCATTCTATTATGACACCACCACTTCTTAGCCCACGTTCCTCCCTGGAGCGCTCGTATGGCTCGCGGTCCCTAGCACTGCAACTGGCCTCTCTTCAAAACTACTGCCGAAATATGAAGGCCCCTACACTGTCCTCGAGCGCACATCCACAGTCAACTACCTGATCGGGCCCTTTGAACCATCTTCGGACATGCGCCGTCGAGGGCGCGACATTGTCAATGTTGAACGCCTCAAGGCCTACTATGACCCGCTAATAGTGACAAGCTGTTAGGTGACCGGGCGGCTGCCTTTTCGTACCCGGGGTAAATGTAGCGAAACCTTGGAACTTAGCAAAGGGTTGCGCGAGCGCCTTCTAGTGGGCCCTCCTCTTTGGCTTCTCCTGAAAGGACGTCGCTTCCGCTGAGAGCTCGGCTTTGCTGTGACTGTCGCCATTACATATCATCGCTGAGTGCCGGCAAATAAACAGCTTAACATAACAAATAAAACAAAAATAAATTTTCTCGCCGGGGCCGGGGTTTGAAGCTCGGTCCCAACGGTCCGAAAATGAGTGCCTTGAACACTAGGCCACACGCCCAACTTGCCCAATGTGAACTGAACTGAAGCATATGCACGCGTTCTACTGACAGTGCAAAAAACTATTGGGAAGCAATGCGCTTTGTGTAGGCGCTTCATTGCAATATTTCGTGTTGGTGGACTAAAAACGATCTGTTGGACAACGAGTTAGGTCGACATCAGGAATAGCACATTTCAGAAAAATCCCAACTTCGAGAAAATTGAATTCCTAGACCGCGTTTCCGTGATTGAGTGATGGTCCCTTCTACAGGCTGGCGAACGCTGAAATGAACATGACGCCACGCCGATTCCACCCGAAAACAGCGTTCCGGGGACGGCTGCTATCAAGAAATAAATAAATATTAAAGAAAGAAAGAAAGAAAGAAAGAAAGGAAGGAAGAAAGAAAGAAAGAAAGAAAGAAAGAAAGAAAGAAAGAAAGAAAGAAAGAAAGAAAGAAAGAAAGAAAGAAAGAAAGAACAAAGAAACAAAGAACGATAAGCAGTACGTCAGGCACGCCCACGCCAAGCTTCGCTTGTCCCCGCTTCCCCGATTGCGAAGGGCTCCTGAATGTTTCTTTCATTTTATTTTTTCGGTTATTTATTAGGCGGACTATACTACTCCAGTTTCACAGCATTCTTCATTTCAGAGCGCGGCTCTTAGGCGCCCGTTCCTGCGTTGAGCGGCGTCACCGTCGCCGTCGCTGTTGCCGTCATCGTCGCTGATGTAACCGATAGATATGAAATAGTAACCGATATTTATGAAAAAACGAAATGAGAAAAAAAAATGCCCAGGATTGAATGGGATTTGAACTTAGGCCCTCTGCGCGACAGTCAACTATTCTACCACAGAACCATTCGGATGTGGGCGCGTAAAGGCAAGGGCGAAGGGAAGAAAGTGCACAGACACTTTTTTCATCCCTTCGTCCTGGTCTTTCTGCGCCCACATCCAAAAAGCATGACAGAATAACAAGCCCGCATCGCTACCCTCACAGAGCCACGCCGTGCTTGAAACTCATTTGCAAAAAGACCCTGTACAGGCGCCATGTCGGGCAAGGAATCCCGTTAACCTATGTAATATAGCGTGGAGAAAGAGTAAAATAACAACCAGTCATCACACAATTCTAATTGCGCAAAGATTGTGTGGTTTAATGCTTCCCATCCTCTGCAAAGTGCTCAGCCATAATTCTTCGTCATCAGCTACATGGAGCATCAACAAAGTGCACATGATACCTTACAAATGTGTAGCGGGCACCTGGCTTATGCGCAGAAAGACGGATAATGGCCTAGTGCGTGCCGTCCTACTTGACCCAAAATTATGATTTATAGCGAAAGCGATACGTTGTGGAAAGCCAAAATTTGAACACTAAGCTGCGCTCAGAATTCGCATTAGGAAGTATCGTAATCGTCGGTGAATTTTTGTGTTATTTTTTCTTGCGCCGGCTTTTCCTCTTCGCTCTCTTTTCCATCTTTTCTTCCCCTTCCCTCTACTGCAGTGTAAAAAGCCAAATGTTTGGAATATGATCAAACTCCCTGCTTTTCCCTTCATTGTTATATCGCTTTATCCCTTGTTAAAGATACAGAAATTATGTTGAGGCTTAACGAAAAACGTAAAATACAGTGGTTATGTGAAATACATCTATAAGCAGCATCTATAACCTCAATTTAGTCATTTTTACCGACGAACACATCCATCATAAATGACGCCGCCAATTGATACCTGACAATAGTTTGAACATATACGATCATTGTGACAACCAGGGCTGGGCAAAGATACTTTGAAATTGTATCGCGATACGATACAAGATACTCAGGCAACAAGTATTGGAGATACAGATACAAGATACTGCCGCACTAATTGTATCCGATACGATACTTGCCAATTGTATCTTAAGATACTTCGATACATTCTCAAATTTATTATTATAGATCGATATAAAGTAGCAGCAAACGCCTATACACGAAAATGTCTGCTTGGAAATTTCTTAACTGTGACCTATTTTTTTTACTTGAATGAAATATCTCAAAAGTTTTGCCCTTCTTGCTCAAAGTACATTAGTTTCCTTCCAAAAGAGCTTATTGGCGCTTCTTTAAGCTTCTTCACAAGACAACTCTTTATACACTTCGCTGACAGCGAGTCTTGCTTGTAATTTTTTCAATTGGTGGGAGTCGCTGTTAACTTGTCGACCAGCTAGCGGGTTGCCATATAATCACAATAACGTCAATAAGAAGCCTTCGCACTACGGCGCAAATACCGGTGTGGAGTTTTACCTTCTCCGTAAAACACAGTTTCCACAATGCCGTATATCCGGAGATGTGTACAGCAGCAACAACGCTGGTAGCGACATTTTTTTGGGGGGAGGGGGGGGGGAAGCATGGTGTGTACGGACGGGGCTTGAGACCGTTCGCTGGCGGCCCGGCCGGCCCACATGACCGCCTCCATCCCATTTGTTTTTATTTTCTAAATAAGTATGTTCGTGAGCTATGCAGACATCACTGGTCTCAAGCATTTTTTTCGCGGAACATGTGCTCACCATGTGCTGTAACATAACCGTGGAACAAAAGCTCTATGTGTCAATCCGCGTAGATTTCACTCGTTGTGTACATCGCTATCGATGTTTCTCGAATCCTGACTCCAAATCCCCTTCAGAAATGACCTATATATGAGATATGGGAAAGGCTTCCTTTCAAATGGCAACGTCATTTTGTTCAAGCTCTCTCTGACCCCACCATCTTCAGTCTCCCGGCCTTTGGAGCTAAATTTCGCGACTACGGCCCGCCGGCTATAGCTGAGTTTGAGACCCCTTGTGTATATGTAGATGACGTAAAACTGCAATGAATTTCGATGTCCTACTTAGCTGCTGGCGTAAGGGATTCTTTGTTCATATACTCAGTAACGTGCAATCTTTTAGCAATTTTTCTTCAACGAGAGAACATGTGCAACACAGAAATGTCTCAGACGTATTGTACAGTTGCACAAAACGTCGCAGGACACCGCCGCTATTGCACTATTGCCGTTTATAGCTCCCATTACGTGGCGAGTAGTAATGCGAAAAATATTTAACAAGGCCTAAACCAGGAAAACAAATATAAGTAAAACAAAGAGGTGGTTTTGTATCAAACATTCACATTGAATGAGTACAGAAACACAATACACACGGCGTCCAATAGCTATGAGCATCAAGTATCGTAGGTTTACCTGTTGAGACAATAGAAAATTCAGTGCCTATGGAAAATTGCCTGAAACGGCTCATTGGGACGCTCATAAGTAAAACGGAGCATTCGGTATAACAGCGTTTCTCGAATCCCCTTCCTAACATCTTTACGATGGCTTCTAATGATTTCCATTATTATAACGCAAACTCAATTTCACTATTTTCTTAAGCGGTAAGCAGAATATATTGTATTGTGTACTCAAGGCACGCCCACATAATAATATATTTGTTTTCAAAATCGTCTTGGCAACGTGTAAATGTATAAACAGTAATAGAAATAAAGAAGTTAGAAGAGTAAAGCAGAAATCCTATTTTGGGAGCGCGTTACAAAAGACATACTGCGGTGACCAGACCGGGAAAACAGCGCATAGACCTAGGTAATGTATGTGATGCAAAATGACAGCTAAGGCAGCACTTGTGCTAATGATCAAATTATGATTTCATAAATTATTTGAACAAATGTAGATGGAAGTGAAAAATACGGTACGCCGTGATATTTTCTGTTAGTTAAACGCTTGCTCTATTAGGGCTAGCATCAGTACCTGTGGTGCTAAAGTTGTTAGAATCTTATTTGCATATAAGTTAACTCACTCCATGCAACTCAAACTTACATCCACGAGATCCTTCAATTCGCTAATATGGAAAATCCACGCGACGCAAAGCAACCCCATTCTTTCTTGCACGCATCACATTTTGTTACGGAGCAAGACGCAAGCGAATCTTCAATAACGACACTGTAACATCGTCAAAATTTGCTCGATAGACGCCGCACGCTGTGGAGTACGCGGCACACGACAGTGGCTAAGAGCAAGTGTTGCGGCATTGGCGCAACAAAAAGGAAAAGAAATCGAGAAAACAAAAGGTACGTGGGTAGGGAATAGACGTCCGCGTGCTTGTGTTCCTGACCTTCTACCCTCACTGGATGACTCTGGCGTAAAAATAAAAAATTCGGCAGATCCTACGCACCGTGGGAGTCGATGTTATGCGAAGCATGCGGCGGGTAGGTGGCTGTGGCGTAACTTTTTTTTACTGAGCGACACGTTAAAAACGACGCTAAAGATTTGCATAAATTTTACACGCACACATATATATGTTGAAGAGCCACATATGTGTTATATAACGAGTTGTTTACCAAACCGTAAACAACCGTAAACAACGCTGCCAATGGCAGCGTGGGTCTTACCAACACCAGAAGCGGTAAGCTGGTATGTAGTGCTTACACGTGTCCCGAGAACGCACGCACGGTTCACAAACCCGTGTGCTGGTGTCCAAGACGTTCTTGACAGTTCTTGAACAAGGGCATCATAACGTGATCAGTGAGCACCAGCAGCTGGTCATGACTTGTTATGGGATCCGGTCGTGATCGTGGTGACGAGGAGTCCATGTGTAGTGAAGCATGTGGTATAATAGAGCTGTTGGAATTCGTGGATGCCTCGGTTATTTCGTCGGCAAATTGCCTGTCGACAGAGCCAGCGACATGTCGGAACCTGAAGCCACCCTTCGCGTTGGTGAGGTAAAGGCCGTCGAGGCTGGTAGGCCTGGATAGTGCTACGTAAACCAACATCAGTGCAAGGTGTTTGTCGTATTCGTAGACTACCTGGGCGTATGTGGCCTACGTAGCCTAGTCTACAAGGCGGCTGTCAATCAATCTGGCATCATCCTCGGTCAGCATGAGGCCATCGCCCTGCCTCGTAACAAATGAAGAGGACACTGCGTCGTTCTGGTGGACGAAGTGCACTTTACGGTGCGGTGATGTGGATATCATATGTAACTTTCGTTAATGCATTTTTCCAGGGTCGAGCATTGCTTCAATATAGCTTGCTGAATCATAAAAATACAAACGTAACGTTTATTAGACTGCTATAAAAGCGGAGCCAACACTGGATCTGCAAACGTTAATCTGATATGAGGCCTGTTTCGTAGGAGTACACATCGTAGGAGCATCTTGCAGTGTTTATTGCTTTCTTGTAAAATTAGATAGCCAGCACCACAACCACAATTGACGTTGCACCGATATTACGCCTGCGTAGGCTCTTTTTCCAAACCAGTTTATAGACCTGGCGTGGCTCAGTGGCAGAATGCCTGATTGCCACGCAGAATGCTTGGGTTCGATTCCTGCTGGGATCCTAATTTTCATTCTTTCCATTCGTTGAGTCAACGCATCCGATGTTGGTTTTCTTTAACGCTCTAGCATTTAAGTTACCAATGTCTGTTTTCGCCGTTCCTGGGTAGATATAAACTGTCAATCACCTGTGGTGCATACCCGTATACCGCGGCCCGTGGTAAACGGGTATGTGCCACACGTGTCTAGTGGAAAGGGTTTGACGACGTACGCGACAGCATTTTAACATTATTCATGTCATGACACGGCCATCATATTAGTCAAATCCTCTTACACTCCCATGCAAATTTTGGTCTACACCAAGTTAAGGAGGCGATCATGAGAGCACCCAGACGTAGGCGGCTAGATAGATAGATAGATAGATAGATAGATAGATAAATAGATAGATACGTAGATAGAAACGCTCAAAGTGCCAGAGGTTCGCTAAGAAATGCTTCGCATTTAAAAAACGTTACTGCCCTTAGACTTATTCAGATGGCTTAGGGGCACCAGTACCAGCTTGAGAAGCTGATCTTGGCCAACGATTATTGTTTCACACGGTTGTGTTGCGATAGAAGTATCTTGTATCTTAAGATACACGATACATTATCGAATGTATCGGAAATACAGATACAGATACTCGTACTTCGAGACGTATCGCGATACAGATACAAGATACCCATAGAGTATCTAAGATAGTAACTAAGATACATGTATCTTCGATACTGCCCAGCACTGGTGACAACTATAGCGCTTATAAGTTATTACACGACATCACTGCACTGTTCAATAATAAAGCAGGCCCTGATATACAGGCCGTGATAACACAGGCTCTAATATGTACGAATGAGATCGTCGCTCAAAATTTGGGTTAACGTGGCATGCATATTTCAGTTAAAGTCTTTGCCTACGCTTTCCGCGGCTTCCTCGTCTTGTTGCTCAACGTGTTCCTGATTATTGTGAATGCGACTCGAAAGTGAAGGCTTTCACTTGACTGGTGCCTTTCAGCAAACTGGCTCACATGAAAAATCACCGCTCGCCATATTTGGTCCGTATGCGGAGAACGCGCTGGTGAGAACATCAAATTAATAAGCACTTTGAGGCCACGTCGGCCTAGAAGTCGTGCGCTTTACCACATTCATCATGATTGTTTTGAACATTTCTACGTCGAACAATGACTTGGAAGCTATAGTGTGGAATGTGACACGATGACTGATCTCAGTGTTTTGACCTTTGACAGAGAAGTCTTTTAGTATGGTATGCAGTAAGAAGACATGAATGCTAAATATATTCTCGATATGAGAACAGAAAACAGCAGTCTGAATAAGGGACCATGATACGCAGGAGCTGACCATCAACAAAGGCCTATTGCTCGAACGCGAAATGTGTAGCCATAGCGACTTTACCGAGCTACCATGGATGCCTTAGAAGGGTCGTTGTCGTTTGCAACGTAGTTTCCCCGGTTTCACTGCCTTGGTATCCCTAACGGCAGGCGTCGAGAAATCGTCTTATCAATATTTCTCGTTAGAGGCAGGCAGGCAGGCAAAGAACTTTACTGTTATCCGGAGGCGGCGCTCGACCGCCCTTAGGTGGTGGCACCGGTGGGCCACTCCCATGACTGGACGGGGAGGTTAAACTGTACGGCCATGTCGCAGGCCCACTGGATGGCTCAACAACACGACTGGTCTTACGAACCCCTCACCAACTTTTGTTATTAGGACGCCTTCTGGTCCACGCAGCGTCTGGCGCAAGTACTGCGTGGCTCCCAGGTGCTGCCGAAGAACTTCCAGCTCATGAGCATTATGAGACTCCTATGCGGGAGTGTTGCCAAGCTCATCTGCACTCTCCTCGGCGACAGACACAACAACCCCGGAAGCCGCTATATCATTATGGTAAGCCGTGTCGACACGGGAGCGCTAACTGCATATCCTTTCTGGACATCTCAGACTACAGAGGTTCGAACACGTATAAATTGCCTGGCATGGAAGACGGGTTTTTGGGAATTGGACATAATCGAGAAAAATTCGCCTACAGGGCTTGTTGGTATGCGTATTACACGGCTACTTGCAGACGCTGGACAACACCAGTGTCAACTCTTGTCGCGCTTCTTTCGCGCTGTCCGCAAGTGTCCCCCAATCACGTGATTCTTGTTATTGGTTTAACGATGCCTCACATTTAATGTTTAAGCGTTAACAATGTCTTTAATGTGTACACAACATATTTTCAACACGGAACTTCATTTACCGTTTATGAACTTTTATTAAAGTTGACAACAGGAAAATCATTCCTTCCTTGTTAACGCGATAGCGTTAAAGAGGTCGTATCGCAGAAATTCCGCCATCGGCGTCGGTGTCGGCGCCGTTGGTTGTGAGCGAAAAATCATCATCTTGTCCGTGACCGAAAATTCGAAAAAGCTGCAAATAAAATAAACAATAAGAATGTTGGGTCCGAGTGAGAATCGAACCCACTCCGTCTACGTGGCAAGCAGGTGTTCCAACACACAGCCACGCCTCTAGTTGGAGCTGCATTGAAAGTAACTTTCATGCTTCCCAAAAATCCGCGTCCTGTATACAGGTGTCACAGTACGAGATGTAATATCGCAGTAATATTGCGTGGTACAAGCGTACATTGCCATCGGCGTCGCACCACGTCAATATCATAACGACTTGGTGGTTTAAAGACAGCCACCCACTACAAAAGGCACACACATCACTGCGCGTATTCCCTTAAGACCACGTAGTGGGTGCATCGCAACTTCGAAAAAGTTCCTCGCGCATAATTGCTCCTGGCTTAAAGCATGCTACCCATTACACAAGGCACACATCTTAGTGCGCGCATTCTCTTAAACACTCGTAGTGTTCGAAGTGCGCACTAGGGGCAGGATATCGCTATCGCGTTCAGCTCTTAAAGGCAAAGCTTAAGTGTCCCCCAATTTTTTGTTTATCGAAATGCCCAGCATATTGGCATCCTTTTGGTAATAACTGAAATAACTGCATTCCTCTTCGCATTTATATAGGTATAGGACTGTGGGTGTAGTAGAGACAGCTATATAACCTTACTCATTGAATGCGTGCTTTAACAGTTTGTCCAGGGCGTCTGTGGTTTCGCGCTGCTGAGCACGATGTTGTCAGTACGATTCTTTCGCAGCATTCTCACTGAAGACTCTTGGCCTAGGGTCGACTTCTAGTATAGGGCCGAAGTTTTTCTTTGAGAGCGCAGCTGTCTAAGGCGGGGGTTGTCCCGGTCATCATTTCAAAAACATCGGCGGGTGTGTACCACAGAAAGCGGGTATGTGCCAAGTAGCTTTTAGCAGGGCACTGGGAGCATAGCCACGCATAGTGCAGTATAGCAGGGAGGGGGACACGAAAGAGAAGGAAGGGCGAATATGAAACAAAGGAGGGGGGAGAGGGTAAAACATGGCATATCCTAGTTTATTATGGTATAGTTTAGCAAACAGTGTTGCAGAGCCATGCATAGTACATTGTAGCAATGGGTGGGAAAGGAAAGTGAGAGTGATGAGACGTGATGTCAGGGTGAGGAGAAAGGAATGAAGGGGACAGGATAAAACATGGCATAGCCTTGTATAATATAATTTAGCAAGAAAATGTGAAATTTAAATGAGGATAAGGAGGAATGATATAAGGAATTGAGGAAAAAACCGGCACGCCTGCGCTGAAACCGCAGCACAGTCACAGCGAAAGCTGGAAGAGTGGCGTTCCTAGAGCCCGTTGTAAGCTCTCTTGGGGCTACAATACAAGTACACTAGAAATGTACCCACTACGCCATTATTCACAATTTTTGTGAAGTTGGGAAGCACCTACTAAGCCATTATTCGTCATTCTGCGGAGAAGTGAGGCACCAGCTATACGTCTGTAAGGCATAGTGTGCACTTTGTTGACGCGACGACTGATGACGATGAAGATATATGGCTCAGCCCTTTGTAATGGGTTGGAAGCTTTAAACGGCCCACCACTTATGTAATTTGCATTGGGTGGCGCCCGGTCGCTATTTCCCTCTCCCGTCATGCTGTATAACATACGTTGACGTGGGAGAGAGACGGTGGGGGAGCGAAGAACTTTACTGAGACCCCGAGGAAATGGATCATGCGCTTGTGGGCTTCCTTGGCAACCAATACAAGTGCACTTGCGAGGAACCCACTACGCTCTAAATCATTGTAATTTTTGAGAAGTAGGGCAGCAGGCACTGTGCCATTCTTCGTCATTCTACGGAGAGCCGTGGTACCTGCTAAACGCATGTAAGGCATTATGCGCACTTTACTGATGCTGTGCCTGATGACGACGAAGAGTTATGGCAGAGCCCTTTGTAATGGGTTGGAAGCATTCAACAACGCACTCGTTGTTGACGCCTGTTGACGCCTGGTTACAGAATTCGCGTTGTGCGATGCTTGGTGCTTATTTTACTCTTCTACCACGCTATATTGCATATGCTAATGTGGTTCCTTCCCGACATGAAGCCTGTATAGGACCTTTTTGCAAAGCAGTTTCAAGCACCGGCATGGCTCAGAGGATGAATACTGGGCTCCCACGCAGAGGACCCAGGTTTGAACCTCGTTCCATCCTGGAATTTTTTTATTTCGTTTTTTTATTTCGAGCGGTACTGGTTACGGACACCGGCGGCGGCGGCGGCGGCGGACAACTACGGCGCCAAAAACGGCCGGTGAAATGATCTCAAAACAGCTTTCGCTGTAAAAATGAGGTGAGAAATCGGGTATGTGACAAGCAACTCCTAGCATACCACAGCCATGCCTAATACTGTGAGGGTGAGGAGGAAGAAAATAAGGATGGGAAAGGGTAAAACATGGCATATTCACGTATAGTATAGTTGAGCAAGGGAATGGGAAAGGGCAGTCAGTGGTGAGGCGGATTGATGTAAGGGTGACGAGGAGGTAAAGGAGGGGAGGAGAAAGCGGTTATATGCGAAGTCGCTCCTAGCATAGCACAGTCATGCGTAGTGTTGCATCCAACGCTTTACGGCGTTGCATCGAACGCGCTGTGGCGTTGCGCCCAACGCACGGTGGCGTTGCACCGAACGCGCTGCGGCGTTGCATCGGACCATGCGCGCGTGCACGTGTGTGCCGCGATTGTGATTGGTGGACTTGAGTGTTTGTTCTGTTTATGTGCCTGTTCGTGATTGGATGTGTGCATTCACGTATACATGGATAGGGGGGCTTTTGCTATCTGTGTGTAGTTGTTACCACGGAACCGATGGAATAAAGACGTTGCACGAGTACGTCTCCCGGTGTGGAGTTACAACAAACTGGCCACGAGGATGGGATACGGCAAGATACCCTGAAGATGGCTTCATCGAGCGCTACACTTGGAAAACTGCCGGAGTTCGACCCGGACAACGGGGACTTCGAGGTCTACCTCGAGCGTCTCGAGTGCTTCATCGCAGCCAACGACATTGCAGAAGAAAAGAAACTGCAGGTCTTCTTGACTACGATCGGCGAAAAGGCTTACGGGACGCTAAGGAGCTTGCTTCTTCCAAAGACGCTCACGAAAGTAACATTCGAGGTTGCCGTCGATGCACTTAAAAAGCACTATGCTCCCAAAAGTTCCGTGGTGACGGAAAGGTATCGCTTCCACCAACGAAAACAAGAAAAGCATGAAAGCGTGGCGGACTTCATCGTGGGTCTGAAGAAATTGGCGGCGACATGTGCGTTTGGCACATTTCTAGAGGAAGCTCTGCGAGACCGACTAATCACCGGCCTTCAAACAGACGCTGTGCGCTGCCGACTGCTAGCCACGCCAGACGCTGAGCTGACTTGGGAACGCGCCTGCAACATCGCCGTGGCTATAGGGCTGACGCGCTGGAGTTTTGAGTACTGTGGCGGAGCCTGGTGGCGTGCGCCGAAGTTGCTTGGGTAGTCAAAAATGGACGCCGACCGGCGAGTTACGCAGTTCTCAGTTTCTTTAAGCGTTTTACTTGATTTTGCACCTAGTTTTCAGGCTCAAAAAGTTCTTAAAACGTACGCAGGAACTTATCCGCTATGCCTGCAGAGTCTGACATGTTTGAGGAGCGATCCCTGCTTCAACAAACCGTGCCGAAAGCAGGTGGTCTGGGCGACGGCTCTGAGCAGCGCGCGGTCCCGAAGCGCGGTCGCCGCCGTTATTGTTGCGTGGTTAATTGCCTCGAACATGGGGGTAAGGATCCTAATGTGCGGTTTTACTGGTTCCCCTGAAAGCCGTACGAAGTGGAGCGACGGAACCGCTGGATACATGCCGTCCGACGCGTGAAGTGAGTACGCGAGCAAAACGTGGTTTGCAACGCAACGTGCTGATTACTTTTCGTACGTGCGTGCACGCGTTTATATATGTATATATTCCCTGTGTGCAGTCCAGACGGCACGCCGTGTCTGCTGACGGCGATCACGAGGATATGCAGCCGGCATTTCGTGCGAAACGAGAAAAACGATGCCATGAGTCACCCTGCGTATGTGCCTACGATTTTTCCGGCAGCTTACAGCCGGCTGCTTCCAGCGGCCGGCTGTAAACATTGCGCGCCGTCGCTTCTCGACCGCCACCGCACGCTGACAGAATTTGACGAATTCCATAGAAGCAAATGTTGAAAATTACGACCGTGCATGGGGACTGAATGCGGCAGAAAACGGCACACGACGCCAATGCGCTCAATCGGACCGCCGACGGCTAGCCTTCGTCACTGGACCTTTCTTGATTCCGTTTCGTCGTGTAATGCAAATCATGTCGGCTTTCTTAACAGCAATCTTTTCGTTTATGCACTGTCGTTAATCGCGCGAGCATGCCTCGTAAAACTTAACTCGAGTTCAACGTCGTATGAGATTCGCTGCACTTGCAGGTTGCAGCGCGCCGAAATGGTTCCTTCAATCTCCTGCACGTCGTAAACATACTTGACGTTGACGAGCTTCTTGCGTTTACGCAGATTGCTTGGCCTGAAGAACTCAGCCACGCCAGAAACTGGCCGAGATCCAAAGCGCAGCACAACCGACAGCGGCGGCTCCATTGCGCATCTGAGCTTAGTGCTGCATGCGGCCGCCTGTCTGACTACTCGAAACCAAAGAACTTGTCGTAGGGGGCGCTTTTTAGCACCGTTTTCGCAGCGCCGCCTGGGCAGCCAGTCAGGCCTATGGAAGCAGCTACGAAAGACACTCAGTAGATGGCCTCTACAAAGAGCGAAGGCATCGCAGCGAGCGTCTCCGACTCGCACTGGCAAGGACAAGCAAAAGGACGGCGTCCAAAAGCAAGCGCTGGCAAGAACGCGAAGAATTGTGCGTTCACAAAGACTGAAAAGACCACGCAGCATGGCACTAAAGCTTCTTGTCATCGCTGTGCGGGTCACCATGCACCAGTAAGTTGCCCATTTGTTAACAGTACTTGTTACAAATGTCAGAAAAAAGGGCACATAATTAAATGTGTAAAACCAAACTCGTTAAGCAGCTACAGGTGCTGCTGTGTCGGTTATGTCCGAATCTGAGTGCGCTAAGCTCTTTCCTTCAGCTAGCTTCAGAGAAGCTAATGTGAACTTAGTCGACTACAATGGCACACCTGTCGACATCAAAGGCGTGATAGATGTTGATGTTCGATATTACGATCAATGCTATTCACTGCCACTTGTCATAGCAAAGGATGCTGAAAAAGCTAGGATGCCAACATTGCTTGGCCGAAACTGGCTGCAAAAAATAAAATTAGATGGCATGAAGTCATGTGCATGAAGAGTGTGAGAAATTCAGTTCCTGTAACGGAAATGTACAGCGAAGTGTTTGAACCCGGTTATGGCGCTATCAAAGGCTTCAAAGCCAGTATTAAGCTCAAAGAAGGTGTTTCGCCGGTCTTTTGTAAGGCGCGGCCAGTGCCATATGCTCTTCGTGAGCAGGTGGAACAGGAACTGTTGAACATGGAAAAAGCAGGAGTCGTGTACAGAGTAAGGCATAGCGCTTGGGCGACGCCTCTGGTCATTGTGCCGAAAAAAGATAAAGGGCTGCGTCTGTGCGGTGACTATTGTGTCACTATCAATCCGGCAATAGAAGTTGACCACTACCCTCTGCCACTGCCAGAGGATATTTTCACGACATTGCCAGGCGGAACCGTCTTCTCGGTCATTGACCTATCTAAGGCCTATCTACAGCTTGAGTTAGATGAGCTAGCACAAGAATTGCTGACGGTGAACACGCACCTGGGCCTTTTTAGGTTTCAGCGTCTCCCTTATGGAGTCGCGTGCGCGCCTGCCGTATTCCAAGCAGTAATGGGTCAGATCCTAGGCGGCTTATCGGGAACCGCCTGCTACTTAGACGATGTCGTCATATCTGGCGAGACATACGAGCAGTGCCGCGAGAGAGTCGAGCAGGTGCTCAGACGCCTAAGTAAGCACGGTTCAAAGGTCAACGCCGGAAAGTGCAAGTTCTTTCAGGAGAAAGTAACTTATTTGGGTCACCAAATTGATAAAAATGGCCTGCATCCTACTAGGGATAAGGTGATGGCTATAAAAAATGCACCCAAGCCAGGTAATGTGACACAACTGAAAGCCTTTCTGGGTTTGGTAAATTTTTATTCAAGATTCCTGCCAAATTTGGCAATGGTTTTAGAACCTTTACATGAGTTGCTACGCAAAGAGACCAAATGGCACTGGTCACGTCACTGTGACGACGCATTCAATAAGTGCAAAGCGTTGTTGACCGATGACAGTATTCTTCAGTTGTATGATGTTCGCAAAGACATTCAAATCACATGTGATGCGTCGGAGTATGGCGTTGGAGCGGTACTGTCGCACGTGGAGAATGACGTCGACAAGCCGATAGCGTTTGCCTCAAGGTCTCTCACTGCCTCAGAACGCAATTACGGGCACATTGAAAAAGAAGCCCTGAGCATTGTCTTTGGGGTAAAAAAGTTCCATAAATACCTGTATGGAAGAGTGTTTAAGGTAGTAGCAGACCATCAGCCCCTGACAGTGCTGTTTGACCCAAAGAGGCAGGGAAGCGCTGTGGCTACCGCGAGAGTGCATAGATGGCTGACCTTCTTGGCTAACTATCGATACATAATAGTGCATAAACCGGGGACAGCGATTGCTAATGCCGATGCGTTGTCCCGCCTACCGCTATCTGACACTGAAGAGCTGGCTGAAGAAATTTCTTACTTTTCCACTCTCACTGACTTGCCACTCACAGCTAAAGATATTGAACGCGCAACAGACCGTGACAGGCTCCTAACGAGCGTTCGAAACATGATCTGGCACGGTTGGCCAAAAAGCGTTCCAAATGAGCTACAGCCATTTAGGGTTCGTCGGTTGGATCTTGCAGTTGATAATGGCTGCATTGTTTGGACCAACAGGGTCGTTGTACCGGAAAGTTTGCAAGCCCAGGTTCTAGCTCTTTTGCACGAGCAGCATTTGGGCATCACGAAAATGAAAGCTGTGGCACGTTCAATGGTGTGGTGGCCAGGCATAGATAATGCTCTAGAACAAGTGGTACACCGATGTAAAACATGCCAATCTGTACTCCCTTCGAAGCAGCCAGCACCCTTGTGTCAGTGGCGAGTAAGCGATGTCCCATGGGAAAGTGTACATTTAGATTTTGCAGCTAAGGAAGGGAATATGTTCTTGATTGCTGTGGATGCATATTCCAAATGGCTTGAAGTGAAAATCATGCATTCAACAACAGCTACAGAAACTGTGGAAGCTGCACGTTCTCTGTTTGCGTCGCATGGGCTTCCAACTGAGGTGGTTACCCATAACGGCCCTCAGTTCACTGCTGCTGAATTTGAGGCCTCCTTAAAAGCGAACGGTGTAAAACACACCCTCACGCCACCGTACCACCCACAGTCAAAAGGTGCGGTCCAACGAGCCGTACAAACTACGAAGAAAGCACTTCTTAAACAGCTGCTAGACGATGAAAAGAAAGGAAAAAGCCGATCGCTGCAGCATAGAATCGACAACTTTTTGTTCTCCTACCGCACGACGCCCCATACCTTCACGGGTAAAACACCCGCCGAGCTCTTTCTCCGACGCAAACTGAAGACTCGGCTAACATTGCTTCAACCAAATGTTAGGAGTGAACTTTCAGACAAAGCGGAAAGAGTGAAATTGTCTGCGGACAAGCGACGGGGTGTACCGCGGTCCTTTTCTGTCGGTGATGCTGTTTTGGTGCGCTCAGTGCGAGGTGAAGTTATTAAATGATTGCCAGGAAAAGTGACACGAGTGAAATCGCCGTGCACGTATTTGGTCCGTGTCGGAGGCCGTGTGCGATACGTGCATGCCGATCATTTGCGAAGGTCTTTTCTGGAAACAGACGGGAACTGTGAGCCTAGTGAAATTGATTTGCCACATGCTGCGGAAGTGCTTGTGCCCAGTTCATCAGAGCCACCGGACACTCAGCTGGCACCGGAACAAGCACTACGAGGTTCCCCTTCTTCTTCGGGAGCCAGGTCTGTAAACCGGCCAAAGCAACTATGACCTCGCTAAACAGCGGCTCCTGATGCAGCTCCGTCGCTTCAGACAGCAACCAGATCTTCTTGTTCGTTATGACGACACCATCAAGGCATACTTCAAAGAATCCCACGCAGAACGAGTTCCAGACAACGACACGGTGCCCAAGCCCAACACGTACTACATGCCGCATCATGGAGTAATTCGTCGTGATGCCGTAACCACCAAGCTTCGGGTTGTTTTTGACGCGTCAGCTCATGTTCCCGGTGAACCATCCTTGAACAACGTGCTCATGAAGGGGCCTAAGATGAATGCCGACTTACTTAAACTTTTGCTCAACTTCAGAATGCACCCAATAATCATGGTGGCGGACACTGACAAGGCGTACCTTCAAGTCAGCATTCGCCCGGAGGACAGAGATGCGCTGCGTTTCCTATGGGTTGCTCATCTCCCGACGGAATACGAACCATCTCCGCCAATCGTTCACTGGCGAATGACCCGCGTGCCCTTCGGCGCTAAGTCCAGCCCCTTTCTCCTAGCCGCGACGTTACATCACCATTTCCGAGTCTCCAAAGAGCGATTCCCCGAAACAGTGGAATGCCTCCGACAGTCATTTTACGTCGATGATTTAGTGGTCGGTGCGGACAACCTGCAGACGGCTCAACGGATTTACTCGGAGGCGAGAATCATTCTTGCGGACGCCGGCATGGAGCTTCGTAAGTGGGCATCAAACAGCTCCTTGCTAAGAGAACACTTCCGGTCGGACCGATTATCATTGGAAGATGAAGGTGGCGATCCACATAGAATGAAGGTCCTCGGGCTTTGCTGGGAAAGAGACAATGATTCCGTTATCGTGAGCGCCGACCACGTCATCAAATTTGTATCAACCATGCCCACCACAAAACGAACAACGCTCCAAGGATTCGCTAGCTTGTAGGATCTTCCCGGCTTCCTCACGGCGTTCACTGTTCGAGCTAAACTGATTTTCCAAGATCTCTGGAAAATGAAGCATCCTTGAGATTGCCCACTACCGCAAGAGCAGCTAACAGCATGGAACGCCTGGTGTTCCGAACTCCCGACGCTAAGCGAGGTTCGCCTGCCACGACAAGTCAACAGGGCGCTAGGGCATCCAATTCAAACCACCGAGCTACACGTCTTCGCAGACGCTAGCATGTGGGCGTACGGCGTAGCTGTCTACGTATGTGCTGAGTCATTGCACTCGCAAGAACGCAGTACTTACCTCCTCATGAGTAAGGGGCGAATGGCACCACTGAGAGCTACATCTCTGCCTCGACTTGAACTGCTACCCTGTCTTACAGCGGCACACATCTACAACCACATCAAGAACATACCATGTTTCCAAAAGACAAGACCGTTTTTTGAACTGACTCCCAGATTGCCATCCACTGTATGTCACAAGATCCAGGGCGCCGCGACGTCTACGTCAGAAACCGAGTCGCAGAAATACAGAAGCACACAGCGGGCGACAAGTGGCAGCACTGCAAAGGCAAGGAAAATCCGGCCGACCTACTGACAAGAGGTACCACTGTGGTCGCGCTTCTTCGTTCATCTCTATGGTGGAGAGGTCCTTCATGGCTCTATTTCCAAGCACGCCTGGGAGGATGACGGGAGATGCCCAAACCCATTTTAGCCGCCGAAAAAGTAGTACCTGAGGCCGAATGCGTCGTCACCCTTGCCCAACAACATCGACTACAGCCGGCACTCACGCCTTCTTCGAGTAACGGCGTGGATCTACCATTTCATAGATAACGCAGCAACACGGCGAGCATCGACATTCGGACCGCTAAATGCCCGAGAAATCGCACGAGCTGAACATTACTGGATCAAGCAAGTCCAGCATTTGCACTTTCCTGACGACCTTGCAGCACTGTTGGCTGGAAAATCGGTGCCCGCTTCCTCCCATCTCCTGCTTCTGCGTCCGTTCATCGATGACGACGGACTCATACGCGTTGGAGGGCGCCTCCAACTTCTGCCCAGCATCATGCCCCTCCGTCAACCTATCGTGCTTCCTGGTGGCGACGCTGGTATTGAGTTGCTAATTCGTTCTACTCATGAACGAATGCTTCAGTCAAGTGTCAAGCGCACACTCACCAAATTACGTGAGCGATTCTTGGTGCTGAAAGGCCGCAAAACCATAAAATGCGCATTAAAAGGCTGTCTGATGTGCCGACGACGCAAGATTGCCCCGGAATCAGCACCCACAGCACCATTACCAAAAGACCGAATTACTGAAGCAAGCCTATTTGCGGTTGTCGGAGTTGACTTCTGCGGACAACTTTATTGTCATGAAGCGAAGCAGACTGGCTCTAAAGCCTACATAGCCATCTTCTCATGCGCTGTAACACGCGCTCTACACCTGGAACTCACAACGGACACGACTGCCATCAGCTTCGTCGCAGCATTTCGGCATTTTATCTCCCGTCGTGGAATACCGTCCACCATATACTCAGATAACGCACTGGCCTTCCATCACAGCGCAAGAGAGCTCGGAAATCACGCAACTTCTAGTCTGGAAGGCTTCTGCAGTGACCATCGCATCGAGTGGAAGTTCAGTGTCGAGCGAGCCCCTTAGTGGGGCGGATGGTGCGAACGACTCGTACGCATCACCAAGAACACGTTGAAACGAGCGCTGGGTCGCAGCCGTCTGTCCTTCGAAGAAATTTCGACGGTTCTCTGCGAGGTGGAAGCGAACATCAACAGCCGCCCGCTGACTTATCTATCTGCTGATCCCGACGACCCAAGCCCACTGACACCTTCGCACTTTCTGCTCGGCAAACGTGCAACATGCTTGCCGCAACATTTCGGCGCCGCAATCCCTCAGTCTACGGCCGTCAATCTGCGACGTCGAGTTCTACATCGACAAGCGCTGACAGATCATCTGTGGAATGGCTGGTGCAAGGAGTACCTGTTGCTTCTGCGATCGGCCCACGAAGCGGCACCCAAGACACCACCACGGCTTCAGGTCGGCGACATCGTCCTGGTGCACGACGACCCACCACGAATAACATGGAAAATGGCTCGAGTGACCAAACTGCTACCGGTTCGCGACAACATCGCACAAGCGTGCTGCCTGAGGTTGGCGTAGGGCTCCATAATTAGACGTCTCGTCCAGAAAATTTACCTCCTCGAAGCAGGCAGCACGTCACAAGTTTGTCGGCCGCGGGAGTGTGTTACAAATAAAAGAGGACGAAGGGGCGAGGCTCAGGAGCAACTGCCAAGGGCGCTGGCACGCTCAGTTGGTTCTAATCCTTCGATACAGCCAGACGGCCGCGTTCTGTTTCTCTGTTCGTCTATTCGTTACAGCCGTCTCCCGAGTCTTATGGAAATGCCTTACTGCGCGTTGGAAAATAACATTTCAACATGAACTAATTTAGCTTATGGTCATTGCTTACTGGTAACGCGTAGCTCTCCTTGCGTATCGGGCTCCGGCTGTATATCGTCGAACATAGTGCAACAAGAAAAGTCACTGCGCAGTTTTCTCTTTATTGCGCAACGACGCACGGACTATCAATCACGGAACCTTACAGGTTGAGATGAATCAATTATTGTTTATGTTTTGGAAAAATGCCTCAGTTTGCCTTTTTTTCGCTACAGCTTGTAGGTTCGAAGCGGGCTCAAAAGTTTGACTACGCTGCATCGAAGAATAATGAAATCTACGGCAGGTGAGCATATCGCAGCAAACATCACATTTAGTGACAGGCTACGAACAAAGATGTGCAGCGCATGGCATAACGATCATGCCTGCCATTACGCCTGCATAACTCTCTCTTGCTTTAAACAATCGTGCTTGCCTAACAGAGCCTTAAGGTGAGCTTTCTCGTAGTACTTCACGTAAGCACCACTCCAAGACAACGCTTAGTAATGGAGACGAGCATTCTTGTTTATCACGGGAACCAGCCACAGGTAATTCAAGCACATTCCGACATGTCTGTCTCCACCCGTTTTCCTTCGAACTTCAGAAACTGAGTGGCGCATGTCCTCACGCTTAAATCACCAGGTTGCAGTGCCGAAAGAACTGTGTTCAAAACCAGCCAGGCTGACGTACTGAACATACTAAGCAAGGAAAATCAGCAAGGGTCGCGACTTCCACGGCTAGCTCGCCACATACCGATGACTCGTTTGTGAATATTGGATACTTTTACAGCGAAAGCTGTTATGAGATCATTTCAATGGCCGTTTTCGGCGCCGTAGTTGTCCGCCGCCGCCGCCGCCGGTGTCCGTAACCACTATCGCTCGAAATAACAAAACAAACGAAATAAGGAAAAAATTCCAGGATGGAACGAGGTTCGAACCTGGGCCCTCTGCGTGGGAGCCCAGTATTCAACCTCTGAGCCATGCCGGTGCTTGAAACTGCGTTGCAAAAAGGTCCTATACAGGCTTCATGTCGGGAAGGAACCACAATAACATATGCAATATAGCGTGGTAGAAGAGTAAAATAAACACCAAGCGTCGCAGAACGCGAATTCTGTAATCAGGCGTCACACAATGCGAATTGCGCAACGAGAAGGTTGTTGAATGCTTCCAACCCATTACAAAGGGCTCCGCTATAATTCTTCATCGTCATCAAGCACAGCATCACCAAAGTGCGCATAATACCTTACATGTGTTCAGCAGGTAGCACGGCTCTCCGTAGAATGACGAAAAATGGCATAATGCCTGCTTTCCTACTTCTCAAAAATTACAATGGTTTATAGCATAGTGGGTTCCTCGCAAGTGCAATTGTATTAGTTGACAAGGAAGCCCATAAGCGCACGATCCATTTCCTCAGGGTCTCAGTAAAGTTCTTTCCCCCCACCTCTCTCTCCCACGTCAACGTATGTTATACAGCATGGCGGGAGAGGGAGATAGCGACCGGGCGTCAGCTAATGCAAATTACATAACTGGTGGGCCGTTTAAAGCTTCCAACCCATTACAAAGGGTGGAGTGATAATTCTTCATCGTCATCAGTCGTCGCGTCAACAAAGTGCACATAATGCCTTACAGACGTGTGGCTCATGCCTCGCTTCTCCGCAGAATGACGGATAATGGCTTAGTAGGTGCTTCCGAACTTCATAAAAATTGTGATTTATGGCGTAGTGGGTACCTTGCTAGCGTACTTGTATTTAGCCCCAAGAGTGCTTACAACGGTGCTTCAGAAACGCCGCTCTTCCAGCTTTCGCTGTGACTGTGCTACGGTTTCAGCGCAGGCCTGGCATTTTTTCGTTGTCTGACCTCCCTGCTGCTCGCCTCACTCAAATGTTGTTTGTGTCTACTAGCGGGAGCCTGTCGCGCGTAACCACAACCTGTCGCGCGTAACCACGAACGTGGGCCTGTTCTGGAGCAAGGGTGACCAGTTCGTGACGCCGACGGAGGTGGACGAGTTGCGTTCTTCGCTGGGCGGTCGAGTCATGCGGGAAGGGTACATCGCCGATCCCTACTTACTCACGTACACTTCCTCGTCGTTCTGGTGAACAGGAAGTACCTCTTCAGGAATCTAATCGACTTCCTGGGTGGATACCTGGCTGAACTTGAGGGAACGGAAGAAGGTATGGACACCACAACAAACGCTGTATATACGACACTCGATTCTTGAGCTCTGGACAACAAAATAAACGAAACATTCTTGTTTCCATTTTTTACATGTACTGGGTTCACCTCACGTTACTCAGAACTCAGCAAAGGATCTCGAGCGCGAAGCATACATGGAGGGACTAAGAACTTGTTTTCTTAGTGTGAGCGTTTCGAAGTGTTTTAGAAGAGAGCGATCAGCAAAGAAAATAAAACTCGCAGTTGAGATAGATTGTATGGCGTAGTGCATGGTTGGACTGCTAAGGTTGCGCGCACCAATTCAAGCGAACACCTTAACACGAACGCGTGCTTCTGGACGGGTCATGGTTTGTGTGCGTATAAGCTTAGAAGCGTAGCGATACATTATAAAGAAACGTAATATCAACTAATCCGTTTATAAACGCTTAAGTAAAGATAAAATAACCGTACATTTTTTGTAGAAAGGGGCTGGAATGAATAGTCGACGAATGAGATAGGGCTGCTTGCAACAGCAGGTGTAAAGTACTAATAGTTATAGCCGCTCTGGTGTGCGCTGAAGTTCAAGGCGTCCTGAAGCTATGCTGAAGGAGGACATCGTTTAGCTTGGGGGCGCATTGGAGTATTTGATATAATTGGAGCACTCATAAAGTGTTCCAAGCCGCCCCCAAAGACAAATACCGTCCTCCGTCAATACTACCTTTAAATACTGGTGGAAGATACTCTTTCAAATACGAGCCCAGAAATTCATCGAGGATTTGCTGAAGAAAGTGTATTCACGCCTACACTTGCTATTCTCTTCAGTCCGTAGCCACCCCATTCACATATCCTTGGTGGATCAATCACAGCGATTCTCATCGCAATGCTCACTTAAATAATGTTCTCGCATACCATTCTCACATGCCTTGAAGAGAGGCATATAATGGCTTCCGGTAGGGTAGCTAACCGAAAATTCTTCTGGTAAACCTCCTTGCCTTCTCCTTTTATGTTTCCTTCCTCCTTGTAGAGATGTGAGCCGAAGGCTAATCAAGCTGATTAGTCCAGCTTTCTACTTTGGCTCCGCCGCGTTTTTACCGTCCTACATTTGGATAAGCTTTGAACATCAAATATACGTGGAAAATTTTATAGAATGACTCACGACTAGAACTCAATCAGAGTTTCATACGCGAGCTGTTGCTTAGAAAGCTCCTATACGCGGTATGTTCTATCAGAAATTTCTTTTTTTTTGCTCTGCGTGCTTTAGTGTGCGTAAAGTGGTATTTCTTTACATGGCAACAAAAATATCGCTGGCTTCAGGATTCACAGGAGTTCACTTTTTGCGAAAGCCGATTCCTCCAGTTACTTCGTAAGGGACCATAATGATGACAGCCGTAAACAAGAAAAAAATGTTTTAATTCGCATGGCAATACCTAATCCTTGAATAGAATGCTTTAATACCTCGTTAGAGATGCCGCATTGTGTATTGCTTCTTTCATAGTACAAATAAATCCCCTATTTTATTCTTCACTGATCTCCTCTCAGATAAATACATTTGCGGGTCATGGGAAAACATGGATAGCCTTTTATTTGATTTTTGTTTCTTTTTCAATCAGTGCCCTTATTGTAACCCTTGATATGTTTTTCCCAGTGAACACTTATTTGTAGTAGGTGCGGCAAAAATATCATGACGAGGCGACAACTGGGGTAAAGTATTTCTAAATGCTATATTTAAATGTAGCGATGGTTGTTGTCTGATCAAAGTATACAGGCGTTCATTTATGCAAGCCCGCCATTCACAAATTAATTTTGCTTCACCTATGGCGAGTGCCAAGCTACAAGAAGGTCCATTCCTAAGACGTGGTTCATCTTGCTCTTAACTGCGAACAGTGGCACGATAGCATTAAAAAATTACTTCCATTCACATGTACGAACAATGTACAGATGTAGTGAGTTTTCATAACTTCCGAAACAATTTCTGAAAACTGATGAGGAAGGAACACAAAAGGGAGAAGGCAGGGAGGTTAACCAGAAAGCAGTCCGGTTGGCTACCCTACACCGGGGGAAAGGGAAGGGGAGTGGAAAGATGGGAGAAACAAAGAGAGAGAGGGGTGGGAGCGAGAAGAAAAATGAAAGGAAATGATCAATAAATGCGCTTACACGTATGTGGCTGTGGCACTGTACAACATTCATTGGCGTTCACAAAGGCCCGTAGTCCTTAAGAAGCACAAAAGTGCTTTAACTGCGTTGTGGGCCGCCGAGCGACGGGGACGGTGCTCCAGCAGCATCTGCACGGAGAGCGGCCGATCGTTCAATCGTCGCATCACATCAGAAAGGGTTCGTCTTTCAGAGGGAAATCAAGGGCAGTGGCATAGCAGATGATTAGAGAGGGCATAGCAGATGATCGATGTCTTCCTCAGTACTGCAGACCTCGCATGCCGCACTGTCGGTCACTCCAGTTAATGTTGTGTATGACTTCGAACCAAAGCCGACAAAGAAGCGAAGCTTCACGTGGACGAAGTCTCGGATGGAGGTCGGAGTTCCAGCGTAGGGTTTATTTGGTGTACTCTTGTACGTATTATACTTGGCATGTTCCTCTCCGCCAAACAGAGACTACGTGCCAGGTGACGAAGCTGCCTTGCAGCGTCTGTCCTAGAAAGAGGAATCGGAACGGTGGTCTCTTCTTGATGGGATGTGCGAGCAGCATTGTCTGCGGAAACATTGCCGCTGATCCCGCAATGACAAGGTAGCCACTGAAAATTAACCTCGTGGCCTTTTTCTTTGACGGGGTGATGAACTTCAGAATTTCGTACGCAAGCTGTTCGTACGCAAGCTGCTTGCAGGCACTGTAACGACTGGAATCCTGATGAGGCAAACAAAAAAAAAGAAAGCGGGGTACTTTTGCGCAGTGCGCCACAATGAGCGCTTATTAGGGGCGAAGCTCCTTAAGGCGGCACCCGTTCGTCCCTCGTAGTCATCGTAGTAGTCCGTAACAAGTCTTACGCTTTGACCTCCAAGGTGGTGCCGGTGGGAGATTTCTCCTGTGCGTTGTTGAACAATAAAAAATTCGCAGCGTGCGCGTTAACTAAAAGCCGAATTCTTCTGTCTCTCATTCCCCATTAGCAGCCATTGGCATGTTCCAGTAGGAAACGTTAGTAGAAGTAGAAGTGTAAGTGTTAGCTAAAAGCCGACTTCTGTCTCTCATACCCATTAGCAGCCATTGTTTACCTCCAAGGTAGTGCCTGGTGAGATTTCTCCTGTGCGTGATTAAACAATAAAAATTTTGTTCAAAACGCCGTTGATTGATGAAATAAACCAACGAAAGACGCCAGATGTTTTGTAAAAGCAGAACGAAAGAACGCCAGATGTTTTTCTTAAAGTGTAGTAGTAGTAGTTGTATGTAGCCACCTCTCCCGATCGTCAACGGGCGAGGTGGACCGGCAACGGCGCGAGGACCCTGCCGTACGAGAGTTAAATCACACTAAAAGACATACTTTGCGGGCGATACACTCTAGTGAGCTTTCAACTTTCCGTCTTAATGTACACGATAAAGAAATTATTTCTACGAAAAACGCAAGGCACACCTTGAGCAATATATTTGGTTTTGGGACGCTAAATGGAACCATGAGGCGATGCGAAGCCGGAGCACTTGCACGATCGCGTTCCGTTGGCTTTCGTTGGGCATGCTACCGACCTCGCGTCGTGGAACGCGCGTCCTGTCTTCCCTCTAGCCTTGCCTTTAATTCGCACAGGGCGAGCGGGGAATGCGGTCGCTCTTGGCGCTCTTTCGCTCGGGAGCGGACTTCTTCCTTGCATTTCACTGATCACAAGTGATAATGAAGGGACCACGTAAACCAACAGTACAATAAAAGTTTGATGTTTAATATATACACGATGTTTCACACTGTTTATATTATGTACTGGGCGCATTTCACGGAAGAGTTTCACGGTTTACAGATGATTCCCTCCGTAGCTTCGCCCCACTCATCATCATTCACCCCGTGGATATGCTGTGATTTTTTTTTATGCAGTTACTTCTGGCCATTAAAGATATTCGCGCGTTTATTACACCATAGCAAGAGACATTTATTCTACGAGATGCACATTCTAGCACAGTTACAGTGATATACTTTTTCTGACTATGCCAATGCTTTTGACTCCGGCTTTCAACAGCTAGTATTTATTCCTTAAGCCACGCTGTTTCACGTGTTTATTGAAAATCACTTCGAAAATTCTGGGGATGTTTGCTTCATGCCTCTATGACAAAAAATACGCAAGCCAATTCCATTTTGTGGTAGCAGGTTTTCCAAATTCACCACTCAATATAACATTCCACCGGTTACGTCCACCAAGGTGTGGGTTAGAGCTAGTTAGTATCCATGCTCTATTTCTAGAGCGAAAACATTCTTGGACGAAGAACGAAAAAGACACGGACAGGCGCAAACTTCCAACTGAATTTATTATCAAGGCGGGACATATATATATACACATACATACATATATACTGTGCACCTGAGTCATTGGTTCTTCACTTCTGTCAGACATACACAGAGACACCCACACATATATTTGTACGCACAAACACACACACACACGCACAAACATATATATATTGTCACGTGGTCGTGACCTAGACGAAGGCAGCAGTCAACACGTCCGAAATGAAACTGTTTATTTGGCCGAACTTGTGGCCGAGAAACTGAGTCAAACGCCAGCAATACACTGATAGCGGTGAACAGAGCGTCGACCGTCGATCAACTCACAAACGGTCGAGCGCGTCGGCTTTTATACAGGCGCTATCGAACTTTCCAGAGATATCGCTGGTGGCGGCGTTATGTCTCGACAAAGCTGGAACGTTCGCATGCGGTGCGCAATTTTAACAAAACGATCTACTACAATCGCCAAGCTTCTCGAACACTGCTTCGCGGACAGCGTCGAGCGTTGATAACAACCCTTGCTGGTCAAACCCGAATACTTCAAAATAAAACAAGAAGTGGGCGTGGCAATATTGTCACGTGATCGTGACATCGACGAAGGAAGCGGTGAGCACGTCAGAGATGAAACTTTATTTGGCCGAACTTGTGGCCGGGCAACTGAAAGTCAACCTACAGCAATATACTGATAGCGGCAAGCAGAGCGTCGACCGTCGATCAACTGCTCGTGGCTGGGATTATACATCACGTCTTTTATACATCACGCATCGAACTTTCCAATCTTATCACTGGTTGTCTCGCAATCACTGGAATAGTCTAGACTATTGGCGTCCTGTGTGCAATCTTAACAAACGATCTACTACACTCGCGAAGCTTCTCGAACACTGCGACGCGATCAGCGTCGAGCTTTGATAACCGCCCTTGCTGGTCAACCTCGAATACATCAAATAAAAGAAGAAGCGGGCATGGCACTGCCCCCTTTTGTAAAGGCATCGTCCCGATGCTTGCGACAGAACATAGCAGGGAAAAAAGAAAAAAAGGAACAAGTGCATACACAAATGAATTACAATAACAAAGGAAAAACTAGAGTACTCCGGTTTGCTAACGCGCGAAAAACGGCTTAATGCGCAGGACATGGACGACTTCAAGTCGTGCGCGGCGTCGCTGGGAGTTCGTAATGCCGCCCGGGAGGACCTCGTAGTCAAGAGCTCCGAGACGTCGAAGCACCTTGTTTGGCCCGAAGTATCGCCGAAGAAGTTTTTCACTGAGCCCACGGCGGCGTATTGGTGTCCATACCCATACACGGTTACCGGGTTGCTATTCCATGTGGAGTCGTCGAAGGTTGTAGCGGCGGCTGTCAGTCGTCTGCTGGTTCTTGATCCGTAGGCGGGCGAGCTGTCGTGCTTCTTCGGCCCGCTGTAGGTAGGTGGTCACGTCGATGTTTTCCTCGTCGGTCACGTTTGGTAACATGGCGTCGAGCGTCGGTGCCGGGCTTCGTCCGTAGACCAACTTGTATGGCGTCATCTGCGTCGTTTCCTGTACGGCCGTGTTGTACGCGAAGGTCACGTACGGAAGTATGGCGTCCCATGTCTTGTGTTCGACGTCGACGTACATGGCCAGCATGTCGGCGATGGTCTTATTTAGACGCTCGGTGAGGCCGTTGGTCAGTGGCTGGAACGCGGTGGTCTGGCGGTGGCTTGTGTGGCTGTTTCCAAGTCAGCCGTAAACGCCGTACCTCTGTCGGTGATGAGAACTTCTGGGGCGCCGTGTCGAAGGACGATGCGCTCAACGAAGAACTTGGCTACCTCAGCGGCACTGCCTTTGGGCAGGCTTTTGTTTCGGCATAGCGGGAGAGGTAGTCGGTAGCCACGATGATCCATTTATTCCGCAAGTTGACGTTGGCAACGGCCCCCAGGAGGTCCATCCCAATCTGCTGGAATGGTCGCCGAGGAGGCTCGATGGGCTGAAGGAAGCCTGCTGGTCTTGTGGGCAGTGTCTTCCGTCGCTGACAGTCTCGGCACGTCCTTACGTAGCGAGTGACGTCGGCGGCAAGGCGCGGCCAGTAGTACTTTTCCTGTACACGTGCGAGCGTGCGGGAAAGTCCGAGGTGTCCAGCCGTCGGGTCGTCGTGCAGGGCATGCAGAATTTCTCGTGGCAATCCCGAAGGTACAACGATAAGGTAGCTGGCTTCCTAGTTCTTCGTTACGAGGACGTTGTTTTTCAAGGAAAATGATGCCAATCCTCGCCTGAATACTTTTGGGACAACGATGGTCCTGCCCTTCAGGTATTCCACTAGACCCTTCACCTGATTGCGGCTTTGGTTCAGGGTCGTCTCGATGTCGTTCGGCGAAGTCGTCGGCACTTATGGCTCCCAAGAAGCTGTCATCATCCTGGTCGTCGGGCGGTGGTGGGTCGACGGGGGCACGAGACAAGCAGTCGGCGTCGGAGTGTTTCCTTCCGGACTTGTACACGACAGTAATGTCAAATTATTGAAGTCTTAGGCTCCACCGTGCGAGGCGACCTGAAGGGTCCTTCAAGTTAGCTAGCCAACACAAGGCGTGATGGTCGCTCACAACTTTGAAGTTGGGCCTGCCGTAGAGGTAGGGCCGAAACTTTGACGTAGCCCAGATGACGGCGAGGCACTCCTTTTCTGTTGTGGAATAGTTGACCTCTGCTTTAGACAGCTACCGGCTAGTATAACTGATAACCCTTTCCAGTCCGCCCGTCCACTGCACAAGGATGGCGCCGAGTCCTACGCTGCTTGCATCGGTGTGAATCTCCGTATCGGCGTATTCGTCGAAATGCGCAAGTATCGGAGGCGTCTGCAGGCGTCGTTTCAGTTTATGGAATGCTTCGACTTGCGCTGTTTGCCACCTGAATTCGAGGTCGGTCTTCGCTAGCTGCGTTAGTGGCTCGGCGATCCGTGAAAAGTCTTTGACAAAGCGTCTGTAATAGGCGCACAAGCCGAGAAATCGGCGCACGGCCTTCTTGTCGGTGGGTGGCGGGAAAGCGGCGATGGCAGCTGTTTCTGCGGGTCTCCAGTCTTGCTGATCACGTGACCCAAAAAAAAGAGCTCCTCCTACGCGAAGCGGCACTTTTCTGGCTTCAGGGTAAGCCCGGAGTTCTTGATTGCTTGAAGTACGGATTGAAGTCGCTGGAGGTGTTCGTCCAAGTAAACGAAGTGGCAGACTTGCCACTAAAGTGGTGGCAGACTTGCCTTGTTTACTTGGCAGACTTGCCTTGTTTACTTGGACGAACAAGGCAAGTCTGCCACTTTAAGCCCGCTAATACAGTATCCATGACTCGTTGGAAGGTCGCAGGTGCCGAGCAAAGACCGAAGGGCATGACCTTGAACTCGAACAGGCCGTCCGGCGTTATAAAGGCGGTCTTTTTCCTCGGTCTCTCTCGTCGACTTCAATTTGCCAGTAGCCGGTCTTGAGGTCCATCGACGAAAAGTAATTCGCGTTGTGGAGTCGATCCAGAGTGCGTCTATCCGTGGGAGAGGGTACACGCCTTTCTTTGTGATTTTGTTCAGGCGACGATAATCGACACAGAAACGTAGGGTCCCATCCTTATTCTTCACTAACACCACGGGGACGCCCACGGGCTGTTGGACGGCTGGATGATGTCGTCGCGTAGCATTTCATCGACTGTTTCTTAACGGCCTCCGTTTCCCGCGTCGAAACGCGGTAAGAGACTCTTACGGAGTGGTGGAGCATTTTCTTCTGTTAGAAGGCGGGGCTGTAGCAAGGGGCGTTGCCGGACCCGCAATTGACGACGAGAAATTCCTGTAGAAGGCGGCGAAGGCTGTTGCTGTGGGCGAGCGGGGAAGACTTGGCTTACGTCGAAGGGTGGCTCAGGGGTCGTCGTCGTAGCTTCGTCAGAATCTGAAAAGGCAAACGCATCGCTGACGGGCCAGATTTCTTCGATGTATGCAATCGTCATGCCGCTGCTCACGTGTCGGTATTCCTGGCTGAAGTTCGTTAGCATCACGCTTCCTTTTCCTTCATGCAACCGATCAATGCCCCTATGCGACGCAAATGTCACGGTCTAGCAGCAAACGCTGATCGCTCTCGATGACACCTTGGATGTCTTCAGCTTTTTCGGTGCTGACGGAAATTATGACGCTGGAGCGAGGCGGGGTGGTAACTTGATCCTCGACCACGTTCAGGGGCATGTTGACATGGATTCGTATCCGGCGGTGTTCCGTTTTTGTCCCGTCGATCGGGTTATCGATTTGTTCTTAAGTCGATGACGGCGCCGTGATGGCTTAAAAGTCCATGCCAAGTATACGTCCCTGGAGCAGTGTTGCAAGATTACGAAACTCGCATGATACGTGCGAATATTGATTGTGACTCTTGCTGTGCAGACTCCAGACGGCGTTATTAGATGGCCTCCAGCGGTGCGGATTTCGGGGGCCTTCCCAAGCAATCTTAACTTTCTTCACTTCGTAGCGAAGGGCCCACTGATGACTCGTCGGCTCCAGTATCGACGAGACGCGGTGACGTTGTGGCCGTCGCTGAGAACGTCGAGGTGGCTAGTCCGCGCCTCGCGTGGCGGTTGGTTCGCGGCGTCGGATCACGGCTGCGTCGATTTGTTGCGGTGCTTCCATGCTGCGTCGTTAGGTCTTCTTCGGTCCGCGATGTTTCGTCGGCAGGGCTTCGCCTGCTTCGCGTCGTATTCTGCAGGTCTTGTCGCGTTGTCGTCTTCGGCGGCCGCGGAGAATCTTCGGTAGTTCGTCGTACAGCAACCGCACCTCCATCGGTTGCTGCCCTTAGGTTCCCGGATACAGGCTAGGCGACCGGCCCCGGTTTGGGCTTATGTACGGCCGGCGGTGCAGGTGACATATAGCGGCCGAGCGACGGAGAGGGGGAAGGTCGTCGTTCATGCCACTGTGTTCGGTGGAGTAGTCGTCGATGTCACGAGGCGTTTCGCCTGGCTGCGGACGCGGCGCATTCACGGCGAATCCGCGTAGCCCCATCTGTCGGTACTGGCAGCAGCGGTACGTGGTGGCCGGCCTACCCCGCAGTAGTAGCAGAGCGGGTGGTCGTCAGGGGTACACCAAACGTCGGTCTTTCGGGGGGCGCATTGTTGTCCTGTCGGCGGGCGGTATGTCGTCGGTGGTGGTGGCGGCGGTGCCTGGCGGTGGAAACTGCTGCGGCGGCGCGGCGTCTTGACGCGGGCGAGGAGGAGGGGGGCGTTGCGTCGGGCTGCAGCAGCATAGCTCATGGCTTCCGGCTGAGCCTTCGGTGCTTCGGGAATTCCAATGCGATTGCCGGACTTCCTGACGAACAATGTCTGTGATCGAGTCCACTCGAGGCTGCGATTCCGGAAGCATCTTACGCGGCTCTTCACGCACGACCGCTTGGATGGTCTCGCGCAGGTCGTCGGTGCTGAGGGCTCGGACTTCGGCGTAGTCGGTCTTTGTTGAGCGTGTGGTTGCACTGTCTTGTCCGCATCTCAAGCGGCTTTTCTACTGTTGTGGCCTCTGTAAGGAATTCGTTTGACACTTCTGGGCTGGTTGCGAACAAGGTCCGCAAACAAGCTCTTGCTTGATTCCTCGCATTAGGAATCGGATCTTGTCTCCTCAGACATGGCAGGGCCGGCGTGACGGAACAGGCGGGTCATTTCTTCTGTGTATATTCCGACGTTCTCGTTTGGGAGCTGTATACGGCATTCGTGCACGGTCTCGGCCCTTTTCTGGCGAAGGTTCCAAAAAATGCGGTGCGAAGTAGGTCCCAGGTCGTCAAGGTGGCCTCTCTGTTTTCGAACCAGGTCCTCGCGCTATCTTCAAGGGCGAAAGTAAAGGTGGCGAAGTTTCTCTTCACAGTCCAGTCGTTAAAGTGAGCAACGCGGTCGTATTTTCCAACCAGCTTTCCGGGGCTTCACATGGTGATCCTCGCAAAGTCGGCGGCTCCCTGGGCTGATTCATGACGACTCGTTGAGGTGACACCAGCACCGTCATGGAGCCTGTCATCCTCGTCGTCGTGGCTTGTTCTTGTCGGGTAGGTGGTCCGAACTCGGGCTGTAGTCCTAGCTGCCCTGCGGGTAGCTCGATGATCCGGGATGTCTTCCGGGTCTTTTTGTTGCACGAGGTCTTCGACGTCTTCGCACGCTGTGGGCTTGGTTTCCCGGCTCTTCGTAGGTGTCCGGAAACATCAAGGAAGCAGCAACCTCCACCAGATGTCACGTGGTCGTGACGCCAGCGAAGGCAGCAGTCAGCACGTCAGAGATGAAACTTGTTTTTTTCGCCGAACTGTGGCCGGGCAACTGAAGGTGAAACTACAGCAATACACTGATAGCGGCGAACAGAGCGTCGACCGTCGATCAACTGCTGATGGCTGGATGCGCCGTCTTTTATACATCATGCATCGAAATTTCCAGTCTTATCACTGGTTGTCGCGCAAGCAATGGAATCTAGACTATTCGCGTCCTCCGTGCAATCTTAACAAAACGATCTACTACACTCGCGAAGCTTCTCGAACACTGCGACGCGATCAGCGTCGAGCGTTGATAACCGCCCTTGCTGGTCAACCCCGAATACATCAAAATAAAAAGAAGCGGGCGTGGCAATATATACACAAGTGTACATATATGAGTGGGTGTCTGTGTGTGTGTGTGTGTGTGTAGGTGTGTGTGTGTGTGTATGTGTGTGTGTGTGTGTGTGTGTGACAGAACTGAAGCACCAATGACACAGGTGCGCAGTGTACTAGCGCGCATCAACCAGTTACTTCCCCAGATCTAAACCCCCCTGTACACCTGTACATGCGTCGTTCGTCTACAAAAGGGTAAGCGAATTAGAACTGGTATAGAACAAGCGGGAGGATGATTCTCCATAACCAGGAAAAGCCCTACAAAAGGGAAAAAAAAGCTTTTTATAGAATGTGTGAGCCTGCGCGATCAGTAGTGCCGCTATTAGGTGAGATTATGCGAAAAAACAAACAAATCAGCGATTAAGAGGCAACTAAATACTTCGGCTACTGAGACACAGAGATGCCGTTGTGGCATTCTCTTTTATTGTCCAAGGCAGCATATGACCCACTCTTTTTTGATAACACTAAATTTGGATTTGCTAGGTTTTGATAAACTGGCGAGAGTGCTCACTTGTAGAGAGTTCAGCGACGCTACAACCAGTAAAGAATATGTCTTATTTATGTTATAATTTGAATAACATGTTCTTTTTTTCTTGTACAAAGTACTCGCTGTGGAACAAATATATGTAAACAAGAATTATGAATGGTTCCTCATTTGGAAATCTGCATGACATTACGGGGTTAAAATATGACCGAGCATAACCTGCATTATGAGAGAGTTAAAACGCCAGTAAATTATTTAGGGTCCTTACAAGGATAGCTATAACAGGATATATTAGGTAATCAAGAAAACAACGAACGAACGTCTACGACACTAGATGTAGTATAGACAAGTGAATAAATTTAGAAATTTCGCCTAGCGTTTACTCGCACGAACGTGGAAGACGAACTTTCTGTTGACATGTGAACGTTGGACTAACTGAGATTAAACCATGCGCAGTCGTTATATACACAAGCGGCACGTGAAGCGTACTCTTTCAGAGCTCTTAAAAAAACAAGTAACAAAAATTTTTGGACAGTCTTTTCCCCGACTGGAAATATTTGCAGTTATATTGCCCATCCAGTTTGATAATGAATTCCATTAGTATGAAGAATTATAAAATAGGTCACTAAACTTGAACCAATTACACAAGATATAAATACAATATTCCAATTAGGTTGCCTGAAATATCGGCCTGCAATGCCACGTGCACACCTTCGTTAGTAACCCTTCAGCACATGTGATATGCAGACATGATCCTACACAATGGCCAACTGAAATCTCATTAAAAGAGAAGACTGGGGTGCTTTCGTTCGATGGCAAGAATTGTTTTCTACACACTTCGACTTAGCGCCGCAGTAGGGTACAGGTGGCGACTCTCACATCCATCCATCCATCCATCCATCCATCCATCCGTCCGTCCGTCCGTCCGTCCGTCCATCCATCCACCCCCCATCCATCCATCCATCCATCCATCCATCCATCCATCCATCCATCCATCCATCCATCCATCCATCCATCCATCCATCTATCTATCTATCTATCTATTTATCTATCTATCATCATCTATCTATCTATCTATCTATCTATCTATCTATCTACTATCTATCTATCTATCTATCTATCTATCTATCTATCTATCTATCTATCTATCTATCTATCTATGGTGTGTGTGTTTCCTTTAAGTGCAACCATACTTTCCGGTTAGGAACAAAAACTCGCGATCGCCTTCAATTAACCTGCCCGAGTTCTGGTCCGTAGGCCGAAGCTGAGCTGTTGGACAAATAAATAGATATCGGCGAAGATGTCTTTCTCTTTCTAAAATACAACTGAGCTTTCATATGTTGAAGCTCGTCATGTAACGAACTTCTCGTTTTTCATTTGTAACTTTCATTGAAAGGTGTGCATCTTTGAAACGAAGTAGTTTCATTATGGCTTCAATACGGCTGGCTTCGGGTTTCAAAAGTTTGTGACGAAAGGCCAACATCTCGGGACGATTTCCAACCGCGATGTTCGATATATCAAGTGTTCTAACTATTTTTCTTTGATGTAGCTGTAGAATATCCCATAGATTGACGGTAAAGCATTGCCGTGATCGAAACTAGTGCGATATAAAGTATAATTTGGTTTACCCAAGTTTGATATAGACGGGTTCGACTATGCAAACAGCCGGGTACAAGAATTTGGCTAGAAAGCACCGATTATTCTTCTAAATTCTACAGCTGCTAACCGGTACACGGTGTGCTATCCCAAAGCATAGGCACAAATAGCGTTCGAGCTGCAGTTAGTGCAGATGCCGCGCTTCGTGCATGTGTTTTCTTGTTCATGGTTCATTGATGCTTGTATGTGCATTGTCGGGTATTGTACTTACCATGGTAATCGTTTTAAATAATTAGCGCTTAATAATTATTGCAATAAAACAATGACAAACCGTCTCGCTTTTTAATTTTATATTTTTTATAGTCTTGCAATAGGATAAACTTGATGTGGCAATGCACACGGCACATATAAAAAAGAATGCCAGGCCTGCACGGAAAGTGCAGCACAGTCACATCAAAAGCTGGAAGAGCGGCATTTCTGGAGCCCGTTGTGAAATATCTTGCTGCTACTAATACATGTACACTTGCAAGGTACCCACTACGCCATAAATCATAATTTATGTGAAGTTGGGAAGCACCCACTACGCCATTATTCGTCTCTGCGGAGAAGCGAGCATACACCATCCTCGGGGCTGGTGTATGATGGTCTGACGAGCCCGAGCTCAAAAACCCATCCTTCCTTATGCTTCAGCCCATTCGAAACTTGTTGAAAGAGCCATTATGCATTCTGTTTTTATTATGTTTTAAAGAAGTGTTGTGAACCCACCACGCAACAAAGCCTTAAGGAACAAGTCAGTCGCCTCACGAAAGCTGGCTACCCTTCCGAGCTTATGCTCGCTGTTGCACAGAAACTGAAGCATAGCCTTAGATTCGCGAATGGCAGCGAGCCATTCCAACTGAGAGAAAAAAGAAAAAAAGTTGTTGCCATGCCCTACCTCCAGCAGGTATCACACAACCTCAAGAAAATTGAAAAACGTGCGGGTGTGGAAGTCGTCTTCACGGCTCCCAAAAATTGGCTGGCATGTGCAAAAAAGGTTGACCGTAGGAATGAGAATCACGTGGATGTACAGTCAGGCATGTCAAGCAGTTTGTCGAGTGCAGAAAGGTGTAATTTATTCCCTGCCGTTAATCGTGTGGGAAAGAGTACGTGGGACAAACCGGACGATGCATAAACCAAACACTAAAAGAGCACCATGACAATATCGCACGCGTAGCCACTTGTGGTCACGTTGCCAAACACTGCAGAGATTGTCGATCTGACGAAAATGACAGCGAAACTTGTGAACCGATGGACAGCGACAGCGAAATAATAGTAAGCATCGTGATGCTCTAACAAGAGCAATACAGGAGGCACGTGTTATAGCGAAGCTGCAAGATATGTGTATAAGCGCACCCTCAGCAGCATTGTCCCAAAAAGAAATCAAATATCTTGACTCTGTAGTTTGACCCATGTCTGTTTACTCCCGGCACGAATGTCTCTTCCGCGCATGTTTCTTGCCCGTTTCTCCTTGCCACCAGTGGTATAAAAGACTGGCCGGCTTCAATGAAATATCAGTTTTTATTATCTAGGGTTTAACGTCCCAAAACCACGATATGATTATGAGAGACGTCGTAGTTGAGGGCTCCGGAAATTTCGAACACCTGGGGTTCCTTAACGTGCCCCGAAGCTAAGTACACGGCCTCAAACATTTTGGCCTCCATCGGAAATGCAGCCGCCGCGGGCCGGATCGATCCCGCGACCTTCGGGTCAGCAGTCGGCGCCATAACCACTAGACCACCCTGGCGGGAATGCAATATCAGTTGTCAGTTGTCAGTTTCTTGTGTTCCTTACTGTGTTGTCGCCTTGCGCTGTAAAATATGGAAGCTAGAAACCAACTCGCGCAACATATTACCTTGTGGTACTTCACAGTATTCTCACACTTACTCGACCCGGTCAGGGCCCTTATCAAACGAGGCCGCACCGCGGCTTCAAACGTGCCTTTGAGCCCAAGCTTGTGTTTCGAGTAGCAGTAGCGAAATTTTTCATTTGCGTATAAACCTGACATGTTATAGGGTTTTGCTTTTACAAACCACGACATCATTATGAGGCACGCCGTAATGGGTGACTCTGGTTTAGTTTTGACCATCCGGTATTCCTTAAAGGAATGAGAGCGTACGTACACGAATGTTTCGAATTTCACCCCTGGGGAAATCCGGTTGTCGTGGGCGGCAATCAGACCAACGACTTTGAGCTTTTGGATGCAGCAACATGGCCGCCATGGAACCATGGTGGATAGTATGCTTCTCTAACGAATAGACGAAGTTCACTGGAGGGTCCAGTGGCTTTCTGGGTGTTCTGACCTTAACCTCCCGGCCCCCCTCCCCCTAATTTTAATCTTTGAATATAACCCCTGAAATATGACCGTGGGGTCAGTGTCAGTCACCTCCTTAGGTGACACCCCACCTTCCATTAGCTGACCATCTCCTAATATACCCCCTACAACCCCCCGCCCCACGTGACAAAATCTGTATCCGCCCCTGATAAAGAATAGAGAAAATCTCCTCGCTGACGACTTCCCATGACATCAATTCGCACAGTGGGTGACATTTGCACCATATTCATTTATTAAGGCAGGAGCCTTATATGCCCCATACGCGAAAAATGGCCGTCTCTGTGAACACGAACGATTTACAATGTCATGTGTTCACAGAATGACGTTAGGATGACGTCACCGATAAAGCCACAAATCCTCATGCAGTCACAGATCCCCAAAATTTGTGACGGCACATGAATTGCCGTCGCATGATGACGTCATCACACGGAACCGTCGTTTAGCCAAAGGTGGGTCAATCACGGAGGCAGCGGAACACAACGTGAGGTACACAGAAGTTAAGGGGGGGGTGGATATCGGGTTAGCGCAATCGACTGAGAAAAGAAAGAAAACGAGTAAGGTGGTTTGCGCCTTCGACTCGTTTTAGGCGCGAATTTTTGATCTCGAAACGAACAGTAGCGGTATTACTGAGGATGTTTTACCCTGATGAAATCTGTGAAAAAATATCAGAACGCAAAGTACCATATTTACCGCGATATTACACCTTATATTTAGGCGAATGAGTGTCGAGATACCGAATTAAAATGTGTTGTATTTGTTGAGAACTGGGATCATTATGGTTCGGCATAAACCTGGCGCTGGCGGTTAAGGACGAGGCGCTAGAGGAAATGGAGGAAACGGCTACCACAAAAAGTCAAATGCTGCGTAACTTCAAGCCAGCCATACTGTCGTCATGCAATGAAACATGGCTTTACTTGGGAAGCAAGACCAAGAAAATGAGCGGCAACGTCTTTTTGCTTCACGGGATAGTGCAGCGAGTGCAATGAAGCGCAAGATTTTTCCGAATACGAAATCTAAACCCACCCGACGCTGCTAATATATATTGCTAAAATGCACATAAAACCATTACGTCGTCATCGTGAGATGGCGGTTGTAAACGTGATCGTCAAGTAGCAGAAGCGAATGTTCGTTGAAGAAGTCCAACTGTAAAAAATAATCCACTGTGGCGTGGCTTCCAATCATATCGAGAAATCGACATCTAAAACCCCGAATTCATTTTCTAACTTTCTTTGTCCATGCTAGTGAAGACTTAAATGTCTTGATGGTGCGCCACAAGAGTAGTTAGTTTCATGGATACAAAGAATATAGCGCACCAAACTGCTAGGCCGGTTAATTAGGGATCATCGCGCACATATGTTGCAATTTTGCATTTGCAGAAATCTCATCACCCTCCCCCACACAGGCACACATACCCAAGTGTCTGTGTGGCCTTCATCAAGGAAGACGATACAGAAATGAAGAAGACACGCAAGTTGGGCGAGTTAGTGAGGTTCCATGGTAAAAATGTAAAACAGCGCTTTACTTAAACACAAGACGAAGGAAGAAGAGAACACACGGCGCTGAGTGTGTGTCTTCAGCGCCGTGTGTGTCTCTTCTTCCTTTGTCTTGTGTTTAAGTAAGCGCTGTTTTACATTGATACAGAAATGCCATTCCTGTACCGTGTGTTCCCAGATGAAGGCCATTTCCCGGCTGAAACTGTGGAAAAATAAAAAGTTTTCGTTCGGGACGGCCGAACGAATATATATATATATATATATATATATGAACACCTTAACACGAACGCGTGCTTCTGGACGGGTCATGGTTTGTGTGCGTATAAGCTTAGAAGCGTAGCGATACATTATAAAGAAACGTAATATCAACTAATCCGTTTATAAACGCTTAAGTAAAGATAAAATAACCGTACATTTTTTGTAGAAAGGGGCTGGAATGAATAGTCGACGAATGAGATAGGGCTGCTTGCAACAGCAGGTGTAAAGTACTAATAGTTATAGCCGCTCTGGTGTGCGCTGAAGTTCAAGGCGTCCTGAAGCTATGCTGAAGGAGGACATCGTTTAGCTTGGGGGCGCATTGGAGTATTTGATATAATTGGAGCACTCATAAAGTGTTCCAAGCCGCCCCCAAAGACAAATACCGTCCTCCGTCAATACTACCTTTAAATACTGGTGGAAGATACTCTTTCAAATACGAGCCCAGAAATTCATCGAGGATTTGCTGAAGAAAGTGTATTCACGCCTACACTTGCTATTCTCTTCAGTCCGTAGCCACCCCATTCACATATCCTTGGTGGATCAATCACAGCGATTCTCATCGCAATGCTCACTTAAATAATGTTCTCGCATACCATTCTCACATGCCTTGAAGAGAGGCATATAATGGCTTCCGGTAGGGTAGCTAACCGAAAATTCTTCTGGTAAACCTCCTTGCCTTCTCCTTTTATGTTTCCTTCCTCCTTGTAGAGATGTGAGCCGAAGGCTAATCAAGCTGATTAGTCCAGCTTTCTACTTTGGCTCCGCCGCGTTTTTACCGTCCTACATTTGGATAAGCTTGAACATCAAATATACGTGGAAAATTTTATAGAATGACTCACGACTAGAACTCAATCAGAGTTTCATACGCGAGCTGTTGCTTAAAGCTCCTATACGCGGTATTTCTATCAGAATTTCTTTTTTTTGCTCTGCGTGCTTTAGTGTGCGTAAGTGGTATTTCTTTACATGGCAACAAAAATATCGCTGGCTTCAGGATTCACAGGAGTTCACTTTTTGCGAAAGCCGATTCCTCCAGTTACTTCGTAAGGGACCATAATGATGACAGCCGTAACAAGAAAAAAATGTTTTAATTCGCATGGCAATACCTAATCCTTGAATAGAATGCTTTAATACCTCGTTAGAGATGCCGCATTGTGTATTGCTTCTTTCATAGTACAAATAAATCCCCTATTTTATTCTTCACTGATCTCCTCTCAGATAAATACATTTGCGGGTCATGGGAAAACATGGATAGCCTTTATTTGATTTTTGTTTCTTTTCAATCAGTGCCCTTATTGTAACCCTTGATATGTTTTTCCCAGTGAACACTTATTTGTAGTAGGTGCGGCAAAAATATCATGACGAGGCGACAACTGGGGTAAAGTATTTCTAAATGCTATATTTAAATGTAGCGATGGTTGTTGTCTGATCAAAGTATACAGGCGTTCATTTATGCAAGCCCGCCATTCACAAATTAATTTTGCTTCACCTATGGCGAGTGCCAAGCTACAAGAAGGTCCATTCCTAAGACGTGGTTCATCTTGCTCTTAACTGCGAACAGTGGCACGATAGCATTAAAAAATTACTTCCATTCACATGTACGAACAATGTACAGATGTAGTGAGTTTTCATAACTTCCGAAACAATTTCTGAAAACTGATGAGGAAGGAACACAAAAGGGAGAAGCAGGGAGGTTAACCAGAAAGCAGTCCGGTTGGCTACCCTACACCGGGGGAAAGGGAAGGGGAGTGGAAAGATGGGAGAAACAAAGAGAGAGAGGGGTGGGAGCGAGAAGAAAAATGAAAGGAAATGATCAATAAATGCGCTTACACGTATGTGGCTGTGGCACTGTACAACATTCATTGGCGTTCACAAAGGCCCGTAGTCCTTAAGAAGCACAAAAGTGCTTTAACTGCGTGTGGGCCGCCGAGCGACGGGGACGGTGCTCCAGCAGCATCTGCACGGAGAGCGGCCGATCGTTCAATCGTCGCATCACATCAGAAAGGGTTCGTCTTTCAGAGGGAAATCAAGGGCAGTGGCATAGCAGATGATTAGAGAGGGCATAGCAGATGATCGATGTCTTCCTCAGTACTGCAGACCTCGCATGCCGCACTGTCGGTCACTCCAGTTAATGTTGTGTATGACTTCGAACCAAAGCCGACAAAGAAGCGAAGCTTCACGTGGACGAAGTCTCGGATGGAGGTCGGAGTTCCAGCGTAGGGTTTATTTGGTGTACTCTTGTACGTATTATACTTGGCATGTTCCTCTCCGCCAAACAGAGACTACGTGCCAGGTGACGAAGCTGCCTTGCAGCGTCTGTCCTAGAAAGAGGAATCGGAACGGTGGTCTCTTCTTGATGGGATGTGCGAGCAGCATTGTCTGCGGAAACATTGCCGCTGATCCCGCAATGACAAGGTAGCCACTGAAAATTAACCTCGTGGCCTTTTTCTTTGACGGGGTGATGAACTTCAGAATTTCGTACGCAAGCTGTTCGTACGCAAGCTGCTTGCAGGCACTGTAACGACTGGAATCCTGATGAGGCAAACAAAAAAAAAGAAAGCGGGGTACTTTTGCGCAGTGCGCCACAATGAGCGCTTATTAGGGGCGAAGCTCCTTAAGGCGGCACCCGTTCGTCCCTCGTAGTCATCGTAGTAGTCCGTAACAAGTCTTACGCTTTGACCTCCAAGGTGGTGCCGGTGGGAGATTTCTCCTGTGCGTTGTTGAACAATAAAAAATTCGCAGCGTGCGCGTTAACTAAAAGCCGAATTCTTCTGTCTCTCATTCCCCATTAGCAGCCATTGGCATGTTCCAGTAGGAAACGTTAGTAGAAGTAGAAGTGTAAGTGTTAGCTAAAAGCCGACTTCTGTCTCTCATACCCATTAGCAGCCATTGTTTACCTCCAAGGTAGTGCCTGGTGAGATTTCTCCTGTGCGTGATTAAACAATAAAAATTTTGTTCAAAACGCCGTTGATTGATGAAATAAACCAACGAAAGACGCCAGATGTTTTGTAAAAGCAGAACGAAAGAACGCCAGATGTTTTTCTTAAAGTGTAGTAGTAGTAGTTGTATGTAGCCACCTCTCCCGATCGTCAACGGGCGAGGTGGACCGGCAACGGCGCGAGGACCCTGCCGTACGAGAGTTAAATCACACTAAAAGACATACTTTGCGGGCGATACACTCTAGTGAGCTTTCAACTTTCCGTCTTAATGTACACGATAAAGAAATTATTTCTACGAAAAACGCAAGGCACACCTTGAGCAATATATTTGGTTTTGGGACGCTAAATGGAACCATGAGGCGATGCGAAGCCGGAGCACTTGCACGATCGCGTTCCGTTGGCTTTCGTTGGGCATGCTACCGACCTCGCGTCGTGGAACGCGCGTCCTGTCTTCCCTCTAGCCTTGCCTTTAATTCGCACAGGGCGAGCGGGGAATGCGGTCGCTCTTGGCGCTCTTTCGCTCGGGAGCGGACTTCTTCCTTGCATTTCACTGATCACAAGTGATAATGAAGGGACCACGTAAACCAACAGTACAATAAAAGTTTGATGTTTAATATATACACGATGTTTCACACTGTTTATATTATGTACTGGGCGCATTTCACGGAAGAGTTTCACGGTTTACAGATGATTCCCTCCGTAGCTTCGCCCCACTCATCATCATTCACCCCGTGGATATGCTGTGATTTTTTTTATGCAGTTACTTCTGGCCATTAAAGATATTCGCGCGTTTATTACACCATAGCAAGAGACATTTATTCTACGAGATGCACATTCTAGCACAGTTACAGTGATATACTTTTTCTGACTATGCCAATGCTTTTGACTCCGGCTTTCAACAGCTAGTATTTATTCCTTAAGCCACGCTGTTTCACGTGTTTATTGAAAATCACTTCGAAAATTCTGGGGATGTTTGCTTCATGCCTCTATGACAAAAATACGCAAGCCAATTCCATTTTGTGGTAGCAGGTTTTCCAAATTCACCACTCAATATAACATTCCACCGGTTACGTCCACCAAGGTGTGGGTTAGAGCTAGTTAGTATCCATGCTCTATTTCTAGAGCGAAAACATTCTTGGACGAAGAACGAAAAAGACACGGACAGGCGCAAACTTCCAACTGAATTTATTATCAAGGCGGGACATATATATATACACATACATACATATATACTGTGCACCTGAGTCATTGGTTCTTCACTTCTGTCAGACATACACAGAGACACCCACACATATATTTGTACGCACAAAACACACACACACACGCACAAACATATATATATTGTCACGTGGTCGTGACCTAGACGAAGGCAGCAGTCAACACGTCCGAAATGAAACTGTTTATTTGGCCGAACTTGTGGCCGAGAAACTGAGTCAAACGCCAGCAATACACTGATAGCGGTGAACAGAGCGTCGACCGTCGATCAACTCACAAACGGTCGAGCGCGTCGGCTTTTATACAGGCGCTATCGAACTTTCCAGAGATATCGCTGGTGGCGGCGTTATGTCTCGACAAAGCTGGAACGTTCGCATGCGGTGCGCAATTTTAACAAAACGATCTACTACAATCGCCAAGCTTCTCGAACACTGCTTCGCGGACAGCGTCGAGCGTTGATAACAACCCTTGCTGGTCAAACCCGAATACTTCAAAATAAAACAAGAAGTGGGCGTGGCAATATTGTCACGTGATCGTGACATCGACGAAGGAAGCGGTGAGCACGTCAGAGATGAAACTTTATTTGGCCGAACTTGTGGCCGGGCAACTGAAAGTCAACCTACAGCAATATACTGATAGCGGCAAGCAGAGCGTCGACCGTCGATCAACTGCTCGTGGCTGGGATTATACATCACGTCTTTTATACATCACGCATCGAACTTTCCAATCTTATCACTGGTTGTCTCGCAATCACTGGAATAGTCTAGACTATTGGCGTCCTGTGTGCAATCTTAACAAAACGATCTACTACACTCGCGAAGCTTCTCGAACACTGCGACGCGATCAGCGTCGAGCTTTGATAACCGCCCTTGCTGGTCAACCTCGAATACATCAAAATAAAAGAAGAAGCGGGCATGGCACTGCCCCCTTTTGTAAAGGCATCGTCCCGATGCTTGCGACAGAACATAGCAGGGAAAAAAAGAAAAAAAGGAACAAGTGCATACACAAATGAATTACAATAACAAAGGAAAAACTAGAGTACTCCGGTTTGCTAACGCGCGAAAAACGGCTTAATGCGCAGGACATGGACGACTTCAAGTCGTGCGCGGCGTCGCTGGGAGTTCGTAATGCCGCCCGGGAGGACCTCGTAGTCAAGAGCTCCGAGACGTCGAAGCACCTTGTTTGGCCCGAAGTATCGCCGAAGAAGTTTTTCACTGAGCCCACGGCGGCGTATTGGTGTCCATACCCATACACGGTTACGGGTTGCTATTCCATGTGGAGTCGTCGAAGGTTGTAGCGGCGGCTGTCAGTCGTCTGCTGGTTCTTGATCCGTAGGCGGGCGAGCTGTCGTGCTTCTTCGGCCCGCTGTAGGTAGGTGGTCACGTCGATGTTTTCCTCGTCGGTCACGTTTGGTAACATGGCGTCGAGCGTCGGTGCCGGGCTTCGTCCGTAGACCAACTTGTATGGCGTCATCTGCGTCGTTTCCTGTACGGCCGTGTTGTACGCGAAGGTCACGTACGGAAGTATGGCGTCCCATGTCTTGTGTTCGACGTCGACGTACATGGCCAGCATGTCGGCGATGGTCTTATTTAGACGCTCGGTGAGGCCGTTGGTCAGTGGCTGGAACGCGGTGGTCTGGCGGTGGCTTGTGTGGCTGTTTCCAAGTCAGCCGTAAACGCCGTACCTCTGTCGGTGATGAGAACTTCTGGGGCGCCGTGTCGAAGGACGATGCGCTCAACGAAGAACTTGGCTACCTCAGCGGCACTGCCTTTGGGCAGGGCTTTTGTTTCGGCATAGCGGGAGAGGTAGTCGGTAGCCACGATGATCCATTTATTTCCGCAAGTTGACGTTGGCAACGGCCCCAGGAGGTCCATCCCAATCTGCTGGAATGGTCGCCGAGGAGGCTCGATGGGCTGAAGGAAGCCTGCTGGTCTTGTGGGCAGTGTCTTCCGTCGCTGACAGTCTCGGCACGTCCTTACGTAGCGAGTGACGTCGGCGGCAAGGCGCGGCCAGTAGTACTTTTCCTGTACACGTGCGAGCGTGCGGGAAAGTCCGAGGTGTCCAGCCGTCGGGTCGTCGTGCAGGGCATGCAGAATTTCTCGTGGCAATCCCGAAGGTACAACGATAAGGTAGCTGGCTTCCTAGTTCTTCGTTACGAGGACGTTGTTTTTCAAGGAAAATGATGCCAATCCTCGCCTGAATACTTTTGGGACAACGATGGTCCTGCCCTTCAGGTATTCCACTAGACCCTTCACCTGATTGCGGCTTTGGTTCAGGGTCGTCTCGATGTCGTTCGGCGAAGTCGTCGGCACTTATGGCTCCCAAGAAGCTGTCATCATCCTGGTCGTCGGGCGGTGGTGGGTCGACGGGGGCACGAGACAAGCAGTCGGCGTCGGAGTGTTTCCTTCCGGACTTGTACACGACAGTAATGTCAAATTATTGAAGTCTTAGGCTCCACCGTGCGAGGCGACCTGAAGGGTCCTTCAAGTTAGCTAGCCAACACAAGGCGTGATGGTCGCTCACAACTTTGAAGTTGGGCCTGCCGTAGAGGTAGGGCCGAAACTTTGACGTAGCCCAGATGACGGCGAGGCACTCCTTTTCTGTTGTGGAATAGTTGACCTCTGCTTTAGACAGCTACCGGCTAGTATAACTGATAACCCTTTCCAGTCCGCCCGTCCACTGCACAAGGATGGCGCCGAGTCCTACGCTGCTTGCATCGGTGTGAATCTCCGTATCGGCGTATTCGTCGAAATGCGCAAGTATCGGAGGCGTCTGCAGGCGTCGTTTCAGTTTATGGAATGCTTCGACTTGCGCTGTTTGCCACCTGAATTCGAGGTCGGTCTTCGCTAGCTGCGTTAGTGGCTCGGCGATCCGTGAAAAGTCTTTGACAAAGCGTCTGTAATAGGCGCACAAGCCGAGAAATCGGCGCACGGCCTTCTTGTCGGTGGGTGGCGGGAAAGCGGCGATGGCAGCTGTTTTCTGCGGGTCTCCAGTCTTGCTGATCACGTGACCCAAAAAAAAGAGCTCCTCCTACGCGAAGCGGCACTTTTCTGGCTTCAGGGTAAGCCCGGAGTTCTTGATTGCTTGAAGTACGGATTGAAGTCGCTGGAGGTGTTCGTCCAAGTAAACGAAGTGGCAGACTTGCCACTAAAAGTGGTGGCAGACTTGCCTTGTTTACTTGGCAGACTTGCCTTGTTTACTTGGACGAACAAGGCAAGTCTGCCACTTTAAGCCCGCTAATACAGTATCCATGACTCGTTGGAAGGTCGCAGGTGCCGAGCAAAGACCGAAGGGCATGACCTTGAACTCGAACAGGCCGTCCGGCGTTATAAAGGCGGTCTTTTCTCGGTCTCTCTCGTCGACTTCAATTTGCCAGTAGCCGGTCTTGAGGTCCATCGACGAAAAGTAATTCGCGTTGTGGAGTCGATCCAGAGTGTCGTCTATCCGTGGGAGAGGGTACACGCCTTTCTTTGTGATTTTGTTCAGGCGACGATAATCGACACAGAAACGTAGGGTCCCATCCTTATTCTTCACTAACACCACGGGGACGCCCACGGGCTGTTGGACGGCTGGATGATGTCGTCGCGTAGCATTTCATCGACTTGTTTCTTAACGGCCTCCCGTTCCCGCGTCGAAACGCGGTAGAGACTCTTACGGAGTGGTGGAGCATTTTCTTCTGTTATAATGCGGTGCTTAGCAAGGGGCGTTTGCCGGACCCGCAATGACGACGAGAAATTCCTGTAGAAGGCGTCGAGGCTGTTGCTGTGGGCGAGCGGGAAGACTTGGGCTTACGTCGAAGGGTGGCTCAGGGGTCGTCGTCGTAGCTTCGTCAGAATCTGAAAAGGCAAACGCATCGCTGACGGCCAAGATTTCTTCGATGTATGCAATCGTCATGCCGCTGCTCACGTGTCGGTATTCCTGGCTGAAGTTCGTTAGCATCACGCTTCCTTTTCCTTCATGCAACCGATCAATGCCCCTTGCGACGCAAATGTCACGGTCTAGCAGCAAACGCTGATCGCTCTCGATGACACCTTGGATGTCTTCAGCTTTTTCGGTGCTGACGGAAATTATGACGCTGGAGCGAGGCGGGGTGGTAACTTGATCCTCGACCACGTTCAGGGCATGTTGACATGGATTCGTATCCGGCGGTGTCGTTTTGTCCGTCGATCGGGTTATCGATTTGGTTCTTAAGTCGATGACGGCGCCGTGATGGCTTAAAAAGTCCATGCCAAGTATGACGTCCCTGGAGCAGTGTTGCAAGATTACGAAACTCGCAGGATACGTGCGAATATTGATTGTGACTCTTGCTGTGCAGACTCCAGACGGCGTTATTAGATGGCCTCCAGCGGTGCGGATTTCGGGGCCTTCCCAAGCAATCTTAACTTTCTTCAACTTCGTAGCGAAGGGCCCACTGATGACTCGTCGGCTCCAGTATCGACGAGAGCGGTGACGTTGTGGCCGTCGATGAGAACGTCGAGGTGGCTAGTCCGTCGCCTCGCGTGGCGGTTGGTTCGCGGCGTCGGATCACGGCTGCGTCGATTTGTTGCGGTGCTTCCATGCTGCGTCGTTAGGTCTTCTTCGGTCCGCGATGTTTCGTCGGCAGGGCTTCGCCTGCTTCGCGTCGTATTCTGCAGGTCTTGTCGCGTTGTCGTCTTCGGCGGCCGCGGAGAATCTTCGGTAGTTCGTCGTACAGCAACCGCACCTCCATCGGTTGCTGCCCTTAGGTTCCCGGATACGGGCTAGGCGACCGGCCCCGGTTTGGGCTTATGTACGGCCGGCGGTGCAGTGACATATAGCGGCCGAGCGACGGAGAGGGGGAAGGTCGTCGTTCATGCCACTGTGTTCCGGTGGAGTAGTCGTCGATGTCACGAGGCCGTTCGCCTGGCTGCGGACGCGGCGCATTCACGGCGAATCCGCGTAGCCCCATCTGTCGGTACTGGCAGCAGCGGTACGTGTGGCCGGCCTCCCCGCAGTAGTAGCAGAGCGGGTGGTCGTCAGGGGTACACCAAACGTCGGTCTTTCGGGGGGCGCATTGTTGTCCTGTCGGCGGGCGGTATGGCGTCGGTGGTGGTGGCGGCGGTGCCTGGCGGTGGAACTGCTGCGGCGGCGCGGCGTCTTGACGCGGGCGAGGAGGAGGGGGGCGTTGCGTCGGGCTGCAGCAGCATAGCTCATGGCTTCCGGCTGAGCCTTCGGTGCTTCGGGAATTCCATGCGATTGCCGGACTTCCTGACGAACAATGTCTGTGATCGAGTCCACTCGAGGCTGCGATTCCGGAAGCATCTTACGCGGCTCTTCACGCACGACCGCTTGGATGGTCTCGCGCAGGTCGTCGGTGCTGAGGGCTCGGACTTCGGCGTAGTCGGTCTTTGTTGAGCGGTGGTTGCACTGTCTTGTCCGCATCTCAAGCGGCTTTTCTACTGTTGTGGCCTCTGTAAGGAATTCGTTGACACTTCTGGGCGGGTTGCGAACAAGGTCCGCAAACAGCTCTTGCTTGATTCCTCGCATTAGGAATCGGATCTTGGTCTCCTCAGACATGGCAGGGCCGGCGTGACGGAACAGGCGGGTCATTTCTTCTGTGTATATTCCGACGTTCTCGTTTGGGAGCTGTATACGGCATTCGGGCACGGTCTCGGCCCTTTTCTGGCGAAGGTTCCAAAAAATGCGGTGCGAAGTAGGTCCCAGGTCGTCAAGGTGGCCTCTCTGTTTTCGAACCAGGTCCTCGCGCTATCTTCAAGGGCGAAGTAAAGGTGGCGAAGTTTCTCTTCACAGTCCCAGTCGTTAAAGTGAGCAACGCGGTCGTATTTTTCCAACCAGCTTTCCGGGGCTTCACATGGTGATCCTCGCAAAGTCGGCGGCTCCCTGGGCTGATTCATGACGACTCGTTGAGGTGACACAGCAGCCGTCATGGAGCCTGTCATCCTCGTCGTCGTGGTCTTGTTCTTGTCGGGTAGTGGTCCGAACTCGGGCTGTAGTCCTAGCTGCCTGCGGGTAGCTCGATGATCCGGGATGTCTTCCGGGTCTTTTTGTTGCACGAGGTCTTCGACGTCTTCTTCACGCTGTGGGCTTGGTTCCCGGCTCTTCGTAGGTGTCCGGAACATCAAGGAAGCAGCACCTCCACCAGATGTCACGTGGTCGTGACGCCAGCGAAGGCAGCAGTCAGCACGTCAGAGATGAAACTGTTTATTTCGCCGAACTTGTGGCCGGGCAACTGAAGGTGAAACTACAGCAATACACTGATAGCGGCGAACAGAGCGTCGACCGTCGATCAACTGCTGATGGCTGGGATGCGCCGTCTTTTATACATCATGCATCGAAATTTCCAGTCTTATCACTGGTTGTCGCGCAAGCAATGGAATAATCTAGACTATTCGCGTCCTCCGTGCAATCTTAACAAAACGATCTACTACACTCGCGAAGCTTCTCGAACACTGCGACGCGATCAGCGTCGAGCGTTGATAACCGCCCTTGCTGGTCAACCCCGAATACATCAAAATAAAAAAGAAGCGGGCGTGGCAATATATACACAAGTGTACATATATGAGTGGGTGTCTGTGTGTGTGTGTGTGTGTGTAGGTGTGTGTGTGTGTATGTGTGTGTGTGTGTGTGTGTGTGTGTGACAGAACTGAAGCACCAATGACACAGGTGCGCAGTGTACTAGCGCGCATCAACCAGTTACTTCCCCAGATCTAAACCCCCCTGTACACCTGTACATGCGTCGTTCGTCTACAAAAGGGTAAGCGAATTAGAACTGGTATAGAACAAGCGGGAGGATGATTCTCCATAACCAGGAAAAGCCCTACAAAAGGGAAAAAAAAGCTTTTTATAGAATGTGTGAGCCTGCGCGATCAGCAGTGCCGCTATTAGGTGAGATTATGCGAAAAAACAAACAAATCAGCGATTAAGAGGCAACTAAAATACTTCGGCTACTGAGACACAGAGATGCCGTTGTGGCATTCTCTTTTATTGTCCAAGGCAGCATATGACCCACTCTTTTTTGATAACACTAAATTTGGATTTGCTAGGTTTTGATAAACTGGCGAGAGTGCTCACTTGTAGAGAGTTCAGCGACGCTACAACCAGTAAAGAATATGTCTTATTTATGTTATAATTTGAATAACATGTTCTTTTTTTCTTGTACAAAGTACTCGCTGTGGAACAAATATATGTAAACAAGAATTATGAATGGTTCCTCATTTGGAAATCTGCATGACATTACGGGGTTAAAATATGACCGAGCATAACCTGCATTATGAGAGAGTTAAAACGCCAGTAAATTATTTAGTGTCCTTACAAGGATAGCTATAACAAGGACATATTTAGGTTAATCAAGAAAACAACGAACGAACGTCTACGACACTATATGTAGTATAGACAAGTGAATAAATTTTAGAAATTTCGCCAGCGTTTACTCGCACGAACGTGGAAGACGAACTTTCTGTTGACATGTGAACGTTGGACATACTGAGATTAAACATGCGCAGTCGTTATATACGACAAGCGGACGTGAAGCGTACTCTTTTCAGAGCTCTTAAAAAAAGACAATGTAACGAAAAATTTTTGGACAAGTCATTCTCCCGACTGAAATATTGTGAGTTATATTGCCCATCCAGTTTGATAATGAATTCCATTAGTATGAAGAATTATTAAAATAGGTACTAAACTTTGAACCAATTACACTAGCCATAAATACAAATATTCCAATTAGTTGCCTGAAATATCGGCCTGCAATGCCACGTGCACACCTTCGTTAAGCAACCCTTCAAGCACACGTGATATGCAGACATGATCCTACACAATGGCCAACTGAAATCTCATTAAAAGAGAAGACTGGGGTGCTTTCGTTCGATGGCAAGAATTGTTTTCTACACACTTCGACTTAGCGCCGCAGTAGGGTACAGGTGGCGACTCTCACATCCATCCATCCATCCATCCATCCATCCATCCGTCCGTCCGTCCGTCCGTCCGTCCATCCATCCACCCACCCATCCATCCATCCATCCATCCATCCATCCATCCATCCATCCATCCATCCATCCATCCATCCATCCATCCATCCATCTATCTATCTATCTATCTATTTATCTATCTATCTATCTATCTATCTATCTATCTATCTATCTATCTATCTATCTATCTATCTATCTATCTATCTATCTATCTATCTATCTATCTATCTATCTATCTATGGTGTGTGTGTTTCCTTTAAGTGCAACCATACTTTCCGGTTAGGAACAAAAACTCGCGATCGCCTTCAATTAACCTGCCCAAGAGTTCTGGTCCGTAGGCCGAAGCTGAGCTGTTGGACAAATAAATAGATATCGGCGAAGATGTCTTTCTCTTTCTAAAATACAACTGAGCTTTCATATGTTGAAGCTCGTCATGTAACGAACTTCTCGTTTTTCATTTGTAACTTTCATTGAAAGGTGTGCATCTTTGAAACGAAGTAGTTTCATTATGGCTTCAATACGGCTGGCTTCGGGTTTCAAAAGTTTGTGACGAAAGGCCAACATCTCGGGACGATTTCCAACCGCGATGTTCGATATATCAAGTGTTCTAACTATTTTTCTTTGATGTAGCTGTAGAATATCCCATAGATTGACGGTAAAGCATTGCCGTGATCGAAACTAGTGCGATATAAAGTATAATTTGGTTTACCCAAGTTTGATATAGACGGGTTCGACTATGCAAACAGCCGGGTACAAGAATTGGCTAGAAAGCACCGATTATTCTTCTAAATTCTACAGCTGCTAACCGGTACACGGTGTGCTATCCCAAAGCATAGGCACAAATAGCGTTCGAGCTGCAGTTAGTGCAGATGCCGCGCTTCGTGCATGTGTTTTCTTGTTCATGGTTCATTGATGCTTGTATGTGCATTGTCGGGTATTGTACTTACCATGGTAATCGTTTTAAATAATTAGCGCTTAATAATTATTGCAATAAAACAATGACAAACCGTCTCGCTTTTTAATTTTATATTTTTTATAGTCTTGCAATAGGATAAACTTGATGTGGCAATGCACACGGCACATATAAAAAAGAATGCCAGGCCTGCACGGAAAGTGCAGCACAGTCACATCAAAAGCTGGAAGAGCGGCATTTCTGGAGCCCGTTGTGAAATATCTTGCTGCTACTAATACATGTACACTTGCAAGGTACCCACTACGCCATAAATCATAATTTATGTGAAGTTGGGAAGCACCCACTACGCCATTATTCGTCTCTGCGGAGAAGCGAGCATACACCATCCTCGGGGCTGGTGTATGATGGTCTTACGAGCCCCGAGCTCAAAAACCCATCCTTCCTTATGCTTCAGCCCATTCGAAACTTGTTGAAAGAGCCATTATTCATTCTGTTTTTATTAATGTTTTAAAGAAGTGTTGTGAACACACCACGCAACAAAGCCTTAAGGAACAAGTCAGTCGCCTCACGAAAGCTGGCTACCCTTCCGAGCTTATGCTCGCTGTTGCACAGAAACTGAAGCATAGCCTTAGAATTCGCGATGGCAGCGAGCCATTCCAACTGAGAGAAAAAAGAAAAAAAGTTGTTGCCATGCCCTACCTCCATCAGGTATCACACAACCTCAAGAAAATTGAAAAACGTGCGGGTGTGGAAGTCGTCTTCACGGCTCCCAAAAATTGGCTGGCATGTGCAAAAGGTTGACCGTAGGAATGGAGAATCACGTGGATGTACAGTCAGGCATGTCAAGCAGTTTGTCGAGTGCAAGAAAGGTGTAATTTATTCCCTGCCGTTATCGTGTGGGAAAGAGTACGTGGGACAAACCGGACGATGCATAAACCAAACACTAAAAGAGCACCATGACAATATCGCACGCGTAGCCACTTGTGGTCACGTTGCCAAACACTGCAGAGATTGTCGATCTGACGAAAATGACAGCGAAACTTGTGAACCGATGGACAGCGACAGCGAAATAATAGGTAAGCATCGTGATGCTCTAACAAGAGCAATACAGGAGGCACGTGTTATAGCGAAGCTGCAAGATATGTGTATAAGCGCACCCTCAGCAGCATTGTCCCAAAAAGAAATCAAATATCTTGACTCTGTAGTTTGACCCATGTCTGTTTACTCCCGGCACGAATGTCTCTTCCGCGCATGTTTCTTGCCCGTTTCTCCTTGCCACCAGTGGTATAAAAGACTGGCCGGCTTCAATGAAATATCAGTTTTTATTATCTAGGGTTTAACGTCCCAAAACCACGATATGATTATGAGAGACGTCGTAGTTGAGGGCTCCGGAAATTTCGAACACCTGGGGTTCCTTAACGTGCACCGAAAGCTAAGTACACGGGCCTCAAACATTTTGGCCTCCATCGGAAATGCAGCCGCCGCGGCCGGGATTCGATCCCGCGACCTTCGGGTCAGCAGTCGAGCGCCATAACCACTAGACCACCCTGGCGGGAATGCAATATCAGTTGTCAGTTGTCAGTTTCTTGTGTTCCTTACTGTGTTGTCGCCTTGCGCTGTAAAATATGGAAGCTAGAAACCAACTCGCGCAACATATTACCTTGTGGTACTTCACAGTATTCTCACACTTACTCGACCCGGTCAGGGCCCTTATCAAACGAGGCCGCACCGCGGCTTCAAACGTGCCTTTGAGCCCAAGCTTGTGTTTCGAGTAGCAGTAGCGAAATTTTTCATTTGCGTATAAACCTGACATGTTATAGGGTTTTGCTTTTACAAACCACGACATCATTATGAGGCACGCCGTAATGGGTGACTCTGGTTTAGTTTTGACCATCCGGTATTCCTTAAAGGAATGAGAGCGTACGTACACGAATGTTTCGAATTTCACCCCTGGGGAAATCCGGTTGTCGTGGGCGGCAATCAGACCAACGACTTTGAGCTTTTGGATGCAGCAACATGGCCGCCATGGAACCATGGTGGATAGTATGCTTCTCTAACGAATAGACGAAGTTCACTGGAGGGTCCAGTGGCTTTCTGGGTGTTCTGACCTTAACCTCCCGGCCCCCCTCCCCCTAATTTTAATCTTTGAATATATACCCCTGAAATATGACCGTGGGGTCAGTGTCAGTCACCTCCTTAGGTGACACCCCACCTTCCATTAGCTGACCATCTCCTAATATACCCCCTACAACCCCCCGCCCCACGTGACAAAATCTGTATCCGCCCCTGATAAAGAATATAGAAAGAATCTCCTCGCTGACGACTTCCCATGACATCAATTCGCACAGTGGGTGACATTTGCACCATATTCATTTATTAAGGCAGGAGCCTTATATGCCCCATACGCGAAAAATGGCCGTCTCTGTGAACACGAACGATTTACAATGTCATGTGTTCACAGATGACGTTAGGATGACGTCACCGATAAAGCCACAAATCCTCATGCAGTCACAGATCCCCAAAATTTGTGACGGCACATGAATTGCCGTCGCATGATGACGTCATCACACGGAACCGTCGTTTAGCCAAAGGTGGGTCAATCACGGAGGCAGCGGAACACAACGTGAGGTACACAGAAGTTAAGGGGGGGGTGGATATCGGGTTAGCGCAATCGACTGAGAAAAGAAAGAAAACGAGTAAGGTGGTTTGCGCCTTCGACTCGTTTTAGGCGCGAATTTTTGATCTCGAAACGAACAGTAGCGGTATTACTGAGGATGTTTTACCCTGATGAAATCTGTGAAAAAATATCAGAACGCAAAGTACCATATTTACCGCGATATTACACCTTATATTTAGGCGAATGAGTGTCGAGATACCGAATTAAAATGTGTTGTATTTGTTGAGAACTGGGATCATTATGGTTCGGCATAAACCTGGCGCTGGCGGTTAAGGACGAGGCGCTAGAGGAAATGGAGGAAACGGCTACCACAAAAAGTCAAATGCTGCGTAACTTCAAGCCAGCCATACTGTCGTCATGCAATGAAACATGGCTTTACTTGGGAAGCAAGACCAAGAAAATGAGCGGCAACGTCTTTTTGCTTCACGGGATAGTGCAGCGAGTGCAATGAAGCGCAAGATTTTTCCGAATACGAAATCTAAACCCCACCCGACGCTGCTAATATATATTGCTAAAATGCACATAAAACCATTACGTCGTCATCGTGAGATGGCGGTTGTAAACGTGATCGTCAAGTAGCAGAAGCGAATGTTCGTTGAAGAAGTCCAACTGTAAAAATATAATCCACTGTGGCGTGGCTTCCAATCATATCGAGAAATCGACATCTAAAACCCCGAATTCATTTTCTAACTTTCTTTGTCCATGCTAGTGAAGACTTAAATGTCTTGATGGTGCGCCACAAGAGTAGTTAGTTTCATGGATACAAAGAATATAGCGCACCAAACTGCTAGGCCGGTTAATTAGGGATCATCGCGCACATATGTTGCAATTTTGCATTTGCAGAAATCTCATCACCCTCCCCCACACAGGCACACATACCCAAGTGTCTGTGTGGCCTTCATCAAGGAAGAGACGATACAGAAATGAAGAAGACACGCAAGTTGGGCGAGTTAGTGAGGTTCCATGGTAAAAATGTAAAACAGCGCTTACTTAAACACAAGACGAAGGAAGAAGAGAAACACACGGCGCTGAGTGTGTGTCTTCAGCGCCGTGTGTGTCTCTTCTTCCTTTGTCTTGTGTTTAAGTAAGCGCTGTTTTACATTGATACAGAAATGCCATTCCTGTACCGTGTGTTCCCAGATGAAGGCCATTTCCCGGCTGAAACTGTGGAAAAATAAAAAGTTTTCGTTCGGGACGGCCGAACGAATATATATATATATATATATATATATATTCGTGGCATGCCAGGTGGATCTTTGTCGCAGCTCAATATAATTTTCTAATTACTGCTAATGTCATTTGTTCAGGAATGATTATTTTTAATTAGTTTTCCTACTCATGCTATACATTATTGAATTGGATGGGCAAAGTTGATATATGTCGGTATGGACAAACTGCCTGTCTGATTGTTTGTCGAAATAATTTAATCAACTTCGAAAATAATAAGGTTCACTTCGAATTTGCGGTATATAAAGACAGCGCGTATGGCATATCAGCGTATTCAATTTTTTTTAGAACGAAAGGCTCATCTTCCACTTTCAAGTAAGTAAGCGCTGACAAAGTTTCTGAAATGCATTCCGTATGCGTGGCATATATGTACTGTCCTAGATATTCACTCCTACATTTACTGATTCGCCTTCAAAATTAGTCTGAATACTTTACCGGTGTTTCTGGCTCTATAATAAGATAGCAGATGATCGACCTTGTCTTGATACTGTAGTGCCTAGAGACAGCTCCACACAAAGAACAATTCAATCTTATTGTTTCTTTTTATTTCTATCCGTGGAGAGTACTTCGTATTAGAAAAAAGAAATGAATGTGTTCTTTGAATTGATTCGCCTATATCAGTGTTACGGAGTTGCCACTCCAGAATCGCAATGACTCCGGAATCATTCCGCATTTTTGCGACCCCGGTATGGAATGGGGGCAACGCTAGGAGGAATGGAGTTAGGCGCCTTTTGCCCGGAACGGAATGGGAATGAAATTAGCTCTTTTTTCCGAATATAGAGCACGTTTTCTTCTATGCGTTGTTTTTCAAACTTCAAACATTAGTAAGGCAGAGCCTCGAATTAATTAATAAAGCAGTGTTTTCAAATTGGCTTGAGTGATTACAAGCACCGTACACTTATAAGCAACGCGCCTACCACAATTATGTCATTATATAGATTGTGTTGCCCCGAAGTTTGTCTCTATTCATCGCGTAACCGCGGTTCTGTGCCGTTGGTATCCGTCGTGCGGAACTACGGCGGCGGTATACCCCCTCCCCCCACACTTACGCCTTGTGATATTTTTTCTTTGTGGGCCCAATAAATTTGTTTCACTCACTCACTCGGAGGCGCCTCAAGTGCCTGCTGACTCCCCCCCCTTTCACTTTAATGATTTTGCTTCTGTCGCCGTTGGCAACTCAGACGCATATTCGAAAAAGCGCTTCTCTAAGTTGTAATGCGCATTTACGCTAGTGCAATGCTTGTGTTCACTGCAAGCTTTCGTATACCAGCTTACCCGCCGTCTCACCTTGTACGCCCCCCCCCCCCACCACCCTTTTGCAATACTGTACCCGCGTCTAGGCGCTCCAGATGCATGGCAAAACTGCTCAGTCATCTTCAACACTACTTTTGTCAGCATAAAAATACACTATGTCGTCATTTTAGCATTCGCACATTTAAGCTTAAACAATGTTGCTATCACCATTCGTCCAAATTTGCTGACCATGCAAGTGCTATAGGTAGCGGTCTAACAAAGCTGTAGCCACCAACGGCAATACGAAGAAAAAAGGGGGGAGCTTGTAGGAAGCTGGAAGGGTGCAGCGGCAGCAGCGCGGCGAGTCTAGCCATCACAAAGGGCCGCAGAAGATGATGGGGAGGACAACTACAGTCCGGGAAAGCGGGCAGCGTGCGTTTAAATGTCCACATGTCGACTTTAGGTGATATTGAGGGGGTTGTCTGAAAGGAATAGGTGAAGTCATTGGCAGACATATGCACCACGTGTCATCGAAAGCCACAGAAGTTGGGCCGCCGTCCAGTTAAAAAGAAGAAAAAAAAGATGCAAAGGAAAAGAAGGGAGTTGGGGGGGTGGGGGCATCGAAATAGGGCGCGGAGAACCTGCTGGGTAGGCGAGCGCTGTGACATTGCGGGGCAGGGGCGGTCGCAGAACGGCGGAAAGGGGAAATGAAACCGTGGTTCAAAGGTTCTATAAACAAGTCACAGTTTCGCCGCAACGGCGAAGCAATGATTGCGATAGCAATGAATTGTAATGTAACGCGAAGAACGGAAAGCAGCTCGAAATTGCCAGCGCATCGCTCGAGCCCAAAGGACGCACGAAAAGAATGCACACAGGACGAGCGCGAACTAATGCGTCACAGCTCGACACTTGAAGCGCACTGCTCAAACATAAAGCAGGACGCACGAAACAAACGAACAGGTACACACAAGACGAGCGCGAACTAATTGTCACAGTTGTTATTTATTTCTGCCTGAACAGTGCGCTCCTTTCGCAAACGCGACCGCTGCAGCGAGCGAAGCGAAGCATTCCACCCGCCGCCCCTTCTTTTCTTGAGATAAGCGCACGAAAGCGACGACGCCCTGTAGAGCGAACAGCAACGGCGTTCGCAGGGGCGAGGCGACGATCTTTAAAGCGCGCAACACGCGCGCACGTCCCGCTATCTATGTGGCCACTAAGAAAGCATGCTGAATTACATGGTGAATATAAATAGCTCGCCGTTAGCAGGCTGAGAGCAGGCTGGGCGACCTCTCGCTGCAAAGCGAGAGGTCGCCCGTTCGATTCCGCGCGTCGGAAAGAATTTCTTAATTTATTTTTCTTTGTGGCCTTTCTATATATATACATACTTATGCATATACGGTGTATGACGGCGACGGGAACGGACATTTTCCAGCCGAGACTGTCCATATGGACAGTCTTCAGAGCTCGGATCGACATTCCAGAGCTCGGATTGACGGGATCACGCACAGCAGCTGATTGAAGCCCGCGTGCAAAAACCCAACGAAACCGTTGCCATGTTCGCAGAGGACATGACTCGTCTGTTTTGCCTAGATGACCCTGACACGCCCGAGTCGAAGAAGGTGGGTCATCTGATGCGGGGCGTCAAGGAACTGCTGTTCGCGGGCCTCGCACGAAATCCGCCGACAACAGTCGACTAATTTATAAAGGATGCGACTGTTATCGAGCGGGAACTGCAGCAACGATGCCGCCACTTTGACCGCCTGCCCAACCACACGCCAATAAGTGCTGCGGCTCAGAACGCTGCCGTTGGCGAAAGTTCCCTGCGACAAATGATCAGGGAAATACTGCGTGAGGAAATTCGGGCCCTCGGCGTTCCTTCTACCAAACGCCAGTTGCTTCTGTCACTGAAATCGTGCGCCAGGAGTTGCGGCAAGCCTTTACATCGCCCGCGCCATGTCCTGAGCCGCGTCCGTTCAGCTATGCTGATGTGGTCTGTCGTCCACCACCTTCACATGAGGCAGCGCCCTTCCAGCCACCGCCCGCTCTCGTGCCTTGGTGGCAACGGGATTCTGCGAGATGACCACCAGTTCGCAGAACCGACTTGTGGCGCACGGCTGACCGTCGACCCCTTTGCTTCCACTGCGAGGAACCAGGCCACACTTTCCGCTACTGCCGTCATCGAGATGCTGGGTTTGGCAACTTTCACGTCCGGCTTCTTTTCGCTTTGAAGACCGTCGCGCCCACGATGGTGACCGTTTGTCGACCAGCCAAGTACCTTCACCAAGTCATCGTTGGCAATCTCCGTCTCCTGTGCGTCACACTTCCCCGAACCACCAGAGCTATGCTGACGTTACCAGAGGCCGTTCGCCGAGCCCGTGCCGGGGAAACTAACTGCTGCGACCTCCGGGGGCAAGGTTGCCAATCGTCGCGACGCCGAAAATTCCCCCCTACCGCCGCAAGAAGACGATATGACGACGACGACGACGACGACGAATACTAATGCCGACGACGTCGTACGGGCCGATGTCAGTGTTCTCATAGACGGACACCACGTGACAGCACTGGTTGACACAGGCGCTGACTTCTCGATTATGCGGCAAGAGCTCGCCATCCGCCTTCGGAAGGTCAAGACGCCGTGGACAGGGCCGCTCGGCTCGTAATCGGCGATTCCAACTTCGTCGCCACTTTTGTCCTTCTACCAGAATGTTGTAAAGAGCTCATTTTGGGTATGGATTTTCTGCGAGAGTACAACGCTCTCATCAACATTCCGGACCGTATGGTGACGCTTTCCGCACATCCGTATGTCGACACCACCCCGACCGCCACTGACGACCGACACGAGCGTTTGCGAGTAGCCGACGATGTGACGCTCCCATCGAGATCCTGCTGCCTTGAGTCTGTATCATGCGAGCGGCCGTGTCATAAGGATGTGATAGCGGAGCAAATACCTACTCTATTGCTTACGCAAGGTGTTTCCGTCGCGAGAGGTGTTCTGGCACTAGCTGGTGGGCAGGCAGAAGTACTCCTCACCAACTTCAGCAACGAGCGCCGTCACATCCAGAAGCTTAATAAGACCCTCGCAGACATGCTCTCCATGTACATCGACACGGAACATAAACCCTGGGACGAAATCTTGCCTTACGTGACCTTCACCTATAATACCGCTCGACAGGAAACTACTGGAATGACACCGTTCAGTTTAATCCATGGTCGCGAGGTCACGACAACGTTGGACGCTATGCTGCCGCACGAGGGTGACGACATTGATACCGACGCCGAAGAATTTACTCAGCGCGCCGAGGGAGCCAGACAGCTTGCCCGCATGCGCATTTGTCATTAGCAACATAAAGATGCGTTCAGAGTCATCCGACGCTTGAACGACGTGAACTACGAGGTCATTCCCGACAGTGATTGCGGTTCCAGTCGCCGGAAGCATTCACCCGAAGTCGTGCATGTCGTGCGGATGAAAGCGTACCTGTCCAGGTAACTCTGGTTGGGTTCCAGTGCATATGTGCGCGCTTTTCTAAGTAGAGCGCCTAGGCTGCGCATCGGGACGATGCCTCTTTCGGAGGGAGGCAAGTGCCACGTGCGTGCTATGAGAAAGACAAAGACAACAGCGCAAAGGATCATACGCGTTATAGAGGAGCCAGAAAGAAAGGAGAACTCGCTGGCACGCGGTATTGAAAAGACCGACCTGCTGTTCTCTCGATCTTGGCGTTACGACCTCTCTCTTGACGTCGCTACAATATATATATATATAAATTACTTATCTATTTTATTTATTTATGCACAGTGTACTAGGTCCAAGGCTCCAAGAATATGCCGCCCAGCGAGTTGGGTCCTCGCTCTTTAAGGCTGGAGGACGCGGCAGGCAATACTCGTGATATTTCTGGAGAAGAAAAAGATACTACAACTTCTGGGGAGATAGGCGACGAAGAAGAAACTGAATCGGCTTCGTGTCGATTCCATTTTGAGCTGGCTGTAGCCTTCTTCGCAGTTTGGCGGCTAAGAATCGGGTAGCTTAATAGCTTTTGTTTCTATTGAGTATTTACTTTCACCTGTGTTAGTTCTGTTTTCAGGGATCGTGCAGTGATCGCAACAATGTCCAGGAACTCTCCTGGGCAAGGCAGTTCGACATGGTCAGCCTCTCTTCGAGCGGATGATATTCCTCTTGATCTCTTTCTACGCAGCGGTGTGAGCAGCATTCCCGTTGCGCTGGTGCCCTTGGGTAGTGGTTCAATCCGGTTGAATAACCCTAAGGCGATTCAGGAGCAACTTCGTGCGGTAACTTCGCTGTATCAGAGCATCACCGATGTGTGACAGTACGGCCGCGGAGGTATTGTATGCAGATCACCGGACAAAGATTGTGTAGCGGATCTACTGAAGCGCTCGTCATTTGCCTCTATCCCGGTGAGTGCATTCATTCCACCTCATCTCGCATGCACCAAAGGTGTAGTACGTGGAGTTGATTCACAACTAAGCCCTTCTGAGACACTCGAGAAACTCTCAATGGCTGGAGTAATAGCTATCTACCGGTGTAATCGCGTGGTAGACAACGTGAGAGTAGCCACAGAGTCGGTGATTGCAACCTTCGCCGGTACATCATGCCCATCGGAAATAAAAGCTTGGCCTCTAATCTTCAGGGTTGAACCGTTAGCATCGCGTCCCCTGCAGTCGCAGAGAGAGGAAAAGTGTGGCATCGGTATATACTGCCCTGTTCTCGACTGGTCCTTTTCGCTCCGCATTCCAGATTACGCACCCATATTTATTGCAGAATTTTTAGCGATAGTCTTGGCCCTTCGTAAACTGCCGACATCAATAAATTCCGCAGTAATAATAACGGACTCTTTATCAGTATGCAGTGCGCTCACGGCATCCGGCGATATGAAAACATCGAAAGAGTTCAAATCCCTAACACCTGAGCACTTAACGTATGTTCGTTTAGTATGAGTACCTGGGCATAGAGGTCTATTTCTAAATCAAACAGCTGATACATTAGCGAAAGTGGCGTTAGACGGACCAGCTATTAATATTACCCCTACATCAGCTTTTATAGTAGCGGCTAGATTTCGGAGGCAAATGATGATGCGAGAATTCAGTATACCATCTCTAAGAAATTCACCGGACTTTAATCATCTAATGACACCCTGGAAAAGTTCAACATGTCATAACAGAGATCTGGAAGTTATAATTACGAAGTTGCGTTGCCGAATTCCATCATTAAATTTTTATTTATATAGAGCCGGTTTGGCACCATCACCCCTTTGTTCTTATTGTAGGGAAGAGGAAACAATAGAGCACTTTCTGATCTCATGTCAGAAGTTTTCAACATTACGAAAGACATCTCTAGAAACGCCGTTACGCATAATGGGATTAGAGTTGAGAACCTCCAATTTACTATCTCTAGCTGCACTTACCCTTGGGCACAGCAGCGGGAAAGTATGCGAGGCCATGCAAGATTTCATAGAACAGTCAAAGAGATTTAAACAATGACCACAGTTCAAAAGTTCCATAGTTAACCAGAAGCAAACAGCAAGATTCGTTTATATATATATGTATTTCCTATTTGATGAAAATTAATTACACCCACCTTTCTTATCACCTTTTTTTTTAAATTATTATTCTCACAAAATTAACTTGTAAAATATCTTTTTGTTAAACAAAATACAAAATTATTCTCATCACTAGATCTTAAACAATTTTTTAAGCTACCCGACTCTTGGCCAATCCCCCTGAGTGGGTGTGAGCCAGCAGAACAGGATCTACATCTACATCTACATATTCTCGATGCGTTCATCCGAAGGAGATGTCCACAGTCCATTTCGGCAGAGCGCATTCAGTGATTCGAAAAAGCGGTGAGCTGAGATGTCACATCGCTCTTGACCACGTCGCCGCGCCGAACCCGCCAGCACATTCCTAGCGTAAGAAGAGAGTGAACGAAATGCACAGAAACAGGAACTTTTCAAGTCTGAATTTGCATATGAATGTGTCCCAGATGTTTGACAACGATGCAGGGAACGCGTACCGACCTTACAGCTGCGTCAGACGAGCGGCCGCATTAAATCTAAATCGATGGCTAACACAATCAAAAGACATGTGCACCGAAAATCAGATCTCTGAGGGCTGCGTTCGTTGCATTGAAGCGCATTCCGTCCCTATCATCTGTGTCGAGAGTGTTTGAAAGCTTCGTGATGTCATGATGGCGCTGCAGAACAAGAACCGGAAACAGGGGGCGCTGTTCTGGCCGAGCTCCCGCTATTCAGCGGCCGCCGAGATGGACAGTTCATTACATGGACACATCGAGAAGAGCTCCTCGGGCGAAGTGCTTAATTTTATTTCCAGATTCCACATTCGAATTAACCCTTTCGGCCCTGGCGGTGTCAATTGACACCATGACACAACATTTCCCCTAGCACCTCGGAAATGAAACCAAAACTCGCCATTCTTGAGGGAATACTTCTTCAATGATCCCCACTGCATTTGACACCAAAATGGTGACATGCTTGCGGAGCTGGGAGCCGTAGTGAAGAAGAAGCTTGACCGAAGTCATGGGTGACGCCGTGGCGGGTCAGCTGAGGCGGCTAAGCGCAATTTTCGGGTCGACGTACCGAAGCTGTTTCAATGAGTATCACTTTGAAAAATGAGACGTGGTTCACATTTTGTGTACTCTAGTGAATAACGGGAAAAAAGATGCCATTTTTCTCATTTCACAACCGCTGAGCCCTGATGACCTAATTTGATGTCATGTCTGTAAATCCATTAATAATTGCACCACTGGCTCAATTTTTCGTTTGTGGTCTTCTGAGGACATAACTATTAGGAAAACAAACACAAAAAATGTCCCCGACCAAAATAAAAAATCCAGGGCTGAAAGGGTTAAAAGAAAAGACTAACGGCGGCGTGCCGCAATTATTGCGCAGCGGCCGCGGCGGCGTGATCTCTCTTGGGAGTTCGGCAGCGGCGTAAGCGGCGTGACCAAAAACAGGCGGCGCCTGCGGTGCGGCGCGGCGGCGCGGCGGCGTTGTCTCTCGCGTACTCGACGTTGTCTCACGTACTCGTTCCTTGCGAACTGGTAGTTCTGCGTTCTTCATAGAAAGCGGGTGTCCATAGTCAACGCGCGCAGTTGCAACGCGATATTGCATCTCCAACTAGACATTACGACTTCTCTTTAGATGGATGATTATTAGCATGCCACATTAAGATGTATTAAAGCGCAGCTCTCAACCACCTCTTCGTGTGTTTGGCTCCCGGTCAGTGTAAGAGAGCGAACGGTATGTTGGCACAGGGTAGGATAAAACGGAGCTCCGCTGGCTTCTGGAGAAACCTAATGAACCCCACACTGCGAACACAGAACTGGACGTATACAAATAATGAGAGTTATAGCAAAGAAAGCGCGAGGAGGAGAGTAGCGAGAGATGAAACACAGAGCTGCATGAGTGGGGGAGATGGAGCTGTCTACGATGACGTCATAAGCAAGGTGTGCCATGGCATCTTCATCAACGAAAGGTGCGGTGAGCGTGTCTGCCGATACCATAATTCCAAACTCATGAGCGGTGGTCTTCCCGCGGCGACTGCTGTAAAACGCGCCCACGCATCAATGCAAGGTGCCGCGCCCCCAATATAGTCACAATAGTCATAGCGCTCTCCTATTCGTAGCACAAAAGAGCGTCAGCCAGTTGGTTGTGAAAGATGCTTGGCGCAACCGGTGGTAGTGCTTCATCTGCCGCTGCTGCTGAACGGGCTGCACTAGAAGATGCGCACCGACGCCGAGGCCAAAATTTACAGGTTCCCACTGCCGAAGCAGCAGCTATGCACCATGGCCAGCAGTACCCTGCCGTTGGCACTGTCGAAGAAGCTAATCATCGCCGCCGTAGACATATCCATGCACCTCTCTTTCGAATTACTTTTCTCATATATTGCGAACTCGAAACACATAAACAGCTAAGCTCATGTTTCGCATTACGGAGTATCGTCACTATGAGCGAACCTTTTCTTCTCTGCTTTACAGCTGTGATCATCATGGTCCCGTATGAAGTCGCCGCATTAGGAGGAGGCGTCGGAGGAATTGAAGGTATCGGCTTCCGCAAGAAGTAAAGTGCGGATCATCCTGAAGACAGCATTTTTGTTGTTTCCATGCAAACAAAGATGACTTTTAGCCAATAAAGCACGGAAAGCAAACAAGAAGTTCTTAGCAGAACGTACCTTGTATGAGAGTGTTGTAAGCGATAGCTTGCAAGTGTTGCTCTTATTCGCCGCTCATGAGCCTATGTGTGCGAAGTATTCTGCACTCTAAAAAAGAAAAAAAAGTAGTCTTTTGACTCCTTTCGGGGAGTCTTGACTTGCTGCGTATATGACTCTCCATAAAGAGGCATGTCAACTCTCTTTGGAGATTATACTCTCTTGAGAGAGTAATGTGACCCACAAGAAAGTAACGTCTCTTTAAAGAGAGTCATATACGTGGCACGTCAAGACTACCCGAAAGGAGTCACACATACTCTTTATTTCTAAGAATGTAGTCAATTTTGCTAACGTCTTAAAAAATAAAGGCAGCTTCGCACTGGAGGTGCCAAGCCTGAAGGGAATGTGGAGCTGGCTGGCCTTCTTTGTTTCTCTTTATTTCACCCTTTCCTTCTTCATCTTTTCCCTTACTTTTCTCTATTCTCTCTATTTGTTCTATGTCTTTCTTGTCGGCGTGAATTTCGATTGCTTTAAATATATTCGCAATGCCCATAGACTGTCGCGCCGCCAAGCGGAATTCAGGAGCGTCCTCTCGAGGAGGGTTAGTAGACGATAAAATGGCAGCACTACGCAGTCGGTCCCTTGTTCGGCTGTGCTAACCTCAGTGTTAACGCATTGGCAAGGAAGGAACACTACGACTTTGCATGTTCCCTGCATTAATGAACAAACCGGGCCCTCCGTGACATGAGAAATCTGATTCGTTCTTGCGAGACGCGAAGTTTTCGTGAAAATACGTGGCAACTCGCGCTTTCAATGCTAGCCCACAGCGTACGCATACTATCAGCTTCGCGAGGCTTTCTGTGGCCACGTAGGTTAGTTAAATGTTATTGTCTGACATATTCAGTTGAACCTCACCCTGTTTTACTTGCACATAGCATTGGTCAGTGTTTCTTGTAGAGCATGAATCCCATAACACTATACGCAGGAGGTCGCGCGGGCTCGCGATGTGCTCTTGTAAAACTCGGCGATCTCAAGTTGTCGATACATTAAAATAGGGCCTCTATCCTTTGTCAGCAAAGCGCTGTTACTAATCGTGCGAGCGACGTTTCAATCATTTGAGGACGCGTCTGCTCCACGCCTTTCGTGGAGCGAACACTTTCCACACCGTCCTTCGCCAGTGTGTTGGTGTTGGTTTCATAGCCAGCGCTGCGCCGCTTGTTTTTGTACGTTTTGTACGTTTGTTGATAGGTGGCAGCACACTGCAAGCGATTTGCTCGTTGACCGATCCGAGGATAATGTTTTTCGCGCCCAGAGTCCCAGACGTCTCTCTATTTGTAAACGTGGTAACGCGGAGTGGTCGAAGTCGTTCGGCGAAGGAATTTCTTCGGATTGCTTTCAGCAGTGATGTTGAAAGAAACCATCTTGACGACGAGGATTTTTCACTGGACATTGAAGACTGTGAAAGCACCGAGAGTGACAGCTGTGACAGCGACGATGAACGATCAGCTGAACTCACGAGGAGCGAGTTGCACTTCACGTCCCCTCGTGCGTTAATGTTCTTTCACGCTCGTAAGTCACTTTGATTGTATTTAGCGTATAATATCCTTGAGCGAGATCACAATAAAAGCATAGTTCCTCTTGTGCATTGCATGTATCACAATTATTGTGGATATTATGGAGCGCCGCATCGCAAACACGCTCGAGCTCGACCAGCGAAGCGAAATGGTTAGAGCGATGGAACGTGCAGTCACGGCCACAATCCACGCCTCTCGGCTAACTTCTTCGATGTTGCGAAAAGCATACGTGTGCATTCTTTTCGATATTCATGTTTGGATCGTGCTGATCGAATCTGCAACATGCGAGTGAAGTGAATTGCACACGGCTAGTCTCAGCATGGCTGTGACACAAGCGCTACTGAATGGGATGTTAAATGCTCGTGTTTCGTTGAAGACGTAATACCGCGTTCCCGACTCCGCAAGTAATGACGACGGCGTATTATGTTTGCAAACCATCACCACGTTAAACGTGCGGTCCCGTGCAGCAGCGATGACGCTACTCGCTGCCGGCCTACTAATGCGGCAAATCCGTCAGGCAAGCTCGGTACGTGCTACCTCGGAGTGCCTTTCAGCTCATACGTCAATTTTAGTTCATGCAGTTTTATGTAGCACGCACAGGATTTCGCAAAGCATCGTTATGCACGGTAACGGAGCTGAAATATAACCTTTCACACCGCAGCAAATAATTAGGTAGCGAGTACTTAGCACTTTCCATGGTTTGGGAAAGTATTTTAGTCTCATATCCTATTCAGCGCGGCTCATGACTTCATCCGGTGAAAGTGGCACGGGCCGTACGTCCGCACGTACTATCTGTTCCTATGCTAACAAACGGGTTGACCCTCCTCCTGGCGCCATCTTGAAAAGCACGGCGCGCCACCTATAGTTCGTGGGCATTGCGAATACAGGATGTTTCAAGAAATGTGTCCAACCTTCTCAAAAAATCAGGAAAATGCGATAATTGATTGCTGCCTTCAGCATTGCCTTTTCTGTAGTGGCAGGGATTTTAAGATGGTTAAAGGAATTATTTGGGACTGTAATTAAAAAAGTTAAATTAATTAACTTTTTAATTAGTGGAGTTAGGTGCTTGTGTCAAATGGGAGAATTGAAGTTCTTCATGCTAGAAACCCAGCCCAACTTTAAGATTTTGAAAAAGTGGCATCTAGTAATAATTACGAAGTAATGAAATTCGACCAAATTCAATGGCGAAACCTAAACAGAAATGTGGACGAACGCAACTGCCATATTCTTCTGAGACGTCCAAAATGAGTGAATGACTTTTCTGTAGCGCTAGGCATCTTAAGATGGTTAGAGACATGACTTGAGACAGTAATTAAGAAAGTTAAGTTAATTAACTTTTTAATTAGTGGAGTTAGGTGACTGTGTCAAATTGGTGAATTGAAGCTCTTCGTGCCAGAAAGCCATCCCAGCATTGAGATTTCGAAAAAGCGGCCTCTAGTAATAATTACGAAGTAATGAAATTCAACCGAATTCGATGGCTTTCGCTGTTGAAAGCCGTTGCATTTCGTTGATTAGAATAACAGAGAGCTGAGCTAGTTGGTAAGTATTCATTCTAAACAGACAGGGCGTGCAAACACGGACACAAGAAGAAGTCAGGTTTGTGGTGTCCTGACTTCTTTCTTGTGTCCGTGTTTGCACGCCCTGTCTGTTTAGAATGTATTTCGTTGAATTTCATTACGCCACAACAATTACTAGAGGACGCTTTTTCGAAATCTCAAAGCTCGGATGGGTTCCTCGCATGAAGAACTTCAATTCTCCCATTTGACACAAGCATCTAACTCCGTTAATTAAATAGTGACTTAATGTAACTTTGTTAATTACTGTCCTAAATGATGTCCGTAACTACCTTAAGATTCATGCCGCTACAGAAAAAACATTTCTGAAAGCCCCGAGCAAATATCTTAATTTCCTGATTTTTTGAGAAGGTTGGACACATTTCTTGAAACACCCTATATATATATATATATATATATATATATATATATATATATATATATATTGTAGTGAAGAGTACGTGACGACGACGAAGAGCGAAGAAAGCAAGCCACAGGGCGAGCGACAGCCACGCGCCCCGAGCTTGCGTTTGCCTGGATCTTGGCCCTTGAAGTTCTACGGCGTTCTCGCAGTTTGTACGTGAATAAATCACGTGACATTTGATGGAGGTACGTGGGTTTCCCCTACGACCCTGGATCTTCGCTCCCGTAAGCTTCCCCCCCTTCGTGATACCAACATGGCCACCGACACTCCTTCCCAGCCTGGCCCTTCGGCTGTCCACGTCACTTGTGGAGCCGTGTATCCTCAGCGGGACCCCCCATCTTCTCGGGCTCCGGTGAATCGGACGTGGACGAGTGGCTGTCGAGGTATGACAAAGTCGGCGCCAGCAACAGATGGGACGATCCAATGAAGCTTGGGTATGTGCAATTCTACCTTGCCGACATAGCCCAACTGTGGTATCACAACCACGAGGCCGACCTTCCATCTTGGTCAGCTTTCAAGACTGCTATCAAGGACGTCTTTGGACGGCCTGCGGCTCGCAAGCTTCTCGCCGAGCAGCGCTTGCGTCAGCGTGCACAGCAACCGGGTGAGACCTACACGGGTTACATCGAGGATGTCCTCCATCTGTGCACCCGCGTCGACCCCGCTATGCCTGAGGAGGCCAAAATCAACCACATCTTGAAGGGCATCGAGGACGGCGCCTTTCAGCTGCTGCTCGCGCGGAATCCCACCACAGTCGCTGCGCTAGTTTCCCTCTGTCAGAGTTTCGACGAATTGTGCAGGCAGCGCGCGATCGCCCGTCAGGCCCTCTCGACCCCCGACACGCTCTCCAGCTTGCAGCTAGCTGTTCCTTCGGCCGCTCAGCCGACTCTCCAGCCCACGATCAAAGACTTCATCCGTGAAGAAGTCGCGCGCCAGCTGTCCTTACTGCCGCTCACTCACGAGCCGGCGCATCCTCTGGCTCCGGGCATTCAGCAAGCCATTCGGACGCAAGTTGCTAAGGCTCTCCCACCCATGTTCCAACAACCGCCCGTCACTGCGCCGCTTACCTACGCCGCCGTTGCTGCTCGGCCCCCTCAACAGCCTATGCCCTCTGCTCCACCTCGACCACTGATGCCGTCCCATGCCTTGGCGACCACCGCGTATCACCAGTCTATGCCTTACGCTCCACCTCGGCCACTTACGCCGCCCCGTGTCTTGCCAACATCCGCGTATGCTTCGTCGCCGCCCATCGCAACCCCCTCGGCTCCGCCTCTCCGCTGCTCCGACGCGTGGCGAACCCCGGACAATCGGCCCATCTGTTTCTCCTGTGGCCTCGCCGGCCACATCGCTCGCCATTGTCGCCTGGTTCCTCCAACATTCGACGCCGTGGGCATGCCAGTTGCGTCGTCGTCCAGGTCGCCCCCCAACTACGCTCCTCCTCACTTCGACGCCGACGGCAGGCCGGTCGCGTCGTCGTCCCGGTCGCCACCGGAGTATGCCCGTGATCAACGACCCAACGACACCCACCGGTCACCGTGCCCTCGACGACGCTCCCTGTCACCTATGCGTTGCCCACCTGCTGCGCAAGAGGGAAACTGATCGCTGCAGTTCCGAAGGCAAGAACTGCATGCAAAGCGAACTGCCCAAGGCCTCCGTCTTTTTCGCCGCAAAACGTTATCGACGTCAACGTTGAAGGGACCACGGCCCAAGCGCTAATTGATACCGGGGCCGCCGTTTCCGTAATCTGCGAGAGCATCTGCCGCCAGTTAAAAAAAGTGACCACGTCGCTCTCAGGACTCATGCTCCGCACTGCGAACTCGCAGTTCATAGCACCTTCAGCCGTGTGCACCGCGCGCGTTAATATTCAAGGAGAACTTTACGTCATTGAGTTTTTCGTGCTGCCGTCCTGCTCTCACGACGTTATCCTCGGCTGGGACTTCCTTTCACGTCATCGCGCCATCATAGATTTCGCCCGAGCAGAAGTCGCCCTTACGCCGCTGCAATCCTCTGTTTCGGGGCCTACCATATCTGACGCACGTAAACTTGTCATTGCTGCCGACGCTGACGTAGCCCCAAACACGTCCACCCTTGTCGCCTTGACTTGTCCGGCCGCTCCTGACGGCGCTGTCCTGTTCGCCCCGTCAGAGCTGTTTCTCCGCCGCCACGCCCTACGACTGCCGTTTGCCGTACTCACCGTCGAATCCGGCGCTACCATCATGCCGATTGCCAACTTGCGCACCTCGCCCGTTCGTCTACTTCGCGGGGAATGTTTGGGAAGCATACATGCCGTTGTCCTGCTTCGCTTTCTGGAGTTCGCTGAAGCCTCACTTCACCACCAGCTGAATGCCATGACAGCCCCTGTTGCGGCACCTCCGAAGTCAGACATTTTTCACCCTTCTGTGTCCCCGGATCTCTCATTGGACCATCGACGCGAACTATTGGCCCTTCTAGAAGAGTTCTGCTCATCCTTCGACTGCGGTCAGCCATCTCTGGGTCGCACAACGAGCGTCACGCACCACATCGACACCGGTGGTCATGCCCCTTTACCCCAACGACCATATCGCGTTTCGGCGGAAGAGCGCCGTGTTATCAATGAACAAGTCGATGATATGCTCACGCGCGGAGTCATTCAGCCATCTGAGAGCCCCTGGTCGTCCCCTGTCGTGCTTGTGCGCAAAAAGGATGGCTCTATCAGATTCTGCGTCGACAACCGCCGCCTGAATAAGATAACTCGGAAGGATGTATACCCGTTGCCACGCATCGACGATGCCCTCGATTGCTTGCAAGGAGCAGAATATTTCTCGTCCTTGGATTTACGATCGGGCTATTGGCAAGTTCCACTGGCTGACCCTGACCGCCCGAAGACTGCGTTCGTTACTCCCGATGGGCTTTATGAGTTTAAGGTGATGCCCTTCGGACTCTGCAACGCCCCAGCTACCTTCGAACGAATGATGGATAACATCCTTCGTGGCCACAAGTGGAATACCTGCCTGTGCTACCTTGACGACATTGTTGTATTTTCCCGCGATTTTCCGACTCATCTTGTTCGTCTTCGCGCTATTCTCACGTGCCTCGCCTCTGCTGGCCTTCAACTTAACATCAAGAAGTGCCCTTTTGCTGCGCGCCAACTCACCATACTAGGTCACGTCGTCTGCAAGGAAGGCGTTCTTCCGGATCCCGCTAAACTTCGTGCCGTGGCCGAGTACCCCCAGCCCAATTCCATCAAGACGCTCCGAAGCTTTATTGGGCTGTGCTCGTATTTTCGTCGATTTGTGCGCGACTTCGCTTCTATCATCGCACCTCTTACCAACCTACTGACAGCCTCTAACGGCCTGTCGGCTTGGTCACAAGAGTGCGACGAAGCTTTCATGACGCTACGGCGCTTATTAACGTCACCTCCGATACTCCGTCACTTTGACCCTAATGCGCCTACGGAGGTCCATACTGACGCCAGCGGTGTCGGTCTTGGTGCCAGGATACGACGAGTACGTTGTTGCTTACGCGAGTCGAACCCTGATGAAAGCGGAGTGCAACTACTCAGTCACTGAAAAAGAGTGCCTCGCCATAATCTGGGCTTTGACCAAGTTCCGTCCGTACCTTTATGGCCGCCCTTTCGAAGTAGTCACAGACCATCACGCGCTCTGTTGGCTCTCATCTCTGAAAGATCATTCAGGACGCCTCGGTCGTTGGGCGCTTCGGCTGCAGGAATACGACATTCGTGTTGTGTACAGATCCGGCCGCAAGCACTCGGACGCTGATGCGCTATCCCGCTCACCGTTACCGTGTGACACAGCTTCGCCGTCAGCCACGGCAGCTGTCTTGACGCCCCTTGACTTCGCAGACATGCCGTCGGAGCAACGCAAGGATGCGTGGATCTCCGAACTCGTCGACTTTCTGACTGGTTCATTGGTTCATCCAGCGTCAAGAACTCTCCGTCGTCAAGCCACGCATTTCGCACTCCGCGACGCCCTCCTCTATCGGCGTAATTACGCACCTGACGGTCGGAGGTGGTTGCTAGTGATCCCGCGCCACATGCGCACAGAAGTCTGCACTGCTTTTCACAATGACTTGCAAAGCGCTCACGCTGGTGCTCTGAAGACTTACAACCGCTTGCGTCAGCGATACTACTGGCGCGGCATGTACACGGTCGTGCGCAAGTACGTACGTGCTTGTACTGCTTGTCAGCAGCGTAAAGCTCCACCTCAACGCCCAGCCGGTCCACTTCAGCCTCTACCTTGTCCGGGACGTCCATGCGACCGCGTCGGCATCGACTTATATGGCCCGCTTCCCCCGACTTCCTCTGGGAATCGGTGGATCATTGTTGGCGTGGACCACCTCACCCGTTACGCAGAGACTGCAGCACTTCCAACGGCTACAGCAAGAGAGGTTGCGTTTTTTATCTTACGCAACTTTGTCCTTCGCCACGGTGCTCCCCGTGAAATTTTGAGCGACAGAGGGTGTGTTTTCCTGTCTGACGCTATTCAGGCCTTGCTCGTCCAGTGCAACATCGTTCATCGAATGACCACCGCATACCGTCCGCAGACGAATGGCCTTACGGAACGATTTATTCGCACACTCGGTGATATGTTGACAATGTACACGGCATCAGACCAGACCAACTGGGATACCGTCCTGCCGTTCGTCACGTACGCGTACAACACCGCAACGCACGCGACCACCGGTTTCTCACCTTTCTTTCTTTTATACGGACGCGACCCGTCCTGCACGCTGGACACTATCCTTCCCTATACGCCGGACTCGTCTGAATATACTGCGATTTCTGACGTTGCCAGATACGCCGAAGATTGCAGACAATTAGCCCGTTCGCTGACCACCGAGGACCAAGGCCACCAGAAGCTACGGCACGACACCGACCGACCTCTCTCTACTTTCACGACTGGTGACCTAGTTTGGCTCTGGATCCCATCGAGCACTCCTGGCCTTTCCTCGAAATTACGTGCCCGATACAAGGGGCCGTACCGCATTCTTTCTCGCACGTCTCCTGTCAATTACGAGGTTGAGCCTCTGACAGCATCCCACGATTTACGTCGTCGTGGTCGGGAAATCGTCCATGTCAGCCGCCTGAAGCCCTATTACGACCACGCTATACTGACAACGCCTTAGGTCGCCTGGATGGCTCCGCTATTCACCAGGGGCCAATGTAGTGAAGAGTACGTGACGACGACGAAGAGCGAAGAAAGCAAGCCACAGGGCGAGCGACAGCCACGCGCCCCGAGCTTGCGTTTGCCTGGATCTTGGCCCTTGAAGTCCTATGGCGTTCTCGCAGTTTGTACGTGAATAAATCACGTGACAATATATATATATATATATACATATATATATATATACATATGTATATATATATATATATATATATATATATATATATATATATATATATATATATATATATATATATATATTCTTTCTTTCTCTATGGTCCCATTCTTTTGCTCTCTCCGTGTCTCGCTTGCTGTTTCTGTCGATATCTTTCTTTCTCTCTGTTTCTCTTTCTTTCTATGCTACACTTTACTCTCTCTCTGAAGGCGTTGTTGCGGTTTCTCCAAGCAACCAGACTAAATGTAAAACTGTGACTAATGGAAGAAAATGACTGATGGAAGAAAAATGACTGATGTTGCTGTGTAGTACTTGGACTGCTGTTATGACTTCGTTTTTTTTTATTGTTGTTGTAGTATTTTGTCGCGTGCTGTCGTCACAAACTCTTCTTCTTCTCTTTCATTCTTTTACATCCCCTTTCCCCTTCCCACGTGCAGGGTAGCAAACCGGAGACTGCTTCTGGTTAACCTCCCTGTCTTTCCTTTCTCCCTCTTCTCTCTCTCTCTCTCTATACTATACTATACTATACTATACTATACTATACTATACTATACTATAATATAATATACTATACTATACTATACTATACTATACTATACTATACTATACTATACAAGGCTACGTTTTGCTCTGCGAGCGTGCATAGATCGCCGAGTTGTTATGATGCTCGCCTAAAGATCGTGGGTACGCCGGTTCGTATCCCGCCTCAACAAATTTTTTCGCCAAGAATTTTGCTCTTTCTCGCTACCGCTTTCTTTCTCTTTCTCTGTGGTCGTTCTCTCGTCCATCCGAGTTATTGCATACCACGCCCGACAAATCAGCGCAGCGCGAGAGCGCGCGCCGGGCGCACATGTGTTCGGCGAGCAAACGAGAAGACGAAGAAGAGGATGAAGAGAGCGCGCGGGCCGCGTTGTTGCTTTGCACGCCCTAGAAAGGCAGATGCGATTCATGATGATGATTGTGTATGGGAACGCGTAACGCCATAACGAAAAGCATATTAGCTCCGCTGTAAAACAGTTGGCCCAGCTTCACTGGTTTAAAGTCCCCAAGGTTGGTGACACCGCGGAACGTTCTCAGTCGCCTCGTCTTGCCTGGTTTTTTTTTTTTTTAAACTCAGGGTCCGATGCATGCCCTTCACATCTGACCTCAGCTTGTCTCCTGTTCCTCCTTTTCAAAAATAGTGATCTCTTCAAGCCTCCGTCTTCTCCTGAACTTCTGTCATGCTTGGATTAATTTGAAAGCATCACAAGCATAACTCGTAGCGCCATTCTCGCATTATAGACGAGTTGCGAAAGCTACAAGGCAGCTTTTCTGCACAACAAAATTCATGCGCGACGGCGGCGACTCCCGTCCTCGCTAGAATTTTACGTGCAGTGTAGCGAGGACGGGAGGCGCTCTCATTGTGCATGAATGCACAATGGCGCAGCGCGCCTCTAGCCCAGCCTTGAACAAACAAGGGAAACGCTACACTGCAGGTAGCAGTTGTACCGAGGACGGGAGCCACCGCCACTGCACGTGAATTTTTGATGTGCAAGAAATCTGCCCAGTAGTTTTTTGCAACTCGTCTATTGCTGGACCACAAAATCCCATAAATTGAATCCCCAGTCTTGAGGCCAACGAAATGTGCTGATGACAAATATTTTGCCGTGGTCGTTGTGGCTAAGAAAGGAAAACCGGAAAAATTGGTGCTGGGTGTTGAGACTTTCTCTTCATACGCCTTCGTCATCGTCGTTATTGACCCTCACGAGCTGCCGCTCACTCGAGGGCACGAAAGCATTTTAGTAGCGTTAGCTACACTTGCCTAGCCGGAGCCGATTTCGCGTGGGTCATCATGAGCCGTGCTGTGCATGCGTGAGGATGAGTGCGGAGCCGGCATCTCACGCCCTCTCCGCCACCGCCGCGCGCGGCTCGCCGTTGCTGGTGGCGGAGAGCGAGAGGAGTGGCTCCGGCCGGGCAGACAGACTGGCGCCGGCGCGAGCGACTCGCCGCTGCTGCTCTGCGCATTCGAGAGGGGTGACGTCGTAGCCATGGCGCGCGCAGCTATTCGCCTTCGCTGTGCAGTCGCCGTCTGACAATGCGCTGGTGCCGCATCATAGCGCCTCTGACTGGCGTTTGCAGGTGGGTAACGCCATGGAGAAGGAGAGCGCAAATGCTGCTCAACGGCGCAGAAGAGACGAGAAGCTTATGTCATCGGATCCCGAAGTAGTTGCCTCGCAATTAGCGGTTCGGCGTACGAAGAATGAACAGAGGAAGGCTAAACGTGCTGCGGAGACACTGGAGGAAAGGGAGGAACGTCTAGCAAAGCGGCGTCGCCAGGATGCTGAGCGACGTGCCCGACCACCTCTGCAGCAGCAACAACAAGACGCCGTATTTAACGTCAAGGCTCGGCGATCGACTGCCTATACTATGAAACTTAGCGAAAGCGCCAGTGCGACTCGGACCTTCGAGACGGACTTCGTAAACAATCCGTTTGGATACGTGTGCGACGTGTGTGAAAGACTATGGTTCATGAAAGACTTGAAGCCGCGAAGTAGTGCCATGCGTGAAACGTTGAGTTTAGTGGCGGCGCCCGAGTGGGATGAAATCGTGGCGCGGGTTTGTACAACGTGCAAGAACTTTCTCGTTAAGCAGAACATTCCGCTCTTTAGCGTTACCAATGGGTATCGTTACCCGGCCATGCCGCCAGGTCTACCGGTTCTGAACGATGTGGCCGAATGTGTGTCATTGGAGCAGCAGTAAGCATGACAATCAAGCTAATCCTAGACATTCTGGAAAGCTCAGAATAATCAGATGAACGTTTGCTAACGCTACGTATATCCTGGCATAGCCGAGCTAAGCCACTGCAAATTTTTTTAGTAATTTTGTAAAATATGAAAATTTTGCGGAAATGCTGAAAATGAATTCTCAGTGTGCAATTACATCGAAAAGAAGTCGTCACTTATCGAACTTTTCAGTGGGTGGTCTCATTTTCTACGTTTTTGTGAGCGCACATCAAGCCACTCGGCCAACGCGAGTTGGAACCGTGATGTCATTACTTGAGGCCGGATTTTTAGGCACTAAAAAAGCTCGTTTTAGGCGCCAAAATTGGGCAGGCAAAAATATGTTTTAGGCTTGCAAAATCGTAAATATAGGCGCAATAAATTTTCACATAAATGCAAATAATTTCAAACGAAGACGTGCGCGACTTCTATCTACGACAAGAAAACAAAAATGTTATTGCTCAAGATGGCACAAAGACGCCAACATTTGAAACTAGCGTGCTTTGTCGGGCAAGGTTCGCACTCCCGTGTTCTACAGAGCGAGTCAAGTGTCCACTGTCGAATGAACGCACTCCTGAGTGTCTTTCCGGCACTGCTGAGAAGTCCAGAGCAGGAACAGACAGCCAGATTCCTAAAAGACCAGAAAGGAGATTCCGCCTATTGGCCGGGTCGAATTGCGTAGAGCCAATTTCTCCTCTGGCAGTGAACCACTGCCGTAGCCAGGTGTGTTGGGGCAGCGGAGGGGTTTCAACCTTCCCCCCTCCCCCGAAACTTTTGAGTTTTGCGAATGTGTATATATACGCGCACATACAAACGCATGCGCGAACATATATAAAGTATGGTTGTCCCCACGTCCACCCCCCCCCCCCTGAAGAAGATTTTTGGCGACGCTACTTCAGGGAACACCTTAAAAAATCACAGCAAAACCACGGAGTGAATGATGATGAGTGGGCGAAGCTGCGGGGGTTCATCGGTAAACCGTGAATCTTCCGTGAATTCTGCCCAGTACATCATCACCGACGTGAGATCGGGCGCGTTTATGCTAAAGGTTCGATGAGTTATGACGACTTGCAGCTCACTTTAATTTTACATGTATGCTGTGCATTTTCATTGTTTAGAAAACCATTGCTTTAGAAAACATCCGGCGTCTTTCGTTAAGCAGCTGGCGTCTTTTCGTTTTGCTTTAGAAACATCTCGCGTTCTTTCGTTTTACTTTTAGAAAACATCTGGCGTCTTTCGTTGGTTTATTTCATCAATCAATGACGTTTTGAACAAAATTTTTATTGTTTAATCACGCACAGGAGAAATCTCACCAGGCACTACCTTGGAGGTAAACAATGGCTGCTAATGGGAATGAGAGACAGAAGAAGTCGGCTTTTAGCTAACACTTACACTTCTACTTCTACTAACGTTTCCTACTGGAACATGCCAATGGCTACTAATGGGGAATGAGAGACAGAAGAATTCGGCTTTTAGTTAACGCGCACGCTGCGAATTTTTTATTGTTCAAGAACGCACAGGAAAAATCTCCCACCGGCACCACCTTGGAGGTCAAGATCTGGTACTAGCGTTACGACTGGTTACGCACTACTACGAGGGACGAACGGGTGCCGCCTTAAGGAGCTTCGCCCCTAAAAGTAAATTACAATCGAAACAAAAGCTGCGTGCACATCCCATTTTAACACGAAAGTGTTTTATGCCGGGGTCCACCAAGACTTCAGTGACGTATTTCCATCACGGAAATGACGTCAAAAAATGTACACGATCAGATGGCAAAGAAAAATTCGCCGCGTATCTGCGTGCTTCGCTGCAAATGTCGTCTAAATACGATAGAAGAGGCGCTGCGTGAGATATGACGCCATCTGGCAATACGTCGGGAAACATGAGTGCTGTGTTGCGGGCTGGTAGTCTCGGCGCAGCAGCAGGCGAAGACCGGCGGTGACCAACGCGACCGGCGGGGACGCCAGCCAGCCCGAACACGCGGTTTGGCGCGAAGCACTGAAGCAGAAGAAACGTCCGCACTCAACGAGTACTCTCCACACACTCTTTTATTTACACGTCGCCTGGGTAAAAGAGGAATGCCAGAGCGGCGCCCCATAGCATTCGTACAGTGCAATACAGAACCGAAACCGAAACACAACAATGAGCTCGTGCAGAGGGCATAGAGGAAGGAAAGTTTCAGCTCAATCGCATTTTCAGCGCAGCTTAAGAAACTAGGGCCTTTAAAATTACGTACGTATGCATTTTCTATTAAAGGAACACACCACCTAATACTTACCTAGTGATGTTGCGCCTCAGATATGCGTAATGTTTGATTTTTGATCGACAATGAAAACAAGTATGAACCTAGTCAGCCGTTCAAGATGGCTGGCCCTTGGGCAAGTGGTTCAACTTTGGCCGAGTGACTGAATCGAGTGACGTGCCGACAAACAGAAAGACAGACCAAAATTTCGCCGTTTAAGTATCTCAAGAAAGACTATCGTCTTTAAAAAGTTCCGTCAATGGGCATCGAACCCACAACCGCTCGGTCCGTGACAACACATGCCGGGCACGCTATCCATTGCGCCACGCTCACAGACTCTAGAGGCTTTACAAACGCGCCGTTTATATCTACCACTCTCCTTGTCGGGGGGGTGGTGTTGCCCTCTGGGAGAGGTAAAGTAATTCGTCGTTACTGTGTCCTCCGCCATTGGCACCTGCAAAGCGTTACACGTCCGTCCCATTCGGCGCCTCTTCAATAGAAGTTCAATTTTTTCACTGCATTAAGACACCGCGAGGTGGCGACCTTAGCCCAAGCGCCGTAAAAGCGTCGGCCTCACTCATAGCATCACGCTACTCCAAACGAAAAATAGCTCTGCGACGCACGTCTACCTCATCTGGCTGTAACACCGCGTTCCCCACTCACGCGCTTGCCGTGAGAAAAATCGCGGCCGGGCTACCGGGGCGGCACGACGCGCATTGCGTTTCCCTCTAGTCCGGCCGTGGTGTTCAATCACATTTTAACATGCCGCGGGATGGCGACCAAGTTCGGCGTCCAATATGCGACGCTTTGCTGGCTATCACACCTCGTTCTCTGATTACACTTTTACCGTTAAATACTACAGCTACAACAAGGGTTTGTTTAATCATTTAACATGGACGTTAGTCGTCGGGATGGAGATGCACCACTCATTAAAGTGGGTACATCCACGTTAAACGGTGCTATAGCTGCCACACATCAATATACATCGTGGGAACTCTCTTATATCATTGTACAGGGAACATTCAGTTACTTCTGTAAGGGCACGCTTTACTTTCATGTTATTCCGATTCCTATGACAGAGGCATCAACCATCTTTTCTTTCTTTCTTTTTTTGGTCTTCACTCTCCTTTCTTCTCACGTCTCTCCACCGTTTCGCATTCGCCAACCGCTCAGGCCATGTCAGCGCGGTGGCGAGTGCTCGCCAGCATGTCCCGCTTCACTGCTACCAGCGGTTGTTGGTTGGTCGAACAAGAAGACTAGGTTGAACCCCATAGTTCCAAACAGTCAATCTTACGCGGTAACATGAAACACGGTCTCAAACAGCACCCGGCAGTGAAACTTGAGGCTAAATAGCGTTCATATAAGCGCCAATTTTGGAAATAGGCATTTATAGGTATTTGTAAGCATTTAGGCACGAACGCCAAAAATAGGCATTTATAGGCACTATAAAAACACTATAAAAGCCCTTCCTAACCTCTAATTCATGCTCATAATCAGTATGGTGTGATAGGAGCGCAAAGAAGAAAATAGGTTTTATAGAAAATTCATATACAATATAGGCCTTTATACTAAAAAGACGATGAGAGTCGTGGCGACTAGCAGCTCACTTTAATTTTACATGTACGCTGTGGATTTTTATTGTTTAATAATGCACAGGAGAAACCTCACACAGGCACTGCCTTGGAGGTCGAAATCCAGTGCCCATATATACGGGGTGGTCAGTGAACGGTTGTGCAGCGCGAGCAGTCGGTTTTTTCAATCAAGAAACTTGCTAGCAGACGCTGTCTGCGTCGGCTTCGCGAGGCGACATAGGGGGGGGGGGGGGCTAGAGCACGCATCTGCAACGCAGCGAGCGCGGAGCGTCGGCGTCGCGAGCCGAGAGAGGGGCGGGGGACTAGAGCACGCATCTGCAACGCAGCGAGCACCTCCGCGCCATCTAGGCATCTTTCTGAGAACTAGAGGTGGCTACGACAGCGCCATCTAGTGAACACTCCAAGAACTAGAGGTGGCTACCTACTGCTACATACTACAGAGGAGGGACAGACCGACACCCAAAGGAGCTTCGCCCCTAGAACTAAAGCCTGCGTCTTTATTGAAACGCCATCTGTCGTTTGGATTGTCAATGAAACGTAATAGTTTCGGGGCATGTGATGATGCGACGGCAAATATTCAGACAGGCAATTTTGCTGACAGATTTTGATTTAGTTTCGTCATCCGACTTGGTAATGGGGTTCATTTCAACGCAAATAATAAAGATGAAATACGGTTAGTCACCCCTCAAGGAATTACGTGAGCAACAATTAGAAAACTCTGTTTAACTGCTCGGAATTTTAAGCTGGCATGCAGGTAACGAGTTTTCGTTAAGTAACGCTTCAATCATATGCGACATTCAGTACGCTCCTATGTACAAATAGCTCACTTTGAAAGAAAGGGTCCCCGCAGGGGCGTCTGTGGAAGCAGGCGTTTGGTGTGTAGCGACACCACGGACCCGAGCTAACGGGGGGTTCGACCCCCTCCCACGCTTAGCCGTGCATGGCTTTGCCATGTCCGGGGAAAAGGGGATCCTGGAAGTTGAGCCGACGCCGGGTGATTGGACCTTTAAGGCCCCCCGGCAGAGGCAACACACCCCTTTGGCCCCGGCTTCACGCAGACGGCACCCCCGGGCTGACCCACCCTGGGGAAATCGGCAGTCACCTCTTCCTATCCTGCTCTACCATCTTCGTCTTTCTCTCGCTCTTTTGATCTGTCCTGTGCCCTTTTTCTTCCGTTACTTCCTTTTTTCATGGTGGCTAGGATTAACCGTGCGTGACCAGTCTTCCTTGGTAGGTCGCGTACGGTTACAGTAGTTATCTATGGCTAGTGATATAAATACACTCCCTGGTTGGGCTCGAAGGTGGGCGGCCAGCATGACTACCGAACATTGCTTTTTTTATGGAAAAAATTGGCGGCGTATCTGCGTGCTTCGCTGCAAATGTCGTCTAAAGACGATAGAAGAGGCGCTGCGTGAGATATGGACGCCATCTGGCAATACGTCGGGAAACATGAGTGCTGTGTTGCGGGCTGGTAGTCCCGGCGCAGCGGCAGGTGAAGACCGGCGGTGAGCAACGCGACCGGTGGGGACGCCGGCCAGCCCGAACACGCTGTTTGGCGCGATGCGCCGAAGGAGAAGAAACGTCCGCACTCAACGAGTACTCTCCACAAACTCTCTTACTTACACGTCGACTGGGTAAAACAGGAATGCCAGAGCGGCGCCCCCTGTCATTCGTACAATGCAATACTGAACCGAAACCGAAACACAACATAAGCTTGTGCAGAGGGCACGGAGGAAGACAAGTTTCAGCGCAGTCGCATTTTCAGCGCACCTTAAGAAACTAGGGTTGTAACATTGTAGGGCGAGTAGGGCCAGAAGGACCGTCACGACGAAAACCTGCCTCCTCAGTCGTATTCGCCTGGAACGTTGGTGTGGCTTCGCGTTCCCTCCTCCGCTCCTGGCCTTTCCACAAAGCTACTGCCTAAGTACGAAGGCCCCTACCGCGTCCTACGTCAAGCATCCCCAGTTAACTATATGATTGAGCCTGTTCAATCATCTACGGACCGCCGTCGTCGCGGCCGCGAGACTGTTCATGTCGATCGACTGAATCCGCATTATGACCCACCAGTTATACCTGTTCCTTAGGTCGCCAGGATGGCTCCTTTTCCGCGGGGGAGTGATTTGTAACATGGTAGGGCGCAGACAAGAACGCCTGCGAAAGAAGAAGACGAAGACGGTTGTTGTTGGCGCTCGCGCTTGCTCGGCTTGGACCGCTGATCGCTTCAGCTGTGGCAATCTTCTAATAAACGCGTTACCGTCTCAACGTTAAACGCATACCATCAAGGTCTTTAAAATTGCGTATCTATGTATTTTCTATTAAAGGAACACAACACATAATACTTATCTAATAATGTTACGCCTCAGATATGCGTAATATTTATTTTTTATCGACAACGTTCACAAGTATGAACAGCCGTACCAGTTCAAGATGTGTGGGCGGTAAGCAAGTGGTTGAACTTTGGCCGGTTGGCTGAATCGGGTGACGTGCCGACAAACAGAAAGACAGAAAGACAGACCAAAATTTCTGCGTTTAAGTTCCCCAAGAAAGACTATCGTCTTTAAAACATCCCACTTCCCAAAAAACTAAACGGCTCCGAAAGCGGAACTGCACCGAAGTAACGAAAGAGTTCATGTCTAAATGCAACCACTTCACCAAGTTCTTTGTCATCACTTCAAAAAGTACAACACCGATGCAGGACATATCACCTTTTCCGATCGCCAAAGCCATCAAAGAATGCATCAACGGAGACTACGATGCTAGGAAAATGAATTCTGGTGACCTTTTGATAGAAGTCCGTAACGAGCAACAAAGGAACAATATTAGGAAACTAAACAAAATTGGTGACCATGAGGTATCTGTCACACCACACCGATCACTAAACCATGCCAAGGGCGTGATCTCCGACAATGATCTTGTAAAATGCACCGATGCAGAAATTACCGAAGCCTTAGCTGATCAAGGAGTGCTTCACGCTCACAACATAATGATCAGAAGAGAAGGAAAGGAAATCAGAACAAGGCATGTAGTATTGACTTTCGCGAGCAAAACCCTCCCATCTGCGGTACATGCCGCCTACCTACATCTCAGAGTAAGACCCTATGTGCCAAACCCACGACGGTGCTTCCGGTGCCAGTGGTATGGCCATGGGTCACGGGCGTGCCGAGGAAAAGCGACGTGCGTGAAGTGCGGTCTCACCGACCACATCGATGAAGAGTGCACAAACGAGCTTCGGTGCATTAACTGCGAGGGCCCACATGCTGCATATTCCCGGACTTGTCCTGTATGGAAAAAGGAAAAACAAGTAAACACATTGAAAGTACAAGACATTTCATACGCCGAAGCGAGGAAACGAGTAGAGTTCGCCCAGAAGGGCTCCTACAGCCAAGCGTTACAGCGAGGGCGGGTACCGCAAATGGTGTCGGTCAGCACTCAGGTCCAACTGCAGGATCTAGTGTCGGCCCTGCAGCCCTCACGTAGAGAGTCGGAAGGTACTCGACAAACACTTTCCCCTCGAGGCCTGGAAGCCCCCGCTGCTGCTGGTACCATCCAGCGTAACGTAGAGGCCACGCAGACCTCGTTAACGCTGTCGAAGGGAAGGCTCCCTACAAAAAAGCCAACACTCTCGCAGAGCAGCTCCAACGATGAACGCCTTTGCGGCACTGACTCGATGGAAGTCTGCCCCGCAGACACAGAGGAGGCTGCTGCGGGCAGCAAACCTCCAAGACCCCCGGTCGTGGCTCCAATTCCCCCTGGTAGGGGAAAAGGGGCCCGACATCTGGTCAGTGCCCCGGGAAAGGGCACATGACCAGTTTTAGTCTTCCTTGCGTTATCTGTGACGCCTTTCTTGTCACCCCCATTTACAGTTTTACCCACATCACCTCAATAATCCAGCGATTCTTTAGTTTTATCATGACGTTTCTAATACACTGGAATTGTAGAGGCCTCATACACAACTTGGGGGACATTAAAGATATTATGCAGAACTTTTCGCCTACAGCACTGTGCCTACAAGAAACGAATCTAGGCCCGAAAAACAGCAATTTTTTAAAGATTTTACGGTTGTTCGAAAGGACCCGGAGAACGCAAGTCGACTATCAGGGAGAGTGGCCATAATCGTGCAAAGTGGCACTCCCACCCGTGAAATCAAGTTAAATACCTCTCTCGAAGCTGTAGCGGTTACAGTTTTATCCCATAAAACCATCTCCATTTGTTCAGTTTACATCCCACCTCATGAACATATATCTCTTCGACAACTTGATGACCTAGCAGCGCAGCTGCCTGAACCATACCTTTTAGTGGGTGATTTTAATGCTCACTGTACACTCTGGGGCAGTGAGAAAACAGACAACAGAGGTCAAGTTATTGAAGATTTTGTCCTATCAAGCAGTATATGTCTTTTAAACTCAGGTTCACCTACATATTTTTCACCTACATCACGAAAGTTTAGCTGTCTCGATTTAGCCTTTTGGTCGCCTTGTGTTTTTAGCGATTTTAAATGGTAGGTCCTATACACCTCATACGGAAGTGATCACATGCCTGCCATCATCAAACTGACATCCACCTTTCCTACCATCAGACCTAAACCACGCCGCTGGAGGCTAGAACGCGCGGACTGGCCTCTATTTAGGAAAACCGCTAAACTCGAGGACGTACTGACGTCTGAAATAAGCATTGAGGAAATGAACGAAAAAATCACAGCAGCCCTGATAACAGCGGCAGAAAGAGCAATACCACAATCGTCGACCATTGTGCGAAAGATGGTGAATCCTTGGTGGACGCCTGAGTGCACGCGGGCAAAGAAACAACAAAATAAAGCATGGAGTATCCTGAGGAGGTACGCTACCTACGGAAATCTCATAAGTTTCCAACAGGCTAAGGCTAAAGCGCGATATGTCCGCAGACAGGCAGAAAAGGCGTCATGGCAAAAATATGTGTCCTCCATCAACAGCTCGGTCACATCGAAAAAGTTATGGGATCGTCTGAAGAAGTTTAGGGGAGACTACTCACCGTATACCATTCCTTTACTCACAGCCCCAGGCATACAAACTACACTACAAGAACAAGCAGATATACTAGGCCAACACTTTTATAATACCTCAAGTTCAGCCAACTACTCAGATGCATTCCTTAAATACAAACAGTCCGCAGAAAAACAGAGGTTGCCTATCACAGGATCCTCACATGAACCCTTCAATGCTCCAATAACACTACACGAGTTAAACAGAGTACTTTCTTCAGACAAACAAAAGGCAGTTGGCGAAGACCGAATTCATTACTCAATGCTTGCCCATCTCTCACATGCCTCTATGAATGCTCTACTAGAATTTTTCAACAAAATATGGGACAGTGGCACTTTATCAGTATCATGGAAAAATGCAATCATTATACCTTTCCTGAAATCCGGGAAGCCACCTACATCCGCAAACAGCTACAGGCCAATCGCCCTCACAAGCTACTTAGTAAAATCCTATTAAAGTGTCGTAAATACAAGGCTGACTTTCACTCTCGAAACAAAAAATCTACTTGACATCCACCAGTGCGGTTACAGAAAGAATTGTTCAACAACAGACCGTCTTGTCCGATTAGAACATCAAATAAGGAACGCCCTTTTGCATAAACAACACTGCCTTACGGTCTTCTTTGATCTCGAGAAGGCGTACGACACCACATGGAGATTCGGTATATTGAGAGATCTCGCAGACCTGGGGATCAGCGGAAAAATGCTCAAATGTCTAGCTGACTTTCTGTCAAATCGAGCTTTCGAAGTCCGCCTTACAACGTTTTCACGTGTGTTCATCCAAGAAAACAGGGTGCCTCAGGGATGCGTACTGGGCACAACCTTGTTCGTGGTAAAAATGAACTCTATAAATAGAATAATACCCCCCTCTGTCATGCATTCATTATATGTCGATGATCTTCAAATCTCGTACCGAGGATCAAACATGGTTACCTGCGAACGACAACTTCAAATCACATTAAATAAACTGACACAATGGGCCACCGAAAACGGGTTTCGTTTCTCTGCTGAAAAAACTGTTGCAGTGGTCTTCTCCCAAAAAAGGGGCTTACACCCCGACCCTGTTCTAAAGATGCACCGATCTATCCTACCAGTTAAAAAAGAGCACAAGTTCTTGGGGGTTATGTTTGACAGGAAGCTAAACTTCATATCCCACATAAACACTTTGAAAACTAAAGCAACTAAGGCACTGAATGTGCTTAAAGTTTTGTCACGGAAACGATGGGGTTCTGACCGGGAATGTCTTCTGCACATATACCGATCATTAATACGCAGCAAAATAGACTACGGATGTGTAGTATATGGTTCAGCCAGACAATCGTACCTCAGAAAAATAGATCCAGTGCATAACCTTGGGCTACGCTTGGCAACCGGCGCGTACAGAACATCCCCTGTTGTCAGTCTGTACGCTGAAACAAATGAGCCATCCCTGGAGCAAAGAAGAACACAACTCATGGTGACCTACATGCTCAGAGTTCGATCATTACCAGGACATATATGCAACGATATCGTTCATCACTGCAACAGTACAATACACTATGAAAATAAGCCGCAAGCCATTAAACCCCTAATACTTCGGTACGAAGAAAAGTGTCGCGAGTACAGTATCCCACAAGAAGCACTTAATGTAACCGAAAAGCCATCTAGATTACCTCCTTGGTGCGACTTCGCACGGTTTCTGGACTTTTCTTTGACTCACCTGAAAAAACAAGACACCCCGCACGAGCACATAAGACAAGAGTTTTACTCAGTACAAGAAACAAAATTACGCCATCTCCTGCTAAAGGGGACCATGAGGCGATGCGAAGCCGGAGCACTTGCACGATCGCGTTCCGTTGGCGTTCGTTGGGCATGCTACCGACCTCGTGTCGTGGAACGCGAAGAGGGACGCTACGCGCGTCGTATCTTCCATCTAGCCTGGCCGTTAATTCTCACAGGGCGAGCGGGGAACGCGGTCGACATGCGGGCGAGAGGGGGGCAGCGTAGGAGAGGAGAGAGAAGGGGAGGGGACGCGCATGCGCTCGAGCTCATCGCGGCGTTGCGCAGGAGAGAATTTCGGCATGTCTAGCCCGCGTTTCAGAGGAAGAGTGGAAAGGGGGAGGGTGAGTGGAGAGGAGGTGTGTGGAGAGGGTATGCTCATGCGCAGTAAGGGTGGTCACGCCGCACACCACCACCACCACCGGATTGAGCTCCGCCTTAAGATACTTCGCATCTTATACAGCGTCCACAGTGAGTTTTACACAGATGGTTCAAAAACAAATGAATACGTGGGACGCGGCATCGTGTCAAGATCGCGGGAACAGACCATAAGACTCCCGCAATGCATTTCAGTTTTTACAGCTGAAAGTTACGCCCTGTGGACAGCTATGCAAAATGTGATAACAGACAAACACAAGAAAGCAGTCATCGACACAGATTCCTTAAGTGCCCTCAAAGCCCTCAACTTCAGATCTCAGCAAGAACTTCTCATTGGCGACATTCTACACACACTTCTACACGTAAATCCGAACCACTCAATCCGTTTTTGTTGGGTCCCAAGTCATGTTGGGATCTTAGGAAACGAAAAGGCGGACAGGTGCGCGGCTAATGCCAAACGTGCAACTGTATCAAATATAAAGGTACCTTTGAAGGATGGGCTTCGCACCATTCGCGGAGCTCTGAATGACAAATGGCAGACCCAGTGGAACACAGACTACACTAATAAGCTGCACCTCATTAAAGCGGTATTAGGACAGTGGAAAAGCTGCCATCACCAAGATCGCTTCATCGAGGTCATCCTAACTAGACTTTGAATAGGACAAACACACCTCACGCACAGTCACCTACTCATAAAAGAAGCACAGCCCACATGCGAAAATTGTAACGCTCCTCTCACAGTTTTGCAAATTCTAATTACATGTCCACATTATACTGCGACAGAAACACTTCAGTCAATTATACAAGACCCACACCCCATTACACCCATCATTAATTCTAGGAGACGACCCACTAGTGCCTCTAACAAATGTCATGAAGTTTCTAGACGACATAGGATATCTGAACAAACTTTAAATAACGCGGATTCATCCTTATACCTAGCCCCTTAACACCTTGCTCTTGGCGCAGCATAGCCCAAGTAGCTCTTGCGCCAATAAAACCCAAACAAACAAACAAACGAAAGGAAGGGGAGGAAATTGAATTTATATATATAATGCGTTCAAGTGTGCGTAGCCCACTCCTACAGTAAGGCTGGCACGTTTAGTCGCGGTTGGATCACGGGATTTCGTTGCTAAGGCCATCAGTTCAAAATCGCCATCGGAGCTCCTTTTGTGTATTTATGGTACTTCTACGCCCTACGCTGACGTCCGTCGTGTGGTTTTTCGTGATTTCCTTCGCAGTCAGACTTGGTCGGTTGATCCAGATGCATTGGAGGTATACCTACAACATTACGTACACATATATTATACAGCAGTTTACGCTTATACATTTGCTGCAGATAAACACAATTTATGCATCTGTATCATAGTACTTGAATAAAGATTTCGATCCGTCCATTCATCTACATCACAGCGCTTAGTATTATTGTAAACAAAACTGTACTTTTTCGCCGCTGTAGTTGTGGAACATTTATTTGCACGCTTTATTATTCCCTTGTTTCGGATTCTCAGATTTGTGTTGGATATTCGTATTTTTTCAGGGGTATTTAGAGCTTTTCAATACCAGTGGGTGCTCATTTTAGGACTCGCGAACTGTATACGTCTCAGTAATTCTACGTTTCATGAAGAACCTGCGCACGGTGGGCGCAGGTATGTTCTATTACCTTCGCAGAAATATGGCCTCAACCTTCGCTAAAGCCACGGCTGGGGAATATTTATTTTCACCAGCTCCACTACAGTATGACATAAAATAAAATAAATTCATGGCGCCTGTATTCAGATAGGGTGATAACGGCTCAGGAAAACGCGCATGAAAGGTGTTTGATGTGTAGGCAAGAAAATTATGCAACAGCATCAGCGTTGGAAAGGCATTTCAACAAATAGCATATTGCCAATAATTTAAACATTGTTTCTGTCTCCAACGTTCCATATTCACCAACTTAGGTGAAGTTGTGATGTCCTGTTGCATGCTTTTATTTCTGCAAATCGTTCCTGAAGAAAGCCCCGAATGCTGGACGCCAACTTCGGCAGAAGCAATGACTATATACAACAGCGCTGTATGCTGGTCGGTAACAAATGAAATATTATTTACTAACACAACCGTATATCCTGCTGCACATGCTTGTGAAGCTAATGAAGTTTCGGTACAAGCACAACCTCGTTCTCTAATTGTCTGTCGAGAAAACAAGCTTTGATTAAACACCAGCTCAAGAATTTGTCTCGCATCGAAGCTCAACAATATGCGACTTCATTCGCATTGCGTTCATGGAAATTTCTTCACCACCATCACAGTCTACGTCAGCATAACAACCCTCAACCAGCATTTTTGCTTTCTCCTATTTGGACTGTCTTGCGTCAGCTGAATTGCTCTCATGCGCGCATATTCTCTTACTTCATTACGAATTGGTCAAACTTTTTTTGTGCGCCGAGTAAAGGTACGTGCCCAATTAAATAACAACACGTGGCTGTGTCAATAGAAAGTTCGGCAGCATGTTACACTCTGTAACACCTTAAGGCTTCATGTATCTATCTTAATGCATTAAATATGCTTCATACATGAAGTTATACGGTTGGGGAGCGGACTTCTTGTAACGCATAACGATCAGCAGTGTAAGAGGCACTCATTAAATTACTTTCGCGTTCTCAATCGGTTGCATTCTCCCTATCCACCTGCCGTTTTCTGCATCTCAAATGCGGTTGCATGATCTCTCGGATCGGCGCACCTTTGGCCAAGCGACGGTGTCAGGCAATGATGTGAATGCATGACGTCACCATAACATCACAAATTTATGCGATATGTGACGCCATTATGATGTCACATGATGAAGTCACGACATGACGTTATAAGTGACGCCGGTCACACGGGTTTTTGTACCACTTCATTCGCCTGACGTGTTTCACACAAGGTGAACGAGACACATTAAGGCATTCGCCTTAATAAACGAGGCCCAGTAGCGCTATCCGAAAATTCGTTTAAAGGGGCCCTGCGAAACAAATTAGGCATGTTGTTTTCAACGCTTGTTCAGGTACTGTGGCATGCGCCGACATCGTCGCGAAAGTGGCATCGCCGAAAACGAAGCCGTTATAATTTCGTTGTGTGCAAGAAAACAAACCTCGAGATAAATAAGCACTGTCGCTCAGCTCAGGTCAACACGGAGCACCTTGTAACACAGGCAGACGATGCTCGCTGCCCCCAGGAGGTTCCGTGACGTGAACTAGACATATCCAATCAGATCGGTCGCTAGGTGATACGTGCATTGGAACCATTCTACGTGTAAAAGGCGCGAGAAGTTGAAAACTCGTTCGGCTGAGCCGCTGCGATCTGTAGCGATTCACATGTTTAAAGTCTTGCAATAGTTGACACATATAGCTTAAATAAATCTTCAAATGATTCTAAAGACTTGCTTTACTCAATGCATTTATACAAAATCGTCAGACGGCTTTCAGGGTCGCTTTAAGTAAGAAATGATTCATTCATTTTGTTCTAGAAGAGCTTGGTTCGAAGTGTCACACCAATCCAATCACCCAGCTGCTCAACAAAGCTCATGTGCATGTTTAATTTTGTTCAAGGAAGAGTATAAGGTTAGCAAAGAACAAACCAGTGTGTATCACAGTAACCACAAGGTTGTGGTTAGTACCACTACCAAATGATGAAAATAAATGTATTTATGTACTTTTGTCTAAAACAGTGCGACTTGCTAAAGCTTTTCTGGTCATACAGCTTCACAGAGTCAGGTGGCACCTCAGGTTGTTTTTTAAAGAGGTATGCATCTTGTAAACCTGTGGTGGCTCTTATTTTTGTAGCACGGTACGCCTGTGCTCTGATTAGAGACGCCGTCGGCGTAGACCTGAGAGCGGCGGGTAGCCGCGTTTACGGAAGACGTCTCGAAAACCAATCGTCCGCCGCGTTGCATAAAGTTTCAAGCACATATTCTTTGTGCTTTTAGCTGCAACTGATTTTTTTGCGCACCAGCGCCCGTACTGCATTCCGTCCATATGACAGAGTGACAGTTCATTATTGAGATTGAATAATTGAAAAAAGAATGACGCATACTATGCGGTTTTAAAATAACATTTCTGTGGAACTTAGAGGCAGTGTTGAGTCAATAACTTATTTCCAAATATGCAACAGAATTTTATCATTTATTATGGAGATCGGAGACGACCCGAGTGTCAATATATAGCGGATGTTAAAACATCATGGCTCTACTCTATATGTCATCTATTCGGTATATATTTACTCGTCTGCAGTCTGTATATATGGTGTGTATGGTAGCGTCGAAGTGTTTGACCTGCTTATGCGTTTTACCCTTCAATCTTTTCCTTGTGGCACGTTCATCGCTTCAGTTTGCGATAAAACAGCTTGTTCCAGAATGAACTCAGGTGTTCGCGTTTGCGCGCTGAGGCCTACAAGAAGATTCCAAAATAATCTGGGAGGTTCCCAGATATTCGGGCATGGTTTGCGCAAGACAGTGATTATACGTTTAACGGACCAGTTGCATAAACACAGCAAAAGAAGCGCGCGTGGCAATATGGTTAAGAGTGGGAACGTGTTTAGTTCTTTCCGCACTGGTTCGAATTTGGAACCAACACGCTCCTCGGCAGCTCAATCGCCATGACGTTGCGGTGATGAGATCGTGGAGCTCACGAGTAGAACGGGGGTGAAATGCAAGAACGCTCAAGCCGTTAAATGCGGGTGACCAAAACTGTCCACTTGTCAAAAGGATTTCATGTCGTACAACTCATGCGGCGGGTTGCCCACGACGGCGTAGCTGCCGTGTTTTCACGACTGCATAACGCAATGCCATTTAGAAACAGCGGCCAATCAATTTGCAATACTGGAAGTTCGCGGTGACTAGAAGGAGAAGATCAGATCAGATCAAACAATTTATCAAGTTCAGTGCGCATTCATGGCATGGGCCTGGACCCAACCAAGGCTGTCGGCCCTTGGCGGCTTCTTCGGCTCGCTGGACGGCCCTGAGTAGGTGATCCAGGTCTGAGCCGAGTAACGCAGACTCCCCCAAGGGCGCGTGGGGGCTTTAGCCGTTAGAGGCTGCATCAGTGTTATTTTGTGTTATACCTAAACATCTCGTGTAGAGGAACGGGACAGTGAAATAGACACAACGCCTGTTCACTAGGCCGGCTGTTCTCTTCTCCTCCCCAGCCGATCTCGCGCCCGTGCCCGAGCGCCGCTGTCTTCTTTACGCTCGGCCACGCTGCGAAATTACATGGCGAGCTGCAGAAATGGTTTCGGGTGGACGACATTGGCTGTGCAGCGCTGGTAGTCGCAGGCCCATAGGCCCTATATTTACTCACGAATGCCAACCTCTAACTATCGAGGACCATCTGTCACACTTCAAAATTCTCTTTCTCACAATTAAAACCATGAAATTACATCTCTAAAATTCATGAAGGAAGGTTAACCACACTAACAAGTCAACCACAGAATATGTAAGCGCCGCACCATTCTCTCACAATTTCAACCACTAGATATCAGTAATGTAATCAAAAAATGAAAAACAAGAATTCAACAATAATTAAACTTAGATATATTCCCCGCATCTACTACTGACACGTAATCAAGTCACATTCTACCGTGGTGTGGGGTGGGGGTGGGGGGGTCAGTAATCAAAATTTCATTATTTTACAGAGCACTTAATCAGGAGAAGTTAAACGAAAAATCAACAGCCTGCCCCCAAGGAAACAAGACAAGGAAGATTCCACGAAGACAAGACTGAAGAGCTACCACTTTCAAGATTCAGCACCGAAGATTAAACTCTGACGCATGTTAGCAGCAAGAAATCAATGTAACATGAACAGTAGTTTTTTTTTGTCCGCTACTCTGGGTTGGGGTCCCGTTCTCCTTCCCCTCCAAAATTTAACTTGGCTCTGCCCTGTTCATTTTTCTTTTCTCATTGGCATTGCCTGCTAAATTATTATGGTGCAGGCCGAGGTTTTATTTTATTGCGATAGCAATTATATGGACAATCTCGGCTGGATTTTGCCGTCGCCGTCGTCATGCACCGTATATGTATAAGTATTTATATATATATAAAGGCCCCAAAGAAAAATAACTCAGAAAAATGCTTCCGAAGCGCGGAATCGAACCAGGGACCTCTTGCTCCGCAGCAAGCGGCGCTATCCACTACGCCACGAAACGCAGATCAACCACGTAGCTAACGGCGAGCGTTATATACACACCATTTAGCGCTGGACGGACTCGGAGACAGAAGGCGATAATAAGCGTTTCTTCATTACCAGCGAGGTGGCGCTAGGAGCCCGACGGGCGCATTTAAAAGTCGTCGGCGAGCTCGCTCGCTTCTTATATTTGCGCATGGGAGAAGCTTGCCCTTCCGCTGTCTGCTCGCGCGGTTTTCTCGTGGCGCGGGGTAGAGGAATGTTTCACGCTTTCACCGTGATGTCCGCGCTCATGTTACGGCGCGTACGAATGTCACTCGAGCTCAGGGACGCCGCTAAACGAACAAACAGAAGATGAGCGCGAACTATCAAGTGTCACAGCTCGACACTTGAAGCACGCTAGTTTCCTTCGCTGCTTCGGCCGCCTTTGCAACAGAAGCGCTGTTCAAACTGAGAGTATCCATTGGCGAGCCTCACTTCGTATAGCATTAGTTCCTTACTATCGCATTCATTGCTTCGCCCTTGCGGCGAAACTGTGACTTTTTTATTTTTTTATTTTTTTTCTTTCTTTTTCATACCTCACAATAAAGAAAGGCCCTAGACGCTGAAGTGAAAACGTCTCTGGCGGGCGGTACTGGCTGTGCCTGGGTGGTCGCTCTTTTGCACGCCACGACGTGTCTTGCAGAATTGCCGAAGACTCCGGCAGTCGACTTTGGCTGCCTCGTTGTGGGCGCAGGTGTGGGCCACACTGTGATTCGGTTTGGGGCCCGTGCCCGAGCGCCGCTGTTTTCTTTACACTCGAAAGGATATGCTCTAGTTCAGGGGTCTCAATCACGCGGCCCGCCACGGCTCGGCGCTACGTCGACAGTTCTAGTTCACTATAGTCGACAGGCTTCTATGTTCACGCCATGTTCGGAATTGCCTACTTGTGCGAACAGCTGTTCCACTTGCTGAAGGTGAACGTGTGCACGGTCGAGGATGAAGAGCTGCGATCGACCCTGAGGATCGCCTATGCATAAGTTAATGTGGGTATTTCTTCTCGTCTTCTCGTTATTTCTCGTCGCAGCTAAGCGTTGCTACGTATCAAGTCAGCGTGTACAGAACTTTAGCCGTTGTTTTGTGTTTCACAAAGAATAAAGCTTTATGACTTTGCTCAATGGTACCCGCACAATATTCTCGTTTATAGCGATTAAGAACGCCTAATTTATTCGGGTAAGATACGCAGACATGAGTGGGTCAAACATATTATTGCAATAACAACTATATGGACACTCTCGGCTGATTTTTGCCGTCGCCGTCATGCCCCGGATATGTATATGTATGTGTATATAATTAAAATCCACAAATAAAAGTAATCTAGAAGAAAAAAATTTCGAAGTGCTCCACCGAGGATTCGAACCTGCGACCCCTTGCTTCGCAGCTCGCTGCCATAGACAGTTACGCCATGCCTGATTCGGTCTCCAGGATACTGTCACGTGGTCGTTACGTCGACGAAGACAACAGCTGGCGTGGTCAAGATGAAACTCTTTATTTGGCCAAACTTGTTGCCGGGAAATGAAAAATCAAACTACAGCAATACAGGCTGTATACTGATAGCGGCGAACTGGTCGTCGGCTGTCGAAAAAAAATTACAGCATATCCACGGGGTGAATGATGATGAGTGGGGCGAAGCTCCGGAGGGCATCATCGGTAAACCGTGATTACGAGTAATTCGCCCCACTAAAGTAAACACGTGAGAAATGTTAAAAATCAAATTTTCTCGCATCGCCTGCTCAACAGTCACCTGTGAAGCGCCGGCGGTGGCCATTTCTCCTGATGTCGGGCTTGGCTGGAGAAGTTCCAGATAGATAGATAGATAGATAGATAGATAGATAGATAGATAGATAGATAGATAGATAGATAGATAGATAGATAGATAGATAGATAGATAGATAGATAGATAGACAGACAGACAGACAGACAGACAGACAGACAGACAGACAGACAGACAGACAGACAGACAGATACGAAGAGTGAATTAGTTGTGTTTTATAATATCAAAGTGAAATCTTCTACTGGCTTAGTCGAGCGAATCTCGCTGTGCATCTGCGCGTGGCCTTGAAGCGAAGAATGGAGACCCAGTGGCAAGCCGCGCGAAATTTAGTTGTGGTGTTGCAGTTGTGCACGAGTGTACAGCGAACACGTTCGGCGGCTCGTCTGTCTGCCTTTTCGAATGCCCTTCCTCAGCGTCCGAGGTGAAAACCCAAGAAGCGCGCACATCTGCTAGCAGGAGGAGGAGGAAAAAACTTTATTAGAGGTATATAGAGGGAGTAAGCGCGAGGTGGCCCGGAGGGGACCACCCCTCACAAGCACTAGGTGGGTTCCTCAATACAGGAGCCCATTGGCGATCGCGGCGACTCGAGCTCGGTCGACCAGGGCCTTCTGGCTCGCCAGGTCGGAGCAGCCGAGCAGGGCTAAGAACACGCAAGCGCCTGTTGGTGGTTTTTTTTAGGGGGCCTGGCGTTTCTCGCGTCGACTGCGGCGACGGATTCGGAAGTTGGCGAAACGACGGTACTGAGTGCTCGCAGTACGGCACGTTCGACTAGCCATATCGTTCGGTTGGCAAACTGTGCTTCGGCTACGAGGGTAAACAAGCATAAGCAAGTAACGAAGCTTTCGCTTGCATAACCGGGCCTAGCCGAGCTAAGCCGCAGGCATTTCTTTTGACTGCGCAGGCTTAAAGAAGAAGTTAACATGTTTTCCTTGCACAGACTGCTTTACGTCGCACGACAAAGCAAGTCATTTCACGTAATATGCGGCAATATACTCAATGCACTCGCAATACAACGAGTACTCACCTCACAAACACGGGAAGCAGTAGTGGACTCCCAGCAATCACGCTTCACTTGCGCAATCCAGCGTTTCCGCCGTTTAGGGCTAGTCGAGAAGCCGAACATTCTTACACCCTGTCTGCAGTGGTTTGTCCATCGCGGCACGCAGCAGCCTAGCATTTCAACTCCAAAGTTGCAGTAGATCCTGGACGGTCATATAACAGAAGCCAGGTTTCGAGCGCTGGGGTCAAACGCAGCGCATACCGCAGCTTGCACACACGCGTTAAAGTGCAATCGACCGCAGTCGACGCAGTACGACGGAGGAGGACGAGTGACCGGTGGGGACCAACATGGCGCTCTCGTAGTCCCGTTGCTATGGAAACCTGGACTGGCAACTCTGTGTTTTGGCGGGCGGCGGCAAGTGGTGGGACAAAGGCTGACACCACCCTAAAAGACGGAGGCACGGAGGCGCGCACATGAAGTCTCCCTATTGGGACAACGCGAGCGCAAGAGTCCGAGAATGAATTGCGTTCTGCGAATTCGTCCTGGCGGCTCGCAAATTTCTTGGGTCCTCAACTCTAAAACTCTCTAGTGTTTCGCCGGAGTTGGGATGTGCGCCTTCGACTTGTACTTTGACATACAGGTCGTGGTCGACCGTGCTCGCACAATTATCTCTTGAGATGGAGTTTGGTATGTCTTGAGCATTCACCGCAAACTTTGCGCTGAATCTATAGACCACACGAAGGTCCCATTGCTCGCAGCAGCGGCTGCGTTTGCGAAAGGAGTGATCTGATAGCTAGAAGAGCCAAAGTGGGGGTTCGTTGAAGTAACAACTGTGAGAGTTCGTGCTCGTCCTATGTATACATGTGCGTTATTTTCGTGCGTCTTTCTTTGTTTTTGAGCAACGCGCTTCGAGTGTCGAGCTGTTTGCCGCTCTTCCCTTGCTCTTCCTGTGACATTCCAATTTCTTGCTGTCGCATTCGTTGCTTCGCGCTTGAGGTGAAACTTTGACATTTTATTTTCGTGAGGCACCTCACGCTGTCACCATGTGCTGAAACATAACCGTCGAAGAAAAAGTAGATTTCGGAATTGGCGTCTCCAGATTGTAGTCGTTCTGGAGATCGGTATCGGTATATTTCTCGATTTATGGCGTCCAATCCCCTTGAAGGGGTAGTGACACGAAAATTTTCTGTGGTCGTTTGTTTAGAAAAAGTTTATTTTATCGTAGGACGTTACGAACATTTAGAAACAGTGTCCGTTCAACAAGAACATTAACATACACAAATGACGAAACACAATACACATAAAACGTTTAAACAGAAATGTCGAAGTTCACAGTGTGTCCCTAATGCATGCTACTAAGAACTAGCATGCGCACACTTATCACAATATAGACAATGTACATGACTATGTATATACACAGTACAGATGACTTGCTGAACATGCCAGCAAATATGTACAGCATTATGTACAGCATATTTTATGGTATATGTAATTTGCATAATTTACAGTTTGAGCATGAAATGTGTATATACAAGAACCTGCATGGCTACGGGGATATGCATACACAGAAATAATAAATACAAACAGATTTTATACAATATTAGTCACTGTGTGATAACCTGGCTACAAGAACCAGGTCAGATGAAAAGCTAGCCGCACACGTCCATTAACTACCGACAGGAAGCGGCACGACCACTGCCGTAGAAATTCCTCTTCCCCAAGGAAGAACAATTCCTCCTACAAAAAGGACAGCAGTTCCGAGTACAATTGTTCCAAAATTGGAAACAGAGCACGACGACGGTGACCGGCTGCAACAGCTTCGCACCTGTTACGCCACAAACAAACAGCCCCCGCAGCAATTAGAAGGCGTGCAAAGCGACTACGCGAGCAACGACCAGATGTAACAAAACGATTAACTCCTAGGCCACGGAAACCAGTGTTAACGGCTCTCCAAAATACCCTTGCAATTACACATTGCTGCAGCATATGCTGGTTAGACTCTTGTAGCGGACAGTTCGGACAAGTGGAAGATGGCACCATGCCCCACCTCTCCAGTCTGTCTCGTGTTGGGAGTACTCTCCATCCCAGCCGCCACATGAAGTCGCGGAGATGGCCAGGCAGAAAGGATGCCGTTATCGCGCTCCACGAGACACCCGTTCGTCCCTCGTAGTCATCGTAGTAGTCCGTAACAAGTCTTACGCTTTGACCTCCAAGGTGGTGCCGGTGGGAGATTTCTCCTGTGCGTTGTTGAACAATAAAAAATTCGCAGCGTGCGCGTTAACTAAAAGCCGAATTCTTCTGTCTCTCATTCCCCATTAGTAGCCATTGGCATGTTCCAGTAGGAAACGTTAGTAGAAGTAGAAGTGTAAGTGTTAGCTAAAAGCCGACTTCTTCTGTCTCTCATTCCCATTAGCAGCCATTGTTTACCTCCAAGGTAGTGCCTGGTGAGATTTCTCCTGTGCGTGATTAAACAATAAAAATTTTGTTCAAAACGCCGTTGATTGATGAAATAAACCAACGAAAGACGCCAGATGTTTTGTAAAAGCAGAACGAAAGAACGCCAGATGTTTTTCTTAAAGTGTAGTAGTAGTAGTTGTATGTAGCCACCTCTCCCGATCGTCAACGGGCGAGGTGGACCGGCAACGGCGCGAGGACCCTGCCGTACGAGAGTTAAATCACACTAAAAGACATACTTTGCGGGCGATACACTCTAGTGAGCTTTCAACTTTCCGTCTTAATGTACATGATAAAGAAATTATTTCTACGAAAAACGCAAGGCACACCTTGAGCAATATATTTGGTTTTGGGACGCTAAATGGAAACATGAGGCGATGCGAAGCCGGAGCACTTGCACGATCGCGTTCCGTTGGCTTTCGTTGGGCATGCTACCGACCTCGCGTCGTGGAACGCGCGTCCTGTCTTCCCTCTAGCCTTGCCTTTAATTCGCACAGGGCGAGCGGGGAATGCGGTCGCTCTTGGCGCTCGTTCGCTCGGGAGCGGACTTCTTCCTTGCATTTCACCGATCACAAGTGATAATGAAGGGACCACGTAAACCAACAGTACAATAAAAGTTTGATGTTTAATATATACACGATGTTTCACACTCTTTATATTATGTACTGGGCGCATTTCACGGAAGAGTTTCACGGTTTACAGATGATTCCCTCCGTAGCTTCGCCCCACTCATCATCATTCACCCCGTGGATATGCTGTGATTTTTCTTGCCCCAAATGAAAGGCGAAGCTCTCAAAGCCTAGAAGATGTGCTGCTAAGCGTGAAAGAACCCTGAAAACGTAATTAGAGGGTGTTTTTAAAAGCTAGTTTTGGTTTCTGCTGTACCCTCACGTCACAACACGGTATAAGCTTCTCGCCACGTGCGTGCGCATGATATCGTGACGTTTCCACGGCCGCTCCTCACCGGTGCTCCGTTGGTGACGCACAAGCGGCCATTTTGAATGTTTTGGTGACGCACAGGCGGCCGTTTTGGAAGTTTCGGTACCTGGCATCATCGCAACTAGTGGTGCGACCTTGTACGCATTTCAAATAAACACGGAGAAGTGGCGGTACATCCAGCCGCACGCGAATAGTCCACGTGAACCGCGACAGACGTCACGGCCCTTCATTGACCAATCGCGTGCGGTCACGTGCGGCTGGATGTACTGCCACGCCTCCGTGCTTATTTTGGAACGCGTACAAGATCGCACCATAGATAGACTGCTGCGTGAAGTCACCAGAACTAGTACTGTAGCCTGACGTCAAGCTAGTGTCGATGTCGGTAGGTGCGCCATGGGTAAATTGACTTTAACATCAAAATAAAATATCTCATCAGCATTTACTGAGCTTCACATTTGCTCAGAGCCGTCTCTGTATACGGGAGACTTGTATGGCAGTGTAAATTCACCTCCGGAAAAAGGTGTCAGTACCCCTTTGAGAAATGACCCATACGTGAAATATGGGAAAGGCCTTCTTTCAAATGGCAGAGGTTGCTGACATTTTGTTCTACAGCCCCCCCCCCCCAACCGCCCCTTTCCCTCCTGCTTCAACATTCTTTCCTGTCCCGGCCCTTGCGGTACTAAATTTCAGGACTGTGGCCAGCTAGCTGAGGTGAGTGTGAGATCTCTGCTCTAGTGTTACTCCACACTCTTAGCAAACGACCGCTTAAAACAACGCATATAAGGCGGAAAGTAGGTCAAATTTTCGACGCTTATAAATGGCTCTCTAAGCGGCCTACTTATACGGCTCTTTCATGCGGCCCTTCTTTATACGGCCTCTGGCTAAGCGGCTCTTTCTTATGCGGCCTAAATTTATGCGGCTCTTCCCTATGCGCGGCCATCTCGTTGCCAGAAGGCCGTTTAAAAGTGACCGCTTAAAGTAACGCATACCGTCGATGTGGTTAAGCAGTATTTCAGGTCAAATCTGTCCGGCTTATATACGGCTCAATATGCGGTCGAAATATATGCGGTACTTTTCGCAAATTTTTAGAAAAAAAAAGAAATTCTTCTACGTTGTAATTGATCGTGCAGTGTACCTCTTTTTTTTCTTTTGTTCTCTTCAGCCTTTCAACTCATGAATATGCATTTACACATCACAAGAACACTGCACAGGGAGTCACAAACCATGTATCAAAACACACACACTCCACCACGGGGATTTGAACCCAGGCCAACCGCGTGACAAGCAGACACTGTAACCACTACGCCACCGCACCACACGATCTGGGTGGACTTCCGCGGCTTTATATATGCACTTCACGTTATCTTGGACGATTTTACGATCGGCTACAACGCTATAATTTTGCATATATGAGAGGCATCGTTCGCGTATAATGCGCGTGTATACGTGTGCACGACCTTAAGCGAACCCTCGCGGGCAGTCACAGTCAGTTTGTGTGTGGAATTATGTTTCTCGTCCGACGGCTTGCGCATCCCGCACGGAGACAGAGGTGAACAATGAACGATGCGTTTCCGAGTGCATTTCCATTTGCCGGCATCATACAGCAGCCGAACGTGCCCTGATGTGCAACCAGCCGCCAAAGAAATGTTTTCTGCGATGTTTGACGCAGTACAGGCGGTGGAAGTCAGCTGATCTCATCTCTACTTGGCGAAGTACAGTCTCCCACGTCCTTCGCGAGCATCGCGTTGATGTCGGTGCGTTTATACGGACAGTATTATGTAGAGGTTCATCTCAGAGAATCGGATTAAAACACATAATCGCTTATTCGCGCAACTGATGGGTTTGGTGTAGTGCAGCGCGTACGAGGCGACGGACCAGCTTTCAGAACGGGCGCGCTCATTTCTCTCTCGAGTGTAGCATAGGCGATGAAGAAACGTTGTTGTTGAGTCGAAAGAACAACGAGCCTTCGCAGAAAAAGAATGCAGTCTCCCGAGCTCGAGGCTGACGGCGCGGACGAGCGATGCCGTGGGATTGTCATTCTGGGGAGGACGGCGGGTCTGAGGTTGTTCGTTCTCGTGGTTCGTTCGTTGTTGACAGTTGGAAGTGATGCTCCCCTTGGCTTCCACAAACGATGAAACGTATAGTGCATGACTGGCGCGGAAAGAGCACGCATGAAATCGATTGCATCACCCGTTAGAACATATGTTTCCTGCCAAGCGTCGCATCAAAAATAGCAATGCTTGAAATCGAATGAAGTCACAATATGATCCAGCTTTCAAGGATAAAACCATGCTATTTCTTCAAAAGTCAGAAGTGGCCTGAAGGATTCAGAAGGATCATGTGAACAATTATACTGAATGATGCAAAGATTAACTTGAAACATTCTAATATTTAATAGGTGCTGTTAAATCTAAATAATAACCCCAAATTAAATATGCACTTGTTTTGCACCTTGAGGCTTCATGAACGTTAAGCTCTATAACATGCCTCAGTTGACCACATATCAGCGCCGAACAGCGATCTGGTGGAGGCCCTGTGTTGGGAAACATAGCAGGTTGAAGGTTGTTTTCGTATTCCACCCATTGTCGACGAGTGAAAGTGATTCTTTCCTTGGCTACGAGATGTGATCGGAGCGACAAGGGCCAGTATTACTTCACTCCACGTCATCCAGTCGAGTATGCTTTGAGCTTAACAACGCTTAAACGTATAAACTAGCAGAATGCTAGAAGTGGCTGAACTCGGGCAGTAATCTTGACTTCTAGGAATAAATGTTCACCTGTCTTAAAAATGTGCAGTCAGTAGCATCCTGCTTGATTCGGATCATGGGACACGACATGCAAACGTAAAATACTAAATAGTAGATATAGAGGAACAATTCTTTTACTCAGTAGGTGTCATAATTGCAAATAACAGCTGCAAATAAAAAGCACGCTTTCACACTAATAGCACACCCATAAATGTTGAGCTTTACGTGTCCCAGTCAACCTCCCTCATGTTCAATACCCGGGGCGTAGCCAGAAATTTTTTTCAGGGTGGGGGGGAGTCATCTATGCTTTATGTATGTTTGTGCATACGTTTGCATGTCTGTGTGTATATATACACAAGCAAAATTGAAAATTTTTTTTTGGGGGGGGGGGGTTGAACGCCCTCCAATGCCCCCCCCCCCTGGCTACGCCCCTGTTCCATACCATGTAGCTTTACGTGCACCTTTATTTAAATATAAGCTGTCATGCAACATCCTTAGCTTTGGCTGGTACAGCAGCTAATACAAACTGTGCTTGAGAATCCAAGATTTATTGCCAGTACCAACACTAGCTATACACAATAACATTCTGTAGTAGTTCAAGCGCAAGTGTTGCAGCTTTTTTTTCAGAATTAGCAGCTCATATAGCGCTCACCTAAGCATGCAGACATACACGTCTAAATGTGCAGCTATTATTCTTTTTACGAAGAACTGCGTGAAATAAACTGGCACAAGGAGACGCACGGACAAGCGTCTTCCTTGTGCCAGTTTATTTCGCGCAGTTCTTTGTAGTCATGGATTACCAACTTGCCCAGCGATCAATTCTTCAATATTATCCTTTACGTGCAGCCCCCTTTACGTGCAGTTACCACGGCACACCATCTGTCAGACATTGTGCCACATAAAGGGTATTTGCATATAGTACAAGATTTGTCCTTCACTAAATGTTGAGACCTGAAATGTATTTGTTATTTTTCTGGTACCATTTCAAAACATGACCTTTCCCTTGCAGTGTTGAGACATATATTTGCAATAAGTTAGTCAGGCATCGAGTCCAAATCCATCACTGTGCCAGCCTGGCACTTAATTATGTATGCATGGGTCCCTTATTTCCATTCTCTGCTTCAAGCCCTTCCCTTCACCCATTACTGTACAACTGTGGCATTTACGTGTTCCATCTGGCACCGCTAATTGTTGTTACATTTTGTGCCATTTCTTCGAGTACCCATGCCAGTATTTAGTGCACTAAGTGAATGAAGGAACATGTTATGCTGCTGCGCAGCTGCATACTGAGCAGAGCAATGAAATGAATTAGAGCCATGAGAGAAAATATAGAGAATATTGTCACGCTACAACGCAAACACAAGACAGTGAGAAGTTCTACAAGAGTAGGAGGACAGCTTGTTGACACAAAAAAAAAATAGCAGGCACAAACATGTCTAGCAAGACTGAAACGGGCTAGTTGGTTGTCCTTCATGATGAACCAGCAGCACAACCACACACAGAGGAAAGGTACACGAAACACAGCACTGTGTTATGTGCCTTCTTTCCTATGTCCGTGTGTGGTTGCACTGCCGGTTCATCATGGACAAACATGATGTCTTTGGCAAAATCCCAAAGACCCACTAGACATTGATGGGTTCTTCACCTATATGCTCTCTTGTTGGAGTAATAGGGCATTGTGTGAACAAAATAACGAAGGTAAAAATAAAATCACCCTAAAATACATGCCATATTCTTTATTGCTCAATTTTCAACCTCCACGTGTTCCACTTCAGCACCTGTGCACATAATGGCCCCCTAAAGGATCTCGGCAGTAGTTTCTCTGAAGTGGTTTTCAAAGCTGCTATTGGATTAGATTAAGCTAATTGAATCTCATGAACTTATCCTTTCAAAACAAATAAGGGGGCAGTCCACTTGTTATTTTCTAGCAAGCTACCTTAGCAATTTGGCTTTGAACGTGTGCACTTTCCTTGCAATTGTGTCCCAAACAGTATTAACTACAAGACACATCATTCTACACTCTTAAAAGAAAAGGTAGTGCTACTTACTAATTTTGAGGTAGTAAATTGCTGTCACAACATTCACTACCTAAGTAGTAACTGCAGGTAGTAAACGGCAAGGTAGTAAAGTTACTACCATGTCATTTACTACCTGCAGCTATTACATACCAAAGGTAGTAACAGAAAGTTAGTAAATTTACTACCATGACAGTTACTAGTTCCTGTTACTACTTATTGGAAGGTAGTAAGCTAAGCTAGTAACACTACTACCACGACGGTTATTACTTAGTTACTAAATGAAGGAAAATAGTATTTGTAAGTTAGCAAATTTCCACCGTGCATGTTAGCTATTTGCAGCAACTATTGATGAAAATTTGCTACATCATTTGATAACGTCAGTCAACTTCATGAACTAGAACAATTGCATCTTACTTAACACAAGGAGCATGCATCAGCTAGTCTCACAGAAAAAAAAATTAATGTATTTCAATAAAGAGACTAATGTCTTTAGACATCAGAATCATTGCCCCGCCACGGTGGTCTAGTGGTTATGGCGCTCGACTGCTGACCCGAGGGTCGCGGGATCGAATCCCGGCCGCGGCGGCTGCATTTTCGATGGAGGCGAAAATGTTTGAGGCCCGTGTACTTAGATTTAGGTGCACGTTAAAGAACCCCAGGTGGTCAAAATTTCCGGAGCCCTCCACTACGGCGTCTCTCATAATCATAGCGTGCTTTTGGGACGTTAAACCCCAGATATTATTATTATTATCAGAATCATTAGACTGTCTTTTGCCAGTCTAATGCGCTTTCTCATGCACACCTAATGAGGGTCTACAAGGAATTGGCTGCTGTTAGTGTGTAGAATTCTGATGTATGAGTTTCAACGTATTGCAGCCTTATGCCTGCAACAGCATGTTTGCTGCACACAGGTCAATAAATCTTTTTGTGGTTAACAATACGAAAGTGTGTAGGCTTTAGAGGATTGTAACAAAAATATCAGCAGAACATTTCCAGCAATGACTATATCAACAGCGTTCTTTACATGTAAGAGTATTTTGAAGCAATAAGTAATCTTGTAGGCCTATGATGCAGGCATTTGGAAACAAGCTCTACATTGTCAATTTATTTAGTTTCAATGGGACAATAAATGGGGCTAGTTGATTCAATTCCCATGAAAGTGCAGTTTTATAATCACAAACAAACCAATAAGATGATACGAGAAGTTTCCAGGAGTAAGTGCTTTTTTATTTAATTTCTCGACGCGGCACTGACGATAGGCTCTCCTGTGCTGCACTGTTGTGGTGGTACAGTTGCTGTATTTGAAACCTGCAAGAGAGAGTGTGAAAATGTAGTTTGGCATTGAAGCGAACAGCTTAGCGGAACACATCAACAGATGCTGCAATTTATGATTGATGACTTTCTGTTTCGAAATAGTGATATCGTTTTTACCATTTTACTTGAATAATCCACGTGTATTCAGTGCCCCACCCCATAGCCTTGGCTTAATGCTGCTTTGATCAAAAACATAAGAAAACAAACCGCTATACAGCACTTCTGAGGGCTGTGGTGTCATAGATAGGCCAGCTATCATATACAGGCCAATGAGCTCGGTCAGCTTCTTTGATGTAACGTTGAATAACAGCGTCCTTTCGCTACTCAAATGGTACTCCATGCATGACTCCTGGATGACTCCAGGAATAGGCTATTCTGCCATGAGAAACGCCCTCATCCGATCATGCCCTCAGTGGACGGAAACAAGTTTTACGATTCAAGTGGAACGCTCGAGGAGCGCGGGGTTCCCTAGTGCTCTTTTGAGCTCCCTAGCTGAAAAGATGCTCGTCACTCTTAGAACGACCAGAAATAACAGGCCAAACAAGCACACTCGCTCTCCCTTGGCTGACGTTCCCTACATTCACGGTTTTTCTCATAGGTGGAAGAAGACTGCAGGCAGAGTAGGCATAAGAGTTTTGTGCTCCATCCCAAACCATCTGGCCTCCCTATGCAGGCTAGTTAACAGGGATGAAACAGTATCCTTTTGCTGTCACAAGAAGCACAGAAATCATTTCATTGAATGCGTGAAGAACGTCGTTTATGACATTCCATTATCATGCAGAAAATCATATGTAGGACAAACCGGACGATGCATAAATTACAAAATGCGTGAACATGCCAAATCTTTAAAAGCAACAACAGGCAGGAACCTGGCATTGTACATCATGCGGCTGCTCCCCATTGCTTGACAATGTGCAAGTTCTCATGAAATATCGGGAGTAATGTGCTCACAAAATTTGTGAGGCGCACATAATTCACAAAAGGGGAGCAGCTTGCGTTAGCGCGCTATCACTAGCACTATTTGACGAAGAAATTAGCTGCCATGAGCCTCAATTGTGATCACTAAGCTTGTTGTCACATGTTTTGTTTTCTTGTTTTGTTTTCTGTTTTATTGTTAGTGGTTGCAGTTTTCTAGCCTTGCTGTCACTTGCTTAAAACCTTTTTTTTCAGACCCTGGTTCTTCGTTTTTGTTGATTTATCAATGTCAGACTTTTAGCGGTTTTAATCAGTTTGGTATTGACCACCATGTCATTGTTCTTTTTTGCCATTTTTTGCTTGTGTTTATGTTTTAATGAAATCGGCTGCCGCATCTTGTAAACCCTATCCAAAAAAAAAAGCCGGGCGGCCGAGTCACTTGATAGCATTTGTGCCATTTTTCGATTTTTGCTCGCCTGCCTACAGATTCTCAGACTTTCCAATAAGGAAATCAGTTGATAGTCAGCTCTGTGCCCTGTATGTTCTTCGTCCCGTTGTCTGCGCTCTTTTGCCACAAAGAAGAATCCACATTCAAGTGCGTTGTTACTTGTTAAACATCTTGACAGGATAGCACAGCTACTCAAGAAAAGAGCACATAGCAGTGCTGAACTCACGACTAACTTTTCTAGAAATCACGCAGATACTTAAGATATCACCTGAACCCAAGTGTTTTCACAGAGATAACATCATTTACAATGGTCGATTCCACGAAAGATAAAAAAAAGGTGTATACTTGATGTTTCCGATTTCCTGATAATTTTGTATGTTGTGCACATATGACTGCACAGCACGAAATCGCAATTTGTTTTCACATAAAATTTTTTTCAACACAGGAAAATTCGACGAGCGTCGCCGGTTGACGACGACCATCTTACGAAGAGTGCGTTTCGTAAATTCGCAACCATGCTGGCAGCTACTGAAGCTATACATTACAAATATCTTTCTATTTAGCATAAGTAGAAGTGAAGAAGAAATAGCTCTTATAATTTGATGGAATTCTGAGCAAATTATGCATTTTTAAAATTCACGACAAACGCTGCGTTAGTGAAAATTAGTCAAATTTGGGACGCTATGGTTACTTCTGTGAATATCTTAGTTTGTTCATATTTGCTGTATGAATAGGCCTTTATGTGAATAATGAACCTCTGCATTTGTATTTCTCTAATAATTTTCAAAGTAGTAATTTTCATGTATTATTTGTATGGTCGCCCATTTGATGTCGTCACCGATCATCATGCACTATGCTGGCTGTCATCATTGAAGGATCCCTCGGGCCGTCTCGCCCGCTGGGCACTTTGCCTGCAAGACTACGACATCCGCGTGCTGTACCGCAATGGACGCCAGCATGCTGATGCCGACGCCCTCTCGCGCTCCCCCTTGCCTGACGCCAATGCCTCCTGCTCAGTATCTCACATTGCTGTTTCTTCCATCGACGTTCACACCATCACTACCGAGCAGCGCAAGGATAAATGGATCACCTCGCTGATAGACTTGCTCACTGATCCGTCGGCAACACCAACCACTCGCCCGTTGCGTCGTCAAGCCCACAATTTCGCCATTCGTGACAACCTACTGCACCGACGCAATTACAACGCCAACGGCCGCCAGTGGCTACTTGTGATACCCCGAAGTCTGCGTGCTGAAATATGCGAGTCCTTCCACCCTGATCCGCAATGCGCGCACTCTGGGGTATCCAAAACTTACCACCGCATTCGACAACGATACTTCTGGCGAGGGATGTACCGTTACGTGCAGAAGTTCGTCCGCTCCTGCCTCGATTGCCAACACCGAAAACCTTCAACGCACGTGTCACCAGTCGGTCTACAACCATTACCTTGCCCTAACCATCCGTTCGGGCGCATGGGCATCGATTTGTATGGACCACTTCCTCTGACCTCGGCTGGTAACCGTTGGGCCATCATCGCCGTTGACCATCTAACGCGATCTGCCGAAACCGCTGCCCTCACAGCGGCTACAGCGTGCGATGTTGCCTCCTTCCTGCTACACCGATTCATGCTGCGTCACGGTCCACCCTAGAAGCTTCTCAGCGATCGAGGCCGTGTCTTCTTGTCGGAAGTCGTCGAAGCCATTCTCAAAGAGTGCCATGCTGTTCACCGCAAAACTACTGCTTACAACCTGCAGACGAATGGCCTAACCGAACACTTTAACCACACGCTCGGCGACATGCTCTCAATGTATGTCGCCGCCGATCACACAAATTGGGATGCCATTCTGCCCTTCGTCACCTACGCCTATAATACCGCCCCTCAGAACACTACTGGTTTTTCACCCTTCTTCCTGTTGTACGGAAGGCACCCGTCGCACACCATTGACACGATACTACCCTACAAGCCGGATCCATCTGAGTGTGCGCCTATTTCTGACACAGCCAGGCTTGCTGAAGAATGTCGCAAGCTTGCAAAGACCTTTACAACGCACGAACAAGAGCGGCAGAAGAGCCTTCACGGTGGCACCACCACTTCTGAGTCCACGTTAGTCGCCGGAGCGCTCGTATGGCTCTCGGTTCCTACCACTGCAACTGGCCTCTCTTCAAAACTACTGCCGAAATACGAAGGCCCCTACCGGGTCATCGAGCGCACATCACCGGTCAACTACCTGATCTAACCAATCGAACCAGCTTTGGACATGCGCCGTCGAGGGCGCGACATAGTCAACGTGGAGCGCCTCAAGGCCTACTAACCCACTAATAGTGACAAGCTGTTAGGTCGCCGAACGGCTCCCTTTTAACCATTACGTTTATTGCAGAGAGTAGTGAAGACAGGACAAGAAGGGACACAGATAGGCGCTATCTTTTAAGTGTTTTTTGGACTCAGATCACACATATTTGTAATTTAAAAAGAAAAACTTCAACATGCGCAGGCACAGCTGCGTCCAGGAAAAATAGTTATTTCTTTGACAAGTAGTGTAATGACACACTAACGCAATCTCGGCCAAGATTATGAATACTTGCTGACTCAATAATCAATGTAGTATAGTTTCTTTACTGTTTGGCAAACAGGCAATCGCTGCGTTTCTTTACATTGTTGCAATGTTCCCTGAATCTTTCCTTGAGATGTTGCCCCATTTGCCCTCTATAATGCTTACCCCATGATAGGAGTATCTGATAAACGGTACCTTATATGCAGGGCACGTAACGTGTCCTGTGATTCTTATTGCAGCCAAGCCTCTCCTCTGAGTATCTGGGTTGCTGCTTTTCCATAGTTTAACATGCTTATTTGAGGCCATGAACATTATGCTGATGATTCCGAGCACCAACAGTTTCTATATTGTTGAATATTCCGTGCAGATATGGCATCGTGGCAAACATTTTTCGGCCATCAAGATTTGGCTTTTTTTTTTTTTGGCTTGGCAACTGGAAGGTGGTTTTCTGGGTAGGGCATATGCAAACGATACAGCAAGGTGAACAGGATATCCTGCTTGTGTCAGGGGAGTTCTTTGGAAATTAAGGCTTGTCACAAGTAATAGGAACAGAAATTTTACTGCATTAGCGAGCTACAGTGGCATAGGCAGAAATTCATTTCGGGGAAGAGGGCGAGTGGGGGCATGGGCCCGGTCTGCTACCCCCTCGCTACGCCACTGTCCAAGCAGTGTCAGACAATGCACCTTTCTACCATTATTGAGTGGGAGAAACTAAGAGGCAGCAATGGCTTGTTTCCCATCAGTTCGTATAACTAGCTCATGCACTTTTTATGCAAATGAAATTGTACATTCAGGAACCTGATATGGTACAATCCTTGCCCGGATGCTCGTGGGTAAGCACCAGTGGGTGTTAGTAATCATGTGCCAGTGTAATATGTTAGTGGCTTCAGATTCGAAAGAACCTTTGTGGTATTTAATAAAGAAAGACGCAGTCATCCTCATATCTAAAACATTTAAAAACTTATGTGCTTGCATATTGTACTAAATAATCATGTTCCTATTTCTTGTGGACGAGGCTTGATTTCAAGAACTCGCTGGATGCAAGCAGGATATCCTGCTCCCCTTGCTGTATTGGCTGCAGAAGCCCTACTAAACAAACACCTTCCAGCTGCCAGGCCAAAGAAATGGCTAATCGTGATGGCCAAAATATGTTTGCCACTATGTCATACCTGCACGGGATATCCGACAATATAAGAACGGTTGGTGGTCGGGCAATCATCAGCATAGTGTTCACGGCCTCAAATAAGCGTGCTAAACTATGAAAAGGTTGCAACCCAGACACTCACTTGGCTGCAATAGGAATCACAGGACACATTATGTGCTCTGTAAGGAAGGCATCGTTTATCAGATGATGGGATAAGCATTATGTGGGGCAAATGGGGCAGTGTATCAAAGAAAGGCTCATGGAAGACTGAAACATAAAGAAAGGCAGTGATGACTGGTTAGCTGAACACTGGAGCATGTGTGGTTGCTTCCCACTTTTTGATGAGAGTTTCATCGTGCGTATGCACAGCAACGAAACTACTACATTAAAATTGAGTCGGCAACTATTAATAATCTTGGCTGAGATTGCATTAGTGTGCCTTCACTATCTTTAACAAAGAAATAATTATTTTTCTTCGATGGTGCTGTGCCTGCGCACGCCCAATTTTTTTTCATGGCAGCACCACACAGTTTCACCACAGTTTCATGGCAGCACAAACATCACAGATGTTCGATGGAAGATGGAGGAGGCTTGAAGAGACGAAAAAAATCTTCAACGGTATGTCACTGCAGCCAACTCTTGTACAAGTAACTTGCCTTCATCAAGATGGCAACATCAAGAATTAACAGTTGCTCCCTTTATGAAGACAACTCCAAGTTTCAAAACGTTGGCTCTGGCGACATCCCATGTTCAAAGATTACAAGCTCAACAATATAAACTATTCGACGTTCCATGTTCAAGGAATGCAAACTAAATATATGCATTGCACTGAAGTGCAGAAGGTACGTTTCTCACTCCTAAGCTAAAGGCCAGTATATGCTGTATATCAATAGACCTTATGCAAAATTGCTGCCATCTGTTGGAGGTTTGACGAAGCTAACGATTCGGCGCCATGTTGGAGGCTTGTGCCCGAATTCTATTGCTGTCGCCGCTATCACTTCTTGCTTGTATCCGCTTTGGTAGTCGGCAATCAGGGCATAAAAATGTCAGGCGGGCCTGTACACGTTACCGGCATTTCCTAGTTTTTACGTTGACGGTTATTACGTGTAAAGAACCGCCTCACAGCGAGAAGAAGGTACAAGTTTGACACTGCTAGTCACGTGCAGGCCTGTCGTCGTCGATAATGAAGCTCTGCGCTAGGTTACAAATTGGCCTGTCTGTTTTCAGTGTAGCGAATAAAGCGTTGTTAGCTATCTGAATATCATGCTTGTATAATGTAGGATGGTTGGGAAGAGGCTTTATTTAGCGCGGCTAGGCGCAGCGATGACGGTAAGAAAGTGCAGTTGACCCAGCTGAAAGCATATTTCATGAGGGACAGCCTATGTCGAGCCGACGTAGTGTCCATCTAATTTTAAATAAAACGTTGTCCTCTTTTTATCTTTGAAATAATATTATTTCGCTGTTGTAGTCATCCGACCTATGTTATGTACAGAATTACCGTGCGATTAAAATGCAGAAAATTGCGCATCTCATGCACGTGGAAAGTGAACATGAAAAGTGTCTCCTAGAAGTAGATGCCGATCAGCTGGTATTTTATTGAATATCCTTCCGATATGTGACCCTATATAACAGGAAACGCCAAGAATATTCGTGTTCACATTGTCGCTTTAGGGGCCTACTGGTGCTTTACAATTTAAACCCGTTGTGGCAAGGCAGTTTTGCTTCGCCGACTGAAACCGCCTCAGCGCGTAACCAGCGGTAGCGCACCCACGGTAGAATGTAGCACATTTCCCGGAACAGCATTTTATTTAGTTTCATAAGAAAAGTACCGCGCACTTGAAGCACCTGTTAACATTTCATAGCAAACTGGAGTGTACAGAGGATTTTTCCGAAGGGGGGATCAGCTTTTGGGAGAACCTGATTTGCTCTTCCTGGGGTATAAGTTAAACAAAAAAAAGTAAGGGGTGGGGGCGGTCAGGACATCCGGGCAACCCGTCTGAACCTGGCAGTGATACCACATGAAATCCTTGAAAAATACGCATAGTGAAGAAATACGCACGCAAAGCATCCCACCAGACGCTACCTTGTTAAACTCCACCATCGAAAACAAACTACAAACAACACGCTGCAGCACAATCGGTCCGTCCGCTGCAAATCAATGACGCGCACGAGCTATCTGTCTAACATGTAATTGTTATCGCAATTTAATAAACAAGCTAATATCAACAGCAGCGCAGGCATGCGCGAGTAGCCGCGATGCAGCTTTGAAGCTCGTACACGAAGCGGGTTTGTGCCTGCAGCAAGCACACGGTGCGAAAACTTTCTTGTTCTGGCATGACATGAAAGAGTGTTCTCTGATGAGTGCCAATGCTGTCACATACCACATATATTAACGGCGAACGGAAACACGGCGTTAGTCGTAAGCAGTAACCGAAGCAACGGAACGATCTGCTGATTCTCGTCGGCCACGAGGAAATGTACTAACATGGAGGCTTGGTTCCTGCAAACCTTCTTTCAGCATCCCAATTTCCTCAATCCCAGCAACACAGCACTCGAAAATATGTTGGCATTTTCGTTCTTATCAGCCGCCACACGTTGATATGTACGCTCCTTGTCTACATGCGGAGCGCGCTTAGCCTTCATGGCGGAAATGCACACAGCGGCCGCTAGATGGCAGCAGATTTTGCATAAGGTCTATAGGTGCTATGTGTCCAAACTGTCGCAATCTAGTGATCAAAAGAAATGCCTACCACTCATTATGGCTTGCCCGGGCTTGCAGGAAGTATGCTCCTATCTTGTACTGCAATCTGTCCTCTGTGTCGGTGCCATGAACAGCTCTCATCGCTGATACATGCATAATAGATACCACAAGGAAATGTTGATTTTCACTCAAGACAAACCCAACCACACACAGATAGTGAGTACCAAACATGTCCTCAGGCAAGTCTATATTCATATATTAAAGAGATCGATCCTTGAATGAAGGGATCAGGGTGCAATAAGAACAGGTATTAGTGGACCAGCCACTTGCAGACTATTGAAAGAGTGCCATTGCGTGTTCAAAATTCACACATGTACACAGTAAGCAATCAGTCATGGGCACGTTACCAGTAAAATGTAACAGTGTTACAGTTACCTAAGCCAAAAAAGTGGGATAGGTTTCAAACAGGAGAAAGTGCCTCAGACAGGCTGGCCGACGTTTCCATAGGGGGACCTATCTTTATCGAAGGCACCTTGTCATCCTTGGCGTGTTAGTTTTAAAGGGTTAGTGTTGACGTCATGTCTAGCGGTGGTGCTTGTCGCTGTTGGTAATTGCTGCCTGGAAAGAGAAAACTAGAGAGGAGTGTAGCCCTTGCCACATCATTTCAAGAAAGTTTGCAACGGCGCTCAGGCCTCTCATCTCAGAAGTAAGGGGAGCTGCAAAGAAGGAAAAAAAAAAGCAAGAAAAAGGAGAGAAAAAAAGAAAAAAAAATGGAAAAGGGGGGGGGGGGTCTACTGAGCGAGAGCCGTCAAAGGCAAAAAAAAAAAAGAGTGGAGTATGAAAGCCACTTGGAAAGGCTGCAGAAGGGCGGCACGTCTAGCCCTCACAAAGGGCTGCAGAAGATGGTGGGTAAGGCAACTACAGGCGGGGAAAGCGGGCGGCGTACTTTTAAAAGCAAAGCCCACATGTGGAATTTAAGTGATATTGAGAGGGGTGTCTGAAAAACACGTGCTTGATGGGTGAAGTCATTGGCTCTGTTAAAGTAACTGTTACAGTTACAGTTACAGAGTTTCCAAAAGTAACCTGTTACAGTTACACTTACTGTGACAAGTAACGTCATTACTTTGTTGCAGTTACTGTGACGAAGTAACGTCGCTACTTTTCCGTCACTGTATAAAATAAATAATAGATTACAAACCAAACGATAGAATTCATTTATTAAATATGTATGAAGGCATGCGGGCAGTCAAAATTGCACGTGGTAAAACCCTAGACGAAGTAAACCTAATAGGGGGCCAAACACAAGCATTTGTTGTGTACACCTCATTTTGTTGCATCAATTTTGTTGTTCATGCACCGTTGGTGAAAAAGGGAATTTATTTGCAAATAATAATAACAAATGTCCTCTGATACTCAAAATGGAAAATGTGGTTGATGCACTAGAACGACAGCAGTATCATAGGATGTTTATTAACGACACCCAGAAGCGCATGCAAATAGCAACGGAGAGTGTGTGACGAATGAAGACGACGTCCATTGTGTCTGTTCCATATATATGTTCAAGGTGTATCAGACCCTGTTCGGTTAGCTTTGCGTCCGCTGGGCATACAAACCGTTTCTAAGTCCCGTTATACTCTGGGGCATGTGTTCGCGAAACCCAAAGATTGCACACCTGCAGACGATCAGAGTAGGGTGATATACAAGCCCGATGCGGGCATTGCGACGCGACTTGCATCGACGAAACGGGAAGGAAAGAATCAACGAGGCTTAAAGAAGGCAAACGGGATGCTGTTAAAGCAACTCATGCAACGCATTCTAAGACGGAGCTTGTTTAACACTTCCGGAGTACAGGGCATAGCTTTGACGTAAACACTGTGACGACGCTGGCTCGTGAACGAAGGTGAGGGGAAGGAACTCCTGGAATCGCGGTTCATTCGCCGCGACGCGTCGGCTTGCAATATAGTTACTGTATATGACACCTTTAGGAGCCATGTCGTAGCATATATAGTAACTATAGTCGGATACAACTTAAGAAGTCAGGAGAGACTAAAGAAAAGAAATAGTCCCGCTCATGCACGCGCCGATGTTCTCCAAAGGCGAAGCCACCGCCATCCCGCTCATGATGTCCGTCCCGAGTGCACGCCCATTGGTGCAGGCTTGTGTTCATCTGCCTTTGAGGAGAAAATGCCGCTGACTTCTAAAGTTGTATCCGACTATAACATGCAACAACCACATTCCCCTACTGGTTTACACGGACGTATGGGACACTGGTCGATCTCCGCAATTTTTTTCCTTCTTTCCTTTTCTTTTTCTTGTTGCCAGTGTATACTGAGGATGTCACATGCATAGGAGGCAAAACGTCCATGTGATTTTGTTAATAATTGTTGTATTAAGTTGGAGTAAACCTTTTACAATTAGTTTCAAAGAGGTTTTGAAAAATTACTTAGTTCACAGTATTTGTGCCTCTCAACCATTTCGCGCTCTGCTGCTTTCTAGCCGTCAGTCAAACACGATTATTGCGCAGCCTCGGACGAAGGAGAATATAAACTTGGCGTCGTGATGTTCCACCGGTACACCAAGAACCGAGCTAGAAGCTCAAGTGACAAAAAGGATATATATACGCCGGAAAAAAAAACTACTTGAATTTAGCAAGTAGTAGTAGTAATAGACTTTTATTCAGCCAAATTCATAGGCCGAGCATTTCGACCGCCTGCGCGATCAGTCGACGCTGTTCTTCTTCCCCTTCGGCGCCGATCCAGTCGAGCCAGGTGGTGATGGAAAGGAAAGGGGGAGGATAAGAGCTGGATTGCTGAGCAGTTGGACAGTAGAAAAGGCAGTGTGGCAGGTCTGCATATGTAGATGGGCAATTGGGACAGCAGGGGTCCGATCTATATTTATAAAGAAAAAGGCGAGAGGGGGTGATCAGGCAGTTCATTTGGATGTGCCGTAGAATTCGAGCCTCTAGTAGAGTGAGCGATGGATGAGGAGGAGGGTAAAGACGCTTGTCGAGTCGGAGCTGTAGGTATACCTCCTTGATAGTATGGCGCAGCGAGATCTTCCCATCGTTCTTGACGGAGCTCCCACTGTCTCCCGAAGGTGTGGGCCAGGGGATGAACGGTGCCCGGTGCAATATATCACGGGCGAGCCGGTGAGCCAGCTCATTGCCGTCAATCCCCGAGTGCCCAGGAACCCAGCGTAGGAAAACAGGGGAAGGTTGCAGTGCATAGACAGCTTGCTCAACCTCCTGTTGGAGGTATGGGGGTAATGTGCGGTTCTGTATGTTACGGATGGCGGCGTAAGAGTCAGAGTATATCGTGTACTCGGGAAGTGAAGGGAGGGAAGAAAATGATTGTAAGGCATGGACAATGGAAAGGACCTCGAGCGAAAGTACATCGGGTGGGTGCAGGTATGGCCCGCTGGTGTGGGTTTCAGGTGTCGAAAGGTGTGGATGGTAGATAGCGTAGCCGCATGAACCCCGAGGAGCCACGAACGAGGCATCCGTATAGGCGATTCCCTGTGTAGAAAAAGGAGGGGAATGTTGCTGCGCTGCCGCGTGACGACGGCCGGCGTGAAGAACGGGGGACATGTTGGACGGGAGAGGAAGGATACGAAGGTTGGGAGCAGGGGTGCACTTTAGCAAGTTGTTCAGTTCCAACATGATTGACTTACGACATGTAGTTTACAAGTAAACTTAAGTTGTGTTAAAGACTGACTGCTGACCTCGGTCTACTGCAGGGTAGATAATTCTCTAAGCGACCTCCACCCCTAAATTGGTAGGGGAGCCGTGCTGTGGAAAGATGAAAGGTGGAAAGGATATGGGAAAGTAACTGTAACGGTATTTCCCATTACAGTTACTCTGTAAAAAAGTAACAGTGTTACCGTTACAAGTTCCTATAAATTAAAAGTAACTAGTTACAGTTACAAGTTACCGAAAAAAGTAACTAGTTACCGGTAATGCGTTACTAGTAACTAGTTATTGCCCAAGACTGTAAGGAATACCCGAAATATGCACATAGCCCTATGGGCGATCCACATGAAAATAACGATATGCACACTTTTATCGAAATATAAAAAAATGAAAGAGTGTGCGTGGTCCATGTGCACTTGGTGTGAGGTGGGAATGAGCCATGCATATTGTATTGCATCATGAATGTAAGCCATTCAGGGAACAAACTTTTGGTTCTCTAAAGCGAATTCCCGTGTAGTTTGTCTTGTAGAGTTGAGCTGTCAATTTGATTTCATTTTAAGTTATGTAAGGCCTTCACAAAACCGATAATATTTTCCAACTTTCTGTGAACTTCTGGAAACATATATGAGAATTGAGATCTTTTTCTTTTAATTTATGACCTTACAAAGCTCAATAAACCCTAAATCACTGCATACTAAACCTTGGTTATGCATTTAAGTAAGAGAGCAATATTGGTACTATGCTAAGTAAAAAAAAAGCGTGAAAATACAATAACTTAAAGCACCACACAATAAAGCAACATTCTCGCAACATGAGCACAATCTAAGTTATTTGTGATAGAGAACCTCGTGTGCTTAAAGATGCTAAGAAAAAATATATAATGGCAGAACACGAGCTCACGCATATTTTCTCAAACACACAATATTGAAACAAAGAGTAGCATGTGTTAGCTTAATTAACCTAATTGAATTGACATATTCGTCTACTAACACTATTTGATATAAACATGTGCTTCTTCACATTAAGTACGCATTTGTTGGAGTGTGCACTTAGTACCAGTACGTAACGTAATTCACTCAAATACATTACTTCGAGTGAGCTCCTTTAAAACATTTATGAAGCAGCCAGGTTAAAATCCGAACCACAAAACAACTGCACGGATTTCTGGCGAAAAGCTCGGGGACGCAACCACGAAAACATATCCATCATCGTGTGCGCGTGTCAGGGCTTTGTGTTTTGCTATGACGTCAGGGGCGTAGCCAGAAATTTTTTTCGGGGGGGGGGTGGGGGTCAACCATACTTTATGTATGTTCGTGCGTGCGTTTGTATGTGTACGTGCCTATATACGCAAGCAAAACTGAAAAATTTCGGGGGGGGGGGGGGGTTGAACCCCTCCAACACCCCCTTGGCTACGCCCCTGTATCACGTCCCCAGTCTTGTGATAATTTTGCGTGTGATTGCCGAGTTTGGTGAACTCTCGCATCACCACAGTGAAAACATTATGGGACGACCCCATGTGTTTAAAAGCACACACTTTCTAACGGCGACAAGGGATTCTAGAAACACTCTCAAGCGATGACCTCGTACAGTAAACAGTCAATGAATAACAGCACAACGACACGAGGCAATGCGCATCCTTCAAACATGTCATTTATGGTAGTGTATATAAGAGCACCCAAAGCACAAAACATACCTGCCTATCGGGTATCTGTTGATCATCCTCGCTGTGCCAACACGACGGTTACTGCAAACAGTTGTCATGCAATGAAGTAACAAAGTTACGTAGTTCAGCGACCTTCTTCAACTTACCCAAGTTTGGCACAGTCGCTCGTCAAAAGGCTCAAGCTTCCGCTCCTGTGGAACCGCGGTCGCCGCTTGTCAAAACACTCGGACGCGGATTGTCTTCGGAAGTACACTCGATCACTCGATCAACGTGAGTAATCGATGAACGAAGCAAGAAAGCACTTTTGAGCGCGGACACAAAGCTGTGCGTCCCGTGAGGCTGTGTTGAGTGGCAACGAACAACGACCATCATCCGCCACTGGATCAAGGCAGGAGAACGCCCCAACACGCGGAAAATGCCCAGTCGACGAATGTCGCGTACGATAAGCACGCAATAAACGCACACAATACACGATAAACATGTAAGCGCGGCACACATGTGTTCACGGGAAGCTGGTGGTGCTCCGGCAGTACGAGACCTGTTGCAACTGTTAGCTTACAGTCAAAAACCAAAAAGAATGTAGGTGGCAGCAGTGTCGTGATATGCTACAGGCCATAATTTTTATTAAAAATAAAACGTATTTGTGGCTTTTCACACAGGCGAAGGTCAGGGAGGCGGGGCTCTGTACATAAGCGTTGCGTCCGCCTTTCGCGTCGGGCCCCATATAAGCGTTGCGTCCGCTCGAGCCATTTCCGCCTCGGGCTCCATATAAGCGTTGCGACCGCTCGCGGCCGCATATAGCGGGCCCAATCCGTCACCGCAGAATTTGTCACGCTTAATGGCGATTGAAGGGCCGCTTATATGCAGTACGTTGTGGTGGAATAAAAATGGGCCGTTTATGTGCCGGACGTTATACGGTACTTGAATAAGAGTGCAGAGTATCAATGTCTGCACTTGCCTGTCGTTTATAAATCTGGTGTATTAGGCGCATGAGAGCTGGTCCCGGGTAAAATAGGGGTTGTAACTGCCATTAGGATGTGAATAAAATTGATAACACAAGGCACTATTGTGAACTAATGTAACGAGCCTGACTAATGAAAATAATTATACCTTTGTACTTTAGAATTACTGATACAGTGTTTTATTGGATCATTGGTGTGGAAGGAACCTTGGTTTCCTTAAGTATATGATGTCAGGCGAATAAAATTCGGAGGCCGCTTGAGCTTCGGCTTCAAGAGGAGAACGCGATAGCGTAATCGGGCTCCGATCACATCGCTTTCTCACTCGCTAGCCGGGCTTCACATCATGGACACCGCAACCGTACCGCAACGAAAGGAACGTCTGTGCGCGTAACATTTGCCATTTCAAGCTATCCTGGACTGCCTGCTGCAAGTACAGATGCAAAGTGCACACTACGCCATAATTGTTCTTTTTCCGAATTGGCGAAGTACCCACAAAGCATCCGTATGGTGCCACGCACATCTGCGCAGCTCACTACTTTGTTGAGGCTGTTGCTGATGATGATGATTAATTATGCCCGATCGCTTTTTAATGGATAGGCAGCTTTAAACCACTCACTCGTTGCGCAATTCGTATGTTTTCACGCTTGGTGCGATTCTACGTTTTTCCCACACTATATTACATACGTTAAGGAGATACGCCTAACTACATAGCATTCGTATAGGTTTTTTATTTCTGGCACAGTTCCACATACTGGCGCGGCTCCGTGGCAGGTAATCTGCTTGCCACGCAGAAGTTGAGCGTTCGATTCTCTCTCGAACATAATATTACTTGTGAGAACATAACATTCTCTCTCGAACAACCAGGCAAGTTCACTCCAGGCCACCTTTCAGCAAACTTCTACCCGGCTTCTGATCCACCTGCGTACTCGAACGTCGACACTGTCCTCGGATCCGGCGAGACCGAAGTCCACATCGCAGTGTCCGACGCACAAGAAAAGCTGCTCCTATGACGGTCAGTGCAAAGCTGTTGTTTGATGCTATCTCGGCGTGCATATCATTGTATAGCACTCTGATCACGAAGGGAGACGTCGACGTCTGCATCGTTAACGCTTCAACATTTCAACTGAAACAATTTCAGGGCCATTAAATCTCTGATTAACTTCATCACTTTCCACCGCAGTACAATGAAACTGGTTTAGAGCGGTATCTTCTATGGCCTAGGCATACACTCGCTGCTGCCCAAGCCCTCATGCCGGAGTATGAAGGAATAATCGCTTTAAGCGTTCACAAAACATAACAGCCACATTAATGCTGTAACATAAGCTCGTTGCAAAGAATTATGCTATGAAACTTTGCCTCCTAAACACATCACTTTGAAATGAAAGCTTTACGCCACGATGCTTTCTAATACAATTAATTTACTTAGCCTTTTTACACCTCTTTACTTAGCCCAGCTCATGTTTGCCATGACTGACATTGTCCCTAATCTTGCCATTGTTACTGCACATAATATTCCAGCGTGTTGCTATCCCATTTGCTTGGTCCTTCCGACGAAGCCGTCTTTTCTCGACTCATGAGCCATATGTGGCCTTCCTCTTAAAAAAATTACACCATCTCCCGCTAAAGGGGACCATGAGGCGATGCGAAGCCGGAGCACTAAACGTTTTTAGAACCAATACAGTTTCGCAGCTCCGCTTGCATGCCAGCACATGCAGCCGACGCGTGAACTTACGGCGCTGCTGTTCCATTTTGCTTCACTTGCCGTGGTCCCCGGGATCGGATACGGCAACGCACCGTTGCTCTCAATGGCGCGTTGTCGAAGCTAATCGCGCAGGCGACGCACTTGCCGCAGCGATTTCAGACGCGCGAGGAGTAGCCGCTTGCGACGCGTTGCGCGTTTCTGTGTGCTCGCTTTCTCCGTACTCCGTGCGTGATTGTTTGCGAACGGTGGTCGCTAGGGAAGCAGTTCTTTCGATTTAGCACGTGTGATAGAGACAAAGCTGAAGAATGTCATCTTGATGCTCGTGTTGCACGAGCGGCTCGGAAACGAGCACTGGTCATCACTTCTCCGAATCAGGGCAGGGACTTGCAAGAAATATCTTCTGAACGCCAACCCCACCAGAGCTGTGAAGACCAGCTTCGCTACAAGTCGCCTAAGCGAGCTCAGGGAATAAAATCAGGTACCTTGATCAACCATACTTCGCGTTATACCCCTTTCTCAAGAAATCAGAAATAATTCTCCCGAAAATTAACAACGGTCCTCTATTTTACCACTTGCTTAGTATGAAAAATCTAAGTACATGAGCCAGTGTCATTTTCGCCTCCACAGAAAAAATGCAACCGCCGTAGTCGCGATCGATCCCGCAACCTTCGGGTCAGCAGCACCGTAACCATTATTCCACCGTGCGGCTAAACACAGGTTGACGGCAATAGTATATTCGTGTGAGAGGACGTACAGCTAGATGTGTGAGATTGTACCATTATTACAGGTCACGTTTGATTATCTTTTGATGTTTCTGGAGCTTAGCTTGTGAAATAATCACTTTTTAAAGCAGCAGAGGTTATGAAAAAGTTTAAATCTCGGAATCTCGGCTGTCACGGCCGCCGAAAGCTGCAGCGACAATAGGTCACATGGGTGTTGTAGCAGACGACGCGTGAGGCATGATGCAAGATGGAACTGCAGCGCCGTTAGTTCTTGCGTCGGCCGTCACGCGTCGTCACTTCGGAGAAGCCGCCATAGAGCAAGCGTCTATGGGGAGCTGCGAAACTGACCTGGTTCTAGAAACGTTTGGAGCACTTGCACGATCGCGTTCCGTTGGCGTTTGTTGCGCATGCTACCGAACTCGGTAAGATTGTTATCGAACCAAAGTCCGTCGCATACGCTGCAGCTGTGCCCGAAGCTCCGGTCGAGGTTTTGGCGCTGTAATCGGGCGTCGGCACTGTCCAAACCCGGGCGTTGAAGTTGTCTAGCGAGGTGTTCTGCACGGGCGCTGGACTCGCGTCGTCTGTCTGCAGCCGATGCTAACGCTTGGCTTCGACGTCGGCGTTGCGTACGGCGGGTTTTGCTTGCCGACGCTGCCGTTGCGTTTGGGCATGTCGAGCCCGCGTTTCATCTGTAGCAGTTTCCCGCCGACGTCGCCGTTTGCGCTGGGCTTCCATAGCCCGGAGCTCGGGGTCCGCTTGTCGACGTATACGTTGCGCTTCGGCGCGTCGAGCCTTCCGCTGCTCCGCGATTTCGGCAGGCGTTAAGGTATTACTGCAACTGGCGCCGACGTTGACGTTGGAACTCAGGACACCGGCGCAGCCGGAGCAGTGACTGAGCATGTGTACGACCTAACGCAAGCCTTTTATCTAAACGAGGAGGGGGAGTGGAGAGGGGGAATGGAGAGGAGGTGTGTAGAGAGAGCTTGCGCATGCGCAGTAAGGGTGGTCGCATCGCACACAGTTGAACTCCGCCATAAGATACTTCGTATCTAAAAAAATTACACCATCTCCCACTAAAGGAAGCAATGTGGGGATGCGAAGCAGCGCATGGGCCGACTTAAAGTTCCGTTCATCACGGGCACCTTGCCCAATGTTAACGCGTCCTTGCAAGTGGAGCAGACCATGAATTCACTGTAGTCGCTGTTGCTGCTACTTGTCCCGCACTCTTGTTGGAGCACGCCGCGCGGGTTCATCGCGCGTCTGCAGAATATTGTTCCCCGACGCCATCACGTGATTGCTGAGAGAGTGTAAGGGGGAGATGCCACAGTGTCTTACCCAGCCCCTTACACAGGACCGAACGCTAGCGCGTGCCACCGCGTTCTGACTAGGGCACAACGCGTTGGTTCATCGCGCGTCTGCAGAATCTCGTTCCCCGGCGCCATCACACGATCGCTGAGAGAGTGTAAGGGGGAGAGGCCACAGTGTCTTACCCAGCCCCTTGCACAGGCCCGAACGCGCTAGCGCGTGCCAGCACACATGCGTTTGTCTGCGTTACGCCAAGCTAAGGCAGCATACGGAAGCCCGGGCCCCTAAAGTGCTCTGCATGTATCATCATAAAGGCGGTCGAGGAACAAGAGGAAGAAGACTTCTCCTTGGCGCGAGCGAGCGCTCAGATGGCTATGCTAGGTGGGACGGTCGCCAGTGGAACTACGGACACAGCCCAGCACAAAACCTGCTTCAAATCTAAAAACAAAAACCTGTTTCCTGTCACTGCGGCAACCATGCAGCACAAAATATTTATTGCCTCTTTGGCCTTTAACAAAATTTTTTAATTATAAAGGTTTTCGATTTGTCGATGCTTGACCGCACCACATGCATCTCGAGTGAATGCGTTCTTCCTATTGAATGAGTGAGGTGCCCATCGTTCAGGGAAAAACTAGAATTATATTATACTAAACATTTAAATAAGAGTCAGAAATCAGTTCATTTCACTATAAAGGGACGATGACCTTGAAGACGTACGTTATATTAAGTGGTGTAACCTATCCAGCAATCATTGCCTTGACATAATTTAGTAAATAATTGAGAATATTTAACTAGTGCATCCCTGGCGGCACTAAAGAATGTAATCTCTTGCAACTTTAGCCAATTGTCATGAGAATTACCGATGTCTTATGTTGCCCACTCACCATTTAGGCAGTGATCATTCACAACTACGTTTACGTTCTATGCATAGTTCTATGTTTGAGGGATGGCTGCATAAAGCTATCCCATAGTAGAGTTCATGATATGTAAATAGTAGGGGTGTACGATTAGTGAAATTTCGTCTCGAATCGAATTCGAATGGAACGTGCCGAATAGTGGCCTAAATATCAAATAAAAAAGGTTGGATTCAAAGTTGAAAGAATTCAAAGAACAAAGAAATGAAATCTGCTCATGTGGTCGAACACATAATGCGGTGAGTGATTGCTACCGAAAGACTACAAACTTTCATGCAGAAACACAAGCTGTTCCACATTACAGGGCTTCAGGCTCTCTCGCCGTGGTGTTACGGTGTTTACGACCCATCTGACGACGGTTATGTTGTGCTTCATCGTCATGAGCGCTCCAGGCTGAAAAAATCTTCGGGTGCCCGTTCATAGCAGCGTTTTAAATGCGCGCCGAAACGATGGGAGTTTCTCAACGAGTGCTGCGTTGTGGCAGTGGCGACTGCACAGCGTGAACAAATTTCCACATATGTAGCCAAACACCGCAGGTTTTCCGGGCCAACGTCGAGACATTTTACAGCGCTTGCGGCGTACGCGACCGCACTACGCTAGAAGTGCATGCCTTCGTTTCGAAACCGAAGTTGTGAACGGCTTCACAGTTTTCTTATGTGCGTTTTTTACGTGCGGAAATGACATCTCTAATAAAATAAACATGCGCTCGCTACTGAACCGGAACATCGGCAAAAGTTTTAACGAAATGCCTACTTTAACGATGCTAGCGTAAGTTTTATTCACCCCACCTTAACCAAGTTGCTCCATTGGCCTTTGTCGTGTTTTAGATATTCGCCCTGTACAACTATTCGAAACGTCGAATACCAGCTATTACAAAATCGAATCAAATTATTCGATTAGGTATTATTCAATTCGCATTCGAAACTCGAATATTCGCACACCCTTAGTAAATAGACGTCGATGTGCTTATAGTTGTCGTCAGTGGCGTAGCCAGGGGAGGTTCAACCCCCTCCCTCCCGGAAATTTTCAGTTTTGCATGTGTATACACACACACACACACACACACACACACACACACACACACACACACACACACACACACACACACACACACACACACACACACACACACACACACACACATGCACACGCACGCACACACACACAAATGCACGCACACCCGCACACACGCATGCACATACAAACCACACACGAACTTATATCATGTATGATCGACATCCCTCTACCATCCTCCCGAAGAAATTCCTAGCTACGCTACTGGTACTCGTGCAGACATATTATGGCGCTAGCACCTAGCGATGTTTTAGTAGAGGAGCTGTAAGCCGAGCGTTAGTCTGTGCAGAGCCAACAGAAAACTATCATCATCATGAAACGGCACGCGCTCTCTCAGTCCTCTTCGTCCCCTTCTTCGTCTTCTGCTTCCCTTCCAGAACACGTGCGCTGATCTGTCCGGTGTGAGATGCGATAAATCTGATTGACGAGAGAAAGAGTGCGAAGAGATGCATACAGCCAATATAGTGCAATTTTCCTTCACTCATCAGCTGACTCATTTCTGTCGACTTGTGCTTCATTTCAATACAAAGTGAAGTAAGGGTCGACGTCACTCCGTAGTGCTTGAATAAACCAATGAATAAATAAAACGAATTAAATGAATATGACATTTCATTCACACATTTGTTAGTTCAACACCTACTACAAAGGCAACTGCGGTGGTTAAACCAGCGTGGAAGTTGTGTAGATTCAATAAATCTACCAGAACATAATCGTCTTGGCTACGAACTACTTTGTCTCCGCACAAATTAATCATGGGTTCGAAACAGCGCGTAAAATACGAGGAGACAGAAATAGGCAGGACCAGGCGCTGAACTACCAACATGCTTTTTATTTGTGCGAACACGAATAAATAGGCTTTTGGCAATTCATTGCGCTAGGTGCGGCTGTAGCCCCGATTTCCAGCAGACGCGCATCGTTCTCAGTTACCGAGATCCCCGAGCCCGAGGAATCTATGAAGCCTTCGCAAATATAATCATATATGACGCACCAAATGGCAGACTGCAAGTGCAGGCAGCGCTTCCAGGTGCCCACTTACCGATCTAGTAGTCCCTCCTGCCTAGCCTCTCAGAACATCAATAAAGTTTTCATGCTACTGCTTACTGATTTAATAACTTATTTGTTTCAGTTATTTACACATTTATTTACAATTTTCGCAATAAGCGTATGCTCTCTTAAAGCAATTTCACCTCGATTTGCGTGGGCAAGAGGTGCAGAACGCAGGTTATTTGTTAATTAATTTATTGGCATTTTCCCTCTAGTTTTTGGCGAATCAGTGGTGAGTAATAGGTTTTGACCATTGTCTGTGCCACATACGCGTTAGGGGTTTTCTGTGTAGTAAGTAATTATTGGCGAGGTAACTGTTTCCGGGTTTCGAATCACCTAGCTATTTGCAGTTTCACTGTAAAATATCCACGGGCACCAGGAATAATGGCATCCTGCTTTGAAGGCAGCGCGTTCGAGAGACGCATTTTTATACCATCAGGATAAATAGCGCAATTTTCACAAGCCCCAGTGCAGGCCAACTGTGGCAGAGTTACCACTACAGTAACAGCAGTGAGAGCAGAAATTTATAAATCATTATTATGTTGTTAGTAATTGAGTACTGCTACGAAAGTGTTGTTTGTAAAATTTGATGAGATATATTTATAGCACAATGGATATCACTTTATAACAATATACAATACCTGGGGTTTTACGTGCCAAAACCACCACGATATGATTATTAGGCACGCCGTAGTGGAGGGTTCCGGAAGCTTGGACCATCTGATGTTCTTTGATGTGCACTGACATCACACAGTATACACGGGCCTCTACCATTCCGCTTTCATTAAAATGCGACCGCCGCGGCCAGGATCGAACCCGCGACCTTCGGGATATCACTTTAAGAAACGATGGTACAGGAAAGGAGCTAGGTCTATCCAGAAAAGGGGCGAATGCACGTTCACTTAGTCAAGAATCGCAGTAGGATCGAGTAGGATCGACGGCGTTGTAGAATAAGCCGTTTGGCTGTTTCTCTAAAATTGTAAATACTAGGGAAGGCATGTCTGAGTACGAATACGCTAGGGTCATTGCAAACATGAGTGTGAACAGTTCCAGAGATATTGAAGAACGTTTTAGTAAGTTAATTAGACTACGTTTCTCTACCGCAAGTTGTGTAGCGCACTGAAGTGCTTTCACGCGTCATTCTACTCATGCGCAGACACCGTTCGGAGAAGCGCAGCCTCTCTCAACGAACAACACTATCGCCAGCAGGGACGAAGTCGAGTTCAGGCACTGGATGCTGGCCACCGCAATAGCCGTGCTCATAGTGATCATCATCACGGCTCTCGCTTTCCTCATCAGCGGCATGTGGCAACAGCAGGTCAACGACCGGTACCAGACTGCAGTACCGCCACCGGATCCTGCCATGCACCTGCTAAGCTGGGTGTCCTGCAACTCCACCCTTTGCCGGCGCTGCTCGGAGCTCATCACTTCCTGGGTCGGACACGGCGGCGGTTCGCCCAGCGACGGGCTGTCACAGTTCGTGTGCGGTGACGGAGCATGCTACGGCCGACCAATCGAGAGCCTTCTCAGGGGCTACCTGCGGGCACTAGACGCCGACGCGCTCGCTTCGTGGAGATCGATGCCGCGCACTTCCCAGTGGCCCGCCGTAGATCACGCTGCCGATTTGGACATTGAATGCCGAGAAGTCGCGGGCGGCAACGGCGGTTACTCCACGACGAGCCTCCTCCAGAGCGTCAGCGCCACCGACCTGATCTCCCTGCTGAGCACGAACGAGACAGCGGGTGAACTCGACATCGCCGCCCGCTATCAGGACGGCGCGTTCTTCTGGCTCGACGCGGCAGGCCGGCGACCCGGCGAATCGAAGGTGCGCCAAGTTGTGAGGCCAAACACACTGTTCCTCCAGTTCGCCGAGGTTAGGGAATCGTCGGCCGCTCACCGATGGCGACGACGTTCGGCGTCCAGTGAACGAGGTGCAACCAATACTTCAGGGACCGTCGGCGACGTAAGCACCGTGACGGGCGACGCCGAGACCATCTTGACCGGTATGGACAACGTGCACGCGCTCTTGAAGCAAGCGGGAAACCTGCAAGTTTACAACCCAGAGCTGTTTGCAGTGGCGGACCTTGACCAGTACGGATTGAGTTCGGCGGTATTGATACAGGGAACTCAACCGGGATGTTTCCGTGCCGTTAGGCTCGAACGAGACCATCGAAGTGGCCAACAGCGTGATCTTTCCTTTTTTGAGGAAGGTGTTCTCACTGAAGAACGTCAAACCATACTTCGCCTGGGAATTTCTGCAGCACCGTAGTGCTTGTTTCGCTTCGTCTCGCTTCGAGGAGAGGGCGCTGTCTGACAGCTGCTTCGACTGGGTCGAGCGCGTCGCTGGCCTGGCGGCTTACGGGCCGTTCCTGCGCATCAGCAGCGATATCGAGTCTCAGGCCAAGGTGAGCGTGTTTCTGACGCACCTGAAGAACTTCATTGTGACCGCCGTGGCCGAGGGCAAGTGGCTGTCGCTCATGCAGAAGGAGCTGATGATTGAGCGCTTCTTCAAGTTCGACTTCACGCGAAGAGTATCTGCGCGGAAGAACAGCGTGGTACTGCTGAACGACCAGTACGCTTACTTGCCTGCCGCCACGGGTGATCTCGCGCGCGACTTCAACGAGGCCGCGCACGCCGCCTGGAACGCCTCACTGAGACGCGCGTCGGGCCTGGTGTTCCCCCTGCTCTCGGCGTTACCCAACATTCTCATGGCTAGCGGGTCGGCTTACATCCCGGCCGTGGCCCTAGTTCCGCCACTTTACAGCTACGGCGAAGGGGAGCGCGTCAACATCGGTTTCCTCGGCATGCCACTCATAAGGTCCCTGGTCCACAACCTGTGCCTCACGGGTCTCCTGAAGCTGCCAGAACCCAAGAACGCTAACACGGCCGCGGGGTACCTGGACCTCCTGGGTCGATGTCTCCGGTTGAACCGATCATCGACACAGGCGTACGCGTCGCAAATGGCAGACGCATTCGCTGTGGGCGCGGCGGTGCGTGCGTCCCTTGAAGGCCGCCTGGAGGAACCTGCATCGCAGGAGCACAGTGTTTTCATTGACATCTGTACGCTCACATGTACGCATGAAAACCTCTACCGATGCCACACTCCCGCCAGACAAGCGGACGAGTCCTAGGCCGCTTTCGCGTGCCCGCACACTTCGGCCATGACGAAGGCGACAAAGTGTATGTTGTGGTGAATGTTCCTATGCGCGTAGGGAATTGTTGCGCGCTCCGCTGGTACGAAATATGAAACCCTGCGTGCAAAAGAGTTCTGTGCCCTACAAAGAGGTTTAATTTCACCGCTCGGGTTCTTGTTCGCGCACAAAGCATAGTGTTTGATTGTACTTGTATGTTATGAATATGTATCTATATAAATTTTACAGCGACAATAACTACGGCAAATAATCGACTGAATATCGCCCGTCATGGATATGTTACGTGCCTCTAGCACCTACTCATGTAGGTTTCATACTCGATGAAACCAACGAAAAGCATATACGAGCCAATTCATTTCAATAACGTGATCTGTGTCACTAAAGTCTAAGTGTTTTAGAAAATAAAAGACATGCACGTACAGCAAAACATGACACACTTTCGCAAACTTATTTTAGAGTTATTTTACAGTCTACCTTTAAAACATTAAAAACATTTACTTAGCGTCTCCCGCCAGGTTTTCATAGAAAGTGTTGTAGAAAAAGAAATTAGGCAGGCCCCAGCCATTATGAGAATCGATTTTGCGTGAAGCAGTCGGCGAGTAGCAGCCTATGCCAGATCTTTTGCGCTGATGCCAAGCGTTCCGATGTGGATCGACGTCTTTGGGTAAATTTAGTATTTGTGCGGATATTGTTGGTTTGGCAGGCAGGTCTACTACACTGGCAGCCCTATCGAAAAATCTCATATGACACGTATGACACATACCCAATAATCTTTTTTCATCATATGAGAACACATATGATTCATATGTGTTCATACGAGATTATTGAATACTAGGCGTATGTGTCATATGAGAATTTTCGATAGGGAGGTGAATGGTAGCTCATAGTTCGACGTAAGCCTGGAACTCTCGTTGCAGTGACGTCCCTTTTATCACGACGATGCGCCTGCTACGGTTCAGTGATGTAAAGCCGCATCCTACGTCTGTGCATGACCTCCGAGATTGCGCTGCCAGCGGCTTTCTCTGCGGCCGTCTCGTTCGCACAGAGAGAGTGTATTTCAGAGATGGGCGTGGCGCTCTCTTCCTCCGCACCGAGGCACTCGCTGCCGAGGGTAGGAAAGGCTGCCGCGCTGTTGGCGCGGATTGCATGAGGCGAGGAAAAAGTGGTTTTGCGCTTTTATATAACTTCCCAATGATTTGGAAATGTCAGGCCAATGTGTACGAGAGGCAAAGTGCATGCTGGGGCCTGTTTATTCTCAAATGCGCTTTTTTTTTGCTGTAGATATGCGCCTCCTATATTAGAGCACATAGAAGTGCGATGCCTCTGCAAGAGATCGCATGTGCTGGAAATGTTATCTCCTTTTCGCAGAACGCCAGCGACGCATCGGCGATGGTAACCGCGCAAACGACGCAGCACGAACACGTTACATAGAGATATGGTCTAGCGCACGCTGGAGAGGAACGCTAAGTGAGCCGACCAAACTCGGCACTCGGCATCAGCGCTCGGCATGCTCTCTCCTATTAATGTCGCCGACGCCGCCGGTTCTGGCGCGAAAGCTGCGCTCGCGTAGCGCACAGTACTTCACACTCGCCCGCGAGGCTTGCCCAGTTTCCCTTTCCGACTATCTCCTGTCGCACCGCAGAAGCAAGAGACAGGGATGAGGGTGGAGGCGGTCGCCATGCGTCTAGACAACGTCGCCGATGCTGCGCGCGCGGGCTCCGGACAGGTTACATGCGCATTTTAGGGGCGAAGCTCCTTAAAGCGGCACCCGTTCGGCCCCGTCGTAGTGCGTAACCAGTCTTAACACTAGTACCAGATCTTGACCTCCAAGGTGGTGCCGGTGGGAGATTTCTCCTGTGCGTTGTTGAACAATAAAAAAATCGCAGCGTGCGCGTTAACTAAAAGCCGACTTCTTCTGTCTCTCTTTCCCCATTAGCAGCCATTGGCATGTTCCAATAGGAAACGTTAGTAGAAGTAGAAGTGTAAGTGTTAGCTAAAAGCCGACTTCTTCTGTCTCTCATTCCCCATTAGCAGCCATTGTTTACCTCCAAGGTAGTGCCTGGTGAGATTTCTCCTGTGCGTGATTAAACAATAAAAATTCACAGCGTACATGTAAAATTAAAGTGAGCTGCAAGTCGCCATGACTCTCATCGACCCTTTAGTATAAACCGACCCGATCTCACGTCGTTGATGATGTACTGGGCGTGAAGCTGCGCGACGCCGCCGCCAAGATCCTGCCGTACGAGAGCTGCTCCCCACTCATCATCATTCACCCCGTGGATATGCTGTGGAATTTTTCATTTATGATCATCCCTTCTTACTGTGGGTTTGACGGTGCTTAATATATACGCTAGGCGTTTAAAAACGAATATAGAAATGTTTAGATTTTTCTGAAAGATCGCACCACGCGTTCGAAGTTTGGTGTGCCTGATATAAAACACTGGGTGTAGCATAGCAGTCACAATTTGCGTTTTTTCCTTTTTTCAGTTTTGTTCCCGGATAAAAAACGCCAGGCCAGCGCGGAAAACGCAGCACAGTCACAGCGAAAGCTGGAAGAGCGGCATTTCTAGAGCCCGTTAAAAACTCTTTTGTGGCTACTAATACAAGTACATTAGCAACGTGCCCACTACGCCACAAATCATAATTTTTGGGAAGTTGGGAAGCACCCACCACGACATTATTCATTATTCTGCGGAGAAGCGAGGTACCACTGTAAGGCATTATGTTCACTTTGTTGATGCGACGGTTGATGGGGATGAAGAATGATGGCTGAACCCTTTGTAACGGGTTGGAAGCTTTAAACGACCCGCTAGTTACGTAATTCATATTGTGTGACTCCCGGTCATTATTTAACTGTCCCACCACGCTTTATAACATACGTTACCCAAGGAAACAGAGAGAGAGAGATAGAGAGAGGGGGAGTTAACTTTATTGAGAGTCCGAGGAAATGGATCATGAGAGCTTTATGGGTTTCCTTCGCAACCAATAGAAGTGCACTTGCGAGGAAACCACTACGCTATAAATCATCATAATTTTTGTGAAATACGGAAGCAGCCACTATGAAATTTTTTGTCATTCTGCGGAGAACCGTGGTACTCGCTAAACACATGTAAGGCATTATGTGCACTTTGTTGATGCTGTGGCTGATGACGATGAAGAATTATCGCAGAGGCCTTTGTAATTGGTTGGCAGCATTCAACAACCCACTCGTTGCGCAATTCGCATTGCGTGACGCCCGGTTACAGAATTCGCGTTTTACTCTTCGACCACACTGTATTACATATGTTAATGTGGTTCCTTCCTGACATGAAGCTTGTATAGAGTCTTTTTGCAACGCAGTTTCAAGCACATGCATGGCTCCGAGGTAGAACGCTGGGCTTCCACGCAGAGGGCCCAGATTCGAACCTTGTTAAATCTTGCAAATTTTTTTTCTTATTTCTTTTTTTTCCCTTATTTCGTGCGATAGTGGTTACGGACACCGGCGCGGCGGCGGACAACTACGGCGCCAAAAACGGCCGTTGAAATGATCTCAGAACAGATTTCGCCGTAAAATTCGGCAGTTCCCACGTACCGTGGTAATCGATGTTATTTATTTATTTATTTATTCAAAATGCCTTACAGGCCCATTGAAGGGCATTGAGTAAGGGGAGCATCAGTATTTACAAAACAATAAAGAGGAATACAGACAAAAAGCAAAAAAAAAGAAAAAAGAATAAAACAAACATTACAAACAGCAAGATGGAACAACGTTACACAATACTAGAGTGCAATGAAATCAGGTTATCACGGAATGTTTCACGATTAGGGATGAATACAATGTGATCAGGAAGATCGTTCCAATGTGCAATGGCTCGAGGTAGTAATGATGAGTAAAATGCCTGCGAGTGACCGTGAATGCGCATGAAACTACGTGCGTTGTGAATGCGTCGGGATGTGCGCACAGGAGAATGAAGTGGCAAACAATAAAATTTATCACTATAAATGTACCTGTGAAACAGACATAAAAGGGCAATGGTGCGGCGTTCTTCCAGTGACTGAAATGCAAGGTGTTGTTTTATTAGTGTAATGCTTGAATGATAGTCGTAGTTGTCAGAGATGAATCTGGATGCCCTATTCTGGACGGCTTCCAACATACGTACTAGGTAATTTTGATATGGTGACCGTGTGGATGCTCCATACTCTAGTTGTGGGAGAACATAAGTAATATATGATAATGCGCGTACGTTAGAAGGAGCGTTGCGGAAGTTTCTGCGGAGATAACCAAGAGATTTAGAGACTTTCGATGAAACAGCTGCTATATGCGTAGTCTAGGATAAATGCGATGAAAGGTGAACGCCGAGATATTTGTACGATGGTGTAGCCGAACGCATGATGTTATTAATCGTATAGTGAAATGCTGAGTTAGTACGCTTTCGAGTGAGCGAGATTAACTTGCATTTAGAGGTATTAAGGGACATCTGCCAAGTTTCACACGACCGAAGGCTAGGTCAAGGTCATTTTGGAGAGCGTAATGATCATTAAAACATTTAATGTTGCGGTATATGACGCAATCGACGGCGAACAGCCTAACTGGGGATGAAAGGTTAGCGGGCAAATCGTTAATGTATATTAAAAAAAGTAACGGACCTATTGCACTACTTTGGGGAATACCAGACATGACGTCGCAAAGGTTAGATGAGACGTCGTTGACCACCGTAAATTGCTCACGCGAAGAGAGGAAGCTTGCGTAGCCAAGACAGGGTTAATGAATCGCTACAAAGTGCAGACAGTTTAGAAATTAAACGACAATGAGGGACAATATCGAATGCCTTGGCGAAATCAAGGAAGAGGCAATCGGTTTGATCGCTAGCCGTTCATGTTAAAGTGAAGGTCAGTCGTCAATTCGAATCAGTGAGCGTCACATGAGTAGCCTCTAGTAGCCTCACATGAGTAGAACGTTACATGAGCGAAACGTTACAAAATGACGCTAAATATTTGTATAAATTTTATACACACTCCTATGTTGAAGAGCCGCATATATCTTATATAACCAGTTGTTTATATTTGGGTAACGCTGCCAACGGCAACGTGAATATTACCAACACCCGAAGCGGCAAGCTGATATGTAGTGCTTATACTTGTCCCTTATGATGGAGAGCGCACGCACGTTTCACATCTCGTATGCATGTGTGGAAGAGGTTCTTCACAGTTCTTGAACAAGGTCATCATCAGCGTGATCAGTGAGCACCAGCAGCTGGTCATGACGTGTTATCGAATGGGGTCGCGATCACGGTGACGAGGGGTCCATGTGTAGTGAAGTGTGAGGTATAGTACAGCTGTTGGAATTCGTGGATGTCTCGGTCATTTCGTTGAGAAATAGTCTGTCGATAGAGCCGTCGACATGTCGGAACCTGAAGTCACCCTCCGCATTGGTGATGTATAGGCCTTCGAGGCTGGTAGGCCTGGATAGTGCTACGTAGACCAACATCAGTGGATGGCACTTGTATTCGTGGACTACCTGGGCGTATGTGGCCTACGTAGCCTAGTCTACAAAGCGGCTGTCACTCAATCAGGCATCATCCTCGGTCAGCATGAGGCCATCGCCAAGCCTCGTCAGAAATGAAGAGGACACTGCGTCGTTCTGGCGGACTGAGTGCATTTTACGGTGATGCAATGTGAATATCATAAGTAAGTTTGTTTAATATATCCCTCCGGGGTCGAGCAATGCTTTAGTATAGCTTGCTGAATCATAAAAATACAAATGTAAACTTTATTAGACTGCTATAAAAACGGAGCCACCACTGGAACCACAGGCGTTCATCTGGTGTGACGCCTCTATCGTAGGAGTACATACAGTAGGATTCTGATGTAGTGTTTATTGCTTTCTTGTAAAATCAGATAGCAAGTACCACAACCACAATTGACGTTGCACACATATTACGCCTGCATAGGCTGTTTTTCAAGACCAGTTTATAGACGTCGCGTGGTTCTGTTCTGTGGTAGAATGCCTGATTGCCACGCAGAATGCTTGGGTTCGATTCTTGCTGGGATCCTAATTTTCATTATTTCCATTCATCGCGTCCACGGTGCCGATATCTTTTTTTTTAACGCTCTCGCTTTGAAGTTACCAACAAGATCAATCTAAATAAGGTCGCGAAAGCTGGAAGGAAAAGTGGTCGGAAACCTATTGCGACAAACATCAACACCCGCGTGACGATTAAAGCGCTACTAGGTGAGGGGGGACAAATAATGAAAACAAAAAATTAATTAAACGTTTATTTTCATTAGTTTTAATTTTATTTGTCACGAATTAAATTAGTAGATTACTTTAATCAAACTTTAGTCTTGGTATGTGGTTGAGTGGCCAATTTTTTTTCGTTTATTTTCAGAAACAGCGGGCACATGCAGGCAGTCTGGTAACATGGGCCAACGGTTTTGCGCATTTTCAGATGCAAATGGCGTCGCTCGTTTTTGCGCAGTAGGTTTGTGCCGGTCGTCCGTAGGTGATTTCCTCGCATAAGCGTTGTTTTCTAGTCGTGGTACTTGGCAGAAGGTAATATAGCCCATCGCAGCCATCGGGAACCGTTTCAGTGACTGTGTTTTGCCAGCACACGGCCAATCCCGGCCACGGCGGCTGCATTTTCGATGGAGGCGAAAATGTCTCAGGCCCGTGTACTTAGATTTAGGTGCACGTTAAAGAACCCCAGGTGGTCGAAATTTCCGGAGCCCTCCACTACGGCGTCTCTCATAATCATATCGTGGTTTTGGGACGTTAAACCCCAGATATTATTATTAGCCAGCGCACGGCCGGCGTGCTGTCGCCCTTCGGGACGATGAGTCCGCCACGCTACGCGAAGAAACGCTGCGCTGTCTACGGATGCAAGAGCAACATGTGTGCAAGGTTTGTGCGCACGTTGAATTGTTAGGCTACTTCTGATTTCTGTGTCATATATTTTGGAGTAATATCCTGTTCAACTGCAATATTTCGCCAATAAAATACACCTTATTTATCAAATCTGTCTTTTTCGTCTTCCCGTTATCTTGCAGGCTTCCATTATGGAGCCGTCATAGTGATAAGAAAAAGAACGTGCAGCTATAAAAAAAAAGTAAGAAGCGGCGCCCTGTCAAAAAATTTCATAATTTCGCGCCCATCGCGTTAAAACGTGACGTCATTTCCGCTTCCAGTTGTGACGTCTTTTTCTTTTTTTTTAATTCTGTTTGTCCCCTCCTCACATAGATGGCGACTGTTGCAGCAACTAGCCACCGGCTTGACACGTGGGCTTCTACGGACGTTACGCTACCAGTTTACATATACCTTGTTACCAATGTCTGTTCTCGCCGTTCGTGCGTAAACTGTCAATCACCTGTGGCGCATACCCCTACACCGCGGCCCGTGGTAATCGGGTATATGCCACACGTGTCTGTAGGAAAGGGTTTGACGACGTACGCGACAGGATTTTCACGGTATTCATGGCTTGACCCGACAGTCATATTCACGAAATCCTCTTACCCTGCCATGCCAAATATGGTCTACAGCAAGTTAAGGAGGCGATCATGATAGCACCCAGACGTAGGCGGCTAGATAGATAGATAGATAGATAGATAGATAGATAGATAGATAGATAGATAGATAGATAGATAGATAGATAGATAGATAGATAGATAGATAGATAGATAGATAGATAGATAGATAGATAGATAGATAGATAGATAGATAGATAGAAACGCTCAAAGTGCCAAAGGTTCGCTAAGAAATGCTTCGCATTTATTTAATATAAAGACAAAGACGCCGACCACAACAGAATAAAAATGTAATGACGTCTCGGCACCCAGAACGGGAGCCTTGTTCACAACCGAACCTTCATTACATTTTATTTTCTTGTGGTCGGCGTCTTCGTCTTTTTATTCAATGATTCTTCCCGACCAGACGGGCGTCCGTCGAAGCCTTGATTTCTTCGCATTTAATATATAGTTTTTCTTCAGGAGGACACCATTGTGTTGAATCTGCGACACTTTGGATGCAGTCGAGAGTATAGTAAACGGCGAAGATGATATTGATGTTGCCATTGTGCCAGCAAAACAGGCAAAATACAGACGGCGAAAAAAAGGAGACAATGACAACTCAGGCACTTCGGCTGTGAACGACATGTGGGGTAAATGTAGGTCGGCTAATGAAAGCCTGCAATAATATTCCGGCCAAATTGCTCATCACCCTACTTCTATGACATGACCAGAGCACTCGGTTATCTTGAACGTTTCTCTCTAGAGCGCAACCATGCTTGGGTTGACCACCTCCTAAATATCTGCACGCGATCAAATAGTAAAACGATGTGTCACGATAGGAGGACAATATGATTCACCGACGAAAATTAGCCCTGTTTCCATATTGGAGGGCAGCTCTGTTGTTTGTGACCTTCTCTGCCTGGTCCTTCGTCTTTCGCGCTGTTTCCCTCCAATATGTCATACCAACTCGCCCAAGCAACCACTTTAGCCCCAGTTTCTACCCATACACGTCTCGAGAAAGGGAGGATGCTATAACACTCATATATTTCTCAAATCGAGGTATTTCGCGCGGACATGAAACGGACGGTAATGAAAAAAACAAAGTAATTCTACCAGGGACGAATTGATACGTCCTTACAATGACCTATATCAGGAAAATTGAGCAACTGCCGTGCTTTCCTTCCTAAATTGGGCCAAAATAAATGCAGTCACAAAAAAAAAGAATATTTGCCTTCAGTGCATTCAGAAGATCCGGGCGCTGATTCTTCCCTTGGACGCGAAAAAATACCAATGTGCACGCTGGTATGCCATGCACCAGGGGCGTAGCCAAGGGGGGGGTTGGGGGGGTTCAAACCCCCCCCGAAATTTTTCAGTTTTGCTTGCGTATATAGCTGAAGTTCACCAAAGTGGTAAAGTGGGCATGTTGGTATTCCATGCTTAAGAAGGGTAGAAGCGCGCTGAAGACGAGCACACAATGAAGACACACACACGCACACACATAGCGCTACTTTCAACAGTTTATTTTGTGATCTCAACTCTACTTATAGGGCAAAACCATGAGCACAGTATGGTGTATTGCCTGCCGCTATCTTGTGGTTGCAGCTACGTCGGACAAACCGGTCGTTGCTTGAATGACCGCCTGCGTGAGCATCATTACAATGTTAGAAACGCGGCAGGTGGGTTCTTGGCAATACATTGTAAGCAGTGTGGTTGTATGCCTTTGTTCGACACGTGCAGAGTTCTGGCTAGAAATAGAAATCAGCTTACACGTGAGATAATTGAAGCAGGAGAGATTGAAAAGTTGGGTGAAAGGTGTGTTAGTATGCCTTCTATCGCGCTGACGAAAAAGGAATTTGATTTTCTTGGTGTCCGTTTTTGATGCTCAGTAATGTTGCTGCTACTTCTGCGCAGCAGATGTGCTCATGGTTTTGCCCTATAAGTAGAGTTGAGATCACAAAATAATCTGTTGAAAGTAGCGCTATGTGTGTGCGTGTGTGTGTCTTCATTGTGTGCTCGTCTTCAGTGCGCTTCTACTCTTCTTAAGCATTGCGTATATAGGCACGCACACATACAAATGCATGCACGAACATACATAAAGTATGGTTGAACCCCCCCCCCCGAAAAAAATTTCTGGCTACGCCCCTGCCGTGCACTGTGCTTTCTGCCGCGGTCTCCACCGTCGCCAGATTCCTCGTTTAACGCGCCCTCTCGCGGAGGCCGGACGCGTGAGGCGCATTACGTTTATTTTGCTGGGGAGCGCGGCGATTGGGACGTGGTGTGCGTAGGAGCACGCTTGTCTTTGTAGACATGCAGACTTGCTTTGCACGAGCGACGACGTTGAAAAGTGCGCCTGCTTAACCGAAGATGCGCGCTCCCTCAGGGCGCTTTCCGCTCCTCGATTCCAAAAGATGATGATATATGGGTTTTAATGGCGCAAGGGCCATGCTTGGCCAAAGAGAGCCATGAATAGTGCTGAAATGTAACAGTCATCCGTGATTTACGATATGTAAGAGATGTGAGCTATGATAGTGTTACGTGGCTGTATTGGGAGCGAGGCCCACTACTGGAGACGCGGGCGCTGCAATCGATGTGACGTGCAGGGTTGGATCACGTGACCTCGCCTCGCCCTGGCGAAGGGAAGCGGACGGTTGAATGCGTTGTTTTTAACCACGATTTCGCTTTTGAACAGCGTTGTTTTGCTCTCATTTCTTGAGTGTGGACTCCTAGAGGCTACACAATCCACAAAAGTGCAGTAAAAGTGATCGGCGGCATGGTACTTTTTGTGCTCCGTGTCACAGTGCGCTACGTACGCGAAGGGCCCAGGCGTGAGCTTTCACTTATACCGCCACCCTGCTTTTCACGAGCATGATGCCGCTGTCACCTGTCTTTCTTTTTTGTTATTTCAAGCGTGTGGTGTTCAAATGGACACCAACCACGAATATTCACGGCAGCATTGTTCACAGTGAGAAATGAATGCGCAAACAGTCCGGTTATGTGTGTTTTAAAATATGACGTAGGCATCGTGCGGATATGTGTGGGAAGCTGTCGTCACGACGATAAAGCGTGTGCGCCGTTGTCTAGATTGTCAGAGATTCACGATAAAGCCGAGAAATCCAGTTATTTTTTCTTTCCGTTATCTTTGCCTTATCCCAGTCTATTTCGTGGCCAGTTGCTTCTGCGTGTTCGGCCAGCGCGTCCGATGAAACCTTTCTTACGTCATATGTGTGCTGCTTGAGTCTGCTGAAAGTTACCTGTCTCGCCGACGTAAGTTCCACCGCTGTTTGACCTCCCCCCCCCCCCCCCCCCCCGCCCTCGTGTCCATTCTATTTGTCCTCGTGTCTTTTCCCGAACACACGGGTTTCCATCAGACTCTCGACTTCAGCCCATCGGGTTCCTTGCTTATATATTATTTTAAAGTGAGCACATAGCTGGTGTCCCTTGTTCTTCTCTGTGTTGTTTTACGCTACACGCGAAAACGTGGCCAGCTTCAAATTCTGATTCACCTTCTAGCAGCAGCCGCTAAGTGCCATACTGCTTATCAATGAAGCTTTATAAATGCTGGACGCTGGCATTTTCATAGCAACATAATATTGCAATTTAAACCAGGGTAAGTTACACCTTGCAGCATGGTCATTCAAGTGCGCAAGTAATAGGGCCGGCAGGCACACGGTGCATTTGCTATCGTAATCGAGCGTGATCGGGACCGTATTTTTCGATCGTGATTGGCCCCATTGTGCAAGCTGGATAACGGAGTCAATCGTCGAAAATTTTCATCCCGAAGTGGCTTGGTGGCGATCGAAAATGCACCGTGTGACAACCTTAGAAAATACGCGCAACGGGAAGCAACAGGTAGATATTAAGGTCGTGCCGCAGACAAACTCATGTGACATGTTATCTAGCTACAACCACGATATATCTTACACCGTGGCTACAACACTGAATGAGGCGCGCGCGTACATATGGCTCTCGTGCGTTTGTCTGCAATCAAATGAGAAGGGTTGCGGCTGCATGAATCTCTTAAGCATATTGGATTGCTTCCCACAAAGAGGAGTAACCGTTTTCGTCGTGCTTCATAGGGCTATGTGTACTAAACAGGAACGTAAATTTGCGCATGCTTGTGTCAATTTTGTGCAAGAACATCTGGGCAGTGCCACCAGTACTTCATTCTTGCGGCTTACGAAGCCGCTGCTCACGGTAAGACAGGTCATTCCGAAAGTCTGCTGTGCCAATGAAACTCAACTTAGTGCCATTTAAAATATCCGCGGCCCATTTTTATACGCAAACCTACAACGAATGAAGTTGCACGGCTGCCCGTATTTCTTGCAGCAAAAATATGTTTATTTGCCACAAGTACATGCTAAAGCCCATTCGACGCAAAATGATTTGTTACCTTTTACAAAAGCAGCGTGCGCGGCGCCCGTAGTTTCCATATCGGTGGCCATAGCAGACGACGCTGGCAGTCAGGACGCTGTTTAAGGCATTATGAGGACGTAACATTTTGTTCTGAGCAGTTATTTAGCATTTCGTACAGTCAGTGATGAAGCCGCAGCAGTATTTTACTGATTTCTTTGAAGTAAAGTACAACAATAATAAAAAAACAGATGTGAAAGCGGCTGCGGGCTGAGCGGGAGAGGGCTGGCGGAGCAATCCAACCTTGCACGTCACAGGGATGCCTCCGCATGGTGGCGCCATGGTATGTCCTGGCGCCCAATACGGGCCTAAAATTCCGCGTGCTAAGCAGGTAAATCATATAAGTGTTAAAATCATGGGGTCGACGTGTAATGTGTGTAGCGGGAATGGGTGGCTCTACTCGTGGTGATAAAACTATAGTGGAGATATATGGCACTAGCACGAATGCCTCGTCAACGCCCTTGACTCCAAGGACCCTGAGGCAGGTGCTTTTTTTATGTAGCTACTGCAGCAGCGACCTGAGGTCGTGTTGCGGATTGCCTGGGTTTATCACGTGAAAATTACGCACGTCGTAAAAACGCGGACAATGAATCATATGTAAAAAGCGGATCCCTACAGACGAACATGGAAATATGCAGTGGAAATTACTGTCAGCAGGGTAATGAAAAGGGCTTCTTTCTGATAGCCTCTAACTCTTTGCACTGAATGAGGATGCGAAACACGGTAAGTGGTTCTCCACAACTCTATCACCTGGGCGTGTCACCAGCGGCAAAAGGTGTGCATGTGTGCTGTATGTGTGACCGATACATAGCCGACAGTGTGTTTCATCTGTGCGGCGTGTTTTGGATGTGAGTGGCCAGTCACCGAGGTGAGATGACGCGTTGGGACTGATAACACGCGCCTCGATAACACGTTGCAACTGAGTCAGGCGCTTCTTCAAACTACAAAGGAAACACACACACACACACACACACACACACACACACACACACACACACACACACATATATATATATATATATATATATATAATATATATATATAATATATATATATATATATATATATATATATATATATATATATATATATATATATATATATATATATATATGTTTATATAAATAATGTGTGTGTGTTTCCTTTGTAGATTTATATTCTCGCGAGGCTGCTTATAGAACGAATATTCAAAGAGTTAGAAATCCATTGCCATTGAGCTGTCCGATTTCTGCTTATGCACGTCTGTTCGCTGGTACCCATATCGTTGTTCGAGAACCGCGCAACAACGCACAATAGAAGTAAATGTGTTGCGGAGACTCCCCGACTTCACATTGTAGTAAGGCCGTGCAGCGTTGCACGCTTCACACCATTTACTTGTTTAGTTGCAACGCGTCATCGGTGCACTTACGGGAGCTGCACGTAAAGAAAGCTTGCGATACGACGTGAAACCGAGAATCCGCAGACGGAGGCGCCTTTTGTTTTCATGTTGTCGCTCGCCGATCGCTTACCTCACAAGCGGATGACGTACAACCCGCACATGAGGGCATGTGCTCGTCGCACGGCTCCCACCTTTTCTCCCAGATGCTACGAAGACTGCAAAGCGATGAAGACAGAGAGCGGGGTTCCCTGCATCGCGCGCAGAGTCAAAGCTCCTTGAAAGTGTTTCACGGCTGAGAAAAGGTGTGCGCGAGCTACTGAAGGGCACGCTTCTGCGAAGAAAAAAGAATACACAATACGAGCTACTGGAAGAGTGAGAGCAAAACGTGCTTTGCCTGTACTAGGAAGAAACGGATTTCAAGGGCAGCATGAAATTTAATACTGCAGCGGTCGCCGTGCTCTTCGTTTCGGTGAGTCAGGCTTCGCACTGTGGTTCTGCCATCGATTGAGGGCTAAGCGGCACTTGGCGCACCTTTTGTCAAAACGCGTTACATAGCAGCTTATAGCTTTATTATGCTTTGCACTTCGTGTAAATGAGGTACAGTGAAACGTTCGGTGGATTACATTTCTCGTTCGGAGTTGTTGGCATGAAGTTTTCAGATTGCCGCCATCTTCAGGATAACAAAAGGTAATAATTGGTCGTGCTGCTTCAGGTTTCTATGCCGATCACTGTCTAACAAAAACTACAGCCTTCATTGAGAAATTTTAAGGAAGTCGGTGTTCTGTACGTAGAGAAAGCTATTACGTTTCAGCACCTTTGTTTTACAATAGTTAAAAGCTGGCGAATATTTGAGGACGAATCCAGGCAGAGAACTGCGAGTGACGCAGAATATACGAGGTGCAGTTGGAGTACATTGAATTGATAATACATTTAAACTTGACGGCAAATACGCATATAAACCTGGTGACATGTTTGAGTGCTGCTACAATTAGCATGTACTCAATCTCCGCAGACGCTCTGACGTGAACGTGAATGAGTTTGTTTTACTTTTGCCTCTTTGTATAGTGCCAGAATTTATGTGAACAGCGCTATCCGCCATTCATTCAGCAACTAACGTAAACGCCTCAAAAATGAACTGCGTCGTTTTTGTTTGCATTGCATGAAGCTACACGTGTGTGCAGGCATGTAGCCAGGGGGGAGGGGGGGGCTTGGGTCCTGCCCCCCCCTGGCGATTTTGGTGAAGTAGGTGTTTTTCTCAAATAGTCTAGGTTTTCAGCAAGTGAGCCCTCATCCCCCCCCCCTTCCCGAAAAAATTCCTGGATACGGGCTTGCGTGTCTGTATAGGCGTGTCTTATAAGAATCTTTAGAAATCTCTTACCGACACCGGAATTTTGGTGAAGTAGGTGTTTTTCTCAAATAGTCTAGGTTTTCAGCAAGTGAGCCCTCATCCCCCCCCCTTCCCGAAAAAATTCCTGGATACGGGCTTGCGTGTCTGTATAGGCGTGTCTTATAAGAATCTTTAGAAATCTCTTACCGACACCATGCGTTTCCATACAACGTGCATGAAGGTGTTAAAATACAAAGGAGGTCGCAGGAATTTGCGTTGCGGAAACTTTTTTGCAAGAAAGCGCGTACACCATTGCATTCTCCTCCTGTTTATCACTATTGAATGGTTCACTAGGGATTATAGTACGTTTTACAAGTCAGCAGGGCTTGAATGTTGCGAATGCCACACTTTATTGAAAGACATCTTACCACTCTGCAGTAGACAGCATCATACGTAGTCAAAGTACTTATTCAAAGTACATATTATTCTCAATCACCTGCTTTCTTTTTTTAAGCGTATAACTTGGCAAGATGCACAACAAGGAAGTGCCGTGTAACACGTTGTACACGAATGTCCTCGGCGCCCTCTTGCGTACACTTCAGCTTTTGCTGAAAACGTCAGATCTTTTTTTTTTCAGTATAGCTTATTTCACTGCATCCTATTTTAGCTCACGTCATCTAGCGCAGAAATGGGGCAATCATTTGCAATCGGCTGCGTCACATTTTAGAATGCGATAGGAAATACATTTATAAATGCAAACTGCAGCGAGTAAAATTTAAGAGCGACCCAACCCTGTAAATAATTATCACTAATAGGGCAATAACTATACATATATACATGAATTTGGATCTTTTTTCAGGATCATTCCGTTTCATTGCAAGCAGATTGGTCCTTTCGCCCCTTGTTATCGACATATACCTGCGTTCTTTGAGAGGCAAATTAAGAAAAGTCATCAAATCCGCGCTGTGTGGTTTTACAGGTTTTCTTTTGCGGCAGGCTTCTAGTGTCAATTACTGCGACATATTAATAAGCGCTTCCCACTTTTGCGGCAGGCTTCTAGTGTCAATTACTGCGACATATTAATAAGCGCTTCCCAGTGCAGAGAAGGTTAAGGTTAGGTGTGTGCGAATATCAATTTTTTCGAATACGAATCGAATACGAATATCCGCCTTCGAATATCGAATCGAATATCGAATATCAAAGGAAAAGTTCATCCACAGTAACAATATTTTATTTAACATGTAGCTATTTGAAAAAAAAAAAAAACATTAACAGCCTGACTGGCAACACAACATACACTGCTATCTCCAGAACACAATGTCCAGGTTAGCACAATGCACATCACAACACAAGCGAATATCTCGGCACAATGAAAGTAATGACTACATGTTATCATGAAGAAATATGAGTTGCTCCACATGATCAGGCAGCAGGCGCTCCCTTGTAAGAGAGACAACCCCCCCCCCCCCGCCACTGAAAAGGCACGCTCGCTTGGAACAGAAGTGGCTGGTATAGGGAAGTACATGAGGCAAAGCTTTGCCAGACTGGGGTATCTGAAGGTGCCTACAGTCCGCCATCAGTCACGTCGGTCACTGTCTTTCTTCAGAAGTGGTCCCGCATAGTGAACGAGTGATAGTGCGGCACGTTACGGCCGCATAATATTGAAAATGTACGGTTACATGATCGCCAACTGCGCTGCACGTCGGAGATGCACCAGCAATAAATCATACGTATTGGGGCGCTCGTCGCAGGCACATATCGTGCTTCCGTGTACTTACGATGTTTATCGCTCCTCTCGGCAACGTTTTTACCTATACAACGCAGCAGAAACATGGAAGACGAGTTATTTTATGCATGATAATCGAATCGCATATTCGATTTTTTTGAATATTCGAAGTTATCGAATATTCGAAACTTTTCGAATACACGATTTTCGATTCGAATACGAATATTTCAAATGTAATATTCGACGAATATTCGAAAATTTCGAATATTCGCACACGCCCAGTTAAGGTGCATTGACAGGGATATTGCTATAATATTCTTGTCTATGAAGCCTCAGATGTCTGCATTTACAAGCGTGAAGAGGCCTGTAACTTGGGCAACAAGGATCGCGCAGCTACAATGCACAATAGTTTCGTAGCTTTGTGGCGACCACGCTACACGGAAATTCACATGGATTTCCTTTGTTGCTTCGTCCTACAAACGCGCGGGTGGCGGTTTTACCTTGCTTGTGAACTTTCAGCACTTTGTGTATCTTCAGTTTTAGTTGGAGTTAGGAATTCGCAGTTTTCATGAAAGATATACGAATATTCAAAACTCGAGAACGATGAACCAAATAGTGGAGTAATCGATTCTCTCTCCAAACCAGTTTACACGAAAATACTATTAGAAACGTTACCAAATAGCTCGCGTCGTACACTTTACAGGATCACAGAAAAATGGAAGGAAAAGACTATGGGCTCTCGTACATTACAAAGCAGACATAGTGTTCCTCGCATATAGCCGTACATTTCCCAAGCTGAGCACTAGCACTTGCAATAAATTGTCATTTACAGATCGAATATTCGAGGATGCATATTTCTTGCCGCCACATCTACATGCAACACCTGTGTTGCTTCATCGAATGCAATACGCATACAATTCACTGTAGCATACCTAATGAAATAGCGGCAGCACGTCCCACGACAATTCAAACCAAGAACATTTGTTCTATCGATGTGCCTTTGCCGCAAATGCTCCGCCATTTTGATTTGATAGCGTACTGTTTAAAAAAACTGCTTCTCCCATCTTTATTTAAATATTTATCTTCTTGCATACACTGTACTGTCGCGATATTGGGAGAGACAACTTTTCTTGAAAACGGCGACTGTCAGATGAGTTCGTCTCTCTTACTTTAGATGGCAGCTACGAGTCCTTGGGTCTTTACTTGGGTCTAAAAAACCTTGTTTTATGAAAGCAGCGACACTCCTCTGCGCGCGCTCGTTTCCTCCTCGATTCTTGTCGCGAGCCCGCGGTGCGCGCTAAGCTCAGCTCAATTTGTCGCCTCGGTTCCCGTGGACGCGCCGCAGCGTTCAATGGAGACGTGTGATTTCGGGCTAGTTGCGCGCCCCAGTGGTGTAGAACCCTTTGAAAAATGATAACATCGAGAACGCTCAAATGAACGTTTATGAAGGGGTTGGTCGCTTCACAGAGCCGTGTGAATTGGTCGTACTAATGTAAAAGGAGTTTTGAGGAGAGTTCTATGGTGCAGACATTTTGTGTGCCACATGATAACATGATTTACACTTCTGCATCTTATATATTTTTGCTTGTGAAATATACCCCTGTGCGTACGTGCACCGCCGGTATTTACAACGCGTCGCATTCGTAATAATTTCGTGGCTAGTACATTGTCCGTCCATGTGTTCATCGTCTCGACGTGAAAGTAGCTTTGTGCTGTGGTCTCCAAGCTGCAGAAAGGTGGTTTTAAGGAATTCCTTGTTAAAGCGAGGATTTCCGGCCTGTGCCTCGAAGTCGATAACAGGAAGTCACCGCGATCATGGGGACACGCCCTGCAGGTTGCCCGTGATTATGAGAAAACCAAGTAACAATTTTCACCCAGTCATGCCTGCGCGGCATCCAAATTCATTGCAAATTAAAGAACTGAAAAAAAAAAAAACGCGATGTAAGCTAGCTGGCGCTGCTCTTCCGCAATACCACTGGCGTACGTGCCATTATTTTTTTCAGGGCCTGCATTTGTTGCGTTTAAGTGACTGAGGCTAACGTCAAAGTAAGCTGGAAGGATAGCGCCTCCGTTAGCCGCTATATCGATTTCTACTAAAACCGCCAGCAATCGTGCCAACATATTAGAGCGCCGGAAAAGAAACGAACGGACAAATAGAGGCGGCACAGATAAGCGCTGAGTTACACCTGAGGTTTGTTTGGGGAAGCACCCGTATTAGTAGCGACACAAGCACGAATCTGCGCGAGCAAAATAGAAAAAAAGCGCTAGTACCGCGCCAAAAAAAAACCGAGATCGAAGGTTAACCATCATATAAGCAGACAGCGTTGCAATTAAGAGATAATCTAGTTTCTTATTGGTCAAGGGAAGGCATGCTGGTACAGGCGTGAACAAGACAAGCCATCTCGGCAGCTGCCTGCTAGATAACGGCTCATTTTCGTCATCAGCATGAACGACACACCCCATATTCATAGCCAGGGTCTCGTTCCGGCAGTCTTGATGCCTTCAGATATTGTACGAAGGCTTATTGGTCAGCTTTCCGCCCGTTGAAAGATCACGTGCTACGCGAAGCCAGCTGGCAAAAAAAGAGTGCGCCACACTCGCCGTTATGGCTGCGAGCGCGCTGACTTACACTCCCAGGTTTGCTTGTACATAAATACTCGATAAAATGGGCGAGAGAACGATCGCCGCCGTAGCTCAGTTGGTTAGAGCATCGGGCGCGTTATCCGAAGGCTGCAGTTTCGGTCCCTTGCCACAACTCGGCGGCGGCAAGCTGTCTTTGCGTCTACTTTACTTTCATCGCATTTATTTTCATCATTACGACAATACAGTTAAAAATACAGTTAACGTCCCCTGTATCGTCATTGGCTTCATTTTCTGTTGGTCTTCATTATTGAACGTTCCCTCGAATGACCATACATGTGTAGTGAACAAGTACAGTTCTCCAACGCAATACACATAATCACATTTGCTAGTGAGGATGTAGCGAGAAACTTGCTTTGTTGTTGTAATGTATTTTACCGAAGCCACCTCAAGCTGGCGCTGCCTCTTCTGAAAATAGAATTCGCATTTCGGTTACGAATGTGACGTGGCCATGATGGTTCCCGACAAACCATGCGCCTGGAAACACGGTAATGCAGTATCACAGCAAGACTTCTAACCTAATAACGTTACTTCTGTGCAAGTGCACATTTTTAACCTTTATAGTTTGAGTCGCGTATGTTGGAGTCGGAGCTAAAATCGGACTCCAATGCATCATGACACGGTGAGTGAGTGGCGTTTATGCTATTCTGAAAAGGGCTATGCATTCAAATATCACCGTCGCTCACATCTCTAAAGAGTGGAAGTCCATGGGCAAGAGGTTAGGATGGCTTAGTTTCTGTCTGTGATCCTCAAGTTCACAGTCAACTTTGCTACTGCCAAAGTCGTGCTGAGTTTTGATTTCATTGCAAAAGATCGAGCTGATTTTTTCATAGCAAAGTCTCGAGGAAAAAAGAACAGATTATGCGTCAGCACATAAGTTTCTTGAATACATGTATAGATATATATGCGCATGATGCACCTCTGCGGAAGAGTACTGACTTGTTAGTTGGCTTTCGTCTTGATTCTTGCCTATGAAAGAATGAATGTACAATACTAATTATAGCGAGGAAGACGATTGCTAAGCTGGCGTTTTCAGCACCAGCGGTCGTATCCGTATCTGCCATACCCTTCTTTGACAGTGCCGAATTCCATCAAATAAACATATATATTAATGTTCCGTTAATTCATAACCGGGCGCGGGTTCGATTCCTGGCCACCGCAGCCGCATTTGATGGGGCGAAATGCTAAAAATTAACGATTATAACAGCCCGTGTATTTAAAATTAGGTGCACGTGAAAGAGCTCCAGGTGGTCGACATTAGTCCGGAGTCCCCTACTACGCATGCCTCATAATCATATCGTGGTGTCGGCATGTAAAACCTCAGCAATTACAATAATTTATCGCCTGGCTTGCCACTTCTGGTGCCTCGTGAGTCGTGAATACTATGGTATGTATAATGATCACATATACATATGAGTAACGCGTGCACGTATGTGTTACACAGAAATATATTAATAAGGCTAAAGCCTTACATGGCTCATGAAACGCGAAAATTGACCGTCGGCGTCTTCGAGATTCGGCGAGACCTGACGATACTTCGCGAGGCCGGCGTCGGCGTCAACACGAATGATGAAAAAAGTAAGCAATATTATTCGCTCAGAAGTCACGTGATACTCAAGTGAGTGCATGTGTGCAGTCAGGCATACCAAAAGTTACATGACCTTACTGTAACATGACGCAATCAATGGCGTCATCCCGTGATCAATTCATGGTCAGCCCGCGATGAATGACGTCAGCCTGGGAGGATCAATTTATCGAATGAAAAGCAAGGCTTTGCAGTACACGTAAAAGCCCGCCAAGTAATCAGTGATGGCGACATACTCTCTCAGCATCCTTGACAGGTTTTTGAAGCAGATGGTTACTAAAATGACTGTAAGCTCCAATGCTATTGAAGGCAAGTGGTTACGCAGCCGGCGCACATATTCTTTATTGAACACTGGTATGACAAATGCTGACATTGAAGTTTCTGTAGTAACGACACCATCAGCACGCGTAAGGATAATGTGTCAGAGTCTTCAAGAAAGTGGCGGGAAACGAGTTGCCGTGTCGTATTGGCGTGTATTTCGTGTTTGCTGTGGTCCGCAAACGGCCCGCGATGGGAATTTGCGAGGCTCAAGTTGGGACGACATTCAGTTTATGTGGTTTGTTTGTGGTGCAACGAATTACATGTGCGATGTTGCCTTGGAAACCAAAAGGTACAGCAAGTCATCGATTATAAGGTGACGCGCAGTAAACCACTTCACACCATTAAGGGGGTTTCACCGTGTCTAACACCCCCACACCTTAGAAAAAGAGGCATTTTCACGAATAAAAACACCCATGTCATGGGCATTTAGCAAATCGTCTTAACACCCCTTTTACTGAAAAGCGTTAAAATGAGAGCTACCAGTCAGGAAGAACGAGTCTTCAAGGACAGTATACCGCGCATATGCACCTAACCGTACACACAAAGGTAGCATTGTAAATGACTAAGTGGACAGAGGGTTTGCGCTACCCAACCACACACACCTACTGTCTGATATTATAGCCTTGATATCTTGAGCCGCCGTTCAGTGCCTGTGGGGATATGCCTGTTCTGCATAATTAAACAGTAAACATTCACAGAATATGCGTGAATTCACGCTGGGCTTGCAGATAGCCCTAAAACAGACAGATCCGTTATGCTAAACTCGCCTAATGTTCACCCTTTCTTAATTAGTGAGTTCCAAGTATTTACTGCCACTCCTGTCGTACGGGCAACAGGTGTTTCGTAACTGATAACACCCTTAGTTCCTGAAGGGTGTTTTAGGCAGAACATTTCTCCTTACTCCAAAGGAAATGCTTTTTGGGAAAGCAATAGAACCTTACGCAAGCCATGTTTGCCCGTTCTCGTTTGGCTAAAGGGTGTTTTTCTTGCTTTAGATTGCCTTAAGTGTGCAAAGTGATTTACAGTGCATCATTGTAGCAACGTTCATATATTTTAGAGCAACGCAGCTTTGTCGTTATTTGCTATCGGAGATGGATCGAAAGGAGTGTATGCGATACGACGTTTTGTCGTATCGTGTGGGGTACAGAAAATGTCACACGGAGGCGTGTACTGCGCGTCCACGTTGTCTCTGCCGCGTTCGCATGTGTAAAAAAATTTTTAAAAAAGGCTAAAATTATCACGTGACCCCGCGAGCCCTTACTTCCTCTTTGGGTGACAAAAAAAGCGGCGTTCGTTTATTATAAATTTCCCGGCAAAACCACACGGGATGGCTTGCACCTTCTGGTCGCCGTAGGTGAATGGATAAGGAACTTCGTGAGTGTTTTTATTTAGGTGTCTTTTTACTTTCCAACCCTCGGCGAATATTTGGTCACATTACAGCGCAGCCGGAGTTGTCGGATTAGTAACACTGGCTCCAAACTAAACAGGCGGATATAATTAGTAAGCTACACATATGAAAGCATTATTTAGGCGTTCCATAACGTGAGCAAGCTTTTTTGGAGCGCCGAATTGTTTAGGCGCATCCGTCTGCAGGCATACATTTGTCATCCCTTTTAACTGCGATAGAAGGGACATTTTGACCATTTAATTCTGAGGGCTTTTTTTCTTTTCCTTCGTAATTTCTAACTTCGGATAAGACATTCAGGTTTAAAGATGGGTGCCCATGTCAAAGAGAAAAAAAAACTACAGAACACTGAAATTTTACATCTTCTGGGTGATATTTAGTCACTTTCGATAGCAGCAGCTACATCCATTAGAAGTTCATAAGGCCAACTTTTCCACGACCTTTTCTCAATAAAACGGGAAGGCAAACATGTCTTCCTTCAGAAGCACTCGCATGTTTCAGCAGACGCTGTTTTATGCTGCCATGTCTCGTGATTAGGGAACTGCGTGTCATACAAGACGTGCTGACATGAACAACATATAGGAAGAACAACCGTGACATCTTTTATTAAAGTGCAGCCCATTAGACCACATCACAAACTGTTCTCTGGTCCTGAGTGCCTTTAGCTTCACAAGCCTTGGAAGTTATACCATGGAAGTAACGCTTGGGTGTGATTTCAATGCCATTAAAAATTTTGAAGTTGTTCAACCTCTTTCTTGTGAGCCGAAGAACCACTGAGATGGCGCCGCTAACTGCACGCCTCGCTCCTTGACGTAATGCTGGAATACTAGAAAGCGAGGTTGAAATAATGTTTGTCATTTTTTAAAGGAAGCTAACAGAACCATTCAGTACGCTCTGCAAAACGCAAAATATCGCCTTATTACTTTTGCGTAGTGGTGCTTTGGCTTCCAGATGTGCACAGCTGAGGAAGCGAGCCAAGACGAGGAATGCTGAGTAGCGTAACAGTGCCTCATTTACATAGGCGTGCTCAAAGGTCTCCATTAGGGGGGCCTAGATTCATCACAGCGCCCCCCCCCCCTCTTGTTTTTCGTAGAGTCCGAAAGAACACACGCTTCGCGATGCATGCAAGTGAAATGAGAACATGCTTCACACAACGGCCTGTCTTCGGTCTCTGGCTTTTCGGGGGACCAAAGGTGGGAAAATGAACAGTTCTTAAAATGGCGCCATTATCTTGAAAAACCTATTTGGACGTACGTTTGCACAATAATGAATTGCGGGACACGTCCAAATAGTATAGGTATGGGACACATTCGGCGGCCCTTTTAGACAATTAGGGGGGTGCCGGCCCTGAGCGCTAACCTACTCTCAGTTATAAAAGGCAGCAATATTGCTGTTTATGACGTGCTCTTCCATCACGTCACGCATTAAAAACTAAAGTGGACAGGCGCGGTTCATGAAGATTGCCCCGTTGCAAAATATCAGCCTTCATCAGGGCGAAGGTCATTCGCTCACATTTTGTTGGCCTGACAATGGAGATTGTGCTCGATCAGTACACGCTTTTCAAAGATACAGCTGCCTTTGAACTTGGGGAGTTTGCTAACGCTGTTTTATAAGTTTGCCACACCAATAATAAAGCCTCCAAACCTACTCGATCTTAGCAGCGGTCATAACATTGTTAGTGCAGTTTCTTTCCTCTGCGTTCGGTTCATGCCCCCAACCCCTTATAGTGCAAGGATATTCCTATCAACACTGACATTAATAAACATATTTTGGCTACGTTATGCTTAACGTTCTAATTGTCGGATGGTACCTTAAATATTTACTGAAAATTAGATTTCAAAAGAACTAAATTATTTAAAATTTTAGTTCTTTTTTTAGTTTTAGTTTTTAGTTCGTTAAATATGAGAGGTTGGCACTTTTGGGTGGCTTCCGGCTAGATCTTACCGCTTTGCAAAAGAAGAAAAAAATAAGAGAACACAACAAATGAAGAGAAACAGCCACCAATATGGCAAGCAGTTGGAAGGGGGCGATTCCTGGATGTCTCTGACTCGTAATTCTGAATTTTCGGACAATTAACAGTGGAATCATATTATCATATCTGGCAGTGGAATCATATTTGGCTCACGGTGCACCTACCAATCGGCGGATTTTTTTATGCTTATGTAGTGTTGGAGAGTACAGTTTGGCTTTTAGCAAATTTCATTATCTCGACTGCTTTTTCCTCGGCAAATTAAGCAGCGGATGGCAGTGAGCTGGTGCGACAGGTATTGGCTGATTTCATGAAAGACGCGCTAGAGTTCGATCCCGGAGGCCACGTACAGCGCCGTGTGCGTCTTGCAGGCCACCCACGGGGTGTCGCTACGTCTCGGCGCGCGTACGTCTGAACTCGAGCAAGTAGCTGCTACGGTCGAAATAAAGTCACGGCTTCGCTGCAATGGCGAAGCAATGAATGCGATAGTAGCAAATTGGAATGTTATACGAACCGAACGGGAATGGATTAAAATCGCAATGTCGTGCGAGTGAGTGAGCTGGCACCTCACTCCTTAATTATCAACCCCCCTCCCCCTGACGTAATTTCTGGAGTAAGAAAATATGGCAGCTGGAGCGAGCGAAGCGACCTTATTGCTGTCTGTGGCTTCAACAAAAACTTTGCAAAGCCCACATAACGCGTACAAAGGTATAAGCCGTCTGCTGATCACTGTAAAGATACGGCGCGTGACATCGCGAGCGACTGCGCCCGCCTACCAATGTACATGGGAGGGACCCCTCCGGGACCCTCCTATGCACCATCGCGCGACGGAGGTGGCCGGCGCCGTTCACATGAAGCAATCATCGGCTGCGCTCGCACGCTTTCAGTGGCATAAACAATATGCGGCGCGCTGGGTGTCCTTCTCAATTTGGACTTTGTAAGGAACCTCACCGTGGCAGTGAGGGTGACAGCGACAGAAAAATTCGCCTAGAGTGTTCATAGAATTGCTATCACCATAAAATAAGACATAATACTCTCGCAACGCGCGACCACGGAACTTTCGGGCCTCTCATCTTTCCCTTGGCAACCTGCCCTGTGTAACTTACACATCGCTCATGGCGGCACACTGAAAGGGCTGTAACTGCACTGGTATGGCGGACTTGTAATATAGTTTCAGGAGGAGATTCGTTGATTGGAAAAGTTAAGTGATTCTACAATAACTCGGAAGCTAGCTGCAGCACCACTTTAAACATATCTCGTGCGAACGAAGCACGTCCTTGGTCACTTTAAGTGCGGAGCACATTAGGGAGCTGGGCTGTCGTAGGCTGTGATCGTATGCTGTAGGCGTAGCTTGGCGTAACGCAGGCAATACCACGTATAGCATAGCCATCTGAGCGCGTGCTCGCGCCAAGTGGAAGTCTTCTTCCTCTTGTTCTTCGAGCGCAGGCACAGCCACGTATACAAATTGAAAAAAGAGGAGGCAAGCGAGAAATTGAAAGAGAGAGAAAGAAATGAAAAAAAAAATGGGAACGAAAATAGAAATAAATAGAAATAAAAAGAAATACACAAAGAAGAAATTGGAAAGGAAACAAGAACGAAAAAGAGAAGGAAAGAAAGAGAACAACAAAGAGAAACAAAGAAGGCTACCCAGCTCCGCACTTCCTTCAGCCTTGGCACCACTAGTGCAAAGCTTCGTTAACATTTTTTTACGGGAGAAGCACCTTAGGGTCTCGGCATTTCCGCGAGCACTGTGCATCGACGTCTACTGCCGCGGCGTGCATCGTCGTCTGCTGTCGAGACGGTCAGTTTGCTTGAACGCAAGAGAGGGCGCCACCGCCTCAGCGCTCGCCGTGTGGCGACAGAGCGAACGGCGCGCGTTGACTACGGGAAAGCCGCTTCTGCGATGAACGCTGAACGACCAGCGCGCAAGGGACAAGAACGCGCCTTCGCCTGCGAGAGACAACACCGACGCAGGCAGCGCCTGCTAGTGAGTTTCTTGATGAAAAAAAAAAACAGACTGGTCGCGCTGCACAACCGTTCACCGGCCACTCCGTATACAGGGTGTTTCAAGAAATGTGTCCAACCTTCTCAAAAAATCAGGAAAATGCGATATTTGCTCGAGGCTTTAAGAATTACTTTTTCTGTAGCGGCAGAAATCTTAAGGTAGTTAAGGACATCAATTAGGAAAGTAATTAAGAAAGTTACATTAATTAACTTTTTAATTAGTGGAGTTAGATGATTGTGTCAAATGGGAAAATTGAAGTATATATATATATATATATATATATATATATATATATATATATATATATATATATATATATATATATATATATATATATATATATATATATATATATATATATATATATATATATATACACACATCTGTTTTTTATAACGGAGATGTATGTGGCCTATTGGTAGCGTCACCGTTGCACCATCCCGTGCCAAAGAGCGGTAACCATTTCGTTCATTTGCTTTTACGTTGTTTTTTTAAATGCGAAGCATTTCTTAGCGAACTTCTGCGACTTTGAGCGTATCTATCTAGCCGCCTACGACTTTGTGCTCTCCTGGCCGTTTCGTTAATAGGATCTACACCAAAATTGGTATGGCGTAACATGACCTTATGACGAACATAAGTGACAGGTCATCTGTCCTACTGTAATCTGTTGCTACTGTACTGTAATCTGTTATCATCCTACTGTAATCTGTTGCTGTGTCTATATATTACTATTTAAGTTATCACTTTATGTCACTTTGTGAACGATTGTTAATGATTTCATTTTCTGATTGTTCCTGTTGCTGTAACCCCCTTTCCCTGCCTTGATCTCATATGAGATTGGCAGTATTTCTAAATAAATAAATAAATAAATAAATAAATAAATAAATAAATAACATGACAATCATGATATCCATGTCATGAACGACATGATTTACATGCCACTGTTTTTGTTTTGAGTGAAACCTGCCTACAATGCCTCCCTGGCTGTACACGAAAGCCAACCACATAAATGAGTGTATAGGTCAAAGCATCTCCGCCACAATGACCGACACCTCGCGTATCAGAGCTCAGAAGAGCCTTTAGATAAACAGCCGTCACTCGAAGGTTGCTCCAAATAAGAGCAATAGTATTGACTTTTGTGTTGCCGCCGGCAGCCTGAGTCGCGTCACCTAGGCATGTCTCCTCGCGTGTGCGGAGCATACTTTAATGCGCTGCTCGACGAAGTTAACCGGACAGCTGGCGCCTATATAACCTCGGCTGCGAAAGACAAAAAACTCGAGACGCTGAAGTTGACAACAATCGCAGACGCAAACGCCCTTTCATTCGTAGGCAGCGAACTTTACGCACTTCTTGACAGACGGATGAATATCCGCGATTTCGCGAGACTGTGCAACGGTCAACTACGTGCAAACGGTGCCAGACGCTCATTTACGGCGTCGTGTGTACAGTGATTAGAGCTTCACTATAGCGAGCAACTTATATTTTAGAGTCGTCACCATTCGGGTTTCATGAAATCATTCTGAGCCATCCTGCGTCATGCCGAACTCTCTCTAAGATATGTGCGCACAACAAATGCTCTTACAAGATTCAATAGTGCCTGTATGAAGCGTGCTTGAAGCAGCTCTGTTAGATATACAGCCGGATGCAGAATACTGCCGTTTCCGTAGGGCAGTACCGAATTGAAGGGCTGCATTTTTAGAACGCAGATGTCTTTCTCTTTTTTTTTTGAGCCACAGAAACGCTGTACACTAGGTATGTGCTGCCAGGGTGGCATGCGAGTGGAGCATGTCTTCGTTGGTGGTGTAATTATGAAATTAAACCGGGGGTAACGGTTGATAGTTGGTGGAATATTCCGTGTCCAGTGCAAACAATGATTTCCCTCGATGAAAAAAATGGCTGTGCCGATGCGCATATCTTATTTCAGATTTATTAAAGCTAAGACGTGGTTTAACTGATGCGCATATTCCGGTCGAAAAAGGCTCTTGAAACTCTAACCAGAGAATTCTGCCAGCGTACATAAAGGCGCCTACATGCTACTCTGCATAGGGGAGGGCATTGAGGACAGAAAGGCCATAGGAGGAGGAGGGCAGGAAATTGGTCCAATACTGGCATTCAAGGCAGCAGTGTACGGAGACTGTCATACGTTATTGGCATCTACGTTTATGAAATTGTGGATTCTAGCTGCAGTATATTTGCCGAGGGTTGCAGAAACTATTCACCAAAGATGCTCTCAGGCAAAAAGATAAAATAACACATTCGTTGGAATAGTTAAGGAAACTCGAGTCAAGTTCAATCGGCTAACTTAAAAGAATGCCACAATTCATGAGTGCATCTATGAGACAAGTTGTAAGCGGCATTCAAGTGCAGATGCGGTTGTGTACTACGAAAGCGCAGTTGGTGTTTTGCACACCTCTATGAAACAAGGAATGCACACCTCTATGAAACATTGTGAACTAAACGTTTGCGTATGCATAATGCGTGTATGTGAAACTGCACGTATTATTCTCTGTATATGGGGTCACTGTATATACTATTGTCATATCGCGACACCTGGAGCAGCAAGCCAGGCGATAAACCAGGCTAACATCAATCTCCAGGGTTGTGGTTAAACCTTGCTATCGATCTGTCTATAAGAACACCGCTGATGCGGTAAAACTGTTCAGTATAGGGCATATTCCACCCAATCGCTACATCAAGATATAATAAAGGAGACCGTCCAATAACGAACGCCACTTACAGACAATAGGCGTTGTAAATTTAGCCCAGATTCTCACCAGAAATTTAGCCGAAGAATTTAAACAGCTGGAAAAATAAAGAATATGCAGTTATGGCCATAACAAGGGGAAGAAGGAGAGCGAAGCATAAGCAGTTGACGCAGCGCACCTTATACGTACCCGTCAAGTAAAACATAAGAAGGAGTTGTGTATAATATAGCTGGGCTTCCTCAAAAAACATCACACGTGAACTGTACTATCGTGAAGTATATAAGCGGGAACACGCCAACACGTGGCAAGTATCCTCATTCCCGATGTAGGGCGATTTGGCGGGGGCCACCGTCGGAAACAAAGTGGAAAGCGCGTCATAGTATCGCTAACCGTTGGCACTCCCGCCTCACTAGCGTTATACAAAATGGCGGCTAATTGCGTGTCAGCGGCCGCTGGCGATGATAAAGCGGGAAAACGACAGAAAGCGCGGCAGTGTGCTGTCTGTCTCTCTGCACAAAATACCACTGAAAGTCTGCTCTTCCCCGCCACGGTGGTCTAGGGGTTATGGCGCTCGACTGATCACCCGAAGGTCGCGGGATCGAATCCCGGCCGCGGCGGCTGCATTTTTGATGGAGACGAAAATGTGTGAAGCCCGTGTACTTAGATATAGGTGCACGTTAAAGAACCACAGGAGGTCGAAATTTCCGGAGCCCTCCACTACGGCGTCTCTCATATTCATACCTTGGTTTTGGGACGCTGAACCCCAGATATTATCATTAGTACGGTCTATTCTTCCACTCGTTCTTATGCGTGTGTGTGGCGCACAAAATGATAAAAGGATAAAAAAAAACAACCCAGTACTGCGTTTTGCTGCGCGTCACCGCTGCAACGTTCGCTAAAAGATCAAGCCATGTGTTCCGCGTGTCGTGAGAGCAGACGCGTGGCAGCAGTGAGAACAGATCTTGGAAAAGCGTTGCCCTTTTTCTCCTTTACTTTTCATAGCGCCATCCAAGTATCCCTTGAATTGCGATTGCAGGCTATTTACCACGCGCTCGCTTGTTCGCACTCATATTTCTCACGATAAGTACGTCGTCTGAAGCCGCCAGGAAAGGTGTTCCTTCAGTAAAATACGCATTTTACAATATTTGCATGCGTAAATAGGATCAAAGCAACATTATGGTAATCATGAAATTTCCTTTACTTTGTGAAATCCGAAAAAAAACCTCCGGTTACAATAACTTTCAAAGTCATAAGTACAGCCGGAGTGAAATACCAGCTTTAAAGAGGACTGACGCGCTGTGGGCGTACCCTTTAAAGTATGGATTCGATTGACAGTGATGAGCCCAGGACGATGACTTCGGGCAGCCTTTGAGGGCTCTTTTATGGCCTTACTGACGTCGCATTTAAAGAGCGCCGATCAGTGTTGCTGCGAACATTGGTCTAACTTGATCACGGTGAATGTTCTGCGGAAAGTAGTGAAGTAAAGAAGTTTAGGTTTAGTTACCGTGGCTCGACAGGCGACGGACTGGCGCCGAACATAGACAAACACCTTCCCACACTTACATAGACTTCGGAAGATGTTTCCAGAGAAACACAGCTACAAATGTCCGTGGTGAGACTCCACACAGTCACTCGAACTCATAATCCACAAGTGCACACAGCTTCCAACAGACGCCGTTTCGCCGCTAATTAAGAACAGATGCGTAAATTGGTAGTGGGAGGCGCAGCTCTCCAAACTGGACTTGGGAAGACAATTGAAGACACTTGACCAGGCCCGGCGAACTGCAACAACCGGTGGGGCCTTGAACGAGGGGCTCCACCCACAAAAACCAGGGAGGATTATTTTATCAAAGTTTTTTTTCTCTCTCTCTCGTCTCCGCTAGCTCCGAACCTGGCAGTACTTGTAAGCACAGGAATCCTGTCCTAAGCACGATCTTTCGTGTTTTCAGAGAGCAACCTTCCAATGAATGTTGAGAAATTGTTGCCACGAAAAGGTGCTCATACCAAAGGAGGCGCCGTATTCTTAGCTAGTTGCAGCTACTACGGGGACGCTATCAGCAACTATTGTTGCTGACAGCGTCCCCGCAGCAACTATGTTCGAGACACAAAGACCAGTAAGAACACCGGACAAAGTGCTGCCCTCTCTGTCGCGTGTTCTTTCTGGACTTTGTGTCTCGTGTTCGTGCTGTTATTCTTAAGACGCTGTCAGGCTTATGCCATTTTAGAACCCGCCACGGTGGTCTAGTGGTTACGGTGCTCGACTGCTGACCCGAAGGTGGGGTATCGAATCCCGGCGGAATCGCTAGAGGCCCGTATACTTAGATTTAGGTGCACGTTAAAGAACACTAGGCGGTCAAAATTTCTGGAGCCCTCTTCTACGGCGTCCCTCGTAATTATATCCTGGTTTCGGGACGTAAAACCCCTACAATTATATTATGTTAATTTGGAATGGAAATGCATAATGAATTCAACTGGACCTAGCTGTTCTTTTAGGGCTGTATTTAGGCAAATAGTTTTGCCATGGATCGTGATTTCATTGTTACATAGACTAACAACAGTTTGTTACATAGAAGAACAACATACTTGTTCGAAATACGATTTCATATATATTAAGATCACTTTACACATAGTTTCTGTGACCAAAACAAAAAGCAAGACGTATGCCACCTTGCTTGCTTTGTGTTCGTGTCGTAGGCATTACGCGAAAGCAAATGATGTCGTGCACAGTACACAAATTCACCACCCATGTGTCCGCGAAGAATGCCATAGTCAATAAACCACACCAGCTTGTCCCCGGAAATGTTTTAAACATGGGACACTGCAGTTGCCTTTCATTCTCCAAGTATTTGAAGTAAATGTTCGAGTAAACATCCATTCAACTGATGAACGGTAAGGAGAGCATATTCAGGATGCCGTGGTATGCACTCGTCAGTAACCTACACGCCTTATCAGGCGGCGGCCAAGCTATGCAAAGCGTACACAACGCAGTATCGTAGCCAGGGGGGCAGCTGTATAGGCGCCCTCTCGCGAGTTATAGAAATATTCTTGCATCAAATTGATTGAGCAGTATATTCTAACAAACGAGAGAAAGAGAAAGCAAGAGAAAAGATAGAGAGGCTAACAAGACGAGCGTCCGGTTTGCTACACTACACTGGAGGTAAGAGTATGGGGACTAGAAAGGGAAAGAGAGAAGGCGAATACTGCACTCACACGGGAGCGCAATCGGTCACACAGGTCACAGTACCCTGACATACGTGATTTCGACACTCTGCCATCGAAGTGGGAAATAGCTGCCTTTTTCACTTAGGCGCGTTAATATGGCCGTGGACTCACGGGGATCACTCATGAACTGAAGACACTAGATTAATAGCATACAACACTAATTTCGGGCTTTCGGATTCTGCGGTCTATTCAAGTGCATGCGAATAGTATCCGTAAGGAACCGACGCATCGTAAAAGTCTCTTGGTCTTTCTGAGACAATTCGTAGGAGACCCACACTGCGTTTGACTCGGAGAATGTCCGCTGCGTCCCTTGTAGTCTCTGAGGCTTAGGATGCGGCTGTGCCGCTCACTGGAGCTTTTGTACAAGAAACGTAGGTACCTTTCGTGGCAAAATTACCTCGAACTGATGTGGAGTATTTATGGAGAATGCTCGCACTTTCTGGATGAACGCGGACGCGATCAGCCTATTCCGAGTGAATACTATATATTTATCTTTGTTTGCAGCCTGTCGACTTACAATGCCTGGCTTTTCTTTCACGCAGGTAGCATTGGATTCGTGGATGCTTTCAGGTACCGTGCAGAAATTTTGCAATTTTACGTTTCATCCGCCTGGCTACTGAAGGAAGTACAGACAAACAATTGCCGTCATTTTGTCTTTCCACGTCTTCTTCGTATTATGGCTTTAGAACAACGAATGATTTGACTCATGATTGGCGCACCTATAAAGTATGGTTCAAATACTATTTTTTGAGGCCTCAGAAACTAAATATTGGGTCTTTCAGTAAAGATAGGCAAACATTTTAGAAGAAAGACAAATAAAACCACATACATTGCACTCGTAACGGCCCTTTGGTCAGTAACGCCAAAAATAATATTTTCTAACAAACATGTTCTACTTTGTTACATTAAAACCAATAATAAATCGGAGGTATACATGCAGTAGACAAAGTTTTAACATTTGGTAGTTGCACTCAGGGTTAAAAAAAAACGACATCAAACTTTAGCAAGACAGCGAGTTCCATTGACCACACTCGTGTGCGCATAGTTCCTAAGTTTACCTGCTCCGCAAAGGAGCATCATTAAGTCTGCCTCATTTCTAAAAAAAAATGTTCACACTCAACTTGACGCTGTCAAATCGTTGCAACCAACAGTTTACGTAAACGAAATCCTGTCCGAAATGTTCAGCATGTTGGAAACTTACTTCTTCGTTTACCGATCAAATTGATCTGCTATATACAGACGTAGAAGTGCCAAACATTTTCCCGCTAGGGCCCATTGTTATGTGTGGGATCTTTCTTCCTTCTTTCGCGCTTGTCGCCTTTATGATAAACAATAATATAGTGTTTACTATCTTTAATTTACAATCTCGTCATCATCGGGATTCTATTCGCCACTATACTTCACACTTCCGAGTAATCACAGTTGTCCCTTGCCCCACCAACACGACCACGAGATTTCTCATTTCACAGCGAACCTACATATCGACACGGAACGAGTGATATATACGTAGAGGACAGGCGCCAATTTAGCGCCTGGTTTGCCAGAGCTACATCACTCATAATGTACGTCATGACTGTCGGTTAAACTGCCTTAGTAAGTTCACTAAACGCGAATGAACGGCCATTACAGTGGATTCCTCTCCAGAACCATTAGCTGTTTTTCCGCGCAAGTTCTGAAGCTCTGTGGAGCACATTGCAAGCTTCTCCGGAGAAATCTCCGGGACAACAGAGGCACAAAGAAACGTAAATCGCCGCAAATTGAAAACGACCGCAAGTTGAGTTCGTTTGCAGAGACAGAAGAAAGTCAGGCGCGCAAAAGAGACCGCGAGTGACCACTAGACTCGAACCGCCTTAGGGAGGTTATTTGGCGATCGGCCCATAGACTCACACGTGCTGAGTGACTCAAGTACGTCCAGTGGTACCTTAAAAATTCACAGTATCACCGCAAGGGCAAAGCAATGAATGCGATAGCAACAAATTGTAATGTTATGTGAAGTAAGGCTTGCAGCTAACTCTTTAGGGTGCTATCTCGCGTAACTCTGCAAAACGCTGGTATAAGAGAACACGGCCGCTCCAGGGAGAGAAGCGGTTTTCTTGCATTCTCTTCGAGTTGAGAGCAGAGCACGTAGAAAGGTATACGAACCCTTTGCTGATGCCTGCCGAGATAGCACGCTCGCCAGCGATAGCGGCATTGGTTTGTCTATGACCGTAAATACATGAGACCGTGAAAACACTATAGAGAAATATACGTGGCGCGCAGGCGTGCATGCGGTTTTACGCGGTACCACACGCTTTCAGATCATTCCCTTGCGTATCAATCTTACATGACCTATCACTAACGGCAGACAGGGCTGAAAATCGTGCGTAGCCGCTCGTTAAGGGCGCTGTATCAAGACGCTTTCTTGGTGGCGAAATACACTCGTGTGCATGGTGCCAACTGCGGTTACGCGATTCTGGCAGGGATGATTGCATAAACTCAGTTTCACCACAAGCGTGAATGAGTGCGATAACAACAAATCGTAATATTATACGACATAACGCTATAACAGCTAACTCTTTTGGATCCGATCTCACGTAGCTGTACTAAACGCTACACTGCAAAACATCTGGCCCCTAAACACGGACAAAGCTGAAGGTATAGCGCTGCCGAGCACTTTTCCGTGTTCCTAATTAAACGATTTCTCTAAAAAGGAGCCTTCTAACGAAGTGCCTTCGTTAGCACAGCTAGCACAAAGCACTCCGTCACGTCGTTTGAATGAGAACACTTCCGTGACCCAGAATACAACAATTTCCTTCAAAGAAGGTCTTCTTACGTACCTCCTACGTTAAGATACTAAAGAATGGTCTGCCCGTACTGTCAAATATAATACGGCACATTTGCCTTAATGCAAAACAATGGTTTTGTACCACAAATGCACCATAAAATCCCATAGAAGCTTTGCCACCTATGCAGGTGGCAGTCTCGGTATACACTGGCAACAAGTGAGCGGAGGTCGACCAGTCCACTAGCCACATACGTCCACGTACACGTTCGGTATGGGTCTGTGGTTGTTGTTTCAAGCAGATGCTTCCTGACGCATTAACCATAATTACAACAGCTTTCCTCCACCTTTGTTCCTGAGCCAGCATCGTCGCATTGTTAAGGTCGAAGCTATAACCTGTCGTCTAGCAGTATTCAACAAGCTGTCTTAAAATGCGCTCTATGGGTGGCTTTAGCAACATTCCTACTTTGTGTTCTTTGAAAGTCTTCGGCATTTTCCTGCCCGATTCGCCGATGTAACTGGTGTCGTGAACCCCACAACGTACTCTGTAGAGTACCCTGCTCTAATGATCCGCAAGTGTGCGGTCTTTGGGCTTTGTGAACACATGTCCTAAGGACAAGGTATACACAAACACCGCCGAAGATTAGAGTGGGATCATCTACGAAGTACAATGTGGGGATTGCGACACAACTTGCATAGGCGAAATGGGTTGAAGAAGGTGATCGAAGGTTAAAGAACACAAAGAGGATGTTGCGAAAACCACCCATGCAACGTGTTCTAAGACAGAGCTTGTTGAACGCTGCTGAATGACAAGGCATAACTTTGACCTAATCAATTCGACGATGCTATCTCGTGTACAAAGGTCGGAGGAAAAGAAAAATCTTGGAATCATCGTTCATTCATCACGGCGCATTGGCTTGCAACAACAACAGCGGCCCTCTACGAGATGTTTACAAGGAAATGTGCGAACAATGGACTGGTCAAACTCCGCTTATATTTGCCAGCGTATACTGAGAATGTCGCCTGCATAGGTGGCAAAACTTTCATGTCATTTTGTTAATTGTTGTGTTAAGTCAAAGTAAACATTTTACAATCAAGCTACACATCCCGAGCTGGTAGATGTGGGGGTAGCATGCCATGTGTAGATGCACTGTACTGTGTGAACTTGCTGATGACGGAAGCATACCTGCTGCTTCATGCCAAATAAACAGTGAAGTACACTACTACATGCTTCTTTAAATGCCACTTTGGCAGATGTATTCAGGAACATATTTGTCAAAAGTGTTGCAAGCCTGCTTATGAAACTGTGTGCACGGCCCATGGACAGCTCCACTTCGCTCTTTTCTGTACGTCTGAAAAGGAAGTGAAAGAAAACACCTAGAGCAACAGCAATGTTCAGAATTTATACCCATTTAAACATTGCCATGGTGCATGTGCACATGGCCTCCCTTAGCATCACTGTTTTAGAAATCAAAAAAGCAGAAACGATATTTTGCAGATATTTCTGGACTCGTTCTGATCATATGAAGGACAAGCAGCATGATTTTACGAAGACTTATTGCTATAGTACACAAGAATTCAAGGTTAAACACACTACGTTCTAACTACAAGAGTATTTATGTACGTGCATTAGCAATTCTATTCAATTATTGTCATGATGTTGAAGCAAAAGTCTTAACAGTTACAATTTTTGTACTTAATGCTGCCATGAAGGCCGAGAGTTATGTGGGTGAAGAAATGAAGAATTGCGCATGTATAAAATGGAATCGACTCGCACAAGACGAGGCGAATTGTAGACCACTGCGAAGGGCTACTGCTGCAGTGCACATATAATAAGGCTGAAGATGACAAAGATTAAAGCGTAAACGTAAAGGATGAGAATTAAATTGAGAAGCAAGGCTTGCTGTCAGTAGCTCTTGAATTCTATCAGAACACAACATGACAGTTGTATATCCTGTACATCTTGACGCGACAAAAGTTGAGCTGAAGATGGCGGCTTGAATGAATGTCAAACCATTGAACAAAGCGTGTTGTTGGAGCCAATGTTTCAACAAATTGATGTGTCTAAGTTGTTGCAGCAACTTTGATGCAATTCGTTGCCCCTCTAAAGACGAGTCCTCTTGTTGAATCACTAGCTCCAACAACATTCGTTGTTCAACAATTATTTCATGAGCTGTACATCTCGTTACATTCATTACAAACCTCTACTGTACCAAATGCTACTATGGCAATGATAGTGGGTGCAATACTTAAGCTGCAGTGTCATAAGCAGGTGACCGGCTATTCAACTCTTTAAATATACCAGATCCATAAAGAGTGCAAACCATGAGGCAAGCACAACACAAAGAACAAGCGCAAGGAAATTGAAAGAGGTTAACTTTAATAAACGAGGTATGGAATTAGTAATCCCCATTTTAAGTATACAAGGTGGTTTTTTAACGAACTCCTTTGCTGTTCAAAAAGATCATGCTGCTAAAAAGGTCATACCTGTAGTCAAGTGAAAATTTCCAGGACGAAATTTCGTGATGCTGAGAGCATGCATTAAACTTTATGCACGATGAGCGTTAGGTGCAATGTCAGAGAGGTGGAGATGATTTAATGGATAGCAAATACTAAAAATGAAAAGCTCTGAGTAACTATCGCAAGAATAAGGACGAAGTAAGGAGGGAAGCATATGATAAGCAAGTGCAATGTCTGAAGCGAGGTAATCTTGCCTTAGAATATGCAGTCATAAAGTGAGATCCAGTAAGTAGGCGTCACATGCACTGGTTGTGAGAGAGATATAGAAATGACGGACCACCTTTTAAATAAATGTAAAAATGTCCACCCATGTGCGTGTTGGGAACTAGCTCTCATGAAGCACTAGGCTTAGAGAAAGCTTGATAAAGATCAACACATCCACAAGAGAAATCAGTAAAAGACAGATGGAGGATTGGCAGTGGAAAAGCAGCGAGAACAGCCAAAAACAAACTTGCAGGGTCTTTATGTACAATGCTGAAAAATAAGCTACCTATTATAAGTGTTTTTAAGGAAAGAAATTTAATTCAGGTAGGAAAGGCATTAGGCCAATTCAAAAATTGAGCTTGGCCACTTGCATGTCAATGCTTCGCTTTAAAGGGAACACACATAGCATCCATCCATCTACAGATGTGAAACTGCGTCATGCAAGATAACTTATTGCTTTGAGCAATTAGCGCAAAATATTTCAGGAGAGCACCTAACTGTGCTGGTTAGTACATGATTACGATGGGAACAAACAATGCTGGGCACGGGACGGAAAAAAAGGTAGACGAGGGCGACAGCACCCTCGTCTATTGTTCTTTCTTCGTCCCATGTCCAGCGCTGTTTGTTCCCGTTTTAATGCAGAATATTTCTTTCTTTAATCTGAAGGTGGCAGTGTTTCATGGCTAAAATAGTTTACTAATCTGCATTTCAAGTTACATTTTTTCAGCCATAAGGAAACACTGCAAAATGCTGAAGTTCTAATGTTAATATTTATCAGGAGAAAGACCAATTCTTTCGTATGGAATACCGAAGGTTGATTTCTAAAGTTCATTGCCTTTGTATTTTGTGCTGTTCCCTTATCATTTTCCTTAAGACCGTTGTATAGATGTTCTTGGTTTATCTTGTGTTTTGTATATGTTATGCTCCTGTTTTTGCTTAGCAAGATCATTTTATGTGTAACTTATCACTGTAGCCCACTTTGCAATACTGCTTACTGGTGTCAGCAGTATTGTCAAGTAATAAATAAATAAGTAAATAGATATCCACTTTGTCATAAAACTACTATGAAAACAAAATAAACAGAAACGTTGCACTCAAACTGTAACAGAGTCGGAAAAAATAGCTTTTGACCCACATTGCAGCTTAGCTTTTGCTATGTAGCATTCCAAACAGAAATGTCGCCAAGACATTATTGTGTGGTATACTTTGCTGGCAATTTATATTCCATTTAAAAAAATATATACTGCTTGGTTGTAAACAAGGAAAAATTTACTGAAGTGAATAATCCCTAGCCTGCACAGAGTCTCTTTCCTTGACCTTCGATGCACAGCACATTGGCACAGGATTCACGCGGGTGCCCCTGTGCTCATATAGTGCAAGTCTAAATGTTGCAGATTTAAGCAATACTTCTGTCTGAAGTACCATGCAAGAACAATGATGTGCTGTGCAGTGAAGGCAAAGCTCCAAGAAACTTCCCACAGCCTTGTTATTTTTCATTTGAAAAAATTATTTTTCGCTTGAAGATAATATTACACCTTAAAAACTTTGTCTAAATTATCGCACGAGGAAAGCACACTATGATGTGTAGGCAACATTTTTGCTGGGATTGCTACACAGTGAAAGAGAGCCCGCAATATGGGTTCAAACACTACTTCTTCCAAGTGTCAATTTTGAAGACATTTTTGCTTCTTTTTGCCAGCAGCCTTTTCAACCCTTGGTATATGCACTGAACTCATACTGTGAATATATTTCACATGAAACATTCAGTCTTTCTTACAATATACTTAAAAATGCTGCATTTTGCAATGTTTCCTCACGATTGCAAATAGCATAAATTGCAATGAAAATAAATTCGACTATCATAGTCATGAAAGATTGGTGACTATGTTAAAGAAATAAATGCTTTGTAGTAATATCTCGACGCAATAATCATGTGTCAATTAATTTGCCTGACACAGCTTCACTTCTGCGTGCAAAGTTTGAAAGGTCTTTGCTGCATCATGCAATTCTTTCCCCGAAAATAACGCTTGAATGACTACTTCCCACACTGAAACATAACAGCACCAGTTTTACAAAATATTGGAAATGGTCAAAAAAACGACCTGGCACATTGGCATGAAAGGACCCAAATAGGTACTAAAATAAAACAGTGTGCACTGTCAGACAGTAAAATGAAGCACTAATCTGCTTGTATTGCTAAATTACTTCAAAACCCTGCTCTGAATAACTGCCCACAAGAAGTTGATTGCGAAAAATTTACTTTAACCTGTGACCTATTTTTATCTCTCTAGTATAATGACTCCTAACCTTCGGCACACACACAAAGGCACAAAGCATTTCATATGGTTCAATGCCTTCGAACAGTACGGAAGGTCATATGTTAAGAAATAGCGTAAAATCTGGACTAATTTTAACCTGCTATGTTTTTATAACATGCAAACATCGAAAAATACACAATAATTTAGTAACTCGCCCCCTCTAAAAGTGTTGCTGTCACAGCTCCAAATTCTATTCACGAGCTATACTGGCAAAAATATTAAAACACAGCTGCATTTCCATCTCAATGGTGGATGCACACAAGTATACAAAAATTAAGTAACTCGCCCCCTACAAAAGTGTTGCTGTCACAGCTCCAAATTCCATTCACGACCTATACTGGCTAAAATATTAAAACACAGCTGCATTTCCATATCAATGGTGGATGCACACAAGTCTACACGAACAGGCATGCACTTTAGATTGACTTCACAAGCCAGATATCCGGTAATCCTGCCGTTGGAGAACGTTACCAAGTGTATGAGCTGGACTAGTACATAAGCTAAAATGGATGCTTGTGTGTGTTGGTATGACAGAGCATAAACAAAGCAGTGCAGAAGACTGAGCACACGAGCACAGCACTGTTTGCGTCTTCCTTTTTCTTGTGCTCCGTCTATTGCGTTTTTTACACTAATGCATTAATTGTGGAAACAACTGGCTGCCGCAATTTGGTCATCTAGGTCGAACTTTTTGGGCCTTGTACCAGACTAAAGAGCTCTGTTGTGAAAGCAACAGGGTGTAACAATATTGCACTACAAATCAGGGAATACAAAGCACCGATAAGAATGTTCAGCCAAAATAAAAGGCTTCAGCAAATTGTTTAAGACACATACTCACAGGTTAATGCTCATTCACAGCTTCTACGGCAGCCCCATGATTTCTGTGCGTCCATCTGTGCGTGCCTTCCTTCCGCCTTTGGGCAAGTTCGTGTAGAATGTCTGCCAGGAAAACAAAAGCATCAGAAACAAGTCGACTTTTTTAGCATGCCTCACATAACCCAAATTAACTTTTCTCTCCCCATGAGGTAGCTGTTTAGAAAGCATCCAAACAGCCGCTGCTTTGTCTATGTATAGCTCATAACCAATTAGTAGCATCCAACACGGCACCTGGTCATTGTCAAAGCATACGAGACAAGAAACTGAGACAAGTATAAGTAAAGAGCAAGCGGCTATATTTCGCCATTATATCATTTCCTAATCCAGCCCGATGCATTCATCGCTTAAATTTAATTCACACTGCTATTTTGGTGTTCGCCCTAAACTTACTTTCCAAATAACTCACTAACCTCTTTCTCTTACGCACTATATGAATACATGTTAAAAAGATGGGGCATGCAAACATGGACACAAGAGAGTCAAACGCCTAAAGCGCTGAGATCACTAACTGGAGGATCATCACCTAATCTACCTTTACATTGTCGAGAGCATAAATGCATGCCAAAATTCGATGAATGCAGTTTTGTACAAGCACATGAATGAAGAAATGCATACAATAGTCGAGGCCTGGCATATTGATAATGGCAGTGCACAAGAGAGCCAATCGTCGATTAACTAGCATAAAGAAGAAATCAAATGCTTGAGCAGTTATCTCTCACGTAGACTATCGCGCGTGCCAGATTGATAGGTATCGTCTCTTGCCTGGGCATGCACAGATAAGTTTCTGTGTCTGCTTTATTTTGTGCCACTGTCCACCTTTCGAGTTCGCGTTAGTGGTGTCTTGGTTTCTCTCTTGTGTCCATGTTTGCATGCCCTGCCTTTTTAACATGAATACCTACCAACCAGCTCAGCTGTCTGTTATACTAAATATGTATAAAATCTAGAATTACCACTCTGTCCACTTGCTGATGTAATAATAACAATGGGGTTCTGTAATGTAAACGTCAAATTAAGAGCACAGGAACCTCGAGGATTTTCACCTCCACCGAAACTGCAACCACTCCATCAAGGATCGAACCCGCACAGTTCAGATCAGCAGCTGACCATTATAACCACTGTATTGCAGCGAGGGATGTTCACTTGGTAATGTAGGTTGTTGGATCTCTAAGCCTTCCAACTGCGGCGCGGTTAACATCGCGCCAAAACACATCTTGCAAGATGAACCGCTTTAATGGAACTTGAAAAAAAAAGAAGAGGGCGAGCCAGCGCTGCCACGTGAGCACGCGTCAGCTCGTGAGGAGCATCCATAATGATGATGTTTGGTCATCTGTAGACGAATGACGAAGAAAAGGAAGTCACAACAGTCTCCCGCGCCGACAGATGACGTTAGTTGGCTTCCAACGGGTAAAGTAGCTGTACGGGCCGCTTCACAACAGAGCCGTCGGGCAAGCATAAAGAGCAGGTCCTGACAATGCTGTCGCGTCCGCTGATCAGTTCTTCTATGCGGGCCCAACTCCACAGTTGCCTTGGAAGCTGTTTATCCCCGAGTAGAACTACGTTGCCTTTCTTCAAAGAGTCATTTCTTTTGGCTTGGTTGGATGTAAAGTTCCTGAGTTCATTAAGGTACTCTTTTTACCAACGAGACCAAAATGCTTGCAAATCATCTTCTCGCTTGCTCCAAAGTTTCTTCAGTGCATCGTTGGTAGACTCGGTGTTGATTTTCAGTTCGTAATGTGGTAGCGTTGTCAGTCTCCTTCCAACGAGAAAATCTGCTGCAGATAGGGGGTACGGTTCATCCACGTCGTTGAACACGTAAGTCAAAGGTCGAGAATACACCACGGCCTCCACTTCTGTCAGTAGAGTAACTAACTCTGTCCGATTGACAAGCCGTCGCCCAAGCATCTTCTTCAAGCAGGTTTTTACAGAACGAACAAGTCTCTCGTAGAACCCGCCCCACCAAGGAGCGCTCGGGCAAATGAATTTCCATTGGATCTTCGAGGAGGAAAAGAAGGCGAGTACGTCCGGGTGTCTTATCGTTCGCCAAAGCTTCTGTAGGTCCTTGGACGCTTTGACGAATGTTCGTGCGTTGTCGCTGTAGATAGTGTGACAGAGACCCCGCCGTGATACTAGTCTCCGTAGGGCGCAAAGAAAATTGACTGTGGTCAAGTCTTCAACCAGTTCCAAGTGAGCAGCTCTTGTCACCGCACACGTAAAAAGAGCGATATAGGAGCGCTCGTGGGGATGCCCTTTGATGTATAGCGGCCCCGCAAAGTCAACTCCACTCACGAGGAACGGAGGGGCTTGAGTAGCACGATCCTGAGGCACACAAGGTGAATATTGCTCAACAGGTTTACTCTGTAGGCGCTGGCAGATGACACACCGTCTTATCGTTTTCTTCACAGACTGTCGTGCTTGAAGAATCCAAAATCGTTCTCGAACTTGAGTCAGAGTGTCTCGAACTCCCCCGTGGAAGACCTTTGCGTGAGCATGATTGATTATCAGCTTACTGAGGTGTGAGTCTTTTGGTAGAAGGATGGGATGGCGAGAACTGTACGAGTCGTCAGCCCTGGGAGGTTTTCCTTGTATCCGAAGAAGCCCGTTTTCGTCTATGAACAGTCTAAAATGTCCAAGTGGACTTTGTAAAGGGAGCCGTTTCTTGCTCGCGACACAGTCTGCTTCTTTACCAAAGTGAGATCTCTGTTCCTCTCGAAGCAAATAGCACTCCGCTTGCTGAATTTCCTCAGCAGACAGCTCCTCAGACTTATCATTTTCCTTCTTCAACCTTTTGGCATAACGGAAGACCCATGCCGTTACTCTTAAAAGTTTGGTGAGGCTGCTGAATCGTTCAATTTCAATCAGCGATGGCAGCAATGGTCTCGTATTAGCAGCATGGGTGCTGACCTTTAGGTCTGTCTCAGCTGCCTCGAGCTTTCCGTTTTCGATGTCATTCCTTCCCCCGTACACGGGCCAGCACGTACCAGACATTGCAAGCCATCTAGGTCCAAACCACCACAACTGCGACTGACTCAGTTTGAGCACAGACAAGCCTCGAGTGAGCAAATCGGCGGGGTTTTCTTTTCCAGGACAATATCGCCATCTGGTATACTCAGTCAAAGTTCTGATTTCTTGCGTCCGGTTCCGCACAAACTCCTTCTAGGTAACGGGATCCTTGTTAATCCAGCAATGTGTAATCTGGGAATCGGACCAAAATGTTGCTTCACCAATTCCAAAGTCGCAATTCTTCACGATGTAGGCGTACATTCGGGCTGCAAGCAATGCTGCCATCAATTCCAGCCTCGCTAGAGTGACCGTCTTTAACGGCGCAACTCTGGTCTTTGCCATCAGTAGCATAGTCCGGACGGCGTCACTGTAGTCGGCCGTACGAAGGTAGGCTGCAGCTCCGTATGCCGACTCGCTTGCATCAGAAAAGATGTGGAGTGCTGCCTTTTGGTACGGGCCTTCGGCGCCGGCTGCTAGGAACCTTGGAATACTGAGGTCACTAAGCATGGTTACCTCCTTGCTCCATTTCAGCCAGACAGCAAACTTGGGTGGCAATGTCTCATCCCAGTCGAGGTTTTTTCTTCCATAGATCTTGTAAGAAGATTTACGCCCGTACTAAGAAAGGTGAAAGAAACCCCAAATGGTCGTAGATCCTTGCAACAGCCTGAAGCACAAAGCGTTTTGTAATCCGATGCTCCTCTATGAACTGGAGGATATCCTGGGGCTTGAACGAAAAGGTATCCGTATTCTTGTTCCAATGAAGTCCCAGTACTTTCAGAGGTCCAGAAGGTGAGCAAAGAGATTTTTCCTGTGAAGTGATTCCTTGTTCGAAGGCGGCAGATACTAGAGGATCGTTGCTGGCCCACTTGAGAATGTTCATGGAAGCTTGCCTGAAGATCTCAATTATTTCTCTGTGCATCTGGATAGCCTCTTCAGCTATGTCGGCTCCAGTCAGAAGATCGTCCATATATATGGAGCTTTGCAATCGTCGAGCTGTTACAGGATAGAGGGTTTCTACGGACCTGAAGTGGTGTTTCAATGTAGCAGTCAGTAAGAAAGGACTTTAAGTAGCTCCGAAGGGCACTCTAGTCATTATCCAAACTTCTATTTCCGGCATTGGGCTGTTCACTTGTGGGGAAGTTTTGAACCACAAAAAGCGGAGCGCATCTCTGTCTGGTTCTCTCAGGCCAATCTGTAGGAACGCCTTCTCGACATCGGCATTCATCGCTACCTTGTAGCGTCGGAAACGAAGCAGTAGGGTCACTACGTCAGGATTTAGATTTGGGCCAGCTTCCAGGTTATCATTCAAGGACTTTGAACCAGATTCGTGAGAGGATGCGTCGAATACGATGCGTACCTTCGTAGTAGATCGGTCCTCTCGTATTACAGCTCGATGTGGCATATAATACAGGGGTCCAAGTGGATGCTCTTCTGTTTCCGGTACTCTTTCAGCAGATCCTTCATCGAGGTACAGTCTAATAGTCTCATCGTATCTTTTCAAGAGCTCGCTGTCCTTGTCAAGTCTTTTCATCAAACTATGCAGACGTTTGGTTGCAACTGCACAGTTCTCTGCCAGGTCGACCCTTTCCTTCCACGGTAGCGCGACTTCGTACCGATTGTCATTCTTCTTGATGTTGTTCTCGAATTTTTCCAGCACTGAATCGGCGACCTTCGTTTCTTCGTATTCGGCCTTGATCCCGATACTTTCAAGATCCCAAAACCGAGTCAGAAGTTTCGAGATGTCTTGCTCTGTCACCGTGGCTCGAAGGACTACGACACTGGCACTCTGTATTACGTTGGTTGTAGCAGACAACGGCCCTTGAACAGTCCATCCCAGTCTTGTCTCGACAGCTTTCAGCTTTTCGTGCACAGGCTTCACGGTACCAGTTACTAGATCCCAATAATAGTCTCAACCAATTAGGACCGCAATCTGTTTGTCTTCAACTCCTTGCAGAGAGAGAGCTTGCGTATCCAAGCGCATCTTGTTCATTTCTCTCAAAACGTTTTCTTCTGGTACTGGAATGCATTCACTGCATATTGTGTCCACCACCAGCGCATCGATTGAAATCGGAATTTCCTCTTTCGCAGGGAGAATCGATACTCTCACCCTCTGCATGGTTTTCCGCGCGTTTTCACCACCGAACACGCCTACGGTCAACGTCTCCTCTTCTATTACTTCGCAGCCAAGTCTTTGGGAAGCTTTCGCCGTAATGAAGCTCCGCTGACTTCCGCCATCGAAAAGGACTCGGTAGCGACCAGATGTTTTAGTTCCTGATATGGTGGCCGTCAGAGTCTGCAGCATTACGACTGAGCTTGGCTGCTTGGAGATTAGATTGACCGATGCAGATAGCACCTTCTCCTTGTCGCTTCTGATCTCTTCCGATGCGCAAACTGATGTTGCGTGCCTTCTCGCACACTTCCCACATTTCAGCCGGCTTCTGCAATCTTTCGCCAAATGGCCCTGCTTTAGAAAACGGAAGCATCTTCCGGCTTTGGTAAGCATCTCCTTTTTGAGCGAGAGGCTGATCTCCTTTTTATCACAAATTTCAGCAGAATGTTTTTCGGAACGGCAAAACAGGCACTTCTGCGGACTACTAGCTCAGCTTTGTAGAGCAGCTGTCGTGGAAACGTCTCGTGGATGGCTGGGCTTTAATCCTCCTTTCTCTGGTGTGCGACGACTTCTGTGTACCTCTTGTTCGGCCACAGCTTCCCGACAAGTCAGTTGAAGGTCGAAGAATTCCAAAAGCATTTGAAGCTCGTTATCTTCTGTATTCAAAGAAGCTGCAGCTGATGATGATGCCTTTCGCGCCTCGTGAAACCGAAGTACCATGTCAGTCGGGACAACGCTTAACAGGATTTCTCGCAGCATGGTGCAATAAGTTGTCGAGTTCGTGCCAAGCGCCTTGAGGCTTCGAATATGAACCTGTACTTTGTCGTACAGTTTCCTCAGCTGATGGACGTCTGCTGATGATGACAGCGGTTTGAGGTCCAGCAAACCTTGTAGATGATCTTGAACGATGATTTGTTCATCTCCAAAACGCTTCTTTAAAATTTCAATGGCGTCTGCATAGCACTCTTCCGTAGCTTGCAATCCCGATATAGCTGAGGCGGCTGCTCCGGTCACCAGACTGCTCAAGTAGTTGAACTTGTCAGCTGTGCTCAGCTCGCTGTTGTCGTGAACTGCTGATGTAAACTGGGTCCAAAATCGCGGCCACTGTCTGCGGTTCCCGTCAAATTTTAGGAGTTCTAGCTGCGGAAGCTTGCTCTTGCCGGAAGGTAACGGGTGAACGTTAGTAGGGCGTGGGGTTGGAGGCGACAGACATTCCTTCAGTTTGACGCGTAGGTTCGCTGTCAGGGTAACAACCTTGTCACGATATTTTCCAGCGTCTAACGTCTCGCTGTCTAACAGGTCGTTTGGCGTCTCTTCAAAAATCGCCTCATCAACTTTCTCTATCTGTCCGTAAAAGGAGCTGATTCGATCGAGGAGTACACTTACAGTAGCTTTCGTGACCTCTCGATTCTCTCGCAAGTTGCCTTCCGCCTCGGCCAACAGGATATCGAGTTGAGACCGCAGGCTGTTGCGTCGTCTAAGCTGTCGTTCCGTTCTGTCGCACGCAGTCGGGGAATCTCGCCGAGGTCGCAGGCGCCGCGTCTTCTTAGCTGTCGCGGCTCCGTGCGTCGATGATGTCAGCGGTGTCTAAAGGTCCCGGGTTTTCGGCACCATGTGTTGGACCTCTAAGCCTTCCAACTGCGGCGCGGTTAACAACGAGCCAAAAACACGTCTTGCAAGATGAAACGCTTTAATGGAACTAGAAAAAAAAGAAAAGAAGAGGGCGAGCCAGCGCTGCCACGTGAGCACGCGTCAGCTCGTGAGGAGCATCCATAATGATGATGTTTGGTCATCTGTACGAATGACGAAGACAAGGAAGTCACAACAGTCTCCCGCGCCGACAGATGACGTTAGTTGGTTTCCAACGGGTAAAGTAGCTGTACGGGCCGCTTCACAACAGAGCCGTCGGGCAAGCATAAAGAGCAGGTCCTGACAATGCTGTCGCGTCCGCTGATCAGTTCCTCTATGCGGGCCAAACTCCACAGTTGCCTTGGAAGCTGTTTATCCCCGAGTAGAACTACGTTGCCTTTCTTCAAAGAGTCATTTCTTTTGGCTTGGTTGGATGTAAAGTTCCTGAGTTCATTCTCTTTATACCAACGAGACCAAAATGCTTGCAAATCATCTTCTCGCTTGCTCCAAAGTTTCTTCAGTGCATCGTTGGTAGACTCGGTGTTGATTTTCAGTTCGTAATGTGGTAGCATTGTCAGTCTCCTTCCAACGAGAAAAACTGCTGCAGATAGGGGGTACGGTTCATCCACGTCGTTGAACACGTAAGTCAAAGGTCGAGAATTCACCACGGCCTCCACTTCTGTTAGTAGAGTAACTAACTCTGTCCGACTGACAAGCCGTCGCCCAAGCATCTTCTTCAAGCAGGTTTTTACAGAACGAACGAGTCTCTCGTAGAACCTGCCCCACCAAGGAGCGCTCGGGCAAATGAATTTCCATTGGATCTTCGAGGAGGAAAAGAAGGCGAGTACGTCGGGGTGTCTTATCGTTCGCCAAAGCTTCTGTAGGTCCTTGGACGCTTTGACGAATGTTCGTGCGTTGTCGCTGTAGATAGTGTGACAGAGGCCCCGCCGTAATACGAATCTCCGCAGGGCGCAAAGAAAATTCACTGTGGTCGAGTCTTCAACCAGTTCCAAGTGAACAGCTATTGTCACCGCGCACGTAAAAAGAGCGATGTAGGAGCGCTCGTGGGGATGCCCTTTGATGTATAGTGGCCCCGCAAAGTCAACTCCACTCACGAGGAACGGAGGGGCTTGAGTAGCACGATCCTGAGGCATACAAAGTGAAGATTGTTCAACAGGTTTACTCTGTAGGCGTTGGCAGATGACACACCGTCTTATCGTTTTCTTCACAGACTGTCGTGCTTGAAGAATCCAAAATCGTTCTCGAACTTGAGTCAGAGTGTCTCGAACTCCCCCGTGGAAGACCTTTGCGTGAGCATGATTGATTATCAGCATACTGAGGTGTGAGTCTTTTGGTAGGAGGATGGGATGGCGAGAACTGTACGAGTCGTCAGCCGTGGGAGGTTTTCCTTGTATCCGAAGAAGCCCGTTTTCGTCTATGAACAGTCTGAAATACCCAAGTGGACTTTGTAAAGGGAGCGGTTTCTTGCTCGCGACACAGTTTGCTTCTTTACCAAAGTGAGACCTCTGTTCCTCTCGAAGCAAATAGCAGTCCGCTTGCTGAATTTCCTCAGCAGACAGCTCCCCAGACCTATCATTTTCCTTCTTCAACCTTCTGGCATAACGGAAGACCCATGCCGTTACTCTTAAAAGTTTGGTGAGGCTGCTGAATCGTTCAATTTCAATCAGCGATGGCAGCAATGGTTTCATATTAACAGCATGGGTACTGACCTTTAGTTCTGTCTCAGCTGCCTCGAGCTTTCCGTTTCCGATGTCAATCCTTCCCCCGTACACGGGCCAGCACGTATCAGACATTGCAAGCCATCTAGGTCCAAACCACCACAACTGCGACTGACTCAGTTTGAGTGCAGACAAGCCTCGAGTGAGCAAATCGGCGGGGTTTTCTTTTCCAGGACAATATCGCCATCTGGTATACTTAGTCAAAGTTCTGATTTCTTGCGTCCGGTTCCGCACAAACTCCTTCCAGGTAACGGGATCCTTGTTAATCCAGCAAAGTGTAATCTGGGAATCGGACCAAAATGTTGCTTCACCAATTCCAAGGTCGCAATGCTTCACGATGTAGGCGTACATTCGGGTTGCAAGCAATGCTGCCATCAATTCCAGCCTCACTAGAGTGACCGTCTTTAACGGCGCAACTCTGGTCTTTGCCATCAGTAGCATAGTCCGGACGGTGTCACTGTAGTCGGCCGTACGAAGGTGGGCTGCAGCTCCGTATGCCGACTCGCTTGCATCAGAAAAGATGTGGAGTGCTGCCTTTTGGTATGGGCCTTCTGCGCCGGCTGCTAGGAACCTTGGAATACTGAGGTCACTAAGCATGGTTACCTCCTTGCTCCATTTCAGCCACACAGCAGACAACTTGGGTGGCAATGTCTCATCCCAGTCGAGGTTTTCCTTCCATAGATCTTGTAAGAAGATTTTCGCCCGTACTAAGAAAGGTGAAAGAAACCCCAAAGGGTCGTAGATCCTTGCAACAGCCTGAAGCACAAAGCGTTTTGTAATCCGATGCTCTGTATGAACTGGAGGATATCCTGGGGCTTGAACGAAAAGGTATCCGTCTTCTTGTTCCAATGAAGTCCCAGTACTTTCAGAGGTCCAGAAGGTGAGCAAAGAGATTTTTCCTGTGAAGTGATTCCTTGTTCGAAGGCGGCAGATACTAGAGGATCGTTGCTGGCCCACTTGCGAATGTTCATGGAAGCTTGCCTGAAGATCTCAATTATTTCTTTGTGCATCTGGATAGCTTCTTCAGCTGTGTCGGCTCCAATCAGAAGATCGCCCATATATATGGAGCTTTGCAATCGTCGAGCTGTCACAGGATAGAGGGTTTCTACGGACCTGAAGTGGTGTTTCAATGTAGCAGTCAGTAAGAAAGGACTTGAAGTAGCTCCGAAGGGCACTCTAGTCATTCTCCAAACTTCTATTTCCGGCATTGGGCTGTTCTCTTGTGGGGAAGTTTTGAACCACAAAAAGCGGAGCGCATCTCTGTCTGGTTCTCTCAGGCTAATCTGTAGGAACGCCTTCTCGACATCGGCATTCATCGGTACCTTGTAGCGTCGGAAACGAAGCAGTAGGGTCACTACGTCAGGATTTAGATTTGGGCCTGCTTCCACGTTATCATTCAAGGACTTTGAACCAGATTCGTGAGAGGATGCGTCGAATACGATGCGTACCTTCGTAGTAGATCGGTCCTCTCGTATTACAGCTCGATGTGGCATATAATACAGGGGTCCAAGTGGATGCTCTTCTGTTACAGGTACTCTTTCAGCAGATCCTTCATCGAGGTACAGTCTAATAGTCTCATCGTATCTTTTCAAGAGCTCGCTGTCCTTGTTAAGTTTCTTCATCAAACTATGCAGACGTTTGGTTGCAACTGCATAGTTATCTGCCAGGTCAACCCTTTCCTTCCACGGTAGCGCGACTTCGTACCGATTGTCTTTCTTCTTGATGTTGTTCTCGAAGTTTTGCAGCACTGAATCGGCGACCTTCGTTTCTTCGTGTTCGGCCTTGATCCCGATACTTTCAAGATCCCAAAACCGAGTCAGAAGTTTCGAGATGTCTTCCTCTGTCACCGCGGCTCGAAGGACTACGACACTGGCACTCTGTATTACGTTGGTTGTAGCAGACAACGGGCCTTGAACAGTCCAGCCCTGTCTTGTCTCGACAGCTTTCAGCTTTTCGTGCACAGGCTTCACGGTACCAGTTACTAAATCCCAATAATAGTCTGAACCAATTAGGACCGCAACCTGTTTGTCTTCAACTCCTTGCAGAGAGAGAGCTTGCCTATCCAATTGCACCTTGTTCATTTCTCTCAAAACGTTTTCTTCTGGTACCGGAATGCATTCACTGCATATTGTGTCCACCACCAGCGCATCGATTGAAATCGGAATTTCCTCTTTCGCAGGGAGAATCGATACTCTCACCCTCTGCATGGTTTTCCGCGCGTTTTCACCACCGAACACGCCTACGGTCAACGTCTCCTCTTCTATTACTTCGCAGCCAAGTCTTTGGGAAGCTTTCGTTGTAATGAAGCTCCGCTGACTTCCGCCATCGAAAAGGACTCGGTAGCGACCAGATGTTTTGGTTCCCGATATGGTGGGCGTCAGAGTCTGCAGCATTACGACTGAGCTTGGCTGCTTGGAGATTAGGTTGACCGATGCAGATAGCACCTTCTCCTTGTCGCTTCTGATCTCTTCCGATGCGCAAACGGATGTTGCGTGCCTTCTCGCAAACTTTCCACATTTCAGCCGGCTTCTGCAATCTTTCGCCAAATGGCCTTGCTTTAGACAACGGAAGCATCTTCCGGCTTTGGTAAGCATCTCCTTTTTGAGCGAGAGGCTGATCTCCGTTTTATCATAAACTTCAGCAGAATGCTTTTCGGAACGGCAAAACAGGCACTTCTGCGGACTACTAGCTGAGCTTTGTAGAGCAGCTGTCGTGGAAACGTCTCGTGGATGGCTGGGCTTTAATCCTCCTTTCTCTGGTGTGCGACGACTTCTGTGTATCTCTTGTTCGGCCACAGCTTCCCGACAAGTCAGTTGAAGGTCGAAGAATTCCAAAAGCATTTGAAGATCGTTATCTTCTGTATTCGAAGAAGCTGCAGCTGATGATGATGCCTTGCGCGCCTCGTGAAACCGAAGTACCATGTCAGTCGGGAGAACTCTTAACAGGATTTCTCGCAGCATGGTGCAATAAGTTGTCGAGTTCGTGCCAAGCGCCTTGAGTCTTCGAATATGAACCTGTACTTTGTCGTACAGTTTCCTCAGCTGATGGACGTCTGCTGATGATGACAGCGGTTTGAGGTCCAGCAAACCTTGTAGATGATCTTGAACGATGATCTGTTCATCTGCAAAACGCTTCTTTAAAATTTCAATGGCGTCTGCATAGCACTCTTCCGTAGCTTGCAATCCCGATATAGCTGAGGCGGCTGCTCCGGTCACCAGACTGCTCAAGTAGTTGAACTTGTCAGCTGTGCTCAGCTCGCTGTTGTGAACTGCTGATGTAAACTGGGTCCAAAATCGCGGCCACTGTCTGCGGTTCCCGTCAAATTTTAGGAGTTCTAGCTGCGGAAGCTTGCTCTTGCCGGAAGGTAAGGGGCGAATAACGTTAGTAGGGCCTGGGGTTGAAGGCGACAGACATTCATTCAGTTTGACGCGTAGGTTCGCTGTCAGGGTAACAACCTTGTCACGGTATTTTCCAGCGTCTAACGTCTCACTGTCTAACAGGTCGTCTGGCGTCTCTTCAAAAATCGCCTCATCAACTTTCTCTATCTGTCCGTAAAAGGAGCTGATTCGATCGAGGAGTACACTTACAGTAGCTTTCGTGACCTCTCGATTCTCTCGAAAGTTGCCTTCCGCCTCGGCCAACAGGACATCGAGTTGAGACCGCAGGCTGTTGCGTCGTCTAAGCTGTCGTTCTATTCTGTCGCACGCAGTCGGGGAATCTCGCCGAGGTCGCAGGCGCCGCGTCTTCTTAGCTGTCGCGGCTCCGTGCGTCGATGATGTCAGCGGTGTCTAAAGGTCCCGGGTTTTCGGCACCATGTGTTGGACCTCTAAGCCTTCCAACTGCGGCGCGGTTAACATCGAGCCAAAAACACGTCTTACAAGATGAAACGCTTTAATGGAACTAGAAAAAAAAAAGAAAAGAAGAGGGCGAGCCAGCGCTGCCACGTGAGCACGCGTCTGCTCGTGAGGAGCATCCATAATGATGATGTTTGGTCATCTGTAGACGAATGACGAAGAAAAGGAAGTCACAACATAGGTTAATGTTAAGGATTATGGAAAGAGCTGTAGGTTGAAGAAAGACATGCAATTAAGCAAGGAGCTGCAGACATTATGCAGTTTAGATATTTCTGTAATCCAAAGGGCTGGTGCTCACGCCATGTACCTAAGGAACTCCTGTTCAGCGTCTCTTTTCGAACCAAAGCTTAGCAGAATTGATGTTTCTGTCTAGATATGCCCCTGAAAACCACAGTTAAATAGCTGCAAAGTAAACACTAGAAGACAGAAAAAAATCCATCACTTGTATGATATTAAACACATCAAGATGCAAATACACCAAACACCCTGGACTGTGAAACACATTGATTGAAAAGATATCAGTTAAACAAAGCAGCATAGCAATGAACTTCCATGTAGCTGCCACAGGGCAAAAAGCAGGTGGCTCTGGTGCCATGAAAAATCTATAATAACACTTGTTGAATATAGCAGGATGTTTTGTATGATAAATGTATAAGTTACCACTAACAGAAGCTGACATGCTATTTGAAAAATGAGCATTGTAAAAAATAAAGCAAGAAAACCACGTGACATGTGAATTTACCATTCATAATTTAAGGCTAAAGGGCCCCAAACAACCTCGGGGTCTAAAATTTGTGACAACTGCACGCTTGTACAACGTGAACATGTTGTCACATGAATTTTTTGATTAAGTGGTGTAATAATGAAGCCACAGGGGATAGAACAAACATTCCAGCTGGTTTCAGTTTCTCGCTCAGCCTGACCATCCTGAAGAGGGGCTTCCTCGGTGTGCCACTGTGCCAGAGCGGTGATGTGAGGAAGCACAGTCAGAGCACTGGCGAGATAAACCAATTCGCAACACTTGTGACAACCACAGATACTGCATCATCACAAAGCCAAAATGCCGTTTCGTATTGCAGAGGACTATTCAACAGTCAGCGTAACTTAATGTTGCTCATAGGCAACATTACACCACTTCGCTAGCAAAGAGGACTGGTCAAGCGCTGAAGAGGAGGCGCGGTTATTGTTTTTAGAAGTGGAGTGTCTGACATTCGCACAATGTGATTCCTGCGGCCCTCTGTACGAATTAGCGAGCTTGTTTGGGAGGTGTAAAAAAAAGAAGTAGGAGCCTGCTGACTGGCCCTTTAAGAGAATGTAAACATACACTGGAAGGAAGTACACTTGAAGACATATTACTATAAGCAGGCGTGGAAGCGGGCTTGAGTGTTTTGGAGCAGCTCATGGAGCAGGCATAATGCTGTTTTGGAGCAGCTTTGGAGCACCAAAATGTGTGTTTTGGAGCAATGCAAGTTAGTTTTGGAGCACAATGCTAGGGTCAAACATCGTTGTTGGTTAATTTTTTTATTTCGGGTAAACACTAGAAATTCCAACGATTTTAAAAAACCTTCAATACTGATGAACCAACAACACTTAGCACAAATATATATATATATATATATATATATATATATATATATATATATATATATATATATATATATATATATATATATATCTACGCGTACGTGTTATCATAAAACATCACAGCTGTGATAGAGCAATGACTCAGGAAAACGAGATAAGCGATGTTTTGAATGGCTGCACTTGACTAGACTGACAAATGAAAACGTTCATGGTAATGAACGTTTTTCAGCAGCGGTGTTTTCGCGCCGCGTTTGCCGGGTTGCTACATTTTCGTCAAAAGCCTACGCCGGTTTCAAATTGTTCCTTCGAAATGCGCGGAGGTCAGCGCTGTCTGGAGGCAGTGGAAGAAACCAAGCAAATACGCGTCTGCACCCTAAACTCCGCTTGTCGGACGAGCGAGCGACGCGCCGCATGAGGCGTTTTCGAGGAGGAAGACGCAGCGGCGCGATTTTGAGATGGCGTTCGTCAAAATGACGCGCGCGACCCTCCGACCGCGCGTGAGCCGCGCATGAAATCATGCCATTCGGGACGCAACAGCGCGATTTCGCGAAGGCGTTCGTCAAAAAACACGCGCGTCCCTCCAAAGGAGCGTAAATCGCGCCACAAACTGCGCCATGCGGTTCCACCTTTCCCATTCAAGTTCGCTTCCAAGATTTGTCAATTATTGGTGTTGGTTATATGCACGCAAATAAAGTGCATGAGGTGCGATGATACTAGATGTCGTAAGCGCACAATTTGTATCGCGTGGTTCTATTTTCGTACTACCTCACATTCGTCTGAGTAATAAGCGTTCCAAGTGTCTATCTTATTCTTTTTTGTATATTTCTTCACTCGCCGCCTCATGTACCAAACCACACACAGCAACGGCGGCGAGCCGATGTTACGAGCTACAGCGTACTCAACCACGAGCCGAGCGCAGGTTGTGACGAGCAAAAATCGAACAACGCGACCGATCGCACTGGCGAGACTAAGCTCGTCAGTGCGATCTCGTCGCTGCACGAGCGCGTTTACATGCTCCATTTATAACGTCTAAGGGCTTGTGTGTAAAGCGAAAAATTCACTACATGGCACACTCTCACTAAAGAAAATGAGTTTCGGAAATGGTTCAACCGACTTACACAAACCGAAGCCTTGTGAGGTTTCGCGGTTGGTAGTGGCTTCATTGACCGCAAACGGATAAAACAATTTTTTCTTTCTCATGCAGACTTATGACACAACATCCATCTTACACACTCCGCTATACAGCAGGTTCCTTAATGCAAAGTTTCTAAATAATGGTCCCGCGTTTACGTCCGCGGCAGCTGCTCCCACTATCCTCATGGCTTCACATCAAATTAAACATTCGCAGTAAATAGAACATTTTCGACATTACGAAGCGTCAACGCACTTACTTTTATTCATGTTCGCAATCCCAGGCCACGATGACAGCAACCGCCTCGTGCGCGCCAAAAAACACCGTTGCCGCCGGCGCCATCGAAATATGGCCGTACGACTCACTTTCTTGAATCTAAAAACGTTGCTTTCTTGTAGCTAGCTCCTGTACAGGCTCGCTAGCATTTTTTGCGCCTTCGACAACGTCACGAGAGCGCGCCAAGTGATGTGATGATGATATAAGCTCGCATAGGCGCGCCATGACACGGATGACAGCGGCACATGAAGGCACCAAACGTAGCCTCGGTGATCGGTTCCAGCAGCGCACCGGAGCCCATCGCGGAGGCCGTGCACCAAAGACCGCTTGGGAGCAGTTTCGGTACAATAATGCGTTTTGGAGCAGGATGGCGCAGCAGAAGCGGATTGGCGCAGCGTGGCGCAAATGGCGCAGCACTTCCACCCCTGTATAAGCTATAAAAAACAGGCAATTAACATGCTCAATCCATGCAGCATAGGGATGTCTCACACCTTTGCAAGAACTTTACTATGGTGGCTGCATATTTGTGTAGGCCAGAAGCAGCAGGCACGTGGCTTCCATGAATTTGACCCGTTCGTTGAAGGGAAACTGCTGCGCACATCCTTGTAGCACTGCTTTTTCAAGATGCTTCCTGCGATAACAAAATGACCACAGCACAATTATGGTCTGCATATATCCACAGGTGACCTACATTGCTGCCCTTTCTCATTAAATTCAGCTCTAGAATAAACACTGCAATAGCAAAATCCTCCTACATTACAGGGCATCATACTGCTTTCCTTGGCCTGGTTTTTAGTTCAATAATTGTTTTCACCCATAACAGAATGTAGCACTAGTAAAGATTCGGTTGGGGAGGGTGCAGTCGTAAAGTGTGTATACAAAGTAAGAATATGAAAAAAAAAACAATGGCATAATTTCACATAAGATATAACAATTATCATAATTCCTGTAATGTCAGACACCAAGAAGTGTTTAATTGAGCAAGTTTTGACTTTAAGCTATCACAAAACAATGCCCTTTATGGAAAGTGGGATTTGCAGAGTGAACTCTGATGATGAAATTGGCTGTCTTTACTGGCTCTGTAGCTGCAAGTGCATTGCTAAAGCCGCTTGAATGCACTTAACAAGCCTGCGTAATGGTATTGACAAATGGACAGAGAAGACAAACTCATTCGTTCTCATTTAGCTGCCATCACAGCAATACGTTGCTTCGTGTCAGGTTTCCTGGTATGCAGAATGCACGAACTTGGTGGCCGTGCCATACCACAGTAAATATGATCGACATCTGCTCCAACTGCGTAAGTAGCTGGAAAGTGCTAAATTACACAATCAGCTGTACCATGCACACTTAATGTAAGTTCTAGCAGTGGCAACATTTCGCACCTCATACTAGCCTATGGGCATTGTACTCGTTGATGCTGCCAGCTGCATTCACTGTTTTCATTCCTAGCATGCATAGCACATGCACACAAAGCACCCAATAACTGTGGGAAGCAGAATAGATTGTCCGAGGTAATCAATAAAATTGATTGACAAGAATTCCACACATCACTCAAGCCTGTTGTTTAGCATAAGTGATGAGAATGTGCAGCCAAATGTACACAGCAAATTCAGTATTGGCTTTGAAAAATTGCAAGATAGGTTGAAGCTTTCCAGAAACAAACCGTGTACAGTAAAGTCTATCCCAGATACTGAAATCATGAAGTTATAAATTTTAAAGTGGGCCGCTATATTCTTCAGGCACCATGCATTGCATTTATGAAAACGCTAACATCGCTGTACAACAATGCGTGCTGCAAGAAGTCATAAACCTTAATATTTTTGGCACAATGCCATTTCCCAGTACCACGTTTTACAGAAAGGCAACATTTTCCTTTGCAAAACTGAGCCATGTTTCCAGGCAAAATGCACTGTCCATGGTGACAAACACATGGAGTACGCTCTTCTATACAGCTTAGCTGGTTTACTGGAACTAAAAGCTACGGTAACGCTGTCTTAATTGAACTGACTAGCAAGAGCCTTCTCGCTGCTGTTTATGTGAAGTAATTTCACCTTGGTGGAACGTCACAAGAGTAAGTGGCACATAATAATGAGTGCGAGAACACAGCAACAGGTTGTGCAACGGCTACCAGGTATGCCCATTCGTGGAAACTGTGGGCTCGTGCCCCAAATGAACTAGTTGGAAATAACCCTTTTGCATGAATAAACTTAAGTTGGTTGCTGGCATGCATAACATTGTTACTCTGCATTTCCATCTCATTTATCTAGCGCTCATTGTTTCCCTTCGACATGACTAGCTCAAAACAAGATTCTTCTTCGTTAAATGGAACTTTGTACATTACCTTTACGTTGGCTACAGATGCTTCTGCCTGAATAAGCACCTCCTATAGCATACTTGCCTCAGCCACCTTCTGGACTGCATGGTCAGCACTCCAATGTTTGTTGTAGCACTGCTGTTTGCTACCTGCAGTACGTTGCAAAAAAATTCAGCATTAAAAAAAAAGGTTAAGAAAAGCCGAACCAGGTGTGCCAGCAGCACCTTGCCCTTTGAGGAGGGAGGAAGAGCTCTGATAAATGGCTAGTTCAAGACAAGCGTTGTTCTTTACAAGCTATTATTATGCGATGAGAGGTGGGACTTCAATACACGGACGCACATATAGTGCTAAAAGCAATTGAAAATTCAGCTGAAAGTACGGCTTGTCAAATTAGGTCAACGTGCATAAAGGATAAAAATGGGGCAAACCAACTGAACAAAATAAAGTGTCATGCTGCAGAAATTGCATTTTTAGCAAATCTATGTTATCTATTGCTTGAAAGATGATAAGCAATGTCCAAGAATACTAACCTAAACGCTTTTGAGGGTCATGTTACTTAATGACAAATAAAATGCGCGCCTAAAGAAAACATCCCTAAATACACTTTATTTCTCCCACTGTACCGATTCACGATTCACGCGGTGGCTGATGATTATTCCTTCAGAGCTCGTGCGAACGAAATGAATGTTAAGCTTCGGTTTCGTGGCGTTACTCCAAGTAATTTGTCAAGAGACATGCATAAATTTAACATGCATAAAACGCATGACAATGGTGAGCCTGACAAAAATGGTGTCTCCTTCCAGCAAATATTAGCGTACAGCAGTGCGTGCAAGCGATTACCAAAATTTTATAACACTACCGACTACGTTCTTGACAAATGTCATGCGCGAGCACAATCCGCACAACTACAACCGCATACACTACCAACACGTTATGCGATTTTCTTCGGCGACAACGCGTACTACAATAATAACAACTCACAATGTACGAAGCGTAACGTTCACTTACCTCTGGCCATAAAAATACGCTGGCAGCGTACACTGCTGGATGACCGCCGGTTTTCAATGGTGCGCCAAGCGAGGAATCGCCGAGCTACCGGCCGACCCCGAGCGTCAAGGCATTTTCCAGGGCCACAGAACGCGTCGTCGAGAAAAGATTGCGGCGCTGCTACTCACTCACGTGCGGAAACATTTGAAGAAGGTGTTCTTCAAAACTATGAATCACGTCCGTCGGTCACACCGAACAAAGCAGTCGCAGAGATTGAAGTCGCACGGTCGGCATCTGGTGACTATTTGCCTGGTACCTCGTATAATTGCGCTTACGTCAGTAACCACAACATACAGTGCGAGGCAGCGCGTTAAAAGTCGACCGCACAAACAGAACTCGGCACGACGATCACACGAACGCAGAACTATACGGGCTAGGAACTTAGGAAGGTCTCCTTAGTGTCGTGAGCGAGCCTGCCAGGTGGAAAGATTGCGCGATCCAGCCTGCAGATGGCGCTGCCGCTCGCTAGCGTTCGTTCGCGCGTGTGAGCCTGCGCTCTGTGGAGTTTCCCGTTGAAACCAAGCTTTGTAGTTGCGGTTTAAGCTCGCTGTGTAGGCCAGACATGGCGCTGATAAACTGTAAAACGAAGAAAAGAAAACTCTGGAGACTATGCGGGCAGGTTAGCTTCTTCTGAACGGCACATGCTGGTGTAGAGAACAAACATGTAGGAGATTCCGGGTTTCCGTTCTAGTTTATTAACATTCTTTTTCACGCAGTTATGTTTGAGTACGACTGCCATATTCATTGACAATTATAGCGATTACATCAAGAACAAAAATACAATGAACAGTGAATGAGACGCAAAGACAGATAGTTTCGCGCAGAATGTGAGTAAACAGTGAAAGGAAAAGATAGGTGCATATAAAAAAGAAAAATAATTAATTAAAAGTAAGAATCAGCGAACAGTCAAATGAAATTTATGTACACATGAGGGACCCTTGATGTTTCACGCCCACTCTTGCAGGCATACTGGATCCGTAAAAGCTCTGAATGAGAATCGATGCCTTTTCACTGCACGAGTTCTTTTTCATAACGTCATGGAACAGGTTGTCTTTTTCTTTTTAGGTATGGTGCGTTGGAGAGGCTAGAAAGATTTGCAGTCGCACGCGAGCATGCACGAACCTCTCAAGACGCAGCTCGGAATGAAATTGCAACAACCACGAAAATTCCAGGGTCGGATCTAAGAGGAGGAACAGGGTACCCGCGCCCTTACCCCCTGCCAAGGAGGTTAAACAAAAATTTTTTTTAAACCTCCTTGCCCCCTGCCCCCTTGAATTTTCGATGACCGTAGCGGCGGCCGCTACGGGTCGCTGCGAGCGCCTGCACCCTAAAGCTTTACTGCACCCTAGAGTTACTGTAAATGTTACTTTTATGTGGCGGAGTTGCGCATCTGTTTTCGAAACGCCGCTAGCAATCTTGCACTGCAGAGAAGCTGATGCGCAGGCCGCCGCCGCTGCAGCGAATCGGTTTGTACTCCCGTGCCACAGTCCCCAAAGGAGGCTTTCATAAAGGGACGCTTTTCACCAATACGAAGCAGCGCCGCATGTTCCTTGTGTCCTTGTCTATTAGGCACCGTGGAACGCCGCACAGAAGCCTTCGCGGTAGGGATGTCCGAAAAGCAAATTTTAGGTTCGAAGCGAACAGTGATTACGTCGAATAGCTTTGAATCGAATAGTTCGAATGGTATGTATCACACATTATATAAAAAAATTAGCATAAATATTGTCGAGGCCCAACTAACCTGCACAGCGTTTTTTTTTTAATTGGAACAAGGCATGTGCAACTGTCATTGTTTTTGCTGCAAGTAAACGCTACTAAACTAAGCGCTACGCTACTAAACGCTACGTTTAGTAGCGTTTAGTAGCATCAAATAGTAGCAGGATTTCAATTTCAGAGCGAAGCAATGAATGCGAAGGCAAGTGATAACCGATAAAATACATCGCACGTTAAAAATTATTATACATATAACATATTATAACATATAAGCCCGTATAATGAGCTTTTACACTTAAAAAAGGATCAGGGGCGTAGCCAAGGGGAGGGTTGGGGGTTTCAACCCCCCCCCCCCCCGAAATTTTTCAATTTTGCTTGCGCATATATACACGCACACATACAAACACACGCACGAACATACATAAAGTATGGTTGAACCCCACCCCCCCCCCGGAAAAAGATTTCTGGCTACGCCCCTGAAAATGATTAATCTATGTCGGAGTAATATGTTAATTTAACCTTGAAGTGGGGCTTCGCGACATTGCGCAATTTTGTTGGTTAGGTGCTTTCACGGCATAGCACTTTCAGGCTGCAGTGAAACCACCTTCACAAGTGGGTTACATGCCGTCCAATATACGCCTATTCGTTCATTATGAATGCTTTGAAATTTCGGAACCTTAAATTCGTGTCGAAGCGAATTCGAATACTGTAATATTCCTTCGAACATTCCTAGTGCTCGAATATTCGCACATGCCTACTTCGCGGCAAACAGACGCAGACAGTCTGCCAGTATGTCAGGACGGCAGCAAAATATTGTCTACCCTCGTTGCTCGCGAGGGTAACATGCACAAAACAACAAATTTAACCACTCTCGGTTGACCTGAAAAAAAGGTTAAAGATTTAAACCGCTCACATAGAGAACAGTGGTAGTTGCACGCTCCCCAGGCCTTCTGTAAACGCATCGTGTCTGAAGAAAAAAAGATCACAGTTTCACCGCAAGCGCGAAGCAATGAATGCGAATGCAACAAATTGTAATGTTATACGAAGGAAGGCTGGCAGCTAACTCTTTTGGATCCGATCTCGCGTAACTACACAAAACGTTGGTGTAAGAGAATACGGCCGCTCCAGGGAGAGGTGCGCTTTTCGCAGTCTCTTCGCGTTGAGAGCGCGCGTAAGATAGTATACGAGCCGTTTGCTGATGCTTGCCAGATAGCGATCGTGAACGCGCTTTTAGGATCAAAGTTCGCAGTTGCTCTCAAGCACCTCCCCCCCCCCCCTCGCATCCCTCCATGCTCATTCAAGACGGGCGGGGCGTTTCGTTTCTGCTTGAGCAGCATTCGACGGCAGGTCTAACACGCGGGGGGATGTTATCGCATGCGCCCTCCTAGTGACGCAGATAGGACAGCTCGTTTGATCTCTGCATCAGCCGCGATCGTCGCCGCTGCTCGCGAGCTTTTACTCGCGGGTAGAACCTACGGTGCGCGGTGGGATGTTATCAATTTGGACTTTATCCCGAACATGACGGCGACGACAAAAACCCGTCGAGAGTGCCGATATAATTGCTATCGCAAGAAAAGTAGCCACGTGACGGTCTTTGGTTGGAAAATAACTTAACAGCGCAGTCAACTTTAAGACTTTTCGACTTTAGGACTTTTAGGACTTTCTTTTTCTTTAGGACTCTAGAACACTCTCTCCCTAAATAAAAATAAAGCAATATGTCCGTTGGCAGTTACGAACATGTACTCCCTATTTCCATATAATGAGAGCCATCTGTAAGTTCTACGTAGATCTTGTTCGTGGATCTCAAGGACAGTTTTTGCAGTGTAGTGTAAGGGAATGCGGCTGCCCCAGGGAGAAAAGCATTTTTCGTGCAGTCTCATCGCGTTGAGAGCACAGCACGTAGAAGGGTATACGAGCCGTTAGCTGATGCCTGGCGAGATAGCGCGTGAACCAGCGATCGCGACCGCGCCCTTATATGAAATTTCACAAGAACGGATAACTGGGCTACCTGCCTTAACATGAAATTTCACAGTTGCTGCTCGAGTGACACAGCCCCCCGGGCGTTACATGATGCTCCTTTAAGACGGGCGGGGCTCCTATCTGCGTGAGGAGCAACCGATGGCAGGTCTCGCACACGGGTTGATGCTTTCGCATGCGCCCTCTCTAACAAACGCGGGGGACTACGGTGCAAAGATGCCTTGCGGCTGGCACATGCATTTGTAGCCTGCAGAATCATATTCTACCTCATACCTCCACATGCGGAAGCAAGACGAGGCTGCACTTGACGTCATCCTTCTCAAAATTGTAAAGCGGGCCCTCGACCTCCTCGTGAACACCTCGAACCAGGGCCTTCTAGGCCTGGGCATGGCGAACACATTTCGGGAGCTTCGAGAGGCCCACCTCACAAATCAGTACACTCGACTCTCAAAGACGGTAGCGGGTCGCCGCCCATTAGCCCGCTTAAACATCCAACACACCAACATCAAGCAAGATCGTGTTCAACTCCAGTGGAGATGCGCCCTCAACGTGCGCCCTCTTCCAAGCAACATGACAAAAGAAGACCACAATGGCCGGCGCCTGGCGCGGGCGGAATCCCTGGCCCGCTATTATGGATCGAAACCCGGCGTGTTCTACGCAGACGCTTCCGGCCAACACCATGGGGGATGGCATACGGCCGCTGTCATCCACGAGAACCGAACAATTAACGGGCTCACTTTCCGAGCCCGGAACATAACACACGCGGAAGAAGTCGCCATTGCATTGGCAGCTTGTCACCCCTTATCGTAAACCATAATCTCCGACTCGCGAGGGGCCTGTAGCGACTTAGAAAACGGCTGTGTCGCGTACCTAGCCTATCGACTATTGAGGCGTTGTGACTTTGAGGAAATCCCCGCACCCCGCCGTATAGTCTGGGCTCTTGCTCACATGGGACTAGAAGGGAATGAGGCAGCCGACGCCGACGCCCGCGCGCTCTCTTACCGGGCATTCCCACTGGCCTCTCGCGATCAAGACGGCCTCGAATTCAATCCTGTGTATTATTTCCGCGAAATTGTGCAGCATTACCAATTTGACCACAGCCTTTCCCCACGCCCATATAAAGGCTTAAGTGGAGGAGGGGCTTTTACTCCGACTCTACATAAACTCTATGCTGTGCCAGGCAGCACTGGATCCCGCCTTTTCCAGCAGTTGCTCGCACTGTGGGGAGAAATCTTCGGACATCTACCACATGGTGTGGGCCTGCCCCTCCAATCCTGCCATACCCCCTATCCCTAACCCGGGAGGAGTGGGAGGCGACTCTGCTTGGTTGTTCTGACCTTCAGGCTCTAAAGGCCTTGGTCCAACGAGCCCAGGCAGCAGCCGACGCCTATGGGGACCCTTGCTAGGAATCCCCACCTACTATTTGTAGGTGCTGTCCCCTTAAGGGGCGGTCCCTGCATACCTAACTTGTTTTCCCAAGAAATGTTTTACCGCCCACCTCCGTGTGGCGTTGATGGACCGGCTCGTTTCATCTCTGCGTCAGCCGCGTTCGTCACCAGTGCTCGCGCCGCTTTAAATCGCTGGTAGGAAATAGGATGCGCAAGACGAAATGATCAGTTTAGGCTTTATACGCAACATGATGGCAACGGCGACAGCAAAACCCGTCGAGAGTGTCCATATAATTGCTTTCGCAATAAAACGTTTCCTCCTCTTAGTAATCCGATGTCCTAGCGATCATATTTATAATTAGGTAATAATGAACACAAACTGTAAGTATTCATCTTGGTGCACAATGCTGTACCATGAAGAAACCAGTGCCCTACTGTGAATGAAAAGCGCTTAGAATAAAACAACACTGAGAGTCAGATAACTGTCCTGATAATAATAGTACCACTATAGTCAATCATGCATGATCTCCAGCTTCTCTTACATATGACATGTAGACGTCCTACCTAAACTTTGTCGCACGTATACTGTTGAAAATGATTAGGTTACCGTGCAAACTGGCAAACAACGTGGACATTTGCAGTGGCCGTAAATGTTCTGCAATCCAAGCTGATCACGTTGACGAAGAGTCACACGGAAGACTACATCGAAAGTCCAAATTATCCCGATGACTATTACCCTCAAGACACACAAATTCAATACAAAGTTGAGGTAAGTAGCAAGAAAAAGCCTGGCATTGTAAAGATTGAAATCAGAAGAAATCAATAGTCCCAACCACGCAACCTGCGGCTTCAATGACTTTTGTTTTGGTGATTCAGTTAATTCGAACAGCTTTCAGCTTTAAGTCAAAGCGCAATATTTGAGTGTTTGACTGGGCATCATATCAGTTAACCCTGTCAATTTACATGACAGCTTCATCTATAGACATACCAAGTTTGGGGGCTTGAAAATTAGGGTGTATCTGAGGAAACGCATAAAATGAAAGAGGCTGCCTGCACTAACCTAGGAGCCAAACGCAAGGGAGAAATGTTTAAACGCACACTTCGAACGTTCTTGCAGAAATCTCTTAGCTATGAAGGTTTAGACGTAATTTTTTGTTCCTGATTCTTACATTTCTGTAAAACATTTTGCGAAACACACGGCCCAGGAAACGAAGTTCACGTATTGGACATGGAAAAACTACCCAGCTTTTACTGTGATTGCAAAAAAGCAGTATGATGCCATCCAGGACGTAGGAGATCATAGTCAGACTTCCTTTGCTTAAAATGATTAGGCGCAGCATTCGTTTCACGGAGAACAGTGGAAACGTTAAGATAGCGCAGTCAAACCCGCATATATCAAACTCGCAGAAATGCGCGAATTACTTCGATATATCGCATAATTCGATATACCACTTTAAAAGAAGTTGTCGTATTTTCGGTGTGAATTTCGATGCGCAAGTTCACGGCGCTGCTTAACGACATTACAAGGAAGGTAATGTTTTAGAAAATTTTAGCAGCGAAGCTGTTTAAGCTATTCGTAACTTGTGCTCCGTAGTGCGAAACCCCTCAGGTGGGAATACGCTACGAAAGTTGGCCAAGCCCGATTATCGAGTACAGCAAGTACGAGCGTTAAACAAAAATTATGCTCGGCAAAGTGGAACGCGTGAAAAACGTGAAAGAGAGAGAGAGAGACAGAGGGAAAGAAAAGGAAGAAAAAGAATAAAAAACAGAAAGAGCGAGAAAGAGAAAGAAATAGAGAAAGGAAGAGATAGAAAGAGACTAAAAAAAGACATACAGAAAGCAAATAGAAAGGGAAAGAAAAGAAGAAAGAAAGACAAAACAAACAGGAAGGGCACCAAGCTCCGCTCTTCCGTCAGGCTTGGCAACACTAGTGCGAAGGTGCCATAATTTTTTTTAGTTCTTATTTTTCCGAGGTTTGCAATTTGAGGCGCAGGTAGTATGCGGAGGCGGGTTATACGCGAGAAAACATGGAATCGATGTAAACAGCGTCTGAACATCTTCATGCGCAGCTGTGCGTTCTCGTCGGGTACGGCCTTGGCCCGAACGCTGGCCTTTTTGTCCGTAAAGAGTCGAGCGTTGAATCTTCAGCAGCAGAAATAAAAAGAAGCCGGATGACGACAGTGTGGCGGGATTGAAATACACCTCAAATACGCCCCACAATCGCCCTTTCTTTTAACCTTCAAACTTTCTTTCGAGTGCAGGTCATTCGACGTGCGCGTTGTCTTGTAACGTGCAGGTGAAAATGGGCAACGAGGTTCTCCAGGAGATGGCGCGAATACAGGTGACGTTCGAGGTCTTTCTGATGGAGCGGAGCGCCTTTTGCCACAAGGACGGCCTCGACATCGTCGACAGAACCGGAGAAGTGAGAGCGTAAGGAGGTCCTCGAAGACCAACGCGAGTCTTGAACTTTGGTGAATGGATTGAACGTACTCGCGGGGTTAGGCGAATGCGTTTTACAATGCGATTTTCAGGACTGTCGGGTGTGACGTAAGGAGCCCTTCGCCTCGCGACCTCGCGAAAGGCTCGAATACAATACGTAACTTTTGTTAGCGTATTCCTGCGGGGTCTAGCAACGCTTGAATATAGCTTGCCGAATCATAGGGATACAAATGTAATGTTTATTAGGCTTCTAAAAAAGGGTAGCCAGCACTGGAACCATAATTGACGTTAACCCGGCATGACGCCCGTATGATACAAACACGAGCGTTACTGTATATATTGTAGTATATCTTGCAAGGGGTTTGAATACAAGAAATTTCTCATCGCTCCTAGCAGCAGCACTGCAAAAAACGTATAACCTACATATCTAACAGAGGGCTTTAATAATACTTAAGATATGTTTAAAAAGCGAGAGCGAAGAAATGCTACAGAAATGAAAATACCCGCGAAGTACTTGAAAGTAACATGCTCATTTTCGTTATTTCACACGTGTAACATCATTATCCACAACATTCGTGCGCTAATAATAATGTATTTTCGTATATATAAAGACAAGATGATAACGTTCCCGTATCAGTTTCGCTCGTTCACGCGAGACATTTATTAGCATTATCATTAGCATTATTAGCACCGCAACCCCTACGTCGCATGCACAGAAGAGGTGATCTACAAGATCCCTCTGACCTGTAACAAGGTTTACATTGGTCAGACGAGCAGGTGCATAAACACACGGCTAACGGAACACAGCCGCCACTTTGCAGCAAAAGATTCTGTGCATTTGGCCTTCCATTGTAGGGATTGTGGCTGTGCTCCCGCTTTAACAGGTACGGAGATTGTGCGCAAGGAACGTAAGAAGGAAACCAGAGAGGTAATCGAGGCCATAGAACGTGGCAAATGGAATGATAAGTGTATCAGTTGCCCCTCGGTTGCGTTCTCTGAAAAAGCGCGACGATACCTTGGTATGTAACCACATACTGTGTGGCAAATTTTTTTTTTATCAGAACCACGTGTTTTTTTGTTTTGTTTTTTGTTTTGTTTTTCTTTTCTGTTGTTTTTTTGTTGTGCCTTTATTTGCGCGGTTTCCTCGGGTTTTTTCGGTCCTCATCGCATCCACTGCTGTCAGAGCGCATGTGCGTGTTCACATACATAAGCCGGGTCTTTCGAAACTAAATCACTAGTTGCAGTACAGCGGTTGTGTTTGCGTCTTTTTTGTGTACGTGTTCGTTGCCCTTTTGTGCGCTGCCTATTCGAAAATTTATTTCCAGCTTTCCATTCAAACAACACACTACACAAGAAGGGTCTAATGCTTCGTTCTACTCTGCGAGTAAAGAGTGCACGCGGTGTTACCTTCCCCTCTGTCATCTTATTACAATGTATATATTATCAGCTGCCATAGATGTGTTTTTTTCTTTTGATGACAATCGGTAGGGACCCTTGAACAAATTTGTTGTGTTCTAAAAGAGCATTTTTTGTAAACATATATCTGTCATGTGTTTAAGCTTTCGATTTTTCAGAGCAACTGATAAAAAACCAGTGCTGTGGCTCTTTAGTCGATGCATGGCGTCATGCCTGCTGCTAGGACTAGGAAACGTAATAGTATGACACGCCGAGTCATACTTCATCATCATCATCAGCCTGTCTACGCCCACTGCAGGGCAAAGGCCTCTCCCATGTTCCGCCAATCAACCCGGTCCTGTGCTTTCTGCTGCCACGTTATACCTGCAAACTTCTTAATCTCATCTACCCACCTAATTTTCTGTCTCCCCCTCCCGCGTTTGCCATCTCTTGGAATCCAGTCAGTTGCCCTTAATGACCATCGGTTATCCTGCCGACGTGCTACGTGCCCGGCCCATATCCATTTCTTCTTCTTGATTTCAACTATGATGTCCTTAAACCCCGTTTGTTCCCTGACCCACTCTGCTCTCTTCCTGTCTCTTAATGTTACACCTATCATTTTCCTTTCCATCCCTCGCTGCGTCGTCCTCAATTTAAGTTGAACCCTCTTTGTAAGTCTTCAGGTTTCTGCTCCGTAGGTAAGTACCGGTAAGATGCAGCTGTTATATACCTTCCTCTTGAGGGACAGTGGTAGATTACCATTCATGATTTGATAATGCTTGCCGAATGAGCCCCAACCCATCCTTATTCTTCTAGTTATTTCACTCTCATGGTTCGGCTCCGCGGTTACTACCTGTCCTAAGTAGACGTACTCCTTTAAAACTTCCAGTGTCTCGCCACCTATCGCAAAGCGCTGTTCTCTGCCAAAATTGTTCCACATTACTTTAGTTTTATGCATATTAATTTTCAGACCTACTCTTCTACTTTCCGTATCCAGCTCAGTAATCATGAGCTGTAATTCGTCTCCCGCGTTACTCATCAATGCAATGTCATCAGCGAATCGTAGGTTACTGAGATACTCTCCATTAACTCTTATTTCTAACTCTTCCCAATCTAGGGCCCTGAAAACCTCCTGTAAGCACGCGGTGAATAACAATGGAGAGATCGTGTCTCCCTGCTGTACGCCCTTCTTTATTGGGATTCTGTCGCTTTCTTTATGGAGGACTATAGTGGCTGTCATACTATTATGTTTTAAAAGAGTTGACTGTTGGGCGAGTTGGTGCTTGGACATACAAACCATCTTTAGTAGCGCTTTGAGACAGGACAAGAGAAAGGAGCAGACGAGCACAGGCGCTAACTAGCAACTGATTTTATTACTATTATGCTCTTATGCCTGAGCCATAGCTCGAGTGCAGTTATTTTGCTCACTACTGTTTTCACAGGTACTGCGGTCCACAAAGTGGTCGAAACTTCCTGATGGGAGACAGCGTGATCCTGATGCGCATGTACACGGATGCAGACGGGCGCGACCGGGGCTTCCGGATACGCGTTCGCCTGTACCAGTCCCCCTGCGGTGGACTCCTGCGGGTCTTTCGGTCGGGATACATCACCTCTCCTGACTTTCCGTACAGTTACGGTGCACACAGGCTGTGCGTATGGAGGATACAGGTGAGAACGAGGGTTTCTAAACGAAGGAACTGACTGTGCCACACCGCTTTGGAGCGCGCATCTTCGCAGTATTCTGAAAGGCAACATTATAGAACTACTTTGTCGAAGGACATTTCAATCATCTATTTATTCATTTCCTTATATATTCATTACGTGCATACAAGTGGCAAAGCTGTACAACCAGGAACATACATAAGCAAAAAATTTCTTAGGTCGCTTAAAAATTTTTATATTGTCAACATACTGCAAGGACACGTGAATTCTATAGATAGCTTATGTTGCAAGTCATTAAACGTTCATACTACGTTCGCAAAAATGATTTTTTATTGCTTTTTTGTTATCTTAATATCCGTTACGAGACCTCTAGCAATAGGGTCATTCTACGCAAAACGTCCCAGCCATTTTGGCAACAATCTCAAATGTATCCGACAAGAAAAAGTAAACATGACTGATTGCCCTTTCATGGAATCGGTATAACACGAAAGTGAAACGTGTCTTCACAGGAGCGGTTGAGCGTTTATTGTGGATTGTTTCACCACAAGTGCGAAGGGATGAATGCTAAAGCAACAAATTGTAATGTCGCGCGAAGAATGACTAGCAGCTCGAAACTTTCAGCGCGCCCTAAGGCAGAAAAGACGCATGAAAAGAGCATACACAGTACGAGCGCGAACTGACAACTGTCACGATTGTTACTTCTTTGTGTGAGAAAAGCGCGCTCCTATCGGAAACGCAGCCGTTGAAGTGAGCGAAGCGACCTTCGTGCTTTCTGTAACGTCAACGGAAACTCGCGATGAAAGCACAAGACCTAGAAACCGCCACTATCACGAGATTTGCGCGCGCGCACGAGAGACACCTCTGTAGAGGCGCGCTCGCCTCGCAACGCTCGGAGCGCCATCTCGCTAGTGATTACAAGAACACGCTGAAGCCACCGAGCTCTGAGTACCACCAACGGTAATTGGTGCATATAACTAGCTCGCTGTTAGGATGCTGAAGAACGTGCGCTCTGTGGTGAAGTGGTTCTGCGCCCGCGCGCTGCGGAGCGAGGGGTCGTAGGTTCGACTCCCGGCTTTGGAACTTCCTGTCATAGTTATTTCTTTGTCATCTGTTAGTGGATATTTTACAACGTCATATTCGTGACACAAATACGTCAATGGAGCTGTGGTGGACCCCGGCATAAAACAAGTTCGTGTTAAAAAATTGTGCTGATTTGTTGCATTGAAAACAGTGAATCAATAAAATATATCGTACATAGAAACATTTTTCGCGACGTGGAAGTCTCCCGAATCTCGCATAATATCATTTGAGTGATGTGTGTCAGAAAATTGAGGCTGACAGTATCTCTTCCCGTTTCATTAACAAATTCGGTTTTGAGAGACGCCGTAGTGGAAGGTTCCGGAAATTTCGACTATCTGGGGTTCTTTAAAGGGGCCCTGGAACGCGTTTCGAAGTAATCGTCGAATGGCTTCATTAAAGGAGTTTATTACCTCACGAGTCAACTGCCACATAGATTTTTAGAATCCGTGAAGTATGAGCCGAGTTACAAGAACGCACGCTTTGAGCGCTTTCTCTCGCTCCTATCACACCAGCGAGCACGCTGAAAGCTACGCCAGGGGGATGGGGGAGGTGACGACAAGAGCCAAGAACCCATGTCTGTCGTCAGTGCACGTCATGATCATGAACTTGACCACTTTCGTTTCTTTTTTTTTTCTTCGAACGCGTGGCTTTCTTTCAATGTGATCGCCAGCGAAGCCGTGCGGGCACGTCGCGGCATCCCGCAGCAGCCGCGGTAACCATGCAGCACACGATGCTCAAATCAAGCCAATGGCCGTGGACTTTCTGTTTATGGCGCGGTCATTTGGGCTTATGGCATTATTTTTCGAGAGAAGATCGAGCGAATGATAGGTGACTTTGATAAGTAATTGTGAATTCCAGGCGCGTGCTGCGCTATATTATTTGGTTCGCATGTTCACGGGAGCCTCGACTACCGATTGGCAGCGTTTTATGACTATGCTGAAAAAGTGTTCCAGGGCCTCTTTAACGTTCACCTAAAGCTGACCACACGGGCCTCGAGCATTTTCACTCAATGCAAACGCGGCCGCCGCGACCGGGATTCGATACCCTGACCTTCGGGTCGGCAGCCGAACAATATAACAACTAGACCATCGCGGCGGGTATTCCATATGAAATGATGTTCCACAATTATGTACGACATGTTACAATTTACGGGCCTATGTCAATAAAGGATTATATGGCATGACGTTCTTAGGGCTCTCGCTCAATTTTGCGAACCTATGTTGTCTTTTTTTGATCTCGATCGCTTTCGAGCACGGCTGCAGTTTAACCAAAAGCAGTCACTTAATCAAATTTGCGTGGTATTACATATGCAGAGCTATTCGGACGCCTTATGCCGCCCGATAGCTTGGCGTATTCCCGCATTAAGACTACACAATTCATTTCACATGAAAAAAGTTATCTGCTCATTTCACTGGCATGCTTTAATCCCGTTGGAAGCGCATCATTGTCGAGCCCAATCTTAGGTACGGTGAAATAGCACTCTCTCACCGAAAGCAGGACATAATAGTTCAACGAGGATTGGGGCAAAAATTACACTGTAAAATACGTGTGAAAATACGCGATGATGAAAGCGTGCCGCGGTTTTGCTTTCTGCCAACATTGGTTCTAGAGGTAAGACATATATGCAGGCAAATATTCGTTTGGATAACTAAATTGGGTAACATACTGAATAAAGAAGAGTATACAGATTATTAAAAAGGACACCAACGTGCCGTAGCATTTCGAAAACAGCCGTTGTGCATAGTCTGAGCAAGTGTAGCGCCTGGTTTGTGCACCTCAACTGCTCGGGGTGACGTTCGTGAGGAGAAACGTCCCGTATAACGTCACTCGTAGAGAAGCACGTCGCTATGGACTCTTGCTGTTGCAGTACTGATGCTGGCAAAATAGTGACAACCGCGAAGCGGCCGTGCATAGGTTACTGGTACCCCCAGTGCCACGGGTCAATCATTGACGCTAGCGCAATAGCAATACTGAGAGAACACCAGGCAGGAACCTTTCATTTAATTCATATTGCAGTGGTAGGGTGGCGTACGGGATGTTTATGCTCAGGTAACATGAGCCGGAGCTCTTCAAGTGCAAATAGTCTCAGCCATTTCCGAATCGCCAACTTCTACCACAGCGGCTGACAGCCTAGCCCCTCTTCCACATTGATTGCTCTAAAGATACGGCTATCAGTTGTCAAGCGCCATGTGTTACACTGTGAGCAAACATCACCAACCGGAAGTTTTTACAAGCTTTATCAAACCGCTGTGCACTGCACTCTGAATCATTATTTGTGCAAGGTCAATCTAAATAGGTCGCGAAAATCGGAACGAAAAGTGGTCGGAAACCTATTGCGACAAACATCAACACCCGCGTGACGATTAAAGCGCTACTAGGTGAGGGGGGGGGACAAATAATAAAAACAAAAAATTATTTAAACGTTTATTTTCATTAGTTTCAATTTTATTTGTCACGAATTAAATTGGTAGATTACTTTAATCAAACTTTACTCTTGGGTATGTGGTTGAGTGGCCAATTTTTTTCGTTTATTTTCAGAAACAGCGGGCACATGCAGGCAGTCTGGTAACATGGGCCAACGGTTTTGCCCATTTTCAGATGCAAGTGGCGTCGGTGGTTTTTGCGCAGTAGGTTTGTGCCTGTCGTCCGTAGGTGATTTCCTCGCATAAGCGTTGTTTTCTAGTCGTGGCACTTGGCAGAATGTAATATAGCCCATCGCAGCCATCGGGAACCGCTTCAGTGACTGTGTTTTGCCAGCGCACGGCCGGCGTGCTGTCGCCCTTCGGGACGATGAGTCCGCCACGCTACGCGAAGAAACGCTGCGCTGTCTACGGATGCAAGAGCAACATTTTAAGGCCAGGCAAATCTGTCTTTTTCGTCTTCCCGTTATCTTGCAGGCTTCCATTATGGAGCCGTCATAGTGATAAGAAAAAGAACGTGCAGCTATAAAAAAAAGTAAGAGGCGGCGCCCTGGCAAAAAAATTCATAATTTCGCGCCCATCGCTTTAAAACGTGACGTCATTTCCGCTTCCGGTTGTGACGTCATCTTTTTTTTAAATTCTGTTTGTCCCCTCCTCACATAGATGGCGACTGTTGCAACAACTAGTCACCGGCTTGACACATGGGCTTCTACGGAAGTTACGCTACCAGTTTACATATACCTTGGATTGTGCATGAAATAAAATGCAGCGCCGTTACTGTCCCGCATGAAGAAGCAATCTCCCTAGCTCTGGCTTTCCATGGAAGCTACCCTGTCACGCGCACTAGCGAGGGAAAGCGTTCATGAACATTTAAAAAAAATGTATGAGGCACAGTTCTGGCAGCACGCGAAAACATGGGACTGACAAAGGCGAATGATGGGCGAAAAAAATAACATGATGCGTCATACAAAGTTTTGATGACTGCTTTACAGGCCATGTATGGCATGCGCATCAAGCTGAGCTTCGATGGCTACTTCGATATCAGAAGCGACGACCACGACACCTGTTTCATGGACTACCTCGAGATTAGCCGATCGGGCAACTTCCAAAAGGACTCACAGCGGTAAGTTCGTGCATCGTAGATTCCTACCTAGCATACCCATTAAATTATTGGAAATTTAATAACAAGCATTGGGTCTAGTTTAACATTGTCACCGAAGCAGCGCAGACATGGCTGCGAGAAAAGGCTTCGTAGAACACATGTCATCAGCATGGTGTCTTGTTGCTCACGTTCTTTTATTCTGCGAGTGAAAGGCAGCCCTTCAAACTTGGCACCTTGCCCCACGCAGCGGGACCCACGAACAATTTTTACAAGAGATGAACAATTGTCACAAACGTGGTCATGTGAAACGGCACAACGTATGCATTATGCCAGGGCTACAAAGACACAGAGGCTACGAGGACACAACGATATTACTCGTGAATAACCTTGCTGAGAGCGCAGCTCGATTGAACGATAATGTAACTTGGGTGCTTCCGGTTGCACTGTTAGGAACTGATGCTGCCACAAAACTTGATTTTCTGTATCGAGCACACTTATTGGTGTGTGATAGTTCCCCTAGCTTTTAAAAAAAGGTGGCACGTGTATGCTACAACAGACATCACAAATCTCCCGCTCCAATGAAGCGTAATAATGGTGCCTCTGTATAGCGACTGCATTTACGAAGGCAGTTGCCTGACTAGGGGGTTGGCTCGGAAGTTCAACCCCTCTGCCTGAAATTCTTTGCGTTTTGTATGTTGATATATGCGCGCGCACGTGCAAACACACGCAAGAGCACGCATAGGATGTCGGACTTCCCATCCGTCTGGTAAAAAAAAAATCGCTATGCCCCTGCACGATGGCACATCTCTTTTGGCATCTCAATGGTTGACCCGCTTAAAAGAGAATTTTGAGAGGCTGAAGATAACAATGGACACGTCCTGTGCGCTTGGGCCCATTCTAAATCCCGGAGCTAGTACCATCTGTTTCGAACAAACGAACTAGCAAGAGAAAACGAGTGAGAAGTGCATTGCCTCCATGCAGGTACTGCGGACAGACGCGGCCTAAGACAATCATGTCTACAACGAACAGGGTCGAGCTGAAGTTTGTGACTGACTGCTGCGAAGAAGGACGTGGCTTCAAACTGCGCTATGACATTATCCCATCTTGTGAGTACAACACGAGTAATGTTTCGGGGGTGCAAAAAAAAACGGAGTTTAGACAGCTGCTAGCATGTAGCTTCATCAACTTCATTCATGGGAGAAATGTAATATATTACCAAATATTCTGTCGTAGTTCGTTGACAGTTTCGTGAGAGTGTCGACTTGTTTGCACTGATAATCAATACTGTGCGGCTTCAAATGACCAAGCATAATGGCGGCTACAACGCCTGCTCTATATGGTAGTGGATTTCGGCGTAATACTATAACGTATGAATAATAAAGAAGTTATTCGGGGAAAAGCGCAGAGTACAAATACTTTCTCAGTATTTCACTCCGCACTTTCGTAAACACAAAAGTAAAAGAGAAAACTTCATATGCACGGATGACCATAGTTGTGAATGTGATACTAGCTAGGTAGCTGTTGCTTTTACATTCAAGATCTTAGTGCGACCGGAATTCCTGAAAACAAAAAAACAGAATATGTGAACTTTCACCATTTCCTGAAAGCAATATGGACGACACATGAATATCCAACGTTGGGTAAATGCGGGTGCTGTTACGTAAAATATATGGGTAAGTTTGAAGTGTACGTGTTAGTTAGAGCTGTTAAATAAAAATGATAAACCTGCATTTTCGGCCAGGCTTTATTTGAAACGCTTACAAAGGTTTCCCTCTTGGCCCACCGTGGTGATCTAGTGGTTATGGTGCTCGACTGCTGACTAGAAGGTCGCAGGATCGAATCCCAGCCACGGCGGCCGCGTTTCGATGAAGAAAATGCTAGAGCCCTCTGTACGTAGATTTAGGTGCAGGTTAAAGAACACCAGTAGGTCAAAATTTCGGGAGTCCTCCACTACGGCGTCCCCCAAATCATATTGTGGTTTTGGTACGTAAAATCCCAAGAATTAATATTGTTATGTTAGATTTCCCTCTTCTCTTGAAATACCAGAGGTGGGAACAATATAATATTCATAGGAAACGTGAGTCATATTTCGTGAGGGACATATGCCGAATGTTTAGTGTGGGTTTCAATATATGTTCCTCACGCTGTTTCCAGAGTGCTGGCACAAGAAAATGGGCGTCGGAACTACATCCATCTTAATGTTTTTGTCACGTGCATTCAAATAGCTTATGAAATTGGCGTAATTTGCGACGAGCCCTGGCAACATTAGTTTCTCGATGAATATATTGCAAGGATACTAGGCTGCAGATAATACTTTTGTCCATACTACGTCGAAGACAATGTTATTAGAAGAGTATACATTTATAGTATGTCAAACTAGAAACAGATTGCCGATTTCTAAACTGAAAACACTTGCCGTTGCGGTTGTCACTAAAGAAAGACTTCGCTGAAAGAAACGTTTATTGTCAAGGAAATTATTTCACTTCTACGTACACGTGCAAACACCACATTCCATTAGCTGTGTGACAACGCTCTTACGACACTGTGAAGTGTGCGACTCATCTCGGGCTCTGAAGCTGTATTTGAGCTTGAGAATTACTGCGTTAGAAAGATTTCTTTGTTCAGTGAGCGGAACTCAAGGCGTGTGGCATCTGGATATGTGTGCTAGCAATTTTTCGTGTCCTTATGGTTCCCTTTTCAGTCCAAGCCATTTATTTATCAAAGACAATGAGCTAGACTATTTGTCTAATTTTTTATTGTAGCGTTAGCTTCTGGTTTTTGTTCTTGCTTTCTTGTTGTGTCTTTTGAGTGCATTTTTATTGTGAAAATACACCGACGTAGTTCGATAAATACTAAAGATACTAGTGCCAGCATTTGATCAGTATTGTTTACGCGTTAGTTGTAAACTGCTCTTGTTTAGCGTTGATTTGCACTCGATCTTATTCACTTCATTCTTTTCGTGCTATATTCATTGCTGTCTTGCGCAGACCTCTTTGTGTCGGCGCAACGCATTGACGTTGCCCTTGAATGACTTTTTTGTTTTTATTGTCTCGCTCTAACTTGTTTCTTTGTGTTGATGTTGCTGTGTCGTAATTACGACAGATTTGTTATATTTTTAGATCGAGCATTTTGCTTCCAAGCTCGTGGTACTTATCTCGTTTCATAAGCACACGTTGCTCTTGCATGTGAATGCAAGCCTGCGCGTACATGCGCTCAAGCTTACGCAGCATACAGTTCTGTCACTCTACAGCATGCTGCTCCTACTTCATAAACCTCTCGCTTATCTCGCTCTATTTCTGACATACTAAAATATACCCATTCAATGTCTCTGTGCCTATGTTCAAAGAAACAAAAACACATTATCCGGCGTCTTAAAACAGCAATTACTACCAACACCGCTTATATTTCTTAATCCAACACTTATAAAAGTGGCAGCATCCACTGTGGTTCATGGAGATGAATAACGCTGGAGTGAGATCTCATTACCTGTAAATGAGCAAGTCCTAATAAAGGTACGCTTTCTGTATAAAGCAGCGCTCTCGTAATTTACTGACAAGTACAGCACCCTGCATAATAGTGTGCCCTAAAAATTGACTCGCTAACCTGACATGACCTTTTCGAACGTGTCCGAAGGAGTCTTCACGGTTGCTATGAAATGTCGCTGTAATGTCCACGAGAATTCAAGCTGTTTCTTTGCAATTTCAGGGTTCGTTACGCCTACTCGACCTACAGAGAGGTACCAGCCTGTCCCTTGCCGTAAGTGAGTGTGTGTATTTCTGAATTGAAGAGGACTTGAAAAAACCGCTTTATAGCCATCGATAGTAAGGGTTATTAGTAGGTGCCAAATATACTTTATTTCTGGTTACAAAAAATGATCACGTGCTTCCAAGACACAAACAAATAAATAGCAGCGGTGATCAGCGCACACAGTCGTTTAAAATCTGCAACACCTCTATTACAGACGTGCTAAACTGTTCAACGCCGCCTCGCGTGATGCAGAAGTGTCGCTTGAAATCCAAGGGTGCACTTCAGTGTTTGGACGGTCGCACTGAAATCACGAGCCCTACTTTCAGATGCCGCGGCGAGGCAGCAAGAAAAGAAAATACAGATATCTCGTTTCTTTTTTTCTTTTATATAATGTTGTTTTTTAATAGTCATATGCTACTGAGCTGAGCTTATATGCTTTTCCTTCATTTCATTTGAACTAAACCCGCGCTTCAGAATATGAATCTCGCAGTAAGGCTTATTCAACAAATCATCGAAATATATTCGATATTGCTTGGTTCCACAGGGGTTCCGTACAGTGCGTAGTAACTTTTGACGATGTTAAAACTTGGTTATTTATCAATTTACGTTTACAGAACAGTTTCCCTTACTGCGACAGAAGTTAGGTGCTCCAAAGCGGCGCTGGTCTTGTGTCCGCCCGTCAAGAACATTCAATAGCTGTAAGCTTACTAATCACCCTTATTCATCCCATTAGTCTGACGCCAATTACTGTCGTCATCAACTGCCTTACCGCTATGAATGTTGTTGGCCTCAGGACGCCTCGTCACACGTAATTTCGCCGCTGCCAGAGCTGGAAAAAAATCAAAGCTTTCTGAATGGCCTTGCTGAAACTTGAACCCATGCCGGTTGGGCAGCACGATCATGTAAACTAGCTTCATTTTTTTACGCATTTCTGCAGAATCATAATATGAAATTGCGTTGCATAAAAGATGTACGCCACATAATTCAAGGGGAGGGCTGAGTTGTAAGATGTGATCGGAGATCCGAGGGTGCTGTTTCTTGCTCTTCAATTCAGTTTTACAGTTCCTATTCATCACCAAATATTATTTACTAATAAATAATGGTTAAGCCCGTAGGCAAGCCAGTTTTCTAAACACAGTGCTCGCTAAGACTATGCTCTAGAAGAGATACTTGTTTTAGTTGGTGGTAATTCATCATGCAAGGACAACAGCGCTAAAAAAGACGACCAAGAAAGACACGACACAGGTGCACGTGCCCTTTTTTGGTCCTTGTCTTTTTTAACGCTGTTCTTGCATATGTCAACGCATACGCAGTATGCTGCTCCAAGCAGTGGGAAAAGCAGAGCCGTCTTTATATGCCTATAAAACTATGTGAATTAGGTGGCACAATGCATCTGAGCTGCATGGAGCTCTATTAAAAAAATTATGCTGTATTTTACGCTATTTGATTGTGTCTTCGAGTATTCAAGTTTAAAGAGCAATTGTTGCGCTTTTGCAGACACAACAGATTGTGGAAAACCACAGGAGCTGCTTCCCAGGATTGTCGGCGGTCAAGAGTACACCGAGCACAAACACCCCTGGCTCGTAAGTCTGCTGGGCGCAACTAATTGCGGGAATGACGACCATAGGCAACACGCGCCCCTACAGGCCCAAGTTTCTTCCTTCAAGAAGCCCTACTGCAGTGGTAGCTTAATGGCTGAAGTGTGGAGGTGCTGCTTTTATCAATCAATCAATCAGTATTTCTTTACATAGTAAGATAATAAAATACAGGTAAATAGCCACAAGGAGGTCTAAGGTTACAAACCGCAGACGGGACCTGCCATGTTAATAGACAAGAAAAATGAATAACATTTCGATATGAAAATACAAAAACAACTTCAACACGCAGCACGTAACAAATACCGCGTCAAATATTCGAATAGTTACTATTAAACTCATGAAACACCGAGAGTTAATAAAGTTAATGGAGCGCGACAGTTTTACATCGAGTAAAAATATTTTTAGCTTTTGCCTAAATAAATAAATAGGCATTATTTCTTTTGGTTCAGATCAGAGTGAATTGCATAATGAAATGAATGAGAAAATGATACTATTGTTTTCATAATTAGTATGAATTTTAGGCAGGAGAAGGTTAATATGGACCGCAAATATAGTTCTGTTGGGATGAGATAACAGGGAGGCAGGAAAAATGTCAAATGGGAGCATGCGATGAGAAGTCCTAAAAAACCGAAACACACATATTGTAAATGCATTGCTGAGAGAGGAGTAGTATGTAAACTAGAAGAAGATACGATGCCATGGCTTCAGTCGAGCAACGGAAGTAAGTCAAACGGCTTGCTTATGTAGTACCTTCAGCGGCCAACAATGGGCTGATTAGGAATTACCCTTGACATAATTTAGTAACTTAGAGGGTTATGAATGAATGCTTAATACAGCGCTCTATGAGTGTTGAAGCTAGAGCACTTTCTCGATTTCAGGAAGTCCCTAATTCCGCATGAAATGGTTAAAAAAATTGAAGTTATGTGTCGCGGAAATTTCAAATGGGCGCCAGCAATCACACGTAAAGATTTTGCATGGTGACTTAAAGGAATTGCTGGTGAAGAAGAAGCAGTACCCGTACAAGCCTATCTGACGTCGGGTACCGCCCTTCGCCGCTATGTCGTCACCGGCTTGGATATAAGCGAAAGCCCAGACGAGTTAAAGTGTCTAACATGTGCCTTGCACCAAGTGGTTAGTGCGTATTACATGGACAAACGTCGTACGTGTCTCGTCACTCTGAGGGGTCCTCCAACTCCCACCGGCACATTATTTACTATGGCGTCTTACTGCAGTTTCGTCCCTACCGGTCATTATTGGTTCACTGCTACAGTTGTTTCCGTACTCAACATACGTGCTCCTCGTGTCCGCATGTACTTGATTCGAACATGGCAGGTAAAGTGTGGCTTAGGTAAATCAAATTGCCGTGAAATAACAGACAAAGCGTGCCCCACCAAGCAACGAGCCACGAGAGCTAAGCACAAAACACACCGAAAGAATTTCAAGGCTACAAACCCATGCACTAGTAGTGCAGTACTCACAACTAATCGCGTCGCATAACTAGAAGGCAATGATGACACTGAAGCAGAAACTTGTCTTACGCCTCCTTGGATATATGTGAAAGAGCAGAGGAGTTAAAGTGCATTTGACAGACTGCGAGGCAGCGAAACAGACATCCCAAAAACGAATGAGATGTGGCCACGCCATCTTCGAACACGGAAATGGACTCGGATCCCGCATTAACTGAGCTCCAGAAACGCTTGGCATCGTTGCAAAAAGTCTATCACCTGACGCAGCGTCGTGCCGCAGTACGTCAACGCACCACCATATCGCCCAAACACCACGGAACACACAAACGTGTGAGCAGGAGCATCTTCGATGACACCAGTCTCAGCCTGTGCCTGTCTCCCCCGATACCTTCTCTGCAAAGGAGCTGCTGCAGTTTGTAGCCAAACAACCGCAAAACATATCGGAGGTGTTAGCAGCTAATGTTCCAAAATGACTTTCCAGGTGATCAACCAGTCGCTCCCTGGCCTTCTACAATGGAATCACTGCAGTTTGAAAATAAAGGTTGTCGAGCTTCATAAGCGCATGTGCATGAAAAAGAAAAAAAAAACGTCCGTGTGGGCGTTGCTTCTACAGGATACCAATCATTGTCACGCCTCTACTGTTTTCATGCATATACTATCGCTTCTATTGTAGACAAGCGCTGCGGCGCTCCGGACTGTACCCCTGGAAAAGTGGCTGTGTATGTCACCACCGAATTTCGACAGTCACCCATCCCGCTGTCAGAATGGCGCAGTTGGTGGCAGGAAGTGGTTGCCGTGTTGGTTCGACTTCATTGCAGTGACGTGATTCTGGTGTCTTGTTATGTGCTACTATACAGTGTACAGAACTCGCACAATAATCTCGGGTGGCTGCGACATCTGCGGCGTGCGTACTCTGGTCGACCAATATTAGAGACGGGTGACTTTAATGAACTGCATAGGACTGGCGTTACCCCACTACGAGCCAAAGGGGTCAAATTGTGGTGGTAACATTCGTGGACGCACAGTTCGAGCTGCTGAATTCACCAGACGCACCAACTCAGCGCCGCGATAATGCGGATGCTCCTGCTTATTCTCCCGACCTCACTTGGTGGCATGGCCATGCATCGCTCAGTTGGAAAGAAGAACCAGATTGTTGGGTTAGTGACTATCGCCCCATACACGTAGGATTGCAGACGGATAGACCACAAGGTTTGCGCCTTAAGTTCCATGTCACAAATTGGTATCTCGTCCGCTGTAAGTTAAATCAGTGAATATCAGCAATTGCGGCGGCCGCTCCCGTAGATCCATTAGACCTCATTGGAAATATAGTTTCCAAGGCTACTTTGAGTGCTTGGGTCGACGAGTGCCGTCCTACACTTGATCTACAACAGCTACGCTTGTGCGCAGAGCGTCGTCGTACAGAGAAATCACTTGCTCGCTCCCCAGATTCTTTTGTGGATGAGTACAACCTCAACCGAGTGAATGCAGTAGCTCGCAGACATGAAAAGCGTCTTTCTAGACGCAACTGGATGGAATTGCGTGCGTCGCTTGGACCTTCATCTACAACGTATTCGATTTGGCTTACCTTTCGGGCGGTAGAGCGAGTTGAACGAGTACCCAATTCAGTATCCAGCGCGTGCCTGGCGTCTGGAGAAGATCCTGATCTATTTGCACCAGAGGTTGCAAGATCCTTGTATCCAACCTTAGACAGTGCGCCAGCCGCTTTCTCGCGTCCGTTCTTCATTCCGAAACAGGCGGGTGCAGTCCAAGGCACCGAAGATCTGGAAGGTATGGACTCATTGTTTACAATGGCCAAGCTGTTGGCGGCGATCAACAAGGGTAAACCTCGGACAGCTCCAGGCGTTGATGGGATACCATATGAAGTATACAAAAACATGCAGGGCTGGCATTTATATGGCTCCAGGATACCATTAATGGTGTCTGAATATCGGGAGAAGTCCCATCGTCATGGATACATGCAGTTGTTGTAGACATCCCAAAACAAGGCAACCCCCCTGGCATTCTCGGGAACCTGCGCCCAATCGCGCTTACTCTAATGTTATGTAAGCACCTGGAGCGAATGATGGCTACGCGCCTTACATGGGGGCTAGAACTTTTCAAGTGGTATCACCCCGCCTATATCGGATGTCGGCCTCAACTTGGAACCGAGGACGGCCTAGAATACTCCTCTGCGATGCTTATAGGTGGCTGCTCACACCATGTACGAACTTTGATTGCAATGGACATGCATTGCACCTATGACAATGTCAGCCACGAAGTAATCCTTGAGGTTCTTCAATGGATTCGCTTGCCAGGTCGTGTCCGTGCATTCCTCAGTTCCTTTATTCGAGAGCACTCCTTTTCGGTCTGCATCTTAGGTAATAGCTACGGCCAATTCAACACGCAACCTGGAGTGCTACGAGAGTCTACATGTTCTTGTACCAATATTATTCAACGTTGCAAGAAACTTGGAACTAAGAGCATATATGGACGCCGGGTTAGCATCTTCTATATTGCACACCTCCTTAATGGACATTCACAAAGGAGATATTCGGCGCGCCACGCGATATCTAACGTCTCTTCGTGGTCATGACCTCCCTAGTGGACTTATTCGTCAAGAGGAGGTATCGCTCAGAAGAGTTCGCGTGAGTGCGGCTTTGACGCCTTCAATCCGCGCGAAGGGGGGGGGGGGGTACACCGAAACAACATTGAACGGCCCAATTCGTCCTGTGCGGGTGCGATAAGCAGAACTGAACCCACATGTCAACCAGACCTGCTGTTATGCGTTAGACATCCCCATTAGAGCACTGCACGGGCCGGGGCCGGCCCGCGGGCCGGGCCGGGCCGTCCGAAGCGTTTTACGGCGGGCCCGGGCTGGGCTCGGGCTTGAAAGTGCGGGCCCGGGCCGGACTTGGACGCGCTCATAAAAGGCGTAAGTCGGGCCTTCGAGCACACGTGAATGTTACGCATACCATGGTCTAAGGTACACTGTGGCAAGCTGAAGTGACACGTGTATATATATATATATATATATATATATATATATATATATATATATATATATATATATATATATATATATATATATATATATATATATATATATATTAACAGCACTAACAATGGGCCAGATTACGGTTGTTCCCATGGGCGGCATAAAGTTTTCGGTCTTTTATTCGAGGTTGCCACATACGATATATTTAATTTATATTCTTTGGTATTACGTGCCAAAACCACGATATGATTACGAGGCACGCCGTAGTGGCACCGGATCAATTTCGACCACCTCGACTTCGCCAACGTGCACCTAAAGATAAGTATATGCACGGGTGCTCTTGCATTTCGCCCCCACCAAATTAAGGCCGCTGTGACAGCGGAAATCGCACCCGCGTCCTAGGACTTAACAGCGAAACAGCTTAACCGCTGAGCTACCACCGTGGGCAAAGCAACATTTCGAAGCATGTACACACCGGATTTTCCGTCAGATCGCCCGCTACAAAGCGCACGGCATCATTAATAATCATCGTCAACAACTAATATCCTCTAGCGGGCCCGGGTCGGGCCTGGTCATAAAAAAGCGCGCCCTGGATTAGTTTAGTAATGAGCACCCGGGCCCGGGCAGGGCCCGGGCTTCGAACGACGGGCCCGGGCCGGGCTCGGGCTGGGTACGGTCATGTACGCCCGGACCTGGGCCGGGCCCGCGCTTGGAACCACGGGCCCGGGCTGGGCTCGGGCTTCATAAAGCGGGCCTGGGCCGGGCCCGGGCCGTAAAATCCGGCCCGTGCAATGCTCTAATCCCCATTACCTCCGTACTAGCAGAGTTAGTTGCCCTCTGTGATGGTCTCGCCGCACTGTAACCACTCGTCGACATGCAACACCCATCAAATCTGATCTTTTACACGTACTCGACGCAAGCTGTTCGCGCACTCCATCGCGTTGACCTTTCTGTGGGCGCAGCAGTGCAATTTCACCCTTGTGCTGCGGCTTATCCATGCTCAGTTCGAGTTTGTTGGATTCGCCGATCTAGTGTTCCCGCTCATGCCACGGCAGATGCCGCTTGCCATCGTGTAAAAGTAATGTACCCCTTACCTCTGCTCCTGCTGCCACCTTCTGACACTGTGGACATTCAGAAAGAAAATATTCGGCGCGCCACGCGAGATCTTATGTCTCTTCGTGGTCATGACCTCCCTAGTGGACTTATTCAAGAGGAGGTATCGCTCAGAAGAGTTCGCGTGAGTGCGGCTTTGACGCCTTCAGTCCGCGCGAAAGAGGGGGGGGTACACCGAAACAACTTCGAGCTGCCCGTTTTGTCCTGCGCGGGTGCGATAAGCAGAACTGAACCACCTTTTATGGAAATGCCCTGGGCTACAAGCGGCTCATCGGCGGACTTCAGCACACCAGGCCGCCTGACTAGCGGCGATGCATATGCAGTCCGAATCGTAGGTCCCTCGTGGACTTTATGGCCCTATGGAGGAAACACAGCTGAAAAATTTTGCGTAATGTCTAGTGATGCCGTAGGGCGAACTAATGCAATAAAAATTGCTACAGAGTTGACAGAGATGTGGGGAATAATGAGCAGTTTCTGTTGGATGAATGAAAAATCATTAGGGTAGTTTTAGATGTATTATTAGATAGTTTAATAGAGTCGCACAACCCAACGAGACAGGGTCAGCGTGAAGGTTAGATACGAGTGTCGCATAATTAGGGTGCTGAGAAAAGATGGTAGTGTATTCAGCGTAAACAAGAATGAATGTTAAGGCAAACACCAATAAAGTATATCAGACAAAAAAAACAAGATACCCAGAATCGATGTTCGTGGAACACATCTATTAGTAGGGGTGGTACAGGACGTGTATGTTTATTGATAGAGATGGGTGTGGGACCTGTTAAGAACAAAAAAAAATTGAAATAGTATCACTACAGGGCCAGTTTGATGGCCTAGCCCCCTACGTGCCTCAGCAGGCTAAAGAGAACGCCTTTAGAAAATATCCCTAATGTAAAGTGATTTCTGCTGCTTGGTGCACCTAGCTTAAGGCCCATGGTTTCGTCAAGAATTTCCCTCGTGCGGGCCAACGCGTTGAAACGCTTGACGGGTTTTCACAAAGCGGACGAAGTGCTGCCGAGATGCCGTTGCGCTCTCTTCATTGGCAGTCATAGTGGAGAGCAATCATAGGCAGGTGTAATTATTTCTCTTTCCTCTCGGTTGTATTGTGGTTTGGTCTGGAAAATATTAACACAGGAGCCATCGATGTGGCTCTTTTATGAGAGAAAAATGAGGGAAAAGAAAGCGAGTGACCAGGGGCTTGATATTGAAGTTACTGTTTTGGACCTCCGCGCTTTTGTTACAGGTTGCCATCTTCGACAGCTACAATTCCTTCATCTGCGTCGGTAGTCTGGTATCTCGGAGCCATGTTCTAACCGCGGCTCATTGTTGTGACGGGTAAGTGGCGCCCTCCTGACAGCCAAAATAAGTCTTTTAGGTTGCCATAACGCGGGTTCTGCAAGCATTGGGACCGCACAAAGAATACCTGATGCGATGTTTAGTTGTGAGTTGATAGCCACACATCTCGCGTATAACAGCCGCTACTTTGTCAATGCGGTGAAAGAACCATGAAACGTATTTTCCTGGCGGCGAAACAATAATAGCCAACTTGGAATATTCAGTTTAAAAAAAAAGAACGATACAAACAAAAGTTGCGGGCAAAATAAGATGGAGAACACTCGTGGCAAATGATCCATGAGGTCATGAGGTCGCACTATCTTATTAATGCTCCGGAGTACACGCATGGTACACTATCCAAGACATGCTATATGTAGCGTGGTGAAGGGACGCGGCTCCTGTTGCGCCTACAAAATAGTAGAGGCTGGGCTGTTCACTTACCGCCCAATATATAGGGTGTTTCAAGAAATGTGTCCAACCTTCTAAAAAAATGAGGAAAATGCGGTCTTTGATTGCTGCCTTCAGAATTGGTTTGTGGCAGGGATTTTAAGATGGTTAAAGAAATTATTTGGGACTGTAATTAAGAAGGTAGATTAATTAACTTTTTAATCAGTGGAGTCAAGTGACTGTGTCAAATTGGAAATTGAAGTCCTTCGTGCCGGAAACCCATCCCAACAGTGAGATTTCGATAAAGCAGCCTCTAGTAATAATTACGAAGTAATGAAATTCAACCAAATTCGATGGCTTTCGCTGTTGAAAGCCGTTGCATTTGGTTGACATTCATTACGCCACAACAATTACTACAGGGCGCTTTTTCGAAATCTCAAAGCTCGGATAGGTTCCTCGCATGAAGAACTTCAATTCTCCCATTTGACACAATCACCTAACTCCACTAATTAAAAAGTCAATAATTGTAACTTTCTTAATTACTGTGCTAAATGATACCCTTAACTACCTTAGGATTCCTGCCGCTACAGAAAAAGAAATTCTGAAAGCCCCGAGCAAATATCGCATTTTCCTTATTTTTTGACAAGGTTAGACACATTTCTTGAAACACCCTGTATACCAACGGCACTCAGCTGCCTGCCTAGTTTAAAATCCGTGATCTTGGAACTACATCTGCGTGACCAAGAAGAGGCTCGAGCCCACCATCACTTAGATCTCATCTTCTTCTCATTTACTTCGCAGCCGATTGTACTTATCGGCCGCTCAGAAGCTTTCTGCACACAAAGTGGCTTTGCATTGTCCCCGGAATTGGAGGCATTGGAAGGTTTCTGCACCTCACGTGGATTTGCAGTGCCTCCGGGATCGGCCCACCTTTGAACAAGCAACGATGTCATTTCATGCCGTCATCATGTGACATCACGTTATGTAGCGTCATAGTGACGGCATCATGACGCCACAAACTTTGGCGACATTTGACGTCATGATGACGTCGTAATGCGACGTCATCACAGTATGATTTCTTGCATCACTCGATTGTGTCGACGCCGACACCGATGGACACTTTTTTGCGCTAGATGAGGCAGCTAAAGCCTTCGCCTTTATAAAACGAGTCCCACGTTCTCCTGACGGAACTAGCCAGGCAAAGTTGGCGCCGTTATTACAACTAGCAATGTATTGCACGAGGACAGTGCCTTGGTGCCGTTTTCAACAGGTAAGAGAGTACGCAAACCAAATTCTATATGCTCTTTTTCGGACCAAAAAGCTGCATGGGTCAGGAGAATGCGCAGACTGCGTGTTCGTTTGATGCTTACTTTTGTAAAATTTCTCAATTTTTCTGGGAAAATGTATCTGCCATAAGGAAACCGCAAATTTTATGACCATACTTGAAGAGTAAATCTGTCTTGTTGGTGCAATGCTGCTGTCATTGTAGTCTCGTTTGCTTGTCGTTACGGCTTCACTTTTAGACTTGGTATTTTGGCACTATAGTGTCGAGTTTATTGTTTTTACACATGTCTCAATTGTTCCCTGAATTGAAAAATTCTTGCCAGTTAAGTCTGGAAATTGTCGCGCACGTCTACAATGTTACTTTACTCATATATGTTTTCACCATTCTCAGTCAAAAAAGCCTCAGCGTCAAGACGGGTGTCCATCGTCTCACCGATGGCCCACACCAGGCGGTTCACCGCTGTCACATGCATCCGCACTACAGGAAGCGAAATCTCGTTAATGACATCGCCCTTCTAGAGCTTACAGTCAGCGTGAACTACAACGAGTTCCAAAGGCCCATATGCCTTCCTCTCGACGCCAAGGACATGGTGGGAAAGGATGGAGTCATAGCCGGGTGGGGCCGAGAGTCGTACGGTGAGTACCAACTGGAGGATCATTACTGATGTAGAGTAAAATTGTGCTGCCTCAATTTTTGCTTCTTAAGAGGACTTTGAATAGCATCGGCGCAAATTTATTTCCCCTTGTCGCGCTTACATCTGGCGGCAGTTCCTCGCCTTTTCTAGCACGCTTTATTTAGGTTAAAGCATTGTATTTAGATTTGGCCCAACTATACGCGAAATATTACGATGAAAAAACGGCGTTTGTGGTGTCCTGACTTCTTTCTTGTGTCCGTGTGTGCACGCCCTGTCTTTTTAGAATGAAAAAAAAAACTGGTTCCTTCATATGAATACTATAAACGTTACTCATTTACTATAACTTTTAAAAAAGGAAGACACCCGAAACTGCTGGAAATGCTAGTAAATATGCAGGACTGCCTGCTCAATCTCCAATCTGTTCATACCTATGCGCTGGGTTCTCCATCAGGGGGAGCGAAATTTCGCCTCTGGCACCCCATTCGATTGATCGATTCTGAAAAACAAACCTTCACAATGGATGCAAAAATGAAACTGAAACCATGACGCGTTGTTCACAACGGCCTACCCTGGTCCCCGGTTTTCTGGGGGTGAATGTGCGAAATAGTTTTTGCTTTGCAATGTTTGGGGTACTTAGCCGTCACTATCCTCAAAAACCTGCATCACACATTAAACAACGACGACACAGGTCTAATTGAGCAAAAGTATAGGGCGGACTTGTGCCCCACTATAGAGGATGAGGGCGGGTGCCCCCCTCCCCCATCCCCCTTGCCTCCTGGGCACGCGCCTTTGTATCCGTGTACCACGTAATGGGCTATTTACGCGTTGTTTCTCATGTTTTGCTCGTGCCCTAATCATTGCGCATAAGTCAACGCGTTCAGTATCTCTGACCCTTACTTATTTACAGGCCATTTGAGAAACATCCAAGGATTACAGGAATGCAATCCCTTACAAAAATTTGTACCAACCGTCAATAGACAGTTTATTGGGAAAAGTCGATAAAACCTACCGACGGTATATTCAAAGTCGTTAGACCGTCTTATATGCCAGCAACCAACATTCCGTCGACTATTGGCCACCGATAACCAATAGAAATTTCCTTAATAACTTTCAATAGACGCTAAAGGAACGTTCAATTGAAAGTTGTTAGACCGTTTTTAAACGTCTTATATACCAGCAACCAACATTTAGTCGACTATTGGCCTCCGATAACCAATTGAAATTTCCTTTATAACTTTCAATAGATGCTAACGGAACGTTAAATTGAAAATTACACTGTTTTTAAGCGTCCTAAATACCTGTTACCAATGTTTCTTTGACTATTGATCATTGAAGCTTGGTTGATGCATCTTGCCTAATGGAAATTACTCTTACTTTAGGAGAACGGCCGAATGTAAATGCAGGCCCTTCTGTGCTGCATGCCCTAGTCACCCTGGCTTGTGTTACGGAAGAGCCTACACTTACACTTGGCCATCGTCCCAAAGTGGGATGATCTCAAGCGGGAAATATAGCTGTAATAAATGTTGCTGTAATGTGCAATAAAGCTTTTCATAATGTAGTTCTTCAACGCACCAACACATGCTTAAAATTGTGTTAGGTACATCAAGTTTACTGTAAACATTAAATTATATGTAAAGTCCACAAATGTTCACACAGGAAATATTTTGACAGTGTGCCAGCACATCTGAGTAAACATTTAACTATAGTGATGACTGAAGTTCTGACGCATGTTAGCAAAGTTCCTGTCCAACTGACCAAAATAAGTGAACACGAATTTCAAACAAAGATGTTTATTTTTTAGCACAACATGTGTTTACATCTATAAAAATTATTGGCCTGATAGAGCACAGAACTTCGAAAAAGGTCCCTAATGTGTAAACTGCGTGGCAAAACGACAATACTAAGGAAAAGATCACTTGCATAAATAGAAATTATTTGTAAGATAATCAGATGTATATATACGAGGGGAAATCAAAAAGTAAAGCGACTTTTGCTATCTCTCCCCCCCACTAGGGTTTGTTAACACTGCTACACTCGGCGACAACTTTTCTAGACAGCGCTGTGGAAGCTACAGAACCGAAACGCATGCCTGCTACCGCGCTAAAAAATAGTACTTAAGTTTGCCGATAATTTTCTGATTTGCTTTGCTGAAATAAATGCTGCTTTATTTATTATGAGACTGAAACAGTGGCGGAAAGTCACAGGTAAAATACAGTTATTGCTCACTTTGCAAGAATGTCGTCCAGTTCTTTCTTTATCATAGACAGCACCACCCTTTCAGCATGCCCGTTTTCCGTAGTAAACAAGGTGTCCATGACGTAGTGAGTCAGTGTGCGGCCGCAAATGCATTGTTTGGTTCTCCAAGAAAAATATACCCGTAATATGACACTAAAACGTACACTGAACAATCAAGATGTCTCTCCCATTCACATTTCTCGTGTATATGTTTTTTTAAACGTGTGAACGATGCGAGCGAGCAAAACCGAAATCAGCCGCAAGCTGCTGTACTACTTGCGGAGCCACACGAATGTGCGGAAGCCCCGGCTCCGTAGCCTTGGCTCCACTGTCAAGATAAGTTGTTGCCGAGTATAGTATTCAGCACTGGATTAGCATCGTCTGCAACACTTCTCTGGAATGTGTCACTCTTATTCCTGCTTTAGTCAGAGTGTAGCAGACCGTTAAACATGGCAGTCCCATTGTCGATCTTCACCAGGGAGGAAATGAGGGCAGTGATTCGCTTTTCTCTGCGGAAGGTGTTAAACCTGCAGAAATTATTCGTCGAAAGCAAGTATATTATGGTGACATTTGTTTATCATGAAGCAAGATCTCTGAATCCATACTGCGTGTCGAATATGGAATAGCTTTTTGTGACGTGGAAAGATCGAGCAGGCCATCAACGTTTGGGTATCGTGATAGAAAACAGACGAATCACAGCGGACGAAATCGCAAATACTTTAGATATCAGTTTTCGTTCACCGTATTCCATCTTACAGAACAGGCTAAGTTTTTCTAAAGTGTGTGCAAGGTGGGTCCCAAATGAATTATCAGCACATCATAAGGCACAGAGTTTTGACATATCTCTCATAAACATTTGACCCGTTATCGTCGTGAGGGAGATGGGATTTTTTAGAGCAAACTGTTGCTGTATATGAAACTTGGGTACATCATCACAAACCAGAAGGTAAAGCTGCGAACATAACTTAGAAACAGTCATCACCAGAATTTAAGGAATCTGAATGTCAACCATGAGCTCATAAGATTATGCTAACACTATTCTGGAACAAGGACGGTGTCGTAGCCGTTCATTTCACCCCAAGAGGTGAAACTGTGAAGTGTGAACTAATGTGATGTGTTGCGAACCAAACTGAAACCTCCAATCAGATTCAAATGTCATGGAAAACTGCGAAAACGTGTCATCCTGCAGCAAGATAATGCTCGGCCACATTCTGCCAAGCAGACTGCCAAAACAATAAAGTTGGGTTTTGAATTGCTGGAACACCCACTACACAGTCCAAATCTGGCTCCAAGTGATTTTCATACGTTTGGACCATTGAAAGAAGCACTCGGGGGAACAAGATTCGCTATTGACGCAGAAGTCATGATGCTGTGCAAAATTGGTTACAGGTGCAACCGAAAAACTTTTTTTTCTGACGGAATCAAGAACCTTGTGAAACATTGCACAAAGTGCGTTGAAGTGCAGGCAGGTAATGTAGCAAAAATAATGTATGCTTCAGTTTTCTATCATTAGAATAAGTGCACCATTTCTCGAATCTGCCTTTACTCACTGACTTCCCCTCATACTTAATAGTTAACAAGTAAACTATCTGGAACCATAAAAATTTACATTAGAGGCATCAGAAGTTAAAAAAGCATATTGACGCTGTTGACAGTGCAGATACACAACTGAAAAAAAAGGAAAGAAAAGTACGAGAGTGTGATAATATTTGTAAAACATGTGCTGTAAAAACCGCCAAACTGCATGATCACAAACATGCCCAAGGCTTATTTACAGCTCACTCTATGTATGTGTATAAACTTGCGCATTACAAAATCACAAAATTTGACAAGACAATGTAATTGGTGTTAGATTAACTTAACGTGACTGTTCATACACTTGCACATTACAAGATCACAGCTCTTCACTGCTGCTTGCACAATCCATCTTCAGCTGCCCAGGCGACTCTGGTTACTTCGACAGAAGTGGGGCCACGGTGTTCCTTCTCTACAGTAGATTCATACCCGGAAGCCTAAAACAAAAACGGGAATAATGACCAAAAGTTTCCCAAGGAATGGTGTAACATACAGTATGCTCCCGTCATGCTGAAATTTTCTTAGTTCTGTGTGGGTATAAAAGCAGTGCACGGCCAACATATTCAGTAAAATCTGATTCCACACAATGATAAATGCAAGGGCATGCTGAAGAATAACTGCAACAAAAAGCGTATTGTGGCAGAACTTTTTATACATTTGATATCAAAGATCTGAACTTTACCCTTTTAGCACACTCATGCACCAACGAAAAGCTACAGCTCTTAGGCAAAGACGCCCCCTGTGAGCTGTATGTGTTAACCACGTGTAATTGAAAGTTAAATTCTGTGTGTGACTAATGGCCATTGGCTGCTATCGGTAAGTTCTGTTCTTGCGGCGAAACGTGTGCATGAGTGCATCCACACAGGTACATTTGTGTTTCTGTAGATATACTATGATACTCATATGATGTGTTTCTTAAAGGGAATGCAATGCAATATGCATCATATGAAATTTTATTTATTGCAAAAAAGCACAATACCACTGCATATACATGACGGTATGCACATTCATCATGCATCCATTGCAGGTAACACCCAAAAATTAAATTACATGTTAACTTGTGAATACAACTAATGTAGCTTTCTTCAGGCTGCTCACAATGAGACGATTATATAATGTCAGAAATTCAGTTCGCTAAATGACTATTGTGTACTGCCAAATTGTGGTCATTAGTTTCCATGATTCTGGTTGGCTAAAAAAGGCAATACTCCTCACCAAAGAAGCACAGGCCGTATGGGGAAAAAGGTTGAAATGCTAAGACTTACAAGGCATCAATCTTGAACCACATGCCATCACAATAAAGCACGCAAGCTTTAGCAACCCCCGGCACCCAGAATCCTGGAAGCTACTGACCGCACTTTAGCAATACACAATAAGCATTCTGTGAAACTGATGTTTGAAGTTGTATCAAACATCAGTTTGATACAACTTCAAAAAGCAGTTGTTGATGTTTGAAGTGTTGTCACGGTGTTCCAATGCCAACAGCTTGAAAAAAGGCAGTCTAGATCTGTTGTGTGCTCACATAAATACATTGTCTAATTTTACATTTGAGCAGCAACACATGCATGACTTACGCATGCGTACCGTGAAGTATGCATAACTTTATTGAGTTTTCACCAATAAATAAAATATTCATATGCTGCACATACCACAGACCCCTTTAACGTCTGTAGAGTATGCCTGTAGAATTTACTATATTCGATAGACCGTTAGCCTTGTCATCATCAGAGAATGTGATTGGAGGTGGTGCTACAAACTATGTTTTATAATGTTCGTACATGTAAAGGTAGTTAGCGAAGTTTTTACGACAAAGCGGGGCGACGGGCATACAATTCTTAATAACCAGAACAAAATCATTGAAGCTAAATATGGTGGAAACAAGCAGAATCAAATAAATTGTGCTCGAACGCATGTCCTAATGCTCAACCTAGCGCTTGCACAGTTAAGATACGGCTATTCGGCCACACATAGACAAGAATCCGTTCGACTACAGTTCAAGTTTAACTAACGGCTCAACAGGCACGGGTGCCGGCCGCATCAGGCAACCTATCGGTACCTATGTTGCGGGTGAATTAAAACGTCGGTCCGAATTTAACTAAACTGGCTGTATTAACACCTAAGCGTAAATGCAAGCACACGCATTAACACGAATATCACGGTAAATACGTGCCTTTGCGGATGCATACACATGCACACGTTTGGTCACACGCAAGGAAAACACGTCTCTGATAGTAGTCACATAACGATCCTGTAGCTGTTGAAAAGAGGACGCGCAGCGTATGGAACTTTCTTGGACACGTTCACTTTTTTAGCGCTCAAAACGAACAAGGACGGGGGAAAAAACAACGCGGACACCGCGTCATTCTTTTCCGACCTTGTTCGTTTTGTGCGCTAGAAAATTCACCCTAAATTAGCAACATACTCAAGCGTACGCGCTTTAGACACGGTCGACGCTTACACGCAGGCGCCGTCCCCGCCCTACAATTGTTAAACCAAAATAGTGACTCATCGCGAGCAGCCCCCCCCCCCCCCTTCCAACACTACTGCCGACAGAGGAGAGCGCCACCACAGATCTGTTCAAATCCCCCGCCGAAACAAAGCCGCACATGCGCGCACTTGCTTTCCACTCCAAACAAAAAAAAAGTTCGCCTGCACTTAACATCACACAACTTTGCCTTTATCCTGATGAAATGATACACACCAACAGGCTCGCTACGTTAACAAAAGCTCACTTATCGTCTACAAGTCAAGAAAAACACAGTTAACAGCGTTATTATCGCGCTCACGGTGTTAACAAAGCGCTGACAGCAGCACGTTCACGTACCTGTTTTCGCTCGGCGACGGCTCAACGATATGAAGCAGCAGGTCTTCGCTTGAGTCTTCGTAGTAAGCAGCACTGGGAGAACCCACAACACGAGCACAGAGCGCAAGCACCATTCACACCAGAGGAAATTCAACTTCAAACTCGGCCCTTTGGGAAGCGGCATGGACGCGACGAGCAACAAACAAGCAAATGAGTCTTCAGTCCCGCAGACGTCCACGGGTCCGCATTCGTGCATTATTATTTTATTGCGACAGCAATTATATGGACAGTCTCAGCTGATTTTTGCCGTCGCCGTCGCCGTCGCCGCCGTCATGCTGCGTATATGTATATGTATGTATATATACATCAATATCCTAAAGAAAAATAAATGAGAAAAATGCTTGAAGCGCGGAATCGAACCAGCGACCCTCTAAGTGCGGAGAGCTGGGCTTGTTGGTTGTACATTTCTAATCAAGCGACCTCTAAATTCGCAGCGCGGTGCACTAAGCACTACTCCATAAAGCGTTCATCCCTCAGGTAGCTAACGGCGAGCGGTATATACACACCCTTTACCGTTTGCAGTCCTCCGAGACGGAGGCGCTTATAACCGTTTCTTTATTACCAGCGAGATGGCGTTAGGAGCGCGACGGGCGCACTTAAAGGCATCGGCCAGCTCTCTCGCTTCTTCTTGAGCAGGGAGAACCTTGCCCTTGCGCTGTCTGCTCGCGCAGGCGCTCGAACAAGCTACCGCAGTGTTCATGATTCTCAGCAGATGGAGCTACATGGTAACTTTCACTGCGCGTCGCGTACGTGTAGCTAAAAGCGTTTCAGATGTCGTGCACGTAACGTACGTGTACTTTTTCACGTTTGCGTATGAGAAGTCCCTACGCACGTGAAATTAAAACTGTCTAGTAGCTGCCGGGTAGTGATGGACGCACGGTAGTTGCAGCGCGTCCATCACGGGCCGCTTTTCTTGCTATCGCATTCATTGCTTCGCCCTTGCGGCGAAACTGTGAATTTTTTTAATCCTAACTAAAAATATTCATTCCTGCTTGTAAATACTTAGAAAAACATTTATGTAAATACCAAATATATTTGAAGCGTACAATATCTTGACTTTTGCAAAAAAGAAAAGAAAAATTGGAATGTAAGTGCGCGAAATTTGAAATGTCTGGTGCAGCTGCAGGGAACGTTATTTTGAACAAGTGAGCAAGAACGCTAATAATTGCTACAAAACGTATATATCTTGTGAATTAAAGTTATTCAATTGGTGCACACGTATACACGCGAGATTTTAATGTAATGATTCATAGTCCTTATGTCAAATTAAATAGATACCAAATAAAACTTTTATTCAGACAGTGGTACGAGAAAAAAAATACTCGGGGGTCTGAGCACGGTGCATGAAAACTTTACACGTAATTTGTGTGTGTGTGTGTGTGTGTGTGTGTGTGTGTGCATATGTTATGAGACGATATATATATCGTCCACGGTCCAGTGGTTATGGTGCTCGACTGTTGACTGTTGTTGTATATATATATATATATATATATATATATATATATATATATATATATATATATATATATATTATATATATATATATATATATTTATATATATATATATATATATATATATCTATATATATGTATATATATATATATATATATATATATATATATATATATATATATATATATATATATATATATATATATATATACCACATATATATACATATATATATATTCATATATATATATATATATATGAAGGTTAATATAAATAAATACGCAATCACAGACAGAATGTACAATTGATGACAATCAAGTAAGAAGATGACCGTCACCAAGGGCGTATACCACAGCTTTTTTTTTTTCAGGGACGGGGGGGAGGGGGAGAGGCCGACGACCTTTACGTCTGTTTGTATATGAGCGCGTACAAAATGCAAAATGTAAAAGTTGCGGTGCGTGGGGCAGTGGCGTAGGAAGAAATTTGTTTTTTTTTTGGGGGGGGGGGGGGCAGGTGTACGCACTTGATCCGACATTGGGTCCGGGCAGGTAGGTGTGGTCGAGCGTCATTTTGTGAGTTCTATCCCATCGGCGAAAAAAATTTCGATTGGGGAGGGGGAGCACGGGGCCGATGTGCCACCCCCTGGCTACGCCACTGGCGTGGGGGCCCGGTGGGGCAGGCGCGTACACACATGGAAAATGTAAAAGTTGCAATGCTTGGGGGGCGGGGGGAGGGGGGGGGGTTGAAACCCCCAGCAAACCTCCCATGGCTTCGCCACTGAGATCTTTTTAACAAACATTATTTTCACATTCTTTAGAGAAATTGTCTTTAGAATAAAGTAAATCAACTTTCTTTTAACGGTATGTTAATAGAACGTGAAAGTCCATAGCCCGTCATTAAAGTTGGTAGATCGTTGGTTAAACGTTTAAAGACTGTCAATGTCCATTTTTGTAAGGGATATACTATATTGCCGCGAAAGACTCAATTATCTCGTCGCTGAGCTGCGTAGTATCGTCTTAACAGGTAGCCTAATTTACAAACAGCATCCTGTATCAGCCGTCATCACTGGTAACACGATCAGAAAAAAAAAAGTTACGGCATATTTCACGCACTTTGGGAATCTATGTTGCTCGAAGTAGTTAACGAGGAGCTACCGATGCCAGTTTGTTTTTCAGGGATGGGTTACGAGGCGAACAGATGTCATCGCGCAAACTGAGTAGTCTGTGTGACGTGGGCTTACCAGGTACATCAATTTTGAAGCCTAAACCTTAGTTTACAGTCCGACGTTCAATTATAATACGACACCATACATAGGGCAGATGGTCCGCTATAGAGATAGAATCGGTAGCATTTAATGGGAAGGAAAGCCGAGGGCGGCAGAGTGTTAGCGTGGGCAGAGGGGGAGGAGTTTGGTGTTATTAGAATATGTGCGGGCATATGATGTGATGAGGCTTCGGAACAAAGGGCAAACTGGAGATCATTTGGAGGGGCTCTGGTAAGCATACATATAGGATGGTACCAGGGATGACGATACTGCTGCTGATAATGATGCGCGCGAATAGCAGCAACAGCAGCCTATAGCTTACGAGCTATGCTTTACCTGCCCAGGCGGCCGAGACAGACAGACGCCAAAGGAAGCCAACGTTCCCTTCGTCGCCCAGTCTGAGTGCACGACGAAATACGGTGCGATCATCCTCGAGTCGAACATCTGCGCCGGTGGTGACGTAGAAGACGCCTGTCAGGTAAGCCTCGGTCGTGGCCTCCGTGATAATTTCTGGCAGCGCGCAGCAACGGGGCACGGCCCCAGCTTATCGTGGCACGGCCTGAGCAACCACTCATACATTTAACTATGATGTTTTAGTGTTTAACCATATGCCTTATTGACTAAGAAATAAGATACGATGCAATAATATAGTTACTGAGGGGTTGCATAATTTTGCACGCATTTTTACAATTACCTCCACTCAGCGACCAAGTGCCTATTTAGTGGTTTGTTCTCAACTAGTAACAACAATGACACCAACAAATTTAACTCACGGTGCCTATGGTAATTCTCTACTTGCAGCTAAACACAGCTATTCCGTGGTTTTTGTGTTTGGCTAACAAGGAAATCTAGCCTTGTGCGAAGCCTAGACGCTGTGAAATTGCTTTGAGAAATCAATAGGCCCTTTTTTCTATTGCCGAGCACTTCAGAAAACAAGTTCGTTCTCAGGTGCAAGGGCATGTGGTGTGGTTGCGTACCGCATATTACAAGTTTCTTTTTAGCTTACTAGATGACGCTTCCATGCGGCTACCACTCAGAAGTCTTAGATTTCATTCAGCGTTGAGGCAAAACATCGTAAAAAAATAAATTTTGTTGTCCTGAAATATTGAAAATGGCAACATATGTAAATGTTCAAGTCAGATGCAAGCTTCATATGTGCGGTCAAATGAAAAGTGGAGTAATAAAATTTAATAATTTCCATCACAACATCGTTACATATCAGCACGCACAAAGAGAGACCTGGCAACTTTTATAATAACTGATGGCATTTTACGTCCCAAAACCCCGATATGATGATGAGGAACATCGTAGTAGACAGCTCAGAAAATGTCGACCACCTGGGGTTCTTTAACGTGCACCTAAATCTGCACCGGCCTCAAGCATTTTCGCCTCCACCGAAAATGCGGCTGCCGCTGCAGGGATTCCATCCCGCGACCTTCGGGGCTGCAGGCAGGCACCGTAACTAAAGATCCTGAACCTTCGTAAAGTAGCGACATATGTGTATAAAAGCGCGCCGGTTATCAATCACGACGGTGTCCGTAACCACTATCGCGCGAAATAGGGAAAAAACATGGCTGATCCCTCTGTCATAGGAATTGGTATAACACGAAAGTGACACGTGTCTTCACAGAAGTGCTGCTTATTGTGTAGTGATATATGAGAGCTTGTACAATGTCTATTCGTGTTTGGCAGCTATAGCACCGTTTGACGTGGATGCACCCACGTTGACAGCATGTCTATATCGCGACGACTAACGCCCATGATCGTGATTAAACCGTTGCGCACGGCAGCTGAAGGTGTGAACATATATTTGGACACAGCGAATCGTGAATCCCGCGTAAGTATGATATCAACAAGCTCATAATCAACACTGGTACCCGGTATGCACTTCTTCAAAGCGTCGTCAATTAAGGAGAGAAACGGCACGGTGTGCGCTTTCTAGTAATGGGAAGCCAACGCCAGTGCTCATGCATACATAACACACACTGCGCTTCAGCAACACGGGAGGTAGAGGTTCGTAGCCTGAGCCGCAAACGCGTGCGTCCCGCTGGCCTCTGTCTCGCAGGCGCTGCTCTTGCTCCACCAAGGCACGAAATTCGCCCGTCGAAATTGCGTCCTTTCTGCAACGCATATTGCAGCAGTTTTGTTAGTCGGCGCTCTCGAAATTGAAGCAGTAGGCGGCGGAGAAATCCCGTTGGTGCACGTGGAAGCTACACTACTCCGATGAGCCGACGCACGCTAACACGAAGCCAAAGGCAAAGAACGTAACTGCGTCAAGCGTGCCTCGGCGACGCCAGCGCGGCCAGTCTACCGCTCTGGTATCGAGACGCTTTAACCGCGACCTCCGATACCGCGTGCAATCTCGGAGTAAGCGCTAGTAAATGTCGAGCGTGAAGCATTACTTCTTTTCACATCTCACAGACGGCGGCACCGCCGCGCTCCGCCCGCCGCGAAAGAGAATGTGTCAAAGATATAAGGCGCGTTCGCGCCGTGTCTAGTATCTCCTGAGTTAGCTTAGTCGGTAGTGCGTCGGGCGCTTGCCGTCGCGGCCGCAACGTCGTTGGTTCGATTCCCAGCGGGGTATCATTTTCTTTCTCACCCGTTGGCGTCCATTTTATCAACGTCATATCCGTGACGGATGTACTTGGTGGACCCCAGCATAAAACGCTTTCGTGTTAAAAAATGAATGAGGGAGAAAGAAAGACCAAACCTACACGGCACCACACGTACGTACTCAGCTCTGCGTTCGTGTAGTGCCTTGTAGGTGTGGCCTTTCTTAGTCTCCTCTTTTTGCGCTGCTTTCTACGATGTCGCAGAATTGGATTGGAACGAGAATGATTGGCAGACGATAGGTGAATACTGATGTGCTTTTGTAGGTATGAGACAACAGTGATAATAACCGTGACAATAACAGCCATAACCGCGATATTTTCGCGCTGAAGAACTATCAAGCCGCTGGTGCTGTAGATTAGGTCTTGCTTGGACGTTAAGGGTATCGTACGGTCAGAATTTTACACGTGCTTCTGCACGCTATTTCGTTGTCACTGTCGGACTCGATATAACCTTCTTGGTAGCACTCCCAAAGAAGGTTTTAAATATTCGTTATACCTTTGATGAATGTGCTGCATAACTGAAGTTGAATTATTATGATGTTTACGCTAAATCGCAGGGTGACAGCGGAGGCCCGCTTATGTCTCCTGTGCACGTTCCCAACCGGGTTGTCCAGATGGGCATTGTCTCAACGGGCATCGGATGCGGTCGCAAGGGACATCCAGGCATCTACACCAGGGTTACTTCGTACCACGACTTCGTCTACAACCTAACTCGCCAGCAATGGTGCACGGTACAGACGCGGCGTTGATGAACATTCAACGAGCGCCCGAACACGAGTGACATATCGCGGGGAGATGGAAGCTGCACCTACCACTGCTTCCTTCATGACTCCTGTCAAGGATCGCATAGACACCATTTGTGTGAAACCTAAAAGCTGCCTTTGCACAAAAAGCATGCGCTCAAGGAATCCCGCACATCTTTTCATCACATTAAATGTGTCACGGTTTGTGACCATTGGACTATGATGCAGTAAATCATTGCTTGTTTAGAAGGCGCTTGGTTAGTTAAAGGGACTGACAAGCAATTTTCAGGGCACTTGTTTTCGTTAGCGCAACGGAAAGCTAACTGGTAAGAGTGTCTGTTCACGGAATGGTAACGTGGAAAACGCCGTGAAACATTTTTAATGAGAATTTTCCTATCTGCGGCGAATATAAAGTCCTACACACACTTGACAACACATGCTGCAAACAGTGACCGCGAGAGCGGTTCATGTTCGAGCGCGGTGGTTTACTGCACATGCGTGCACTCCGCGCGCCAGCGCCGTGGCTCGATATGGGCAGTGGCGGCCGCGAAGGCAGCGCCGCTTTTCACCGTGCAACTCCTGTTACCTCGCAGGCAGCACAGAACGAAGCGGGGATAGATAATAATATAAATACTGTAACTCTGAGGACCAATTGTGGCGCGCATGACACCATCAGACTACGTGACTGCGTACAGAAAAGTGACCGACTTCATAATCCAGCTCCAAGGCTCTTCCGCTAGGCTGCGCGACATACCGGTTTTTGTTAGTTTTTGTTACTTTTAAGCACGATATAAAAATATAAGTCCTACTCACAACGCGAAAAGGATGCTGGAATCTGTCAATATATTTCACGGTCTTTTCGTTTCTACCAGAATCTAAACATGTCTGCCCAGTTATCGGTCCCTTTAAAGCAATACAGTCAGTAGCAGGAAGCAAAGCTGCTCACTGTTCTAGGCAAAAGCACAGAGCCTGTTCTGTAGAACATGTGGCAAAACTCCACATAAATAAAATGCTTGACACGAAATAGGCAACGGCTGCTGTTCAGTCTATGACCAAGAATAATTGCGTTGAAAAGCCGCGTTGCGATTTTCCTCGAGCACCACTTTGTTAACTCTATTACAGGGCTCTATGATGAGTACACTAGCTAAGTTTTTCATCAGGAACAGCTTGCTTCCTGAACTCCTCAGTAGAAAGCAGGATGGCTATCATCAACTTAGCACCACACACTTACAAAATTTCCAATTTAATTCAACGTCATGGAGACAGTCACATGAACAAGTCGTAGACTAATACGCTTCCGAGGGGCACTCTTAATGTGCGTATTATCAGTGTTTTAGATTTACAAAGTGTGTACACGATAGGCACCCAAATGAGTGTGCATCTGTCTTACTCTAGAGTAATATGAAACTTGTGTTCAGTATAATACCGCGCAACACCACTACGGCACCAAAACAAAAACGGCAGCACCCATCGGGAAAGTCCTGCACACTCAGCACAGGTGACGGTGACGCATGCAAACCCGCCATATTCATATTACTTCGGACCAAGTGACTTCTTCCTCTCCTCTAGCATGGAGAACACACTTACCGGGAACGTTTTCAGGACGACGGAGAAGTCGACCTCTTTCTGCAGTCTCAAAATGAGTTCTACTTACTAGCGGCAGCCGGTGCATCGTAGGCCGAAGTGCGTAACGTTTAGAGGAGACTATATAGAGAAATAACAAATTTCCACTGAAATGTCGTTTATATGTCCCTCCTGCATCATGCTAAGAACACTGTGGACTGTGAACACTGTGGAACACTTTAGCCAAGGGGGTCTCATCGATTTCGGATGCGAACGGGGCCGGAGACCGTTCTATGACCGTTCTTGCATATTCTCACGTCTTTACCGTCAAACGAGCCTCCCCCGATCGTGTGCGGCTCAATAGAACGGACCGCCTCCTTTCTGTGACAGAACGCTTACAAAATAGCCCCCGTTGCACAGCATGTAAAAATAGCGATTTTTGCTCACAAATCATTGCAACTAATCTCTCCTGGATTGAATCAACGTTATTTCACTCGCCTAGTTGTGCAGAAATAAAAAAAGCTCTGCAGCTCACCATTCGAAGGAGAAGCACCTTGTCATAGTGCAGTTGTGCGGTCGACACATCCTTGACCTACGCGTTACTGATGTAATCATGCACCACTGTCGTCTTAAAGACTTTCATTGTCTCAACCGTCAGGAAATTCGCGGTACACAAGGGGTAATTAACGATGTCACCACACGAAATTTTCGGAGTTATGTTGAGATTGCTTCTCGTTTGCGTTTCCAGTCGCAGCATGTAGGCCGATTTTTCCTCGCAGGCGAACTTTCTTTGCATAGCGAACGCGCGGGGACCTTCTAAGACCCTCTTGGCAGGTCGTATCTAAAGTTGGCTTGCTTAGAAGCGGCGGTAAGTCGTAGAAATTACCTAAGCGTTCACCTGGGGCTGCAAAGAAACGAGCGACACTCATCAGACTCCGTACCGTTCAGCACCAGCATGTCCGCCGCGGCGCCTGCCGCCGGGAGTGCCGTCGCGTGAAAATTATATATCGGGAAAATCGGTGCATATAGTCAGAAGAAATTCCCATCAGCGGACACAACATGACACATGGTGCATTTCCTCTGCCAAGAGATTTTTTTTTCTTTGTCAAATTATTGCTTCACCGAAAGACTACACGGTGATCGCCTGACTACATTCCAAGACCCGGCATTACGCAACTATTTCGCGGAACGAGTTCGAGCGCTTGCAGCGCGTGAAGGCGGCATAATCGGCAACGCCGTGCAGGTTCATACGAGTCATAACGGACAGCGAAAGGCTTGCTTGCCGGGCGAGGATGCCAGCAGCGGAATGCTGGAACACGATTTTGCAGCAGTGCCACGCGCTCGATGACGCTGTTATCATTTACTAGAAAATACACAGACACATAATTCTCAAGACCCTATTTGCTTTGTTCACTTTTTCAACAATCCGTGCTGACAACGCCGAAGGTGACATTTCACGTTTGATGAGCCACCCAACGCTTTTGCCTTAATAAAGACAACTCATCTGTGCTTCCGCTTGCCGTCCTCGGTTAGGCAGACGAAGACGCTATGCGTGTGTGGAAACGTTCTGGAACTTCCCCGTTTCAGCCAAGCATGCGCTGTTGATGGCGCGTCAGCGTTACTACGGCAACGACAACAACATGACGGCACCACGCACGACTGTTTAAAATTTCTGTAGCTGCAGTGAAATTTCCTTCATGATTATATCTATAGACGGTGTTGCTTGACAAGTATTAATGCTTGGGGTTTCACATGACAAAACAACGATAGCATTATGATGCACGCCATAGCGGTGGGCTCCCGGAAATTTCGATCATCTAATGTTATTTACCGTGCACTGACACCTCACGGTCCTCGGATATCTAGCATTTCGCCTCCGTCGAACCCGCGACCTTTGGGTCAGGAGCCAGGTCGCATCACCAGCGCACTACCGAGGGGGACCGTTGCTTTATAAGGAAACCATCAAGGTAATGCTGGAACAGGAACATAATTATCATAATTATGAGCTTGACTACGCCCACCTCTAAAATGAATATCACAAGATTGAGCAGTTTCGGGATGTATAAAGGCAATAACTTGTTTACACTCATTCTCTGATGAGGGGCCATTTCGTTGTACTTAATGGCTCCGAAGTGTTTGCTAACCCATTTGGCTGCTTTAAACTTGATACGCAAGTTTATAATGTGCATTGTCACTTCTGAAGATCGAGCCACGAAGGTAAGTTAACAAGAAAATGCAATACAACAACCTCCACTGCTTTAGTTTATACCGATGAGATCTCCGATAAAACGCGATACCTTTAGTGGGTTCTTGAATTCTGCGTGGCGAAGCATAAATGCAGCTTCAATGGTAAAAACATGCTAGGATCTCATGCACAGCCATACCCTTCAGCCTGGAGATTATGGACAATTTTTTTTTCTAGACACCGTATAGACAATACAGACAGAGATACACGTACTCACAGATCATCGACTCACCCCGGTGGACTAGTTGTTATGGTACTCGACTGCTGATCAGACGGTCGCGAAATCGAATTCCGGCCGCGGTGGCCGCTTTTGATGGAGGCGAGGCACTTGAGGCCCGTGTAATTAGATTAAGGTGTGCGTTAAAGAACCCCAGGTGGTCAAAACTTCCTGAGCCCTCCACTACGGCGCCCCTCATAATCATACAGTGGTTTTTGGACGTGAAACCTCACAATTGTTGGAGGGCAATTCTTTCTTTAATAATTCCCAACATGGATTTAAGAAAATGTTTTCATGTGAGACCCAACTACTAACGTTTACTAATGATCTCTTTACAGCCACTGATCTTGATTCCCATATAGGCTGCATTTTTCTCAATTTCGCAAAGGAATTTGGCTCAGTATCGCACGAATTGCTTCTTTTCAAGCTAAGTAAGCTCAATATTAACAGTAACGTATTTAATTGGATTAAGGATTTTCTTTCGAACAGAACCCAATATGTCACTGCTATCAATTATTCGTCGACTCTTTCTTCTGTTACGTCCGGTGTGCCACAGGGGTCCGTGCTGGGCCCTCCGTTGTTTCTTATTTACATACATGACCTCCCTAACAGTCATGTTTTTTCATCCACTAAGCTTCTCGCAGATGACTGTGTTATCACAAAATTACAAACTACTCTGATTCATTAAATGTCCAAAATGGCGACAAATGGCTTATGCAACTAAACATTAGTTTGTAATGTAAGGTTATGAGAATAACCCGACGCGTTCACAGCACACACTACTCTTACCACCTTAAAGGAGCCCCCTTGAATTCCGTGAACACCTAAAAGTACTTCGGAACTCCGATTACTAATGACCTATCCTGGAATATGCACGTTGATTACGTAACCCGCAATGCTAAACGTACTCTTGGCTACCTGCGCCCTAATTAAATGTGAAGCATTTCTTAGCGAACCTTGGGCACTTGGGGCGTTTCTATCTATCTATCTATCTATCTATCTATCTATCTATCTATCTATCTATCTATCTATCTATCTATCTATCTATCTATCTATCTATCTATCTATCTATCTATCTATCTATCTATCTATCTATCTATCTATCTATCTATCTATCTATCTAGACGTCTACGTCTGGGCGATCTCCTGGTCGTCTTCATAACTTGTTATATACCAAAATTGGCATAGCAGGGGATCAGTGTATGACGAACATGATTCTGTAATAATACGGAAAAGCGGGCTAGTTGGTTTTGCTGCATATTGGAACTTTAGCGCACACACACGAGGACACACAAGAAAGAACACACGGACCAGCGCAGACTATCAACTGATTTTTTTCAGCTCTGACGAAATCATGCAAGCACAGATTAAGGGAATCTTTCCTAGAGCAGAAGTTAAGGCTGGAAAAGGCTGGATACCCAAACTCGGTTCTCCTAACGGCAAGCGAAAGGTTATTGAAGAAAATGAAGTCTGGGAAGAAGGAGGAAAGGAGCCAAGAATCAAAAAAGATATCAGTAATCCCTTACGTGCATGGTCTCTCTCATAAAATTAAGAAGGTGGCAGCTGAATATGGCGTCAAGGTAGTATTCTCGGCAAAAAACAAAGTTGGAGGAGTGTGTTCGGCTGTGAATAATTTGTACGAAGAAAGGCCTAATGATATCGGTACTAAATGTTCCAAACGTGAAGATCACCGGGTAGTAGAATGCAAAAGAAATGTAGTGTATAAGATTCCGTTCAATTGTGGCCACTGTTATGTGGGTCAAACGGGCCGTTGCTTGAATGTGAGATTAAAAGAGCATTTGAACAATTTGAAGGGAAGGCCAGAAACACATCTGGCTATGCATTGCGCGCGGTGTTCTCCTAGGTCGTGTAACCCGTTTGATAGAACTGAAGTTATGTATGTAAACCCCAATCAGAAGACAAGAGAAATAGTGGAGGCGTGGCACATTTCTAGACTTAAGGACATGTGCGTTAGTCACCCTTCAGTATTGCTGCATGATAAAGAAATAGATTTGTTGAACAAGATGTAAGATTACGTCATCCTTCGTAAAGGTTTTATTTTTGTGAAAAATTGTACGATGCCAATTTGCTCATGCGCAGTGTTCATGAGGGCGGAAATTGAGTATATATGACGGTTTCATGGTGAATAAAAAATCAGTTGATAGTCTGCGCTGGTCCGTGTGTTCTTTCTTGTGTGTCCTCGTGTGTGTGCGCTAAAGTTCCAATATGGAACATGATTCACTGGTCATGACATGAATAACGCGAGATACCTGTCGCGTACATCATGAAACCATTTATCTCAGTCACGTATGGCACATGCCCGCATACCAGAGTTCATGTTATGCGGGTATGTGCCACAGGTGATACAGAGTCTCAACCAACGGAGTAATCGCGAACACGCAGATTTTGACACGCAAGGAAAGTGATATTAAAAACGCCAGGCCTGCGCTGAAACCGCAGCACAGTCACATCAAAAGCTGGAAGAGCGGCGTTTCTAGAGCCGGTTGGAAGCTCTCTTGAGGCTAATAATACAAGTACACTAGGAAGGTACCCACTACGCCATAAATCACAATGTTTTGTGAAATTAGGAAGCACCTACTAAGCCATTATTCGTCATTTTCCGGTGAAGCAAGACACCAGCTACACGTCTGTAAGGCATTATGTGCACTTTGTTGACGCGACGACTGATGACGATGAAGAATCATGACTCAGCCCTTTGTAATGGGTTGGAAGCTTTAAACGGCCCACCAGTTATGCAATTTGGATTGGGTGACGCCAGGTGGCTATTTCCCTCTCCCGCCATGCTGTATAACATACGTTCACGTGGTAGAGAGGGGGGGGGGAAACTTTACAGAGACCCCGAGGAAATGGATCGCACGCTTATGGGCTTCCTCGGCAACCAATACAAGTGCACTTGGGAGGAACCCACTACGCTATACATCATTGTAATTTTTTTAGAAGTAGGGAAGCAGGCACTATACCATTTTTCGTCATTCTACAGAGAGCCGTGGTACCTGCTAAACGCATGTAAGTCATCATGCGCTTTGTTGATACTGTGCCTGACGACGATGAAGAATTATGCGGAGCCCTTTGTAATGGTTGGGAAGCATTCAACAACCTACTCGTTGCGCAATTCGCATTGTGCGAAGCCTGGTTACAAAATTCGCGTTTTTCGACGCTTGGTGCTTATTGTACTCTTCTACCACGCTATACTGCATATGTTAATCTGGTTCCTTCCCGACATGAAGCCTGTATAGGACCTTTTCGCAAAAAAGGTCGTCGGCATGGCTCAGAGGTTGAATACTGGGCTCCCACGCAGAGGGCCCAGGTTCGAACCTCGTTCCATCCTGAATTTTTTCTTATTTCGTTTTTTACCCATTTCGAGCGATAGTGCACACCGGCGGCGGCGGACAACTACGGCGCCAAAAATGGCCACTGAAACGATCCCATAACAGCTTTCGCTGTAATCATTGTTGGTGTTTTATGTCCCAAAACCACGATATGATTATGAGAGATGCCGTAGCGAAGGGCTCCGGAATATTTGACCATCTGGTATTCTTGAATGTGTACCGAGATTGCACAGTACACGGGCATCTAGCATTTTGGCTCTATCGAATTTCGACCGCCGCGGCCAGGATCGAACCCGCGACCGTAGAGTCAGCAGCCGAACACCGTAACCGCTAGAACACCGTGGCAGACGCATGGAAAGTGAGGATGCTGAAGACAGGACACCCCTGGAAGACGCTGAACTACTATCCACTCGTCCACATGCAACCTTACTAGACCAGGTTCAGTTTACAAAATGCGCCGCGTCGCGCGGAACCGCCACCGATTCCGCTTCGACTGGCGCTGCTGTTGCATCGGGATGCGGCGCTTGTGTGGCCCGCGCTGCCCACGCTGCGCAGTTAGCTGCAGTTAGCTCGAGTAAAGTTGTATAGATGTTCTCTGGTAGTAACTCCGTGTAGTCTCCGTTGGAAATGCTTGCGACGGTTAACCTCCCGCGCTCTTTCTTCTGTTGCCGCGTGTTTGGAACTTTGCCAGTGCTCCGTAGTTGATGTGTTTACGTGACTGCTAATTCGATGAAGTGTTGTGTGTGCGTGTAAGCCGACTAAGCAATGCCCACGTGTACCGGAACGACACAAGCGGGTACCGGAACGTCTCAAGCCGGTCGGTCCGCCACTTCTTTTCCGCTCCTAGCTCTCTGCACGTACTTTAAAGTTTTATTATTTAAATCGCATGCACTTCTATGCAAAGTTTCTGCGGCAATACAAAGACACGAGTTTGCAAGTTAAAGCTGCCAAAAAGTGTGCAAAGCTCTTGTAAGTATGGGCCGAAGCAATGATATCTGGGGTTTTACGTGCTAACACCACGATATGATTATGAGGCACGCCGCAGTGGAGGGCTCCGGAAAGTTCGACCATCTGGTGTTTTTAACGTGCATTGATATCGCCAGTACACGGGCCTCTAGCAATTCGCCTCCATCAAAATGCGACCGCCGCGGCCGGGATCGAACCCGCGACCTTCAGGTTAGCAGCCGAGCACCGTAACCGCTATACCACTGCGGTTGACATATGTACCGGTCAGTACTTCATATTTGTGGAGTGTGAACTTGAGTTTACATAAAAGTGGGAGGACAACCAGCACATTTATCCTTTATTTCGTGGCAGTAGGACTAGACAGAAGTGGATACACCCCTCCCCTGAATAAACTGATGAATGGAAGCCATGTTGCTTTGTTACTTTCTAATCTATGCTTAATCGCTAGTGAGTACAGTGGCCACGATTTGCCCGCCGATTTAGCATGAAGCAGCATTTACGTTGAAGGGGGGGGGGTGCTCACGAGCACGGAGGCCACGGCCGTTAGTCGCGACGCTCGTGGGTTTCTGTGCGAATCGTTTGTATAGAAATAGAAATGCAAAATGTTTTGTTCAAATGACGCGCGTTACAACCATAGGCTGATTGCAAAAAAAGCAGGGCATGCAGGAAAGTAGCGAACAAGGTTATTAAATGATAGCGAAACCATGCACGCAATGTGAAAACCTTGTTCGGGGAATACTGGACTCGAGACAAAAGCATGCCGCGCTCACATGTTTTGAAGCAAGCACAGAATACGACAGGGGCTAAGATATGTTATAAGGTCGAAGTCTGGGTCAGTTGGCACATGACGCTGAGGCAAAAGCAGTCAAGAAGACGCCGGAGAAGGGATAGAAGTGACACATACAACGACTGGATATGTTAAGATAAGCTATGTTGCAGCGATCCATTTGAGGTTTTCCACACGGTTAAATGTAGATAAACGTGCATATTGGGCGCCCGAGCACAGCCTTGCGAGCCGCGAGGGTGGATCTCGATGGAACACGCCCGCCACCTGTCGGCCAAACGGAAAACGGAGACACAAGCGAAGCACGGCGCCGGCGGAGAGTTTGTAAACTGAACCTAGTCTAGTAACGTTGTCCACATGGTCCGCAATGTGGACCACGCGGATTACGCAAAAACCGGGGCCAATGTTCCTACAATAAATCTGCCGAGAGTACCAGGCCTCTCATCATTACCGGTGACTTCAACATTGATTTAGCAAGACCCAACAACGCCTTTTCCTTAGAGTGCATGAAAGACTCTTTGGGTGTGGATAGGGCATCAATAGACCTCGCTGCGACGTCCAGAAGAGGAGGGATCATAGATCGTTTTATCATAAAAGGCATCCAGGATTTCCGCCGGCTGTACTTCACTACACTTAGATCCCTCGTAACCGCGATCACAAACGCATCCGATTAACAAGTACGGTCCAACTGCTGGTGCTCACTGATTGCGGTGATGACGGCCTAAGCTTGTTCAAGTACTGTCAAGAACTCCTTCCACACATGCACACGGGTTCGCGAAACGTGCGTGCGTTCGGCGTCATAAAGAGAAGTGCAAGCATAACAACTGTAAAAAAACTGCAACTGTGACTGTAACGTACCTGCAGTGCGCCTGCGCGTGCCACTCGCCTGTGTATTTATCTAGGGAAACTTTCCTGAATGAAGCTTAGTTGCGAGTAACGCCTGTCCTGTGCATCTGTGTTCCTTCTTTGTCCTGTTCGGATTCGCGCTATCTGGTACTGAAGAATATAAGCACTACATAACAACCTACCGCGTCTGGTGTTGGTAACATCCACGTTGCTGTTGGCATTGTTACGCAACTGTAAACAATTGGTTATATATTACACATGCGAGTCATAAACATATGAGTGTGCGTATGCCACTTCCACATTTCTCTAGCGTCGTTCCGTAACGTTTTGCTCAATGCGAAAAATTACGCCACCGTCACCATCCCGCGCCTGCTTCGCATAAAATCAATTCCCATGTCACATGGGATCTGTCGAATTTTTTTTCTAAAGCGCCCTCTTCTTTAAAACTAATTCTGTAGAAAACTTCAGTCCGTCCAA